>NC_068916.1:52989558-53614558 GCF_023091745.1 Budorcas taxicolor
GGTTACGCCAGGCGAGATGCTGAACTCTGCCTTGGTTTCCCAGGCAATGCGTGAATAAAAGGGAGAGGGCTGTGTAGGGTGCTTCATTGCTTGCCTGTGACTCTGAGCTTTACAAAAATTACATTAAGTTTGGTGTCTCCAGGCAGGGAAGTGGGATCTATCACTTCCCAGTCTTCATACCCCAGTAGCTAGTGCCTAGTGCCATGAAGGGTGCTCAGCACTCTGTATGCCCTAACTCTTGCAGTCCTCACAACTGCAAGGTCCCAGTAACCCTTAACCCTCTTTTATAGACTAAGACAGAGGCTCAGAGAGGGTAAAGTTCTGGGCCCACTTGGCCTGTGGCAGAGCTGGGACAAGAAGCCAGTTCTGTTTGATTAAAAAATCCCATGCTGCAAATTACTGCACTCTGTGCCAGAACTGTGTTCAGAACTTAGAACCGGTTGATGGAGGGCCTGGAGATCATTCCATACCCCTGGCCTCTGTGGGCCAGAACTGCCAGCACAGGGGAGGGAGGGGTGCTCCCCTTGTCTGACTGGCTTGGCCTGTCCCCTGCCGCATCCCCACGGGTGATTTTAGCCTGGCGTCCATCCATGCAGGGGAAAGTGAGTGAGAGTAGCTGCTCACTCGGCGTTAGTGGCCCACACTGAGAGCCTTTGGGCAAGAAAACCCTCATGTATGAAGTGGCCCTGCCCATCGCTTCATCATGGATTGCTTCATCCAGGCAGCCTGAATTACTGGTCGCTCTGCTGGAGTCTGATTTCTGATGAGGTAGCATCTGGGAAGTAAACTGCAGGAGGACAGGGCTTTTGTGAAATATGTTCACTGCTGTGTTGCTGGTATTGGGTATATCACCTGGTGTGTTGTGGGGCTTAATACGCAGTGGTTGCATCTTTACTCATCACAGGTCTTTTGCTGACTGTTGACTCCTCCAGTCTGACTCCCCTTCAGCCAGACTTCCTCATACGCTGTTCCTTTTGCATAAAATGCTGTTTGCTCTGCATGTCACACTGTTCTGTGGTGATGCGACAGCGTCCCTCTCTCCTTCAGCTTAAATGTCGCCTTTTTAGATTGGGCCTTCCCAGGTCTCCCTGGAGGCTGGCCCCCATGTCTAAATGGTGTCTCTGTGTTAATGCTCTCATAACACCCTATACTGTAAGGTATGTGACCCAGTTTATAATGATGTATGTATGAGTGGCAGTGTTGAACATCTGTCCTTTCAGTGAATTGTTAGCTCCACAAGAGCAGAGATCTGTCTGTTTGGCTCACTCTTGTCCTGGGATGTGGTAGGCACTCACTAAACACTTGAGAGTGAGTGAGGTCTTTACCCTCCCCTCTGACACTACACATCTGCCTCTGGAGTGATGGCTTCTAATGTTTTGACTGTTTAAAGCTGAATGAAGAGTTTTACCTCCACACCCGCCACCCTCCCCACCATCCCCAGCCACTTCCATCCCATGAATCAGACTCCCTGCATCATGGAAGGGAGTAGTTTCTTTTCCCTTTGGACCTCAGAACGCTTAGGTTCACAGAAGGCTCTGTCTGCCCTCATCATAGTTACCATCCCCAGGCCAGGGCTGCTGCTTTGAGGGCCACTGGTTATTACTTGAATATTTTAGGATTCTTAAGAGTCATGTATGAGTCTTAGTTCTCAACCGCTGAGTCAATAGGCAAGGTGAAAGAAGGTGTGTGTCTGCAGACCTGTCTGGCTATCTGTCTCTCTTCTTTTCCCACCTCATGGTGTCTTGCTAGCCTTGAAATAAAAAGAATCTTGCACTAGGGACATTGGAAGAGGTTGGGAAAAATCAAAGCCCATCATCCTTCTCATCAAGTGGGAGCTGGCTTAGTGCAGTCTGGGGTGAGCAGAGAGCTCTCACGTTTGAGGCCGGAGCAGGAGGGAAACACTTGTACAAAACCTGCAGGCTGGGAGCTGTCGCTAGGCTCCAGTGCTCTAGGCCTCTCTCATAGGAGGCCGCTCTGAAGGATAAGACCTGTAAGAGAGACCAGAAATCCTGTCTGGGTCCTTCCTGTCTGGCTCTTTCCTCTTTCCTGTTTCTTATTGATGAGCACCACTCAGGCTCATCCACGCTTGGCCCTTCCTCATCAGTATTGGCTTTCAGCTCGCCCGGCCGACATCCTGTGGACGCTGCAATTCAGACAAACAGCAAGATCATCAAAGAGCAAAGCATGAATGAAAAACTGCTTTATGACATGCCTTCAAAGTGTCCTTTTAGGAGTTCAAAGGATGTGGAGAGGAGGCAGGGGAATCAAAGGAGACAGGGAGAGCAATGAACTCTCCAAGGAATCATTGGGTTTTTCATTGTATATTTTCTATGATGCTTGTGATTTAAAAATCAAAAGTAATCCCAGCCCTCAAGGGTTCTCTGTGTGCAGCTCTGATGCACAGAAGGACACAACTCAACCTTGCTGGCTGGAAGGCTTTGACTCCTACCTTCTAAGTCACCCGTTTGGCATCTGCATTTCCTCTTTGGACCTTGAGCGAATATTTTGATCTGGAAAGACTGTGTCCAGAGATGGAGATTGAATGATGCTAATGTTGTTCGATGGAGATGAATAATTAAGTCTGTGTAGAAACTCCTCATTACTTTTTGCATTTAAAGACAGGCCAGAGTCCAGCTGTAGCAGTAGATGTGCAGAGCTCAGAAAAGATCTGGCACAGATTGAAAGATTCTAGAGACTTCTGTTCTGACAGACAGAAGGGGAATTGAGACTGTACTTGAGGCTGGAGCTGGACCTAATTAATAAACTTGTGGGAACACCGTTGATATTTTGATGCAGAAATCCATTATGCCTAGTCCACTCAGAATGTTTTGGCAACTAACGTCATTCCATCCATAGAGGATGCGTGAATGAAATGAATGAATGACCTAACAAATAGACAGCTCTGATGCGGTAACCCTAGAGCAGCTTCTATCAAGGCAGTGTTTTCTCTTCTTTTGGGGTCATTCAGGCTCAGAACATGGAGACAGTCTTGAGGGTGAGCTTTGAATTGCTATTTCAGTGAAGTTTACAAGGGATTTCAACTGCAAGGGACAAACTGGGCTGAGGTAGAGGGATTTTGTTGTGTATTGAAAACTCCAAAGGAGGCTGGATTCCTGGCTTGTCTGGTGCTGACAAGCACCAGACTGAATGTTTGTGTCCCTGAAAGAGTTGTATGTTACAACACCCCATGCCCCAAGGCGTTGATGGTATTAAGAAGAGGTGGGGGCCTTCGGGAGATGATTTGGTCCTTAGAGTGGAGCCCTTGTGAATGAGACTAGTGCAGCCCTCATGCATGATACTCGTGCCTTTATAGAGACTCCAGAGAGCTCTTTCATTCCTTCCCCTATGTGAAGACACGGTGAGGTGACTTTCACCAGATACTGACTTTGCCAGCACCTTGATCTTGGACGTGCCAGCTTCTTAGAGCTGTGGCAGACTTGTTTATATGCTGCCTGGTCTATGGCGTTTTTGTTACAGCAGCCATACAGTCTAAGGCAGCTGGTTCCAGGGGCCCTGGAAATGTCCTCAGGACTCTTGCTTTGCCTTCTCTTCCACTCATCTATGCTTTATGTGTGTTACTTTCTGTTTTCTGCAGACCAAGGTGATGCCCTTGGGCACAGGAGGTACTGTTTCATGGTTAAGAACACATCAGGAATTCCCTGGCCGTCCAGTTGTTAGGACTCCCCTCTTCCACTGTAGGGGCGTGGGTTTGATCCCTGGTTAGGGAACTAAGATCCCACAGGCTGCCTGGCCTGGCTAAATAAATAAATAGAACACCATCTCTAGAGCCAGAAGCAGTCTTGATTCAAATCCCCAGGCCATCACCAACTAGTTGCACAACTGTAGACATATTTCTTAACATCTCTGTGCCTTAGTTTCCTTGTCTTTCAATGGGACACAAGGATGATGGTGATAGTGACAGGGATGGCTGAAATTTTGAGCACTTGCTCTTCCTCTGCCTTGTGTTCTTCCCAGTACTCTGTGTAAATAAATTCACTGATTTTCACAACAACCTGTAAGGTAGGTGCCATTAGTAGCCTCATTTTACAGATGAGGAAACTGAGGCACAGAAAGTTTAAATAACTTACCTGTTACACAACTAGCAAATGATGGAACCAGAAGTTAAATCCAGGTAGTCTGGTTCCAGAATTAGTACTATTGATTCCCAAACTATGCTGCCTCATATAATAGAACTTATAGTTTATGGGGTTGATGTGGGAAGTCAGTGAGATGGTACACATAAAAACACTTAAGGCAGTTCTTGGCACATAAGGGTCATCTTAAAAAAGAAAAAAACGCTGCCAGTAACTTTTGGCCTATATTTTATGCTCTCAGTAACCGCAGCAGGGAATGATTCTCTTCTAAGTGTTCCACAAAACTCTCAGAACCAATCACTATGGCCAAGAGATTACAGTGTTCTGGTAAGCCAGCCTGGTACTGGGGATAGAACTGACACCAGCTGAACCACATCAGTTGAAAAGTGAAGGAGGATTGTTTCATCAGAGTGAAGAAGCCGACTTAACTAGAGGTCGGAAGGGAGGGAACCGTGAGGAACCCTCCTGAATCAAGTGTCCACTCTGGCAGTAGGGGCTGTCTGGATTTCTCTGGGAAATCAGTTTGCAACTGACAAACGAAGACAAGGTGGTCAGAGACCCTATATCGAAGTCTTCTGGATCCTTCAGCATGGCATGTGAGGGGAGAGGGCTGATCAGGTTGAAAAGAAGGACGATTTTTAAGGCTCAACTCACCATGTCACTCAGGGCGGCACACAGAGGTTAAGTCAGGAAGTGAAGCGCTTGTTCATCCGGATCTGCAGGAAGGTAAATAGGACGTAATTACCCAGATGGCATGTGGGCAGGCCCTGAGGCCACCTTGTGAGAAGTGCTGGGCAAGCACTCGCAACCACTAATGATGCACTGACAGCCCCGGCGCTGCTCAGAGATGGCGCCACTGGCCCCGGAGTGCCCATTCCCATGGTCTGGGGCGAGGCAGGCTGTGCTGAAGCCGGGCCCCTGCCTGGCTCACCAGTCCCACTTCCTCCGCTACCCGGTGGTCCCCACCCACACAGCCACCACGCCCAGCCGAGCACTGACCATTTGGTCCAAAATTAGTATCTGAGGCCAAAGTGGGAATCTTGGCCCAAGGTCTTGTGGGTGGTGGATGAATTACAAAGGGGCCCAGAGGTAAGATATCAGTTTACCAGCTCCTGCTTAAGTCCCCACCAGCTTCCACTTCCCAGGCTGTGTTTGCCGGAGGAGGCATAGAGAGACATTGCCTTCCGTGGCTGAGTCTGGGCAGCTGACTCCTGTCATCCACCTCAAGGTTATGTTGGAAGTGTGAGTGTGTGGTGGCTACCACCACTATAAAAATAGCTCGATGAGAGTCACTCAGCTGCCTTCTCCCCGCTGCTTATTTTTGTGTGTGTCTGCATCTGGTCAGTTCTGACACCATTGCCCATGCTGATTACTCCTGACTCCTCTTCTACCTTCTCTTTTTCTTGCACTGAAGACCTTGTTTAATAAATTATTACAGAAAGACAGGCTCCACAACTTTCTCACGGCTCTTTACTGAGGCTCCAGAACCATCTTCTACTGCAAACTGGGTATTTTATCTACAATATATGTTTTCTTCTCCCCCACTTTATTAATGATTTCTCTTTTTTGATTCTTCCCTTCAAACCTATGTTAAAATGACCCATCCTACAAGTCGTCACCTTTCTTCAACTCTCTTCTCTACTTGGAGCTGTGTGTATCCTTTCTCCCACTCTGTCTTGAAAGAAAAGTTTGCTTATTATCCTCACTTCTCAGTAACTATTACAATATAGTTTCCACTTCTCTCCACCCCATTGAAGCTGCCCTTCCAGGCTTGCAACAACAACCAATTGGGAGGTCTCCGCATGTTTTAAATGGTTCGTCCCTATCAGTGAAAAAAAAAAAAAAAGGAATGTGTGCCTCAGTGTGTGAATATTCACTTGTAAATTACAGTTGGCTTTTGAACAGCATGGATTTGAACTGTGCAGGTCTCCTTATTTGCAGATATTTTTCAATAAACACAAACCACATACTGCCTGGTCTGTGGCTGGTTGAATCTACGGATATGTGCATGCTGAGCTGTGTCAGTCGTGTCTGACTCTGTGTGACCCTATGGACTACAGTCTACCAGGTTTCTCTCTTCATGGAATTCTCCAGGTAAGGATACTAAAGTGAGTTGCTGTGTCCTCGTCTGGGGATCTTCCTGGCCCAGGAACCGAACTCACATCTCTTGGGTCTCCAGCATTGTCAGGCAGGTTCTTTACCACTAGTGGCACCTGGGAAGCCCCACAGATGTGGAGGGCCAACTATAAAGTATACAAAGATTTTCTACTACATAGGAGTTGGAACCCCTAACCTTTGCCTTGTTCAAGGGTCAACTGTGTATACATATGCTAGTGTACACATTCTATACTATAAAATAGAAACCAAAATAAATATTTTAAAGGGTGGTGTTAATATAGAAGATTGAATATTTACCCTAGTGGATGGTCTTTACAATGCTTGAGTCTAAACACTGATTTCAGTGTATTTTTTTTGTTTCGTCTTTGAGATATAATTTAATACAATAAAACCAATTTTAAGTGTATAAGTCAGTGAGTTTAGATAAGTACATAAAATCTTGTAACTGCTACCCTGGATTTCCCAGGTGACACTAGTGGTAAGGAACCCGCCTGACTGTGCAGGAGACATAAGAGATGTGGGTTCGATCCCGGGGCTGGGAAGATCCCCTAGAGCAGGGCATGGCAACCCACTGTAGTATTCTTGCCTGGAGAATCCCATCAACAGAGGAGCCTGGTGGGCTACAGTCCATAGGATCACAAAGGGTCAGACATGACTGACGCGACTTAGCACACACCTGTACACTCAGAACCACTGCCCTAACCATGATGTAAAGCATTTCTATCACCCCAGAAAGATCTCTCATTCCTGTTTGCAGTTAATCCCTGACCTCTCCTCCAGCCCCTGGCCACTACTGACTTGCTTTTTATCACTGTAATTTTGCCTTTTCTAGACTGTCACGTAAATGAAATCACATAGTATATGGTCTCTGTGTGTCTGGCTTCTTTCACTTACCATGATACTTTGATTCATTTATGCTTTGGTGGTTCATTCATTTTAATGGCTAAGTAGTTACCACTGATGGACACTTAAGTGCTCTCTAGTGTTTGGCTGTTACGCCTAAAGTTGCTTTGAGAATTGACATGCAAGTCTTTTTTGCAGATATATGTTTTGGTTTCTCTTGGGTAAATACATAGGAGATGGATTTTTGGGTCATATACTGAGTGTATGTTTAGTTTATAAGAAACTACCACACTGTGCTGTAAAGTGGCCGTGCCATTTCGTCCGCATCAGCAATGTGTGGGACATCCAGTTGCTCCTACATCCTTGTCAACATTTGATATTGCCAGTCTTTTAAGTTTTGGTTATTCAAGTGAGTATGTAGTGGTAGCTACTGTGTTGATTGGCCATCAGTATCTGCTCTTTGGTGAAATATGTCTTATGCCATTTTATTTTTATCAGGTTATTTCTCCTTTCTGTGTTGTAAGAGTTTGTCATATACTCTCTGTACATGTCTTTTATCAGATACGTGGTTTGCAAATATTTTTTTACCACTATGTAGCTTTTTGCTAACAGTGTAATTTGAAGAGTAAAAATGTTTAATTTTGATGAAATACAAATTATAATCTTTTTCTTTTATAGTTCATACCATATTTAAAAATTTTCTGCCTCACCCAAGTTCACTTAGATTTTACCCTATGCTTTTATTCTAGAGGTTTAATAATTTTAGCTTTTACATTAAAGGCTTTGATTAGTTTTGAATTAAACTTTTTTTGTGGTGTGAAGCAAGGTTTTTTTAATGTTTGCTTATTTATTTATTTATTTGTTACTTGTGTAAGAGTATCTACTGGCTTCAGTACTATTTGGTGAAGGGTTTTTTTTTTCCTCACTGCATTGGTTTGACAACTTAGTTGAAAATCAGTATAAATACATGTATGTATGTCTGGATTCTATTCTGTTTCATTTATTTGTGTGGCTGTCTTTATGCCCATAACACACTGTCAAAATTTCTGTAGCTTTACATGAAGGTTGCTCAGTTGTGTCCAACCCTTTGTGACCCCATGGACTAGCCTGCCAGGCTCTTCTGTCCATGGAATTCTCCAGGCGAGAATACTGGAATGGATAGCTGTTACCTTCTCCAGAGGATCTTCCCAACCCAGGGATTGAACCTAGGTCTCCCACATTGCCTCTGAGACACCAGGGATGACAGAATTGTTTAGATGGCTCTACTTTTTAACATGTTTTAAAATCTATCATATTGCTATTTGTTTTTTATTGGTGCCATCTGATTTTTGTTTTGATTTTTTTTTTGAGTAAGTTCTTAATTTTTTAGCAACTTACTTTAGCAATTTATATGCCATAAATTTACCCATATTAGATATACAGCTGAGTGATTTTTAGTAAATTTACAGAGTTGTGCAACTATCATCACAGTCTAGTTTTAGAATATTTCTGACACCTTAAAAAGATCCCTTGTGCCAATTGGAAGTTGATATGATTCCATTTTATCTCCTTTATTGGTTTAGTTGACTATACCTATTTTTATTTTTAGAGGTTTCTATAGCGTTTACAGTATATATCTTTAACCATAGTCTTTGAAGGAATATCCTACCACTTCAGGTTTAGTATAAGGATCTTAAATGGTTCATTGCCACTTTTTTCCTCTTCTTCCCACTGTGCTATTGTTATCATTCATTTTGTTTCTACATGTCCTGTGAACCCATCAAAGCATCGTTGCTAAATATATTTCCTTTAAACAGTTGTTTCTCCTATAAGGAGTCTTTTTAAAGTAAGAAAGAAGTATTTTACATTTTCCTACATGTTTTTCACTTCTGGTGCCCGCCATTCCTTTGTGTAAACCCGATTTTGCATTCCCTGTCATTAATCCTCTGTCTGAAAAACTTGCTTTAACTTTTCTCATAGTGGTGGTCTGTTCATGATGAATTCTTTCTTTGTTTCAAAATATCTTTATTTGACCTTTGTTTTTGAGAAATAGTTGTGCTGAGTGTAGCATTCTAGGTTAACGCTTGGTTTTCTTTAGTCTTTAAAAGATATTACTGTTTCCTGGACTGCATTGTTTCTGAAGTGTGCTGTCAGTCTTTAGGCTCCTTTGTCTTTTCACTTTTCCGAAAAATTCTTTTCCGAATTTTTTCTCTTCATCACTAGTTATAAGCAGTGTGATTATGCTATGCCTTGGTGTAGTCATCTTTATGTTTCTTATATTTGAGATGTGTTGAGCTTACTGCATTTTATAGGTTTCAGTAAGTTTGGAAAATTTTGAGCCATTATTTTTTCCAAATACATTTTTATCCCCCCGCTGTGTCCTCTATGTTCTTGGACTCCGTTAACAAGTATAATAGTCGACTTCCTGTACTCAACAGCTCAGTGATGACTCTCTTTGTTTTCTTTTTCTCAGTGTGTTTTTTTTCCCCCTGTCAGTATTTCATCTTGGATGACTTTTATTGCTATCTCTTTAAATTCATTAATCTTTTTTTCTCCCATGCAATGTATAATCTGGTGTTAATACCATCCAGTGTATCTTACATATTACATTGTATTTTTCATCTATAGAAATTTAACTTGAAACCTTTTTGCTATCTTTATATCTTTCATGTCTCTCCTTAACTTGCTTCTGTTTTCCTTTAACTTTCTTGAACTTGTGTAGTTATAATATTGTCTTAATGTTTTTGTGTGCTATTTCTATCATATGTCTGTTTATTTTTTAATTCTCATTTTGGGCTTTATTTTAACTTTTTTGCATAACTAGTCCTCTTTTTATTGGATTCTAGATATTGTGAATAATCTTCAGTGTTGAAATTTTTTGCACTCGTATAAATGTTGTTGGTCTTTGCTGTCCTGGGGTACTATTAAGGTCCTTGGGATCAATTTGATATTTCTGAGCTGTGTTTTTCAGTTTTGCTAGGGTGACTCCAGAACAACTGTTGGTGTCAGCCAGGGGTTGACAAACTGTGGCTCACAAGCCAGTTGCCTCTTTGGGGAAATAAAATTCTTTGGGAACACAGCCACGCCCATTTGTTGACATATTACCTGTAGCATGTTTTATGTTGACATATTTTATGCTCCAGCAGCAGAACTGGGTGGTTGTGGGAGAGGCTCTATGGCCCATAGCCTAAAATATTTAGTATCTGATCCTTTAAGAAGTTTACCAACATCTTGTTGAAGCTCACTGGGGCTCAGTATTGAAGCAGTACCCTTCTGAGGACATACCTGATGCTCTTGGTATTAGGAGTTCTTTCCATTCTTGTCATTTGTAACATGAACTTCTCCTGGCCCTAGTTTGGGCCTCTGGGGGTTGTTCCACCTGCTTCATTAGCCCTTCCTGCCTTGCAGCCTGGAAATGCTCTCCAGACAGTGAGTGGGACACCCTTAGGATTAACTCTCTGTTTCCCTTTTCTCAGGGGATCATTATTTTGTGCTTTTTGTTGTTTAGTGCCTGAAAACTGTCGGATAAATTTTGTGTGTTTTTCTGGTGGTTGAAAGTAGAATAAGTCAATCTCTGTTGCCCCATCGTGGCTGAAAGTCAACATCCCTCAACTTTCTCTTTTTAACCTTTTTTGCCTGATTGAAAGAGTAATGTGTTTCTAACCTACTGATTTCTCAACAGTATTGGACCAGATTTACCACTGCTGACTTTGATAATTATTCCACTTTCACAAAAGCATATCCCCCATCTGTAATCTGTTTTTCCTCCTCTTTGCCTCTTCTGTCTGCATTGAATGTTAGGATAGCTGATAGTGCTAACACTGGTTTGCCTGCCTTCCTTTGTTCTCCAATAGCTTCAAACGCCATCTGTATGGGGATGCAATGAATGCTTAGGAATTTAAAATACTACACGGCTTGGAGATGTTCAGTCCTGGAATGGAATGTCGGTTCTTGTGATGTAGACAAAGTCAGATTCTCTAGGAGTTATTAAGAATAATGTCTATTTTGTTTTTGGTGACCTTAATATATACTTGGTGATGCACTAAGTATTTTGTTCATATCATCTCCAGTTTTTCAGTTCAGTCAGTTCAGTCACTCAGTCATTTCCGACTTTTTTGCGACCCCATGGACTGCAGCATGCCAGGCTTCCAAGTATATCACCAACTCCCGGAGCTTACTCAAACTCATGTCCATTAAGTCGGTGATGCCGTCCAACCATCTCATCCTCTGTCTCCCCTTCTCCTTGTGCCTTCAGTCTTTTCTGGCATCAGGGTCTTTTCCAGTGAGTCAGTTCTTCGCATCAGGTGGCCAAGTATTGGAGTTTCAGCTTCAACATCAGTCCTTCTAATGAATATTCAGGACTGATTTCCTTGAGGATGGACTGGATGGATCTCCTTGCAGTCCAAGGGACTCTCAAGGAGTCTTCTCAAGAGTCTTCTCCAACACCACAGTTCAAAAGCATCAGTTTTTCGGCACTCAGCTTTCTTTATGGTCCAACTCTCATATCCATACATGACGACTGGAAAAACCATAGCCTTGACTAGATGGATCTTTGTTGGCAAAGTAATGTCTCTGGTTTTTGTATGCTGTCTAGGTTGGTCATAGCTTTTTTTCCGAGGAGCAAGCATCTTAATTTCAAGGCTGCAGTCACCATCTGCAGTGATTTTTGAGCCCCCTCAAAATAAAGTCTGTCACTGTTTCCATTGTTTCCCCATCTATTCTGCACCTATTTGAAGTGAGGGACCAGATGCCATGATCTTAGTGTTTTGAATGTTGAATTTTAAGCCAGATTTTTCACTCTCTTTCACTTTCATCAAGAGACTCTTTAGTTCTTTGCTTTCTGCCATAAGGGTGGTGTCATCTGTGTATCTGAGGTTATTGATATTTCTCCTGGCAGTCTTGATTTCAGCTTGTGCTTCATCCAGCCTGGAATTTTGCATGATGTACTCTGCATATAAGTAGTCCTTCACTGGAGACTGCATATCTCCAGTCCTTCACAATAGTTCTATGAGGTAGATACTTTTGTTATACCCATTTATAAATGTGGAAACCAAGGTTCCAAGAAGTTAAATCACTTCCTGGGCGCACAAGCCAGAATGTGAAACCACATCTGTCTGACCAGACTAGACTGACATCCTGCTTGGGTTTCGCTGAGATCTCCCTCGTAATAGCACTGAAATTCCTCACTAGGAAACCCCTCAATCCTGGGCACACCTGATATGTTTGGCTACCCTAGTAAATTGCTCTGCCCTCCCTGACTCTCTTCTCTATACCCACTTAAAATTTGGAGTAGTTTAAAACTCTGTAAATGCATGTGAACCATTTTATGTAGTGCCTGACATACAGTAAGGGCTTAAAAGTGGGAGCTGTTATTACTGTTTGCGTTTTGATCCTTTCTGACTCTCTTGCAGCAAGCATTTGTTATTCTAATTGGCTGCCCACCATCTGAGCATCATTCTTCGTGTAGGGAATTTCCCACCTTATGAGGCAGGACCCATTTCCTCCTCCAGAGACTAACCACCATCCCCTGTCCCCAGCCTGGTAGCTAAACTACAGGCAGGTGATCTCGGCCCCACTTGAGAGATGTATGTGCCCCGACTCTGATCAGAAACAGAGTCTGTCCAGAATCTAGCTTTTTGAAGTTGGCAGTGGCAGCCATGCTCAAAATTCAACAGTGCCCTGAAAGCAGTCCTGAGTCAGAGCTGTGAACCATAATCTCTTTCCAGTGGTTTCAGCAAGGGGTTTCTCACTAGAGTAGGACAGGAATGAGTTTAATGCCTGCTCCTGGCTGTAGAGGCGCCAGTCTGTTCCCTTGCTTGTCTGGTAATTCTGTGAATAGCCAGGTATCCTTTAGTAATTCCCTTATCTACTTGAATTAGGCAGAGTTGCTTTCTTGTCTCTGCAGCTGAGAGTGCTGATTGATAACACGCACTGTCCGGATGTTGTGGGCACTTCAAACTTAATGGGGTCCAAAACAGAACTCATTCCCTTCCCTTAGAGACCTACAGCATTTCACTCTGAATCTCAAGCACAGCTCCTCAGTACATGCTGGATTTATGAAATTAGAAACCACAGTCACTTTCAACTCCTTCTTCCTAAGCCCCAGGCCCCTCAGTATTTACCAGGGAAAGTCCACCTCCCCTGACTTTCTCTGTCTTCACTGTCTCTGTCTTCACCCAGATCTTGTCGGCCACCTCTTGCCTTGATCATGGTACAGCCTCAGATCTGGTCTTTCTGCCATTCTTAGGGCAGGAAGAAGAGAACGTTCAGCATGGCTTGCGAGGGCAGAAAATGAGGACAAAATACAAGACTGTGTGAGGATGAAGGTGGATTCAAACCTGAGAAATTCATGCCTGGAGTGGAAGAGAAAACAAACAACAAACTTAAGGGTTTGAAAGGAGAGAAAGTAAAACAATTGATTCTTATTATTCACAGATATGGTAGTTTCAGTTTCACCTACTCACTAGAATTTGCAACCCCAAATCAATACTGGTGATGCTTTTGTGGTTATTTGGGACATGCTCAGAGTGGAGAACAGAGAGTCCCTTGACGTAAATGTTCCCAGTGGAGGTGGAACAAGATGACGGTTTGCCTTCTTTTCAGCTCTTGTGTGGTAAACATATCCTTTTCACATTCTGTTTTGTGCCACATTTTTCACATCTTTGGTGTTTTTTTCTTGGTGATTATGCTGTGTAAAATAGACCCCCAGGACACTGTGGAAGTGCCAGCTAGTGTTGCTAAGTGCAAGAAGACTGCAGCATGCCTTATGGAGAAGATAGGTGTGTCAGATAAACTTCCTTCAGGCATGAGCTGCAGTGCTGTTGGCCATGAGTTCAGTGTTAGTTAACTGTACATATTAAATAAGGTTTTAAAGAGAAGCACACATAAAACAAAGAACATATTGATCAGTTGATGAAATGTGAAGAGAGGCTCACAGGAACCTAACCATCTCCTTCCCTTAGGAACCATGGCTTGCTTTCCTAATTCAATGTTCACGGTCACTGTCTGGAACAGAACTCCTATGAATAAAAAGAACCAGCTGCATTCTGGTGCTCACATTCAGTCTATTGATTCTTAACAGTGCTTGATATGGAAAATGGGAAGTGGCTCATTACATCCCCAGGTTTACCCTCTGGGAAGTGAATATATCAGCCAGGACTCAACCAGAGAAGCATAAACCAGTAGGAGATGTCATGTAATTGTGCTGGTTGGCTGTGTGAGCCCCAAACTTATAGGGAAAGCCATCAAGAAGGCAAGATGAGAAGTCAGCTGGACCCCTGTGGGCAGGGTGGAAGCTGTGGCCCATAGGAAGCTGGAAAGGGAAAATCCAGCAAAGCAACTGTAGATCCAGCTGCTGTTGAAGTCTTTTTCTCCACAAAAAGCTCAGTCCCTTTTAAAGGATCACCTGATTAGGCCGGACCCTTTGGGGATAATCATCCCTCCTTGATGTCAACTGAATGGAGCCTTTGATCACATCTGTAAAATGCCTTCACAAAAATTACTTACCTTAGTGACTGAATTGTTGGGAGGGGGTGTGTGCGCACCACACACTGGCCTCTGCCCTTTTCTATCCTTGTCATCGAGTCTAACCAAGTTAACACCTCTAAAGCAAAGTGATGCATCAAATGTAGATTTTAATGCAGCTGATTTTTCAGAGTTGGGATGATGGGTTCTGTATGAGTGAAGTTACGTGACTTCACTTGGCTACCTTGAGACCAATCTGAGTTTTATTCACCCCCTGCCTCTCTCCCAAGACCAGGCACCATTCTAAGTGTTTTCCATAGAGAAAGGTACTTACTTGGACAACATTCTCATTTTACATGTGGGGATACTTGAGCACAGAAGTCAGTCAGTCAGCTGACTTCAGTTGATGGAGCCGGGATCTGACTCCAGGCAGCACAGAGCCAGAGACTGTGTTCTGCTCCTTCAGGCTGGCCTGAGTCCCACTGTGGCATTGCAACAAGCCGTTTCTGTTCTAGACTCCAACATGTTTGGGAGGGCAGGGTCTCTACGGGACCACATGGGAACCTGTGGGCCTTGGTGTCTGATGGCACAGGGGGAGTGCTTGCTTGTCAGGGACATTAGTGTCCCATGAAAGGGCTGGGCTGTTAAACTCTACTTCCAGAACTCTGGTCTCTCTGACTTTTCTCCTGGAGCATGTGCCACCCAGAGTCCCTTGAACCATCTCAGCTTCTGTTTTGCAGACTCTCCATTTGCTCCACACCCTGGCCTTATTCCACAGACACCATCCTAGATATTTCTGGGGCTTCAACTCAATCTCCTGGCTAGGGTTAGAACTTCCACAGAACTTTCCTGTGGGACTGGCTGCTGATGCACCCAAGTAGCTAGTGCGGGGTCCTTTATTTATGTGCCAGAAACAGCTTGCTGGGTTCTAAGGATGCAGCCATCAATAAAACAGACAAGCCCTGAGAACTATCAAAGCCATTACACCCCCAGGTCCCAGAGAAAAGGCCTGGAGAGTAGGACTGCCTATCCAACAGGAAAAATGGACCCACTAGGCCTTGCATACTGCCTTTCTTCCTCATTCAGCAGATATTTGCAACTTCTTGTGATTCTCTTTTATAAGATGAACAATTAAAACAGTTTTACATTGTTAAGAGTCCCTCTACATCCTCTGTGTCCCTTCCCCCCACCACCACCCCAAGGATGATGACACTATTTGATGCCTGTCTTGCCAGATCTTTCATGTGTTTATAAACAAATATGAATATATTGTATTTGAAAGTGTTTATAATTGCACACAGTAGTCATTCCATAAGTGCTTATTGGTGAATGAATGGTCAGTTTTCACATGTGTTTCCCTCAGTTTCCTTGCTGCAATCCCTGATTTTTTACCCTCTCCGGTCAGATGAGGAGGGTAAGGGCCCTGGATTCCTGGTTTTTCTCGTGAACCACAGTGACTCGATATGTACAGGAGAACTTGCTGTCTTTGTTAATTAGCTCAGGCTGCCATAATTAAATATCACAGGCTGGGTGACTTAAACAACAAAAACATTTATTTCTCACATCTCTGAATGCTAGGAAGTCCAAGATCAAGGTGCCAGCATGGTTGATTTCCAGTGAGAACTCTTCCTGGCTTGTAGATGGCTGCCTTCTGATTATGTCCTCACATGGCTGGGGGAGACAGAGAGATTGAGAGCTCTCTTCCTCTTAGAAAGCTGCAGTCCTGTTGGATTAGGGCCCCACTCTATGGTTTCATTTAACCTCCATTACCTCCTAAGGATCTTATCGTCAGATACAGTCACATCCGGCTTTAGGGTTTTAGCATAAGGATTTGGGGGTGCCGCAAGTCAGTCCAGGTTCTGTGATGCCTGCACCTGTGTCAGGGCCACCACATATAGAGCTGGGCTGCTCCTGGGCAGTGCCCTCGTTCATGCTCTGCCTGCAGTGGGCATGCTCTTGGATGTTTGTGGAAGCACGCATTTCTCAGGATAGAACAACTTGCCTGGGACCTCGGGAAAGCCGAGGGCCTCCCAGTGGCCTCCTTCCCTAGCATTCCATGTGAATTAGTGGAAATTTCAACCACCACTTTGTGAATGATTCCAGATGTGCAGGCTTGGGGAGAGGGAGGCAGCTGGAAAGCCAAGCTTGAATTAAAAGTTCAATTAAGCTTGGGTTGGTAGACAACTACTATCTATCTCCTTAGGATCCAAGAAGGGGAAGCAGGAGCATCATGAGATGCCTTGGGCCTTTTGAAAGTAGGGGCTTGCCCCACGCCTGGTGAAGCAAGTGTCATGTGAAAGCCAAGTAATTAACCTCATCGCTTGGCTCAGACCTTGGTTGGTTGTAAAGGCTCAGAAGGACGAAGACAGAGGCAAGAGAAGGAAATAGAGAGTCCACACAGAGTTGCAAAGAAGAGAGAGGAGTTCACTGGGAGACTGAGGGCTAATTAGTTTTCAGAAGGCGATTTCAAAGCAGAAACTGTCAAGTCCTCACAGAGATCCTGTCATGGGGACTGTGAGTCACTGGAGTTGGCTCTGAGACACATTTCTGTAGTGGTTCAGATGCTAGGATGAAAGAGGGTGAATGCAGGGTTTTAAGGGGATGGAGTACATAACATTTGTGGAAGAATATTGGGGGGAAATGAGCTGCTGGCTTGATGTGGCAAGAATTCTTATAAGGCGAGCCAAACACAAAGACTGTATATTATTCAGAAATGTCTGCTTGATGTGGCTGAAACATGTGGTAAATGAGACTGAAAGTTAGATCAGCAAAAACCAAAGCGTTGATCAAGTAATAGGACTATGAAGCTGGTAACCTACTATCTGGGTGGGTCAACTTATATCAGTCTTGAACTTGGACTTGGGGATGGTTGTTCAGCATGCAGCATCCCTTCTGGGTACCTGCAGTGGGGAAAACCATCATGCATCATCAGGTGGTACAGAAAGATCTTAGCAGGATGGTGAAGATCAAACAAACTCTAGCACTTCCCATGGGCAAGTCATCATCTCTGTAAGCCTCTGTTTCCTCACTGGTACAGATGGGTAAAAATGGTACCTACCTATTAGGACTGTCGAGAGGACTAAACTAGGAAATACCTGGTAAATGCTTAACAAGTGTTAGCTATAATATCACAGTTAAGCAATACAATTTCACTTTGTGCCCTTGTGATAAAGAAGGACATTTTTACTCAACTTTCTTACCTCACAAAGAATAGGCACGTGGAGAAGGAAATAAACAGAACACAGGTGCAATCAAATGGATTTTAGCCAAAGTCAAGCCAAAGGGAGCCGAGGAGAGGGCTCAAGCTGTGGTTGAGTGTTTATCAGTAAGAAGAGGGAATTGGGTAACACAGGAATGGGAGGTGAAAGGGAGAGAAAGGAGAAAAAGGAGGGAATTTTATCCCTGTTACCCGGGCTGTCAGCAGCCTGGGTAGAGCAGCCACTCTGTATAGTGTGCCCTGTTAGATAGGGGGTTATCTGGGGCTACATGGGCTGGTGCTGTCACCTGTCCTCACAGCCCACCTGTCAGGATCGGCGGACTGAGTGTAGCGATGACAGAAGAATGAAGTCCTGTACGTGGGCAGGAGCACTAGTCTAGCAGAGGCCTGCTTCCGCCTGAGCGAAGGCCCATGCCCTCAGGGACTCCGTGTGTCCAGGACAGAATTAGAGTGCCCATTTCTATACTGAATTTCTCCAGGTGCTCTGGAAGCATACAGCCTGAGTTCCGGTTTTCAGTCCAAGTTCGGAAGAAAGTACTCGGAGAGAACATTCAGGAGTCTTTGATGAAATTTTGGGCACAAGGAGATGAACCCCAAATGAGGGGCCAGTGGGATTGCAAAAGAGAGGCCAGATGTGGGAGCCAGTGTTGGCAGAAATCAGCAGGACTCAGTGAGAATATGGGAGAAAGGGGAAGAAGTCCAGGAATCTGCCTTGGGTGACCAGAACATGCTGTTAGCAGAGCTGGGGACACTGGAGAAACTTGGACCACTTGTCTTCATATTTCAGGGTGTTTGAGTCACTTGTAGGGCTTAATACTATAGATTTCTAGCGCCATCCCAGACCTGCTGAGTCTGGATTTTTGCAGTGGGCGTGGAATCTGCCTTTTCAGCAAGTACCCCAGAGGATTCTGATGTAGGTGGTCTGCACCTCATGCGTGCATGCTCAGTTGTGTCTGACTCTCTGGGATCCCATGGACTGTAGCCCACCAGGCTCCTCTGTCCATGGAATTTCCCAGACAGTAATACTAGAGTGAGTTGCTGTTTCTTCCTTGAGGGGATCCCCGTTACAAGGATTGAACCTGCATCTCCTGCATTGGCAGGTGGATTCTTTACCACTGAGCCACCTGGGAAGCCCAGTTTGCATATCACGCCTTGAGAAATGCTGAATTAGAGAAGATAAACGTCTTAGCCTGGCCCTATTGAAAGCAGTCTTGAGTTAGGGGCTGAGGCACTTAGGCTGTATCAGACTCCCAAGAGTGGGAGGAGAAGTGGAGGAGATGCAGTAGGAGAATCAGCAGGTGACTCAGCATGGAGGCTGCTGCTGGCAGTTTTTGGGAGAAATGGCACCTCAACGTTAGTTGCAGGGCAGTGGATACTGGGGAGACTGGCTCTTTCCCCACCCTGCCTGACCTCTGTTTCCCATTGGTGAGTCACCCTACTGGCGGCTCAACCCCCTACCTTTCAGGATGTGTCTTCTGTCCCCTTGGTGGCCTCACGAAGCCAGATCCCATACCGTTGGGATCCAGGGTGGGTGGGGTGCTGGCCTAAAGAGAAAGGAAAAAAGCTGCAGTGAGAAGAGGCCTAGCTTTTTCCCCTAACAGAGGAAGGAAGTCAGGTTGGAAAGGGTGAATTGTCAGTTCCTATAATGAATTCAAGTTTTGAAGCTGGATAGTAAGAAAAAAGATTTCTAGGGAAATGATCTAAATGGAATTACATAATCAGTGATAATAAGAAAGGAAGAATTTGTATTCATAGCAAATGTCTTTAAATTTTTATTTAATTTGTATTTCTTGCCCCAGAAAAGCTTCCAGTAAAAGAGGACGCTGGTAATCAAATAACATGTGTGAGCAGTGGCTGGTTTTGGCAAAAGGGAGGCAACAGAAATTCAAGGTATCACCTGTTTTTTTTATATCCTGAATTGACTTCCTCCCTTGTTAGCTGAAAGTTCTAGTAAAAGGTTCTACTTGGATGAAAGAACAAATAGAAAAAAAAAAAAGAACAAGTGAATTTGTGAATCTCATTAGATTCCTAAGATGCTCTGAAAGGAAAATAAAAATAATAATTATAATTCTTATGGGCTGCCAATGGCATACCAGGTTCCAGAGAGTAGTAACCTCACTTAATGTTTACATGAAGCTTTCCATCTGTGTGTTACCAGAACTTGGCTAACATTACACACTGGCAGATTCATTAATCTGTTATAGAAACAGGGGGAAGTTAGTCTCAGGAAGTTTAAGTGACTGATCATGTTGTATAAGGAGCTGACAATGAATAGATGCTTAGGTTTATCTTCTGCTATTATCATTTATCATCCTGAATAAAAATATTTCAGATGGCTTTGAGATAAGATCCTAGGAAGAAATACCTCTTGACAGATGTTGATAACTCAGTGGTGAGAAGCTGATTTTAGTTTGTACATGTGTGTTTTTCGGGGGCAGAGGGTAGAAATTTGCAACTGTTTTGTAAATTTATTTGTCTTGTTGAAGTATAGTTGATGTATAGTGTTGTGTTCATTTCTGCTCTACAGCAAGGTGATTCAATTACACACACACACACACACACACACACACACACACACACACACACATTCTTTTTCTTTTCCATTATGGCTTCTTTGGGATATTAAATATAATTCCCTGTGCAGTACAGTAGGACCTTGTTTATCCATTTTCTCTGTATATGGTAGTTTGCATCTGCTGATCCCAGACTCTCAGTCCCTCTCCCTCTCTGCCTCTCCCTCTTGACAGCACAAGTCTGCTCTCTGTAAGTCTGTTTTGTAGATAGGTTCGTGTGTGTCATATTTTAGTTTCCATGTACAAGTGATATCATATAGTATTTGTCTTTCCCTCTCTGACTTCACTTAGTATGATAACTTCTGGGTCCATCCATGTTGCTGCAAATGGCATGATTATATTCTTTTTTTTAATGACTGGATAATATTCCATCGTCTATATGTACAATTTTTTATCCATTCATCTGTCAATGGCCATTTAGATTATTTCCATGCCTTGGCTATTGTGAAGAGCACTTGCAACTCTAAGGCAATCCTGTGCTTGTGAGTAGAGGTAAACGATGGGTGAGGATTGTTAGATAACTCATGATTTGAGGTGGAAGTTAAAAGTATAGACAAGTGCATAAAGGATGGATTATTAAGTGCCTATTCACCTCACCTATAGGTAATGTCATTTCTTTCAATTAAGAAGTAAAGGTTTTAAGCAACTGAACGGGCAAAATGGGGGATAGAAAGAAATGCCAGGCTAATGTCATGTAAAGAAAGAGAAAAGGATGGAGAAAGAGATGATTGTAGGAACTAAAAGTAATCCACTAAAGCGTTTGTTGCAAGAGATATTGGCCATACAGAAAGAAGACTCATGAGCTGCATGTTTTAAGGAGGGGTTATTGGGAACTGGATCTGTAACGTTCATTCAAAGTTTCACTGAGCAACGGTACATATACAGCACTGAGATAGCAATGAGAAGAAGAGTTTGTCTCTTGCTTCCTGAGTCTCGTATTTCCTCTCTGTACCATCAGGTACTACATACCTGTTTAGAGAAAGACAGAAAAGATGGCTTAAAAAGATGCTTTGTCCACAAGGTCTCTTCTAGAATCAGGGTACCAAGATCCATGCAGTTGCACTGAGGCTGTAGCAAGTATATTTTCTGCGGGCTGGATCCCTGTAGGATTGGATGGTGGTGGTGGTTCTTTTAACGTCTTGCCTTCCAATCTTATTTCTACCAGATAGGTCATTATTTTTTTTTTGCAAGTTGATAGGAAGCCTAACCAAAGCTAGCTTAACCATAAATAATTTATTAGCTCCCAGTACCAAAAAGTTGTGAGTGGATTCATTCAGGAATGGCTGTATCCAGAACCTCAGGTGCTATCATAGTGTTCTGAGTTCGTCTTTCTCTTAGTCTGCTTCCTATGGTTTGTTTCCATTTTCAGAGCTCCTCTTCCCTGTGGCCACAAGGTGACTGCCACAGCTTCACACTCATCACATATCCACCTCCAGTTTGGCTATGGAGTATGGCTACCCAAGAAGGAGCTCCCACGCACATCCTGTAAGTCATACCGATTGTACTGGTTTGGGTCAGATGCCCATCCTTGAGTCAAATGCTGCGATCAGAGGGATTACATTGTGCTGATTGGTCAGGACTGGGCCATATGTTCCTTATGTCATATGGGGAGCTTGGGACAGCATAACCAGGATATGACAGAATGGATTCTGGTGAGCAAAGATTAATACTTCTCTACCCCAGGCTCAGTAAAACCTAGGGAGAGACCTGAGGTTCTGATCCAAAAAAATAGGAAGAGGTCAGAGTGGCAAGAAGGACTTCCAGTCTAGAAGCAGCTCCAGGATGGAATGACATGTCAAGGGTGGCAGTTCACCACCCACTCGGCATGCTGTTTATGCCATGGGCTGACCAGGGTTTTTGTGTAACCCTGGTACATAGTTTCAGGAGATTACGGGGCAGTGTGTGTGTTGGGGGGTGGGGATCCTCCACTTCCTGTTTAGGATTATACTCTTCACCCTCCCCTCCCACGCAGGCCATATGTTCGTTCTAAGCCTCAGCATCCAGCCAGAAAAGCCCTTTGTGTTTTCTTGGCAAAACTAGGGCCCAGTAATTAAAGTCCATATGCAAAACTGCTCCCCCCAACGCACACTGAGGGCTTTTAATTAGTATGTAATTGGTCAGAGAGGTACTATCAAATCACTCCCAGTCTGGCCAGCTGAAAATGCGGTATTTGAAAAGTCCCAGACCAGAGAAGGATAATAAATGCTTTAAGTCCCATCTGTTGGAATGATTTGTTTAAGGTAGAAATTTCTGTTCTGTTACTATTTTTAACAATTCTGCTTACAATGTTTCTCCAAACCGTATAATGACTACCAGAGTATTCATAGGAGGTAGGACTGTGAGTATGTCAACTAGGAGAAGGCTTATTAGCAGACCTATGTTTCTCCCTTCAAAGAAGTTCATAGAATTCAGTGGGAATGGGGAGGCAAAGAGGTGAGCTGGGCATTCAGTTTGGGTAGCTGGGCAGGAACTTCATGGTCATGTCCACTCACACAGAAACCATAGGGAGATCAGCTTATTAGCTGTGTGGTCTTTGAAGAGCACCGTGTACCCCAGAGTACCACGTGAGTGAGTCTGTCTCCATGGGAGGAACGACTTGGACTTCACCTTGGTGGACAGGGGTCATCAACTGTGGAGAAGCCAAGGGAACAAGAAGGAGGGAGGCAGAGGTCTCCTTGCCCTCTGGAAGCCATGCAGAGTAGAGAAAAGCAATAATGCAGTGATAATGATGATAACAAGTATTATTGTAGTAGCAGTAGGGTAGACAGTGTGTACTCCATGCTCACTATGTGCTTGGCCCTGCAGTCAGCATCTTCTTTGGATTGTGATCTAAACACTGTCTATGATGTTGCTCCCATAGCACCCCTGTTTCCTAGATGAGGTATCTTAAGACTCTGATGGCTTACTTGAGGTCACCAGCTAGTAAGTAGCAGAGCTGGGATTTGAACCCTAGTGGTATGACTCCAAATTCTGGGCTGTCAACCACCAGGCTTGCTCCCTCCTACCCTGCATTACCAAGGGCCTCGATTTGCTTGAAGAACATCTTCTGGAAGAAGGAAGGTCAGACAAGGTCTGTCTCAGCTCCTGTGTTTTCCCACCAGGCTCTCCAGTGTGGAGGTGAGGAGAAATGTTGATACCCACTGGCACCGCACCCATAGGAGCAGGTGAAGACACGTGTGGAAGGAGTAGAGGGAAGAGTCTGGAGCGTTTCAGGCCCTGGAAGGCCCACCTAACCTCAGAAGGGCCTCTCTGTTGCTTCGTGTGGCTGGAACCCTAAGGGTCCGGGCACTGTCCCTGCAAGAGACTTTGCTTCCTGTGCTGTCACTCGGCTACCTGGGGGCTAGGAGACAGCTCTGCTCCTGCCCTGTTGGCTCCTTCAGATGGAAGTCAGCTGAAGTCGTGCACAGTCATTTGGCTTGAGGCCTGTGCTCACTGGGAGAAGGCTTGGCTGTCTTTTCCCATCTTCTTGTTCTTTTCTCTCTCTGCCCTTTCATTTTCTTGGTCCTTCCCTCCAGAGCATTCACTCCCTCTCCCTTGGCTAGAGGGAATCTGGGGAGGTGGCCTGGGCTTACTCCACGCTGAGCATGGGGTCCGTCACCCCAATTCCCTGCTTGCTTTCTGCCTCATGTGTCATGGTGGTGGCTGGCTCTTGTCAGAGGCAAGAACTGGATCTGGCAGTGAGTGTTCAGGATGATCCCTCATGCTCAGCTTGCTCTAGTTGGGAGGGCAGAGCCCAGCTGTTCTTACTGGAGTTCTGCTCAGAGCCTAAGGCCAACCCCAGCCAATAATAAAGTGTTGCTTGGCCTTGCTTTGTTCTCTGTGTGCCCTTTTCCCCCCAGGAGCCTTGTGGGGACAGTGGCTGTTTTGTGGCAGGGCTTGGGTTTTGCTGTGTCCCTGCCAATCCCATCATGATGCCGTGTTACTCTCACTCCTTCAGACTCCATGTGCACACACCCTGTACTTGCCCGTGGGCACTGGACAGACAGTTGCCAACTAAGATGCGTCAGTCTGGGGTCTGGATTGAAGAAGACGGGAAGAGTTTGTGCTTGCATCATGGTGCCCTGAACAGAACGCAAGAGATGAAAGCATTTGCATAAAGCAGCACAGAACCAGACAACAGGCAAAAGAAAGGAGGGTGGGAACGGGCAGTTGTAGGAATTATAAGAAAGCAAAGTCAGAAAGTCTGGCTTCTAGATGGAAGTCCTTTGAAGAGAAAACTAGTGATTGTTTAAAATACCATATTTAACATAAATTAGAGGGAATTAAGGCCAGAATCTAGAGTAGATGTTATTTGTCTCACACTTATATCTTTGCTTTTAGAATGCCTTCTCCTCGAAAACTAACAGTATTCCAGGTTTGGGTTGTGATGCTGTATGAATAAATCTTGGGTTAGAATAATTATTTACTAGCCACTCTATAAGAGCTATTTATAGTATCTTTCCTTTCTGTAACATCTAAAACAAAGGTTGGTTTAAAAAAAAAATCTTTGTAGCATTCCCGGTAGAACTAAGGGCCTGACACTGCATGTGGTTTGGTTTATAATCTAGGGATGGTTCCAGCATGCAAAGATCCAAAGTGGGTTTCTTTGTGGCTTGTCTGCACCTGCCGGAGATCTGGTGCACCGATTAAAGTTACAAGGCAGCTATTAGCCACCAACTGACACCAAGATTATAGGTTAAAGTTTGAATTGGTTTAAACGGTGTCATGTGTCCACCAGGACAGAGAGTAAGGTGGGGGGACATGTGTTTGGCAAATGCTAGGGAGCCACTCCAGTCAGGGGAAGGAAGTCTTCTTTTTAACAACAGTTCCACCCAGAAGTAGAGTTTTGGGGTAGGTTTGTTGGAAGAGCTTTGAATCTAGAGTCAGGGAGACCTAAGTTCTGACTTCTGTCAGTGTGACCCTTGTTAGCCTCAGTCTGTCGTCTTGCAAATGGGAATGATAATCCCTGATTTCTAAAAAGAATTCAGTGAATCGGAAATCACATCATTCTTGCTGGCATTAATGCAACAAAGTTACATTGAGCTGCATCAGTAGAAAATGAGCAGTGGGACTTCTTGGCGGCCCAATGGTTAAGACTCTTGCATGTCTAGTACTCCCACTGCAGGGAACACAGGTTTGATCCCTGGTCCGGAAACTAAGATCCTGCATGCCATGTAGCATGGCCAGACATTTTTTTAAAAAAGAAATTGAGTAGCAGCAGCATTGGAAGGAGGAACAAGTTGTAGAAGCAGCCAGCCTGCTGGATTGGGGTGTGTTGTGATGGAGAGAAAGGAGTCCTCCAGCCCTGGATTCAAGTCCTGGCTCTAGAACTTACTAGCTGTTTGACATTGGGCAACCTCCCTGAGCCATGGTGTCCTCATCTGGACACCAGGGATGACACTGACAGTGACCTCACTGGGCTGTTGTGAGGCGTATGTGACATGCTCCAGGTCAGTGCTAGGCTCGTGGGCTCAGTCACCTTCACTGTTAGCCACCTTGCTCCATCAAGCAACATTTCTCCCTCTTGCATTGCCACTGTTTATTCTAAACTGGAATTTCTTTCTCTTCCTTCAAGTTCAAGCACCCTCAGATGCTTCCTACAAGCATTCCTCAAGACTTCAGTAACTGCAGGCCCCCTGCCCAATTTTTACCACTTAATGCATGCCTCCTCTCTTGTTATTTATTACTGTTTTCTTCAAGTCAACTTTTTAATCCTGAAATGCATTTAAGGGAAGCTTCACATCATGAAGGTAAGTGAAAATCTGTGTAGCTCTTAAAATAGAATGTTTATGACTCAGCTAAAATCTCTGTATGTGCCATCAGACATGTACATATCATACTTGGGTAAATACTGGTCTGATCCTTCGCTGTTCAAAGTGTGGTCCCTGGACCAGCAGTATCAGTGTTCCCTGAGAGCTTGTTAGAAATGCAGAATCTCAGGCCTGACCCCAGACCTTCTGACTCAGAATTTACATTTTAAGAGGATCCTCAATTACTGATATACTTTGAGGGTAATTTATTTTTTTAACTGAGGTGAAATTCACATACTTTTAAGGTTTAAGAAAACAGTGGTCTAGGGGATCTGAAGCTCCAGTACTTTGGCCACCTGATGCAAAGAGCCAACTCACTGGAAGAGACCCTGGGGTGCTGGGAAAGATTGAGGCCAGGAGGAGAAAGGGGGGTGGCAGAGGAAGAGATGGTTGGATGGCATCATTGACTCAATGAACATGAATTTGAACAAACTGGGAGATAGTGAAGGGCAGGGAAGCCTGGTGTGCTGCAGTCCGTGGGGTTACAGTTGGACACAAATTAGGCATTGAACAAGGGGATCTATAAAGTTCCTTCCAGCTCTGACAACTAATGCCACATATTGGTATTCCTCCCTCCTTCTGAGATCCAAGTCCGTATTTCCAACCTAAGTGTTCTATTCTCCGCCTAAACCCTGGCCTCTCTAAAGTGCTGCTTGGCCTCTCCTGAGTGCTCCTTTCCCCCAGACAGACTTTGTAACCATCTTTAATGCCTTCCTACCTCTCCCCTGCTTCAGTTCTGCAAAATAGGCCCAACTCTTATCTCCATTAGGATCTTCTTGATTCAATAGCTCCCCCAGCACTGCAGGCCCCTCATCTGAATGCTGGCTGTTGCCTCCTCCTTGGACTCTCTTTCCTCCAGGGGATCCTTGCAAGTTCTGTGTTCTTAAGGCACAAGTGTGATCATATCATCCATTCTTCAGTCACCGTGTATGTTTCCCTGTTACCTACCATGAAGCAGTCAGACTCCTTGATCTGTCTTTAAGGCTGTCCATTATGTTACTGACATCAGCCTCTCACCTGTATTATCCTCTGAGCTGTAGACTAGTTGTACAAGTCATCATTTTATATGAAGCTTTCCCTGCCTCAGAGTCTTTCTTTTGTGTTCCCATTTCTGAGATGCGTTTCTCTACAGCTCATGATTTCACATCTCCACCACTCAAAATTCTTCCAGTTCAAGACCCCTGCTCGCCTTTCACCTTCTTCCTAAAGTGTCCCATGGTTCCCCAGCTCCATAGCTCTCCTTAGTTTCTACCGACTGTGATGTCCTCTGCCTTTTAGCATGGCTATATTAGCACTGATCTTAACTCTACAAGCCTGTAGGGCAGGTATAACTCCCAGTGCCACCATATCAGTTTAACACAACTCTCTTTAACTCACTTTCCATTCTGAGCTCCCCATCTGCTTGCTCCCCATATACCATCTCCACTCTCCATTATACTCCCCTTGGCCCCAGGCAGCATTCTGAATGCTAGAAGACTGGGGCCAAGGCATCTGCAAGGTGGTGTATTGAGTCCTCAGATGCCATCTGTCCAGCTGGCATCTACTGGAATGTACATCATTCTGTTAAGTCTTCAGTCATTGGACATGTAGGTGGCTGCTGCCTTATCTCATGTTTCCCTTTGCAAAGCCTCCTAAGGTCCTGCAGCTGTACTCTTTTTACTGCGTTGATGTTTCTCTTGGATGCCAGGGCCCTTCTTCTGCTCTGTGCCATGCTTGAACAGTGCAGCTCTACACAGCTGCCTGGCATTTTATTGGCTTACGTAGCTCTGCCACCTAGCTGAGGTCTGGGTGCTTCCCCAAGCATGGGCCAGCCCTGTGCTCAGAGCTTCCAAACCTATCTGGAATATTTGATGTTTCCTTCTTCCCTAGAGGTGATCCAGGGGCAAGTTCATCCTTTCATTTTCTCATCCATCGGGCAGGTGTTTGTCAAATGCCTGCTATGTCCCAGGTGCACACTGAGGTGCAGTAGTGAATAAGATGGACATGGTCCCTGCCCTTGTGGAGCCCAAAGCTAATCAGTAGAAGGAATACTTTTTATGATGTCATGGCAAGCTAACGCATTGTTTAATTTCTGCCTGTTATTTATTTAGGAACTCTTATCTTGCTAAATTTCTTTGCTGTAATTTCTTCCTTTTAAAAGAAATGACAGCATGTTCTTAGTGCATACTGTTCTGGAATAATGTATTCCTGATGAGAACATCACTTTTCAGTTAGCTAAGTCATGAAGTTGAGACCAAAAGGGCCAGTATGAGTGTTGATTATAGTTAGTCTGCTGATCTTTACTCACAACCTTTGATAAGGTCGTATGAAAACTCAGCATTTGCAAATGCCAAAGTGAGGCTCTCTGAAGGAGATGGGTAAGATCTGAGCTTAGTAGTTCATGGAGCACCAGCTGCTGTGAACAGATACAGACCAACATTAAAGTGGCTTCTTATGCACAGGTTTATTTTTTACCAGATGTCTCCTCTAAGCAGTACTTGAGGTTTCCAGGTTCCTTCCATCTCATGGTTTCACCCTCTTCAACATGTAGCTTCCAAGGTCACACAGAAGGGGATAAAACATGGTAAATTACCCATGGGAGGTTTTAATGAACTAGGCCTGAAACGGCATCCGTCACTTCTGCTCTTTCCACTGGCCGCATCTCAGTCACGTGCTCACACTGCCTGCAAGGGATATTGGCAACTGTAGTCCAGCTATGGGCCCTGCTAAGTCACTTCAGTCGTCTCTGACTCTGTGCGACCCCATAGACGGCAGCCCACCAGGCTCCCCTGTCCCTGGGATTCTCCAGGCAAGAACACTGGAGTGGGTTGCCATTTTCTTCTCCAATGCATGAAAGTGAAAAGTGAAAGTGAAGTCACTCAGTCGTGTCCGACCCTCAGCGATCCCGTGGACTGCAGCCTACCAGGCTCCTCCATCCATGGGATTTTCCAGGCAAGAGTACTGGAGTGGGGTGCCATTCCTTCTCTGGCTATGGGCCCTAGAGGAAATGAAAACTGTTTTTAATGAATAATGAAACTGGTTTCTGCCACTATCTGCGATTTAATTAATCCTGGTAGTACCTTTTGTTCTTGGGTTCACATTATTCTGTGGCCTTTGTCTGTTGCTTTAAGAAAGAAAAAGCTGAAGTCGGAAATATTTGACTTTTTGTATGTTGATACATGGTTTAAATAACGTTGTTGTTCAGTCACTAAGTCGTGTCTGACTCTTTGTGACCCCATGGACTACATAGCCCACCAGGCTCCTCTGTCCTCTACTATCTCCCAAAGTTGGACACCCCTGAAAAAGTTTCATTACTTTTACTTTCTTTTCTCTTTCCTCCCTCCCTCCCTTTGCTCCCTCCCTTTCTCCTTGTGTTAAGAGTTCAGTTCAGTCACGCAGTTGTGTCCGACTCTTTGCGACCCCATGGACTGCAACACACCAGGCTTCCCTGTGCATCACCAACTCTTGGTTCTATTAATTCTGATCCTGAATTTACAGGTTTGAATATAGCCAGCTTGTCTTTCATTTATTTGTCGTTCTAAATATGTCCGTGGACAGTTAACAAAAATTTAGAAACCACTTATCTTCATTTGGAGAAGGAATTAGAGGAATGTACTTAGCTTTGAGAGCAGAAGATCATTTGATTTTAGGGCCAACTCATCTTGACCCCAGGAAAGGAGGGGATGGAATTCAGGCTCTCTGTGACTCAAACCCTTGCTGTCTGTCTCCATTCTTAGTAACAGATGGGGAAGGGGAGCAGTAATGGGTGCCTGTTTCTGAGAGCTGTTGGTTTTCTCCCTGATCATACAGGGCTGTGAAACGTGAAAGACATCAGGGACTCTGAGCACCATTCCCCTAAATGCCCCAATGCCCGCAGGGAACCAGCCAAAGGCTGGAGTTGGCTTCAGATGGCTGGACAGGTGGCCTTGTAATTAAAACCTTTCCTGTCTAACTGTAGGCCTTGTTTTGCCAGGAATCTGAGGTGAAGAGAATGTTCTAGTTGGATGCCTGTACCAGCTGCTTTGAAAGCTTCCTCACAGCTGTCCCCAGACCATAGCAAACAGCTACATCTTTGCTTTCAGAATCTTGGGGGCTTAGTGTTATTTGAGATGGGATAAGCAGACGTAGAGATGAGGGAAGATTTCTTTCTGATCTCAGAAGTTCTGAGTCTTTTTGAAGACAAAGAGCGCAAAAGAAAAGTCTGGAATGTGTGCATTTCCTCTCTATATTAACTTTGTGAGGTAGGAGCCATTCTTAGTCCTTGTATTGTGGACGGGAACACCGAAGCTCCCAGGATTTAAGTAACTAGATTGTTGTCATGGGTTAGGCATCAGTCAGGATTCACATCCAAGTAGTCTTGACTCCAGATTCAGCTCTGGTAACCTCTACTCTTAGGCAGATTCAAAATTTAACTCCCGAGCACCCTCTCCAGGTATTCTCCACCTTCATTCTCCCTCCATCCTAGCTCATGGGTCACCCACCCTCTGAGTTCCCCAGCCCCAAAACCTGGGAGTCGTCCTTGAGTTCTAATCTCGTGCCCCCAGTAGAATTTACCAGGAAATTCAATTGATAGTGCTTACAATCTGTATCCAGAATCTGGGCACATCTTACAGTCTTCAGTAGTCTACCAGTACCTTAGTCAAAGCTGTATCTGTTCCATCTTCGATTCCACATTAGCTTTGACGCTGATCTCCCTGCTTCTAGTCATGCTATCCTCTTGTGTCTTTTCGACACACTGGCTGAGTGATCTAGCCCTGGGGGCAGCTTTTCTCCACAAGGTCATCCTGGACCGGAGCCACCACCTCTCTTGTTCACCTTCCCTAGGTGGCTGTGTTCATCTATGTGGTCAGGGCTGCCGCAGCTCCTTGTCTTCCAAAAAGGGGATCAGAGAGGAAATCCTGGCAAGCAGTTTCCTTTTAAACAAATGATGCGAAAGTAGTACACATCATTTCTACTCACATTTCACAGGCAAATCAAGAGTCACATGGCCAGCCTAGCTACAGAAAGCCTAGGAAATGTATGGATAGTCATGTTCTCAGCTCCCCAAGAAGAAGAGACTGGATTTGGAAATGACTAGCCATGTGCCAGAGTCTAAGAGGGGAAGTAGGTGGACCTGTCAGGAGGTTATTCAGGATCCGTAGGTGAGTGTTGACAATAACTTAACTTAAAAAAGGGATAGTGGAGATGGAAAGAGATGGACTGATTTGTGATGTGGTTTGGAGGTAGAATGAAGGGGAGCGTGTAGGGTTGAGGGAAAAGCAGAAATCAAAGATGATTCCCTGGGGCTTTGCAGGTGGTGCTAGTGGTAAAGAACCTGCCTGCCAATGCAAGAGACATAAGAGATGCAGGTTTGATCCCTGGGTCAGGCAGATCCCTTGAAGGAGGGTGTGGCAACCCTCTCCAGTATTCTTGCCTGGAAAATCCCATGGACAGAGGAGCCTGGTGGGCTCCAGTCCATGGGGTTGCAAAGAGTTGGACATGACTGAAGTGACTTAGCACAGCACACAAGGATGATTACCAGGTTATTTCTGTCTTGAGAGATACATGATGCTGTTTTCGAGCTGAGGAAGCAGTCTGGAGTGACCACCCGGGGACCAGTGTGAGAGGCCTCTCAATTAGGGGCTTGTCTTGTGTCATAGTGGAAGCAACTGTGGAAGATTGGAATGGCACAGAGGGAGAGTCTGAGGGGCTGTCTGCTAGATGGATCACATGTGTTTTACCTTAAAATGCTTCAGAGGAAGGAAGAGGGCAGCCTGTCTTCGCCGCATTGGTAGGCCTTCTTGCTGACCAGGTAGATGTTGATTCAGAGAAGGTACGCCTTCGTGCCGACCAGAGACGTTGGTTCAGATGTTGATTCAGGAACCGTAGAGCCCGTGTGGCGTGTGGTTGCAGCTCAGGTTAGGTCAGCAGAGCTGCTTTCGGTTTGGAGGAAGGAAGAGCTGAGTGAAGGTACTTATTTTTCAGCACCTGGGACAGAAAAGGTCATACTCCTAGCACCTTGATGCCCCTTGACGGTGAGGGCTGTCATGTGTTTCTGTCTCCTGTTTGCCTGAGTTGGAGCATGGTATAAGAAAATGTGTTTGCAGTTAAGAATAGTCAACAGACAGAGAGTCTGGAAGGATGACTGACTCACCCAGCTGGACAGTTACAAGGCCTGCTCGGGGTAATTTGAGAGACAGCATGGGTGGGTTGGGGGTGCTTCACAAGGCTGAGGGGGCCGACCCACCTTGAGGCTGATAAACTCTGAAAGAACTGACAAAGCCAAGTCATTCACTCTGTCTTTGGGGCGGAGACCTCAGCCTGAGGTGAGCCCAGCTGGTTCTGCCACCTCTGAGAGTGTGCTGGGGCCAGTGCAATCCCTGGAAGCATAGCAGTTTCTATACATGGTAGCTAGTCAAAAACATGCTTCATTATTCATTTCTAAATCACTCAGTATTATGCCATATAAAAATTTTTTCTTCACCTTTCTGTTTCACAACTGAGAGATCTAAAGTTTAGTATCTAGTCCAGAGTACCACAGTAAGGGTTTGAAATGTTGCTCGTGAATACACTGATGTTCAGCTCACAAACTGACTATGTAGTGACCATTTGTCACTAATTTCTGCCTGTAGTGACCATTTGTCAGGAGGGAAAGGTGGCTTGATGTTGGGAAACCTAACTTGTATTTATGGTAGGAGAAAAAAAAATACCTTAAGATCAATGTAAATCAGAGAAGGAGGGGAAAGCCATAATTTCCCTGTGATGACTAATGTTATTTAGTGACAACCAAGATTCTAGGATCGGTGAACTTGTTTCTGGGCCATGCTCTCTCCTGGGGTCAGAACCTGTGGGACAGAGGAATGCTCATGACCTGTCCAGTAGAGGCAGTGAGGGCAGACCTGGGCCCACTGCTGCCTGACAGCATCTGAGCCCAGGGCCTCACTCTGACCTACCATTGGGGAACCCGTGTTAAATTCACTCAGGGCTGAGCAGGCTTGGAGCTCCCATACTAGAAACAGAGCTTGACTCATCAGCCTGAGTGCTAACTTACCAATGTAGCTGAGAGGAGAAAACCTGTGCCATGCTTCTGGGAATTGCATTCTCAGTATAAAGGAGCTGGAGTGCTCTTAGTGAGCATGAAATCAAAGCAATGGAGTGAGTAAGGGTTGGTGGGCTATTTTATCTAACCTGTTCTGGACAGAGACCTTTGAGCTTTATCTTTGTCATTGATCTTGCAGCAGAGCAGAATTCTCCAGCCCACCATAGGCAGGGTCTCCCAAGTAAACTCTGATGGGGTCTTCTTACCCTGTTCAGTCTTTCCTTGGAGTCACCAAAAACTTCTGTCGTCATAGCTCCCTACCCCTAATCATATGACAGTTTCTGAGGTCTGACCTTCTCTGCCGTTTGCTACATTGACATCAGTGTCTTCCTCTTGAGTCATGAAACCTAAGAGACTTTAGAAGTCACACACTTAGATATCATTTCTTATGTGGATGAATTTCTGAAGGAAAATGTACACATTCAGCTAACCTATCTTTTATGTTGGGTCTTTTCAGCTTCCATACAGGAATGAGGCATCTTTTAACCTGCTCTCCAGATTCTAGGATACCATTGTCTTTGACCTTGCCCCTTCCTCTGCACTGAATAATTTAACTTCATCCAATGAGCATGTGTTTGGGATTCTCATGTGGGAGAGTAATGCTTTAGTTAAAAAGCTACAGGCTTTTGGATCAGATCTGGGTTCATGTCTCAGCTCCACCACTTACTGGCTGAGTCACCATAAGCAAGCTTTATCTAACCTCAGTTTCACCCCCTGTAAAATGCAGTTAAGAGTACACACCTGAATAGGGGTTTCATGAGGATTAAGTGCAATAGTGTATATAAAGTACTTAGTTCAGTGGTAGTACATGATAAGTGCGTAATAAAAATAAACAAATTTTTAAATGTGTATAATACTCTATGCATTTATTCATATGTTTCTAAACAAGTATGTATAGTCCCTTGCATATGCCAGACTGGCTCTAGGCTCTGAGGAGCAGTGTTAAAAATAAGGTCCACGTCCTCCTAGAGCTCACGTCTAGTTGAGATGTTGGCAGTAAGCAGGTAAACTCATACACATGATGTCAAAGAGCAAAAAAAATGCCTTGAAGAAAAATAAAGCAGGGAAGAGGGACAGAATGACAGGCTTGTGGTGGTGGAGGTTTTGTTCCTCAATCCTGCCCATTGATAAAGGGCCTTTGCATTGGCTGTGCCCTCTGCTGAGATGCCCCCCTCCCATTCCCCATCCTCCAGGATTGCCCTTATTTCTTTCAGGGATCTGCCTAAGTATCACCTCATCAGAGAGGCCCCCTTTACTTAAATGATACACACATAAAATACATAAAGAGCTACAATTCCTCCCTTTGAAGTTTATAGTCCCATAAAACTGACAAGCAGACAAATGACTGTCTTTCCAGATGAAGGTAGTTGCCCTTAACAGAAGCACAAATAAATAACATTCAGTTAAGGGAGTCAGGAAAGGCTATCTCTAAAAAATGGTACTTGCGATGTTGGGGTTCCCAGGTGGCCAGTGCAGGAGATGCAGGTTAGATCCCTGGGTTGGGGAGATCCACTGGAGGAGGAAATGGGAACCCACTCCAGTATTCTTGCCTGGGAAATCCCATGGACAGAGGAGCCTGATGGGCTACAGTCCATGAGGTTGTAAAGAGTTAAACACGACTGAGCAACTGAGCACACAGGCACACACTTGAGATGTTGCTTGGTATAAAACGAGTGAGGGCTTTGGAATCAGACCAAGCCACTCGAGTGACTTTGGGCATCACTCAGAGTGTCAGGATAAGGACACCTACCTTAGAGGGTCATTGTGCTCATTGAGAAACAAGTCCTAAGTGCCTACAGTAAGTAGTACATGAGGTTGGCTCTTAATGGTGCCTTCTTCACATGAATAGATAATTAATAGTGGTGTTTGGGGTGCGTTCCCATTAGCCTTTGATTCTTGTAATATGCTGTTATCTTACAGTAGTCTGTCTGGGCATCCAGCTCTACCAGGAAAAGGGAAGCTTCTCATAGACCCGGACGGCTGTGTCCCCAACATGGATGGCACCGTGTCTGTTATGCAGGGGCAGTTGATTAAGGACAGTGAGTACGTCATCTCTAAGAGGCAGAACTGTTCTATACAGGTGGGGACCTCAAGAGATGGTCTGTTCTCCTCTCCATCTCTGTACCTCAGTACCCCCAAATTGTTTCTGACAGATGGGCATTTAGCATGTTCTTGCAAGAAGACTCCACTTCCCCTCTAGGGAGATGCATGCTGGGTTTAACCATGTAATTTGAAGTGGGTGAAATGATGCCAGCATGCCTCCCTCTTAGAGCCTTGATTCTGTTTTAATCCCTCTGTTTTTAGAAGGAATTAAAGAATATTGGTTTGTCCAGTGCATGGGCTGTAAACAGATTAGTATTATTTTGAAGAGATAGTCTTAAGACATGGAGATTTTCAACATCAGCTAAGTCTTAGTTATTCTAGAGATGCTGAATATCAAGATACTGGCCTTTCCAGGCATCATATTTCTCTTCTTGCATTTTTTTTAAGGAGTTATCTGTTTTTTTTCTTTTTTTTCTCATAGCAACTCCACCATAAAATGAAACACAGAAGAGACAACTAATTATGCTTAGGAAGTTTCATTAAAATGTGGGAAAAGGGAGAGCAGAGGCATAGTATACTGGCAGGCATGGGGATTCCTTGTTGATGGTACTCAGTCACCTCTGTCCTCTGTGAACATACTTTAAGGTGACAGTCAATGAGAATTTGGCCATCACATCTGAAATTGGATGCCCAGGGCCCACATTTGGTGTTGTGGGAAACTCTCCCTGCTCCTCAGACCTTCCACCATGATCACGGGATGTGGACCATGATGCCAGTATGGAGCTCAGGGCCTCGGGCAGCTGTTTTAGCCCTGCAGCCCCAAACCAGGAAGGTTTTTGTTTGTCACAGTGGGAGCCTCGACCCCAACCATGGCCTTGCAGGGGAGTTGCCTTAGAATCTGCCTGATTCCCCAGGATAGAAACTTGCTGCAGAAAAATGCTGTGAGATGCTTTCTAATCTCCGAAAATTGCTTTGGCCGACACCTCCTCTAAAGGAAGCCTAAAGGCCTTGGCTAACGGTGGCACCAACACGTCCTGTGCTTCAGAATCAAGTGCAGCATCAGGCAGATGGAAACTTTTTCTGCAGATGGATTGACATACCTGTGTGGGAGAGCTGGGCATCCCCTGGCCTCTCTGAGTAGAGTTATATTTATTGCTGCCTTGGTTATGGCAGCTACTTTGGGGGAGAATTGAGCATAGGGGAGAGGGCAAGACATTCGTCCCAACCAGGGCCTGCACCAGAGTGGATCCAGCATGGTGCTGTCATCCAGTGTGCACTTCATTCCTTCTGCTCTAGGGCTTGAAAGCCGACTGTGCCCTCCAGCATTGCTGCTTGTAGGTCAGGGCAGGTGGCACTAAGACTTCCCAGGCTCCCCATCTCGGCGTTTGTACCTAAATAGGAAAGGATGAACACCTGGAGCATCCCTTTTAAAGGTTATTAAGTCCCTGCCTTGTGAAAGGTCCATTCATAGCTCTCACATTTCTGAACATCCTCATCTGCCGACAGGTTTCGTCTTCACCTCCGATCCTCCAGCCTCTGAGTCCTTTGTGCAGTGAATCCAGGCACCTGTGCCTGACCGATGCGTGACCTGTTCTCCCACTCCTTCCTCTTGGACTCAGTTTTGTTTTTTATCCCTTTAGCTTAACTTCTATAGCCTCCTCTCACCACTGGCTTGTTTTGTCCCTTGAAGACATCCAAGTCTCTCTGACCCTACCAAAGGCCCATGCCTTGACTCATTAACCTCTCCAGCTTCTGTTCATCCCTTCTCCTCCCTGTCTTACCTGAGTGATCTGTGTGTACTAAGCGATCTGTGTGTACTGTGTCTGTTTTCCTCTCATCTATCCAGCCCATTTCCATTGGCTTCTTCCCTTGTTGTGCCACCAAGCCAGCTCCAGGGCACCCATGATTCATTTCTCAATGTCATGTTTCCTTTGGACCCTTCTCTCCCTGAATCTCCTCTTGCCTTCAGCACAGGTGAACACTGCCTCCAACTCCAAACTCTTACCTTAACTCCTGAGACTTCATGCTCACTTGCTCCATTCCAGTTTCTCTCTCCTCCATGTAGTTCTTTTCCTCTGTTTTTAAAAAATTGATGACTCCGGGGTGACCTCCTTGACCCACTTCTCTTTCCAGTTTGTCTTTGCGTGATGGCATCCACAGCAAGGGCTTTGACCACCGTCTAAATGCTAGTGAGTGCCAGATTTCTGACTGCAACTCTGACCTCTTCCCCCTTCCCCACAACCTGGGGTTCTGAGCAAGGCATCAGATGGAAATGCCTTCAGAGATCTGCGGATAAAGTCAGTGAGTAAAATGGATTGAATGAGTGTGGCAGGCCAGAGAACCTCTTGTTCTAGCTGAAGGGAATGGCTGCCACTGGGCTCCAGCCAACTGTTGACATGTAGGAATTTAGGACCCGTGTTGCCAGATTTTCCAGTTTTCCCTGAGAAGCCAGAAATACATAATCCTGTTTGGACTCTCTCAGTGATTGAATGTTGGTTCAAAAATGTCTGTATGGACCAAAGCCCGTCTGAGAACCATGTCTGAGTACAGACCACCTGTCTGGGATAACGGTTTGATTCATATACTCCAATTATTGGTTCATGGCCCAAGCCAATTTTTCTGATGTCCACAGTCCTTTCACATTGAATGTGCCCCAAACCAACTTTTCCCCAAACCTTCCCCTCCTCCTCTTGCATACTTTTGCTCAGTTACTGGCTCTTGCTTCTACCTGCTCACTGGAGCTGGACATATGGAGGGAGGGTATCCTTCTTTCCTCAACCACCCCCCCGCCCCCCCGCCCCATTGAATCTACCATCAAATGCCACCAACATAACCTCATCAAGTCCATTATTATCCATTATTATCCCCCCATCTTTTACCACCACTATCATAGTTTAGGCTACTAGCATCTTTTGCTTGGACCAGAGCCTCCTGAGTGTTTCAGGCGATGACTCAGAGTAATTGATTCTTCCTGTGTATAAATTATTATTCTAAGCCAAATATTTCATCTTATTTCCTTGATAGTGGTTAGTTTTGGAATGGATTTGTGACCCAGTCTGGAACAGTGGATGAAAGGAAGGGTTTGCTCGGAAGCTTCTGGAAGAGTTTTCCTTGCTAAGAGACTAAAGAAGAGATGATTCCCTTCTTGTGGTGGTCCTTGCTGTGCCTGTATGTCACTCTAGGAACTGCTATCACCACCCTCTGAAGATGAGGAAAGGCAGTCTGCAAGTAGAGCCCACAGGAAGTGGTAGAATGGGGAGAGAGGGCACCTGGGCCCACGGTTGTGTTGGTGAGCTGCTGAGTCAACCACTTCTGCTGTCTGTCATCTCAAAGCGTGCAGCTATGTTGGTTAATGAGTCTCTTGATTAGTTCAGCTGATGAGAGTCAGGGCTTTGTGCAAAGGCAGCAGAGGCATCCTGACTGGTACCCTTGTTTTCTGCCTCCAAGTCTGTGCTCCATCACTCCGTGTGACACCTGACTGGCAGGGTGGTCCCTCTGGATGCTAATCTGACCACATCACCTTCTGTTAATGCCTCCCATTGCCCAGGATAAAGTCTTAGTACTTTGGCAGAATATGCAAAGGCCTCTGCGACAGGCACCCTGCCTCCACAGCCCAATCAGGTCACTCTCTTTAACGCACCCTCTGTACCTACTTTAATCTGATCTGCTTGCAGTTCCCTGTGTAATGATGCTGTTTAACTCTTTGATTCATTTGACAGATTTGTACAAGTGCCATTTCTGGGCCAGGAGCAGTTCAATGCATACCAACTATTATCCACAGTCCTCTGCTCCAGCCACCTCCTCTCCCTGGAGGGCCTCCCTTCTGTCTTTATCTGACTCATGCTTTTCTTTTTCCAGTGTGGTGTTTAACCCTTGTAATCTCTCTCTCTCTCTCTTTCACACACACACACACACACACACACACACACGCACACACACGTACACACACACGTACATTTGTATATGCATACTTTAAATTGTTCATCCAGTGGTTTTTCAAAATTGTTAAACATACAGTAAATGAAGAGAATAGTACAATGAATATTCTTATACCTAGATTCACTAACATTTTGCCATATTTGTTCTCTCTTCCCCAACTCTTCTGTGTACATACGTTATATGTATACAGATAAGTCCTTTTCTGAACCATGTGAACATAATTTATAGACTTGATGACTCCTCACTCGTAAATAGTTGAGCTCATATCTCCTAAGACTAAGAAGATCTTTTATGTAACTGCACTGCTGTTATCACGTCCAAGAACTGTATCAATACAGTGTCTAATATGTTGTCCACATTCGTGTTTCCTCAGTTGTCCCAAAAGTTTGTGGCTTTTTTTTCATTCAGAATCTTCTAGGCTAAATTCTCATAGTTTTGGGGAGCCTTCCTTGAACTCCTTCTGTTCTTCCATGCCCTCAGATGCCTTGTGCAGGTTGCCACCAGGGCGTTAACCACTCTGTTTCTCTGGGCTCCTTTGTCTTCACATTGCATCCTGTGTCATTTGATTCTTCCTGTTCTCTGTGCCTAACACAGTGTGTGGCACATAGTAGGTGCTCAGCATTTGTTGGCTGAGTGGATGATTAAGTGGCAGAATTGAAGGTAAGGCTGTTCTCCTTCTTTCCATATTTAACTGCTTTTTGCAGACAGTGATGTTAATAATGTAAGAACAGAGAGACCCACCTGCCAGATGGTGAGGAGAGAAATGATCCAGATAGAAAATTGTGAACAGTGGAAAGAGCTAACAATTAGTGATGGCCAAGGCCGTGCTCTTATAAGATCATGTCCCAGAGAACTGAGAGTATCAGTGGAGAAAATCACCAGCCTTATAGCTGTTGTTGTGAAGCCCTTGTTGTATTTGCAGGTCCGTGTTATAAACAGACCAAGAATCCCTTCCAAATGAAATGACCACAAAACGTCACATCTACCCAGAGCTGTCCTTTTCCCAGAATGCACTTGTTGGCCATTGGGATAGGTCTGATCACAAGCAAGTGAGGGAAGTGTGTCTTAGCTCTGATGACAGCGTTCCTTCCCTGCCATCAGAGCTAAATAGTTTGACATTAATTTTTGAAATCAGGTCTGAGAAGTTATCGAAGTTTATAGAAGCTAATACCGTAATGAATATTTGGATCCAGAGACTCTAAATATGAACTCAAAGAACATTTTCATTCTGCTGCTGCTACTTCCTCAGCCAAGAAGAATGTGGAGGCAGGATTGGGACTGGTGAAGTCACTGAGAAAGCTTCTGACTGTGGGGAAGAGACCACTTACTATCTTCCTTGGAGGTCTTGTATTTCTTTCCTAACTGTCCACCTAACTGGTCTCATAGGACCCTCTGCATTCCCTGGGTAGGGGTCACTGATGTTAAAAAATAAATTCATCATAAGCCACTCAAAAACATAGGAAGATAATCTTCCCAAATGATCTAAAGACAAGGCAACCCAGTTACCTCACTCCTCTGGACAGCAGTTTTGGGCATCTCCAAAGGGCCAGGTGTCATGGGTGCAATGGTAAATAAGCCACTGCCTTCTGGAGCTCATCATCTACTGGGATAAAGAGATACACAGAGTTTCCATGTTTATGGGGAATGTAATGGGAGCTGTGTGGGCCACCATTCCGACTTGGGGAGGGCAAGGTAAGGACGGGCCAGAAGGCAGCAGCAGGTATAGAGTAGGTAGGTGTTAGATAGGCAGGCTGGGGGCATTCTAGGCCTGGTGCAGGGAATGAGGCCATGATGGAGACCTTGATCATCATGGTGAACACAGGAACAAAGTAGGCATTACCTCTGTGCAGGTGATCCTCAGAGTGTGCCATTTGAAGTGTTTATTTTTTTGGCCAGGTTGAGTCTTAGTTGCAGCATGTGGGATCTTTCATTGTGGTGTGGGCTTAGTTGCCTCGGGACATGTGGGATCTTAGTTCCCTGACCAGGGATCAAACCCACATCCCCTGCATTGGGAGGCAGATTCTAAACCCCTGAAGCACCAGGAAAGTCCCGAGTTGTGCCATTTTTGATAACGTAAGATGCCAGCACCAAGTCTGAAGGCTACCTGTGAGCCGACTTGAGGAGTCTTTGCCTCCTTGGCTCTGGGTGATCCTTTAACATTACTCCCACTAAGGGTTAAGGTGGGAGACCCCCCTCCAACCCCCCACATTAAAAAAAAGTCATTGAAGGTAATTACACCACCATCTATTTAGCTGCTGAAGAATTTACCATTCAAGGAGATAGGACCCTGCCTCACCAGAGGCGTTTAACAGTCCAATACTATCACATTACCCAGATTGTATAAAGAGTATGAATGATTTCCGCTCACAGACCTCTAATGGAGGTATCTCTTTACAAAGCCCCTACTTCAGGCCAGCTGAATGCCTTAGCAGTGCCTCCGAAATCCCGCAGCCCTAATCCCTTTAGCAACAAAGATCTGTTTCTTTGCTTAGCATGAAGTAGGCCTCAGAGGTCTGTGTGTGTCTTCGCCTGTAGACCAGAAGCCTCCTGTTTACAATTTCCCTATTCCTGTTTTTAATGTTGTTCTGAGAGCAGCCACAAAGGACTAGTTTTGTCCAACAGGAACAAGGGAGCTATTAGAGAGAGATGGAGGAAGGAAGGAAGGGCGATCGCAGGGAGGACTCCTCGAGGGATTAGCAGACACAGCTGTTCCCGAAGGGAGAGGACCTTTAGGCTGTTTATAATTTCCGTCACATTTACATTTTTTAATATTTTATTTCCTTAAATTCTTTTTTTTTCTGATCAGTTTCTTATCCACCATTTAAAGCAAGCATCTTGCAGGCATATTGACCGGCTTAGGGACGTGTTTCATATAAATTTAGTTGTGATTTGGCTTTTTCCATCAGTGCTGTGTGGCTCTGGTGTGGTGGTCTTGGCTTCCTGTGAGGTCACAGACTCCAGACCACCAGGTGCCTGAGGAAATCACGAGAGGGGACCAGTTTCATTTCTTGTCCCATTGTGCAAACCATTGGAATTCTTAAGGCTGTATTTGATTCATTTCGATCCCGTCCACCACCCTGTCCTCACTCACTTTTCAAATGTACCTCATTTTGTCCTGATGTTATCTTTCTAGCCTGGATGTTATAAAGCATGTTAAGTACAGGTAGAGACTCTTTCATATTTCATGTTGCAAAAACGCAATGACTTTATGAAAATTATTCACGGTTTCATCCAGAAATCAAGCAAGTTTCCATTTTTGTCACCTTCCAGTTCTTGTTTTTGTGCATGTTCAATTTTTGCACACTTATAATAAAACCATAGAATTTTAGTTTTTATTTTCCATACTGTGAGGCTGTGTATATTTTTTATATCCAGTGGCAACCAGTCTCTTTTTTTAAAACTCCCTTTCTTTCCTTTCTCTTACCCTTTTCTCTGTTATGAAGATTGGCATCATGTACATCTTTTCACACCTAGTTCAGTGCTCAGATAGTCATATGGAAAAAAATTTTTATCCTGCATTGAGAGCATTGCTGTTTATTTTATTAAAATGGATTATGTATTTCCCTTACATCTTGCCTTCTTCACTTAGCAGAGGAAATTACATTTAATATATTTTTAACCTCACATGATCTGTACAGGTTCATTTTGCCTGAGAAAACTCTGACTCAAGTGGCAGATGCCCGTTTATATGGCTGTTTTATTTTCATTCTGTTTTTGTTAAGTTTGACTTTTTCCTGCAGAGCTTTAGTCAAAAAACAAATGATTTTATCAAATGTCCAGTCAACCACTGCTGACCCTTTGGGCTCTTGCTGTCTTAGGGTACATTTCCAGACTCAAGTGTCTTTTAGATCTGGCTGACCTGCTAGTACTGTTACAGAAGTATTCCTGACGATTGTCTCAAAAGCTCTGTGTATACAGTTTCCTTTTGCAGGGGCCTGGGATGTGAGCTAATCTTTAAGTCCAGGAGACTTAAAGTCCTAACTCACTCAGGGACAGCTGTTCCAAACCCTTCCTTCCTGCTCAAAGTAGTAACTAGTTTTCAAGAGGAACTTAAAAAAATTTTTTATTTAAAGAAGAATATGGAGTTCTTCCAGGATTGCTTAATTTTTTTTATTTCTCTAAAGTAAAACAGTACAAAGCATGTGCCATTCCAAGTGCACTGTCTGAATTCAGCCTCATTGGAAATGTGGACCATCAGGTAAGATGCATAGCCTTGGGGATAGTATTTCCCAGCACTGGCCAGGAAAAAGCTTCGATTCCAGTTGCTTTAGTTTCCCCACATGTCTTAGAGAGGAGCGCTGAAGATATCTGAGGGAACGTGCGCTTCCACAGGCCTATCATCTGCTGCTGCTGCTCTTGTACAGGTTCCTTTGGCAGGATTACAGACGGGAGATGCTGATTATTGTTTTGGTGATATATGCATTTTGGGGGATCATTTTCTGATAAAAAAAGTTTAAGATGTCTTCCCATTCCAAGTATAAATTAAAGGTCCTGTGAATTTTAATAAATGCTTTTATTAAAAAACATAGAATTGCCCAGTATACACATATCCTGAGGTTATGAGTGTTTTGATTTTGGTGGCCTATGCCAAAGACATGCCCTCGGAAGATGCCTTGATTGGAGATCTGTATTTCTTCTTATGGGAATCTGGGTCTTTCTTTTGTCTTTTAATTATTATTGTTTTTTAGTTGGAGTATAGTTGAGTTACAGTGTTGTGTTAGTTTCTGCTGTATAGGAAAGTGAGTCAGTTTTTGTTTGTTTTTTTTTTTTGTAGCCCGCCAGGCTCCTCCATCCATGGGATTCTCCAGGCAAGAACACTGGAGTGGTTGCCATTTCCTCCTCTGGGGGATCTTCCCAACCCAGGGATCGAACCAGCATCTCTTAGTTCTCCTGTATTGGCAGGCAGGTTCTTTACCACTAGCGCCAGTTCTATGAGTCTGCCACTTTTCTGGTATATTCACTATTTACTGTATTTTTATTAATAATGTATTTTCTGTTAATATAAATTTGTTTATTTTAATTGGAGGCTAATTACTTTACAATATTGTAGTGGTTTTGTCATATATTGACATGAATCTGCCACAGGTGTATACAGTCCGCCCCATCCTGAACCCCCCTCCCACCTCCCTCCCCATCCCATCCCTCTGGGTCATCCCAGTGCACCAGCCCTGAGCACCCTGTCTCATGCATTGAACCTGGACAGGCGATCCATTTCACGTGTGATAATATACATGTTTCAGTGCCATTCTCCCAAACCATCCCACCCTCGCCCTCTCCCACAGAGTCCAAAAGACTGTTCTATACATCTGTGTCTCTTTTGCTGTCTTGCATATATGGTTAGCGTTACCATCTTTCTAAATTCCATATATATACATTTGTATACTGTATTGGTATTTTTCTTTCTGGCTTACTTCATTCTGTATAATAGTCTCCAGTTTTATCCACCTCATTAGAACTGATTCAAATGTATTCTTTTTAATGGCTGAGTAATACTCCAGTGTGTATATGTACCACAGCTTTCTTATCCATTCGTCTGCTGATGGACATCTAGGTTGCTTCTGTGTCCTGGCTATTATAAACAGTGCTGCAATGAACATTGGGGTGCATGTGTCTCTTTCAGTTCTGGTTTCCTCAGTGTATATGCCCAGCAGTGGGATTGCTGGGTCATAAGGCAGTTCTATTTCCAGTTTTTTAAGGAATCTCCACACTGTTCTCCATAGTGGCTGTACTAGTTTGCATTCCAACCAACAGTGTAAGAGGGTTCCCTTTTCTCCACACCCTCTTCAGCATTTATTGCTTGTAGACTTTTGGATAGCAGCCATTCTGACTGGCGTGAAATGGTACCTTATTGTGGTTTTGATTTGCATTTCTCTAATAATGAGTGATGTTGAGCATCTTTTCATGTGTTTGTTAGCCATCTGTATGTCTTCTTTGGAGAAATGTCTGTTTAGTTCTTTGGCCCATTTTTTGATTGAGTCTTTTATTTTTCTGGAATTGAGCTGCAGGTGTTGCTTGTATATTTTTGAGATTAATTCTTTGTCAGTTGCTTCATTTGCTATTATTTTATTCCATTCTGAAGGCTGTCTTTTCACCAGCAAAGTTAGTCAGTTATACACACATGTATCCACTCTTTTTTAGGTTCTATTCCCAGAGAGGTTGTTATAGAGTATTGAGTAGAGTTCTCCATGCTGTTCAGTAGGTTCTTATTAGTTATGTGTGCTATATATATTAGTGTGTATGTGTCAATCCCAATCTCCCAGTTTATCCCTCCCCCCGAGATGTGGTTATTTTGATGAGAGGTAGTGGGAGGTATGTCCATAGGGCCACGATGGCTGGCAAGGATCTGTATGTAGACATTTAAAGAAGCAGATCAACCCAGACCATCAGTGGGTGACACATATCATAATGCAAGCGTCCTACATTCACAAAGACTGTGTAAATGAAAATGTGTAGAGATAATGGTAGAACCCTTTTATAACTGTATAGTATATGTCAGTTTGGCTAATTCCATAGACATGTCTAGCTGTTGGATCATGTTATAGGTGAAGGATAAGGAAGAAGGATTTTTATCCCTTTTATATTTTCCCATTTGCCAAGAGGCAGACAGTTGAACAGAAATATTAACCAAAAAACAAAAAGGGAACTTGGTAAGATATTAATTTTTTTTCTAAAAGGTAAAAACTGCTTTGGGGGAGGCAAATAATAACCATGCAAATGAGACAGAATCTAGCAAAGTAAAAACAAAAATTGACATGCCCAAATTATACTCCCTAATAATTTATGTGAGCTATTAAAAATTAATTTGCGAGATGTCAGTTTATGTTCCTGTGGCCTAAATAAGAACTGACCCTAAATGGTGCCAACTTAGTTCATTGAAAAATGAAAAAACTCATTGGAAACTATTTTTTTCATGTATGTATGTATCCAGACAGTCAGTAGAGGACAAAGAAGATCACTGGGTGAGCAGTCAGGGGAGAGGGTTGAGCTTCTAGAACACTGCTTTACTAGAGCGATTTCTCTTTTATCCATTTTATATATTTATCTTCTATACAAGACAGTATGTTGTTTTATGGGAGATGTGGCAGGAGGGGCAGTGGAAGGGGAAACATTCTGTTGCTTCTAAAAATTATTTGGAATTGGCAATTTCTTTTTCTTTTTTGTCTTTTGCAGTTTTAAAATTTGTTGCACTGTTGTGCTAATTTTAATGCTGCATTGATTAACAGTATTTTATTTCGGTCTTATGGGACAAAGTCATAGTTATGGTTATAAATGGAGTTTTGCAAAGGTGAATGCTTTAGAATTGTTCAGATTTTGAATCTTTCAGAGGTTGGAGGTGATTGAGAAATATTTTTCTGTGTTGAGTATCAAGAGAAAAAGCAAGTTCCAAATGCCCTAACATCTATCTATAATACAAATCACCCAGAGCTCTGAGAATGTTTCATGTAGGAGAAAGTCACAATGGCCATCCCCATAAAATGTTAACTTTGAGTTGTTGACGAACACTGCTAGACCACAGTCATGGTCCAACAAATTAAGTTTGGAGTGAAGGAATCAGAGGTCTTCCTTCCTATTATTGATGGTTTGCCTTTTTCTCGTCCTGATAAAACATTCTTTCCTTGGGATTTAACCAGTGACACGGTACAGAATTAGATCCACATGTGCCTGCTGATTTTTTCCATTCTCTTTACTTCCAGTTATTTTTTCTTAGAGTCTGAAGAAAAGGGATGGAACATCAGCCCTGGATTGCATACATCAACTCTGTTAGAGAATTCTTTCCATAACAAATACTTTATCCTTTGTAACTTGGAGTGCTGAAGTTACACAAAAATATCCATTATAATCTTCACTTTCCTTTGCTTCTCACTTTCCAATAAGGTATCCTTTTGGGCTGAAACTTTCCATGCTTAGTTTCAGCTCAAAGGTGAATTTATTTTGGAAAGTTCACACTAATCTAATTCAGGGACTTGGAAGGGATGTGAGAGTAAAAATATACCTTCTTCAATTCTACAAATAAATGTTAAGACTTCAGTCATAGATAACTTCAGAGCAGCCAAGCAGCGGAACAATAAACAGGGCTCGGAAAATCTCTGTTAAAGTCAAGCAGGTTGAAGTGATTAATCACAAATTTCCTGCATGCACTGAACAGCCTGGGCTTCCTTGAGGCTCCGTGGTCCCTTCTGAAGAACAATGGCCACAACAGGGAACTTGGAGGTCTGTTTGGAAGAGATGAAAGATTTAGTTTGGATCAGAGCAAACTATTTTATGGTCTACAAAGTTTTAAAACACACTGATTATTTGTGGAAAGCTCTTCTTTGGACAAACATGCTAGTTGAATTGCTGCCGGAACTAAATTACCCAAGCCTGTAACATGATGTCTGTGAGTATAGGTCCAGGAACCCTAGATGTTGAAGTGTAATGGTCTAGAATAGGGGTCCCCAACCTCCAGGATCTAATGCCTGATGATCTGAGGTAAAAACTGATGTAATAATAATAGAAATAAAGTGCCCAATAAATTAATGCACTTGAATCATCCCGAAACTGCCTCCCTTCCCAGCCCATGGAAAGATTGTTTTCCATGAAACTGGTCCCTGGTGCCAAGAAGGTTGGGGACCACGGGTCTAGAGCAAGGTTTTTTAACGTCGGCACACCTAATTCCTTGGACCAGATGCTACTTTGTTGGGGGAGGGAGCTATTCTGTGCATAGGATGTGTAGCTGCGTCCCTGGCCTGCACGTACTAAATGGCAGTGGTCACCTCTCCTTCACCCCACTTCCCACCCCACCTAAGTTATAACTGTCAAAAAATGTCTCCAGATGTTGTTGGATGTCTCTAGGGGTAGGGGAAAGCCCCTAGTTGAGAACAACTGGTAGAATTGAGTTTAGCCCCATCTGAGCAGGGCATTTACCAGAGAGGAGAATCCATGCAGTGTAGAATCTGGCATTGCTAATAAGGGTTTTCTGCAAAGTAGAGCTGGCCTTGCAAAGGAGTAGCCCTCCTGTCCAGAGCTCCCCTCCCTCACTTGGGCATCTTATCCCCTTTCTCTTCTGCTACTTTTGGGGAAGGTCCCTTCATTATACTTCCTAAGTTTTTTTTGCATCTTGAATTCTTCCTTCTCCAGTGAAGCCTTTCCCTCAACCCTCAAGTGTGTTTCAAAATCTCCATCTTAGAAAAAAATAGCTGCTCTCATTATTAGAATTTTTAATGTGAAGAAGAACATTGGCTCACACCATCAACAAAAGGTAGCACTAACCATAGATAGCGCGTGTGCATTTTACGTCTTAACGGTGTCATTCTGTGGTGGGCACCGTCCTATTTTCATCTTCCAGGTGAGGAATAAGGCACAGTGAAGTGAAGTAACAGGTTCAAAATCACACAGAACCAGCACAAAATGGATTTGGATCTAGACTCCTGAGCCCACCCTCTTAACTGCTGTGCCTCACTCTCCCACATCTCAACAAAGCAAGGTTTTAAATATGCCTTCAAGAGTCTAACAAATATTAAGTAAGACAAGATATTCATCCTGTACATTGGGTAATGCACTGATGAACACAGTATCATAGCTGCCCACAGGATGGCCAGTAGTCAGAAGACATAAATAGAAATGAAGCTCAGAGAATGGTGCAAAATGTGAACTGTTACTGTAATAAAAGTATGAGCCAAGGACTGTTGAAGTGAAGACACTGGTTCAGTTCAGTTCAGTGGCTCAGTCGTATCCAACTCTTTGCGACCCCATGGACTGTAGCATGCCAGGCCTCCCTGTCCATCACCAACTCCTGGAGGTTACTCAAACTCATGTCCATTGAGTCAGTGATGCCATCGAACCATCTCATCCTCTGTCGTCCCTTCTCCTGCCTTCAGTCTTTCCCAGCATCAGGGTCTTTGGAAATGAGTCAATTCTTTGCATCAAGTGGCCAAAGTATTAGAGTTTCAGCTTCAACATCAGTCCTTCCAGTGAATATTCAGGACTGATTTCCTTTAGGATGGACTGGATGGATCTCTTTGCTGTCCAGGGGACTCTCAAGAGTCTTTTCCAACACCACAGTTCAAAAGCATCAGCTCTTTGGCGCTCAGCTTTCTTTATAGTCCCACTCTCATATCCATACATGACTACTGGAGAAACCATAGCCTTGGCTAGACAGACCTTTGTTGTCAAAGTAATGTCTCTGCTTTTTAATACACTGTCTAGGTTGGTCATAACTTTTCTTCCAAGGAGTAAGTGTCTTTTAATTTCATGGCTGCAGTCACCATCTGCAGTGACTTTGGAGCCCCCCAAAATAAAGTTTGTCACTGTTTCCACTGTTTCCCCATCTATTTCCCATGAAGTGATGGGACCAGATGCCATGATCTTCGTTTTCTCAATGTTGAGATTTAAGCCAACTTTTTCACTTTCCTCTTTCACATTCATAAAGAGGCTCTTTAGTTCTTCGCTTTCTGCCATAAGGGTGGTGTCATCTGCGTATCTGAGATTACTGATATTTTTCCCAGCAATCTTGATTCCAGTTTGTGGTTCACCCAGCCCAGTGTTTCTCATGATGTACTCTGCATATTAGCTAAATAAGCAGGGTGACAATATATAGCCTTGACATACTCCTTTCCTGCTTTAGAAACTGTGTTGTTCCATGTCCAGTTCTAACTGTTGCTTCCTGATGTGCATACAGATTTCTCAGGAGACGGGTCAGGTGGTCTGGTATTCCCATCTCTATAAGAACTTTCCATAGTTGGTGGTGATCCACACAGATAAAGGCTTTGGCATAGTCAATAAAGCAGAAATAGATGTTTTTCTGGAACTGTCTTGCTTTTTCGATGATCTGTCAGATGTTGGCAGTTTGGTTCTTCTGGTTCCTCTGCCTTTTCTAAAACCAGCTTGAACATCTGGAAGTTCATGGTTCACGGTTCACTGAAGCCTGGCTTGGAGAATTTTGAGCATTATTTTACTAGCGTGTGAGATGAGTACAATTGTGCGGTAGCTTGAGCATTCTTTGGCATTGCCTTTCTTTGGGATTGGAATGAAAACTGACCTTTTCCAGTCCTGTGGCCACTGCTGAGTTTTCCAAATTTGCTGACATGTTGAGTGCAGCACTTTCACAGCATCACCTTTTAAGATTTGAAATAGCTCAACTGGAATTCCATCACTTCCACCAACTTTGTTTGTAGTGATGCTTCCTAAGGCCCACTTGACTTCACATTCCAGGATGTCTGGCTCTAGGTGAGTGACCACACCATCGTGATTATCTGGATCGTGAAGATCTTTTTTGTACAGTTCTTCTCTGTATTCTTGCCACCTCTTCTTAATATCATCTGCTTCTGTTAGATCCATACCATTTCTATCCTTTATTGAGCCCATCTTTGCATGAAATTGTTCCCTTGGTATCTCTAATTTTCTTGAAGAGATCGCTAGTCTTTCCCATTCTGTTGTTTTCCTCTATTTCTTTGCACTGATCACTGAGGAAGGCTTTCTTATCTCTCCTTGCTATTCTTTGGAACTCTGCATTCAAATGGGTATATCTTTCCTTTTCTCCTTTGCTTTTGGCTTCTCTTTTTTTCAAAGCTTTTTCTCTTCTTTCACAGCTTTTTCTGTCTCCTCAGACAGCGATTTTGCTTTTTTGCATTTCTTTTTCTTGGGGGTGGTCTTGATCCTTGTCTCCGGTACAAAAATCACGAACCTCCATCCATAGTTCATCAGGCACTCTGTTTATCAGATCTAATCCATTGAATCTATTTCTCATTTCCACTGTAATGTATAGGTCATACCTGAATGGTCTAGTGGTTTTCCCCACTTTCTTCAATTTAAGTCTGAATTTGGCAATAAGGAGTTCATGATCTGAGCCACAGTCAGCTCCAAGTCTTTTTTTTTTTTGCTGACTGTATAGAGCTTCTCCATCTTTGGCTACAAAGAATATAATCAATCTGATTTCAGTGTTGGCTGTCTGGTGATGTCCATAGATGGAGATCCATAACCAGATGGATCTTTCGAAGGAAGTTGCCAATATCTTCATTACCTCCACCATGATTTGGCCCCAGGTAAACAGCAGGGAGGTGATGGAATTCCAGTTGAGCTATTTCAAATCTTAAAAGGTGATGCTGTGAAAGTGCTGCACTCAATATGCCAGCAAATTTGGAAAACTCAGCAGTGGCCACAGGACTGGCAAAGGTCAGTTTTCATTCCAATCCCAAAGAAAGGCAATGCAAAAGAATGCTCAAACTACTGTATAAGTGTACTCATCTCACCCGCTAGTAAAATAATGCTCAAAATGCTCCAAGCCAGGCTTCAGCAGTACGTGAATCGTGAACTTCAGATGTTCAAGCTGGTTTTAGAGGTGTCCATAGATGTGTAGAGTCTTCTCTTGTGTTGTTGGATGAGGGTGTTTGCTGTGACCGGTGCATTCTTTTGGCAAAACTATATTAGTCTTTGCCCTGCTTCATTCCGTATTCCAAGGCCAAGTTTGCCTGTTACTCCAGGTGTTTCTTGACTTCCTACTTTTGCATTCCAGTCCCCTATAATGAAAAGGATGTCTTTTTGGGTGTTAGTTCTAGAAGGTCTTGTAGGTCTTCATAGAACCGTTCAACTTTAGCTTCTTCAGCATTTCTGGTTGGGGCATAGACTTCGGTTACTGTGACAGTGAATGGTGGCCTTGGATACAAACAGAGATCATTCTGTCATTTTTGAGATTGCGTCCAAGTACTGCATTTTGGACTCTCTTGTTGACTCTGATGGCTGCCCCATATTGGGTACCTACTGACCTATGGAGTTCATCTTTCAGTGTCCTATATTTTTGCCTTTTCATACTGTTCATGGGGTTCTCAAGGCAAGAATACTGAACTGGTTTGCCATTCCCTTCTGCAGTGGACCACATTTTGTCAGAACTGTCCACCATGATCCATCCGTCTTGGGTGGCCCTACATGGCATGGCTCATGGTTTCACTGAGTTAGACAAGGCTGTGGTCTATGTGATCAGATTGGTTCGTTTTCTGGGATTGTGGTTTTCAGTCTGTCTGCCCTCCTGTGGAGAAGGGTAAGAGGCTTATGTATGCTTCGGGATGGGAGAAACTGACTGAGGGGGAAACTGGGTCTTGTTCTGATGGGCTGGGCTGTGCTCAGTAAATCTTTAATTCAGTTTTGTTGGTGGATGGAGCTGTGTTCCCTTCCTGCTATGAAGGTAATGGCCACCTCTTTCAAAAGATCCCAGATCCCATGCATGTACTGCTACACTCACTGCCCACAACCCTGCAGCAGGCCACCACTGACCCATGCCTCCGCTGGAGACTGCTGGACACTCCCGAGCAAGTCTGGGTCAGTCTCTTGTAGGTTCAGTGCTCCTTTCTCCTGGATCCTGGTGCACAGAAGGTTCTGTTTGTGCCCTCTAAGAGTCTATTTCCCAGTCCTGTGTAAGTTCTATCAGCTTTTTGGTGGGTTTAATGGCGACTTCCTCCAAGAGGGCTTAGGCCATCTCCAAGTCTGCCGCAACCAGAGCCCCTGTCCCTGTGGCAGCCCACTGCTGACCTGTACCTCCACGGAAGACGTTCAGACACAGTTATGTCTCAGTCTGTGTGGGGTCCCTGGAGAGGAGCTGGAGGCTGGAGAGACTGTTAAACCTCAAGGGGTAGAAAATCAAGCATATAGATCCCCTAAGCGTACAACACTATATTGCCTCCTGTGAGCCTGAGCTATATGGCAGGGACCATTCTAGGCGTGAGGGATGGTTCTTGTAGTCCAGTGGGGGTCTCGCAGATGTGAATCAGATGATCACATGCATTTAGGTGGGAGATGCTAGATTTGAAAGGAATATGGTACCATGAGAGTATCTGAAAAACACTTTGGGATAGGGGTCAGGGAAAGTTTACCTGAGGAAATGGTGACCGATGTGAGAGGTGAAGAGTGAGGAGGCATTAGCCAGTTGAGACGAGTATGTATATTGGTGGACACATGTTCGTGTATATATATTTAGGCACATAGTCGGGTGGGAGACGAGGATGTTTGTGGCAGAGGACCAGCACATGCAAAGGTCCTGGAGTTAAAGAAAACACAGGGAGCACTAGGTCCTAGAGGAGGCCAGAGAGGCTGGAAGGCAGAGACTGAGAGGGAGCAGGGGCCAGAGCCTGCAGGGCCTTGTGGGATTTTACTCTGTATTGGAAGAGCAGTGAACATCCTTAAGGGATTTGAGGAAGATGGGTGACATCATCTGACATGGGATTTGAGAAGATCTCTTCAGTGCAGTGTAGAGAGTTGATTGAAAGTAGTTATGATAGATGCGGAGTTGTGGTAGTTCAGATAGAAGATCACGGAGCACAGAGGCCCATAAACATATATACTTTCATTCTCTTTCATTGAAAGATTTTGCTGTTTTAAATGCTGACCCTCCCCCCCCCCCCAATTCCATTAGGGTCCTATTCACAGCCGACTGGTCCCCTGCTTGTCTCCTTGCTTCCTGTGGTCAGCGTTCCTTGCCTTGTAGATGCATCTCTCCATTCTCTGCTTCTGTCTTCACATGGCATTCTTCCCTGTGTGTTTGTGTCTCTGTGTGGCTCCTCTACAAGGAAACCAGTCATTGGATTTAGTGGATTTAGGGTGGACCTAAATCCATAATGGTGAAGGACAGGGAAGCCTGGTGTGCTGCAGTCCATGGGGTCGCAGAGTCAGACACGACTGAGCGACTGAACAACAACAGCTAATCCACGATGCCCTCAGCTTGACTTAACTAACCACATCTGCAATACCCTTATTTCTTGATGAAGTCACATTCTGAGGTTCCAGGTAGGCATGATTTAGGGAACACTGTTCAGCCCATGACCTGGACTATCCTGACTGTATGTCAGGATATTATATGAACTTAGTTTCTATAAGAGATCTGCAAAAAATTCTTCCAGAAAAGCATTCTGAAGTTATAGCCATTGACTAGAGCGGAAAGTAGCTTCTCTCTTTGTCCAGGCAGGGTCTGTCTTATTGTCAATAACCTGCTTTGGTCATTTATGTTATCTGACTGGCTCCCATAGATATTTAGGTTTACAACTCCTGATTTAGAGTAAAAAGTGATGCAGAGAGAATGGGAGGCTGCTGAGTAGTGTGTAGCAAGGAACCTGATTCCATAAACATTGTTGAATAAATGAATGGCTCTGTTGGAAGAGTGCAGTGGGGCTGTTCTGGCGGCTCTCTCTCTGGAAGACCACAGATGATGTCTGTTATGTCCCTGTGCAGCAGCCATTACCTTGGAAACAGGCCATCCTGACAGCGTGTCAAGGAAGTTGTTACAGGGAATTATTTCAGCCAGAAGAGATCTCTGCAAAGCAATCTGTTCCAGCCTACTGTGTCATGGAGTAGTCCCTATGTCCCCATTTTTTTTTTTTGCTGGAAATGCAGCGGCAACCAGCATGAAGCCTACACCTGTCATGAGCTAATGTGTGATTCCTGCCAAGGTTTGCACTTGGGCTCCATTAACAGGGCAGAAGAGACCTTCCAGGGAAGTGTGTTAATGTTTAACCCTTTACCCGCAAATTCTCTCTCCCTGAGAAATCTGCCTCTTGCCAAACCGCCCCCAGACATTTGGAATTTTGCTTTTTAACATTTTTTTCATTTGGGAGGTAGATTGGAGAAAGGCAAGTTAATAGATATTGACCTTCAAGGGCAAGTTTCATGGACCTTCTTGAACAATCAAGGAAAAACAAAGCTGAGCCTTGTCCTGGAGAGTGTTCCTTGGCAGAAATTATATAAAACTGAGATGAGAATCAAATCTCATTGGTGTCAGATGTCTCCTTTCTGTCCAGCTCAGCCAGAGCAAAACCTGGGTGTCTAGGAGGGAGGTCAGCAGATCCTGAACTTCAAAATAACAATCTGCTGTTTCTGTGTATCGCGGCGGGTAGGGGGCAGTTTTCAGGTGGGATCTGCATTTCACTATGGTTTGTTTCCTACCATGAGACGTGGGTGGGGAGAGATTGGTGGGGAACACCCCTCCCCATGCCTAACCTTTGTAGACTTGGGAACACTACCCATCAGATCAAGGGTGGGGTAAATGCAGTTAAATGGTATAGAGGCTGATGGTTATGTTCATGTTTGCAGAGAAATAGCTGAGTACATGGAAGGACGGCTGAAACTCAAGGGTCAGAGTTGGTGAACCAGAGCTTAGGAGTCTGGGGGTTCTCAGTGGTAAAGGACTTGGGCTTAGAAGGTATGCTCTGGAAAGTATTAGGGAATGAAGAAACTCCAGAGAGGGTGGCTCTATGCTGAAGACAGAGACTGGCTTACAAAACATGGCTCTGCAGGAAACATTTGTTGAGAGGGAGAAATTGGGCAGTCTCCTGGGGTGGAGGAGTGGTTCTTTATTTTGTTTCTTTTAAGTGTGTTCTTGGGGAAGGACCCCATTGCTCGAAAAGACCTATCTGATTTCTTTAAACATTTTAATATCATTTCTAATTAGGGCTTCCCTGGTGGCTCAGCTGGTAAAGAATTTGCCCGCAATGCTGGAGACCTGGGTTCGATCCCTGGTTGGGAAGATCTCCTGGAGAAGGGAATGGCTACGTGCTCCAGTATTCTGGCCTAGGGAGTTCCATGGACTGTATAGTTCATGGGGTTGCCAAGAGTTGGACATGACTGAATGGCTTCCACTTTCTTTCAATGCCCAAATATATTGTCTTTATAAACAAAGTCAGCCTCATCTATAGGATGGTACAATGAAGTGTGTTTACTTTATATGTGTGTTGTGACTGTGACATGTAAAAGTGATTGGTATATAGCAAGTGCTCAGTAAATGTCAGCTATTATAATTTTTTGCCAACTAAGCTCCATCTAGTCAAGGCTATGGTTTAGTATTGTGCATTTGTTGACAATTAATGAACCAATATTGATATGTTATTATTAACTAAGTTGGCCTAAAGCTCAACATTCAGAAAACAAAGATCATGGCATCCGGTCCCATCACTTCATGGGAAATAGATGGGGAAACAGTGGAAACAGTGTCAGACTTTATTTTTTGGGGCTCCAAAATCACTGCAGATGGTGATTGCAGCCATGAAATTAAAAGATGCTTACTCCTTGGAAGAAAAGTTATGACCAACCTAGATAGTATATTCAAAAGCAGAGACATTACTTTGCCAACTAAGGTCCGTCTAGTCAAGGCTATGGTTTTTCCTGTGGTCATGTATGGATGTGAGAGTTGGACTGTGAAGAAGGCTGAGCGCCAAAGAATCAATGCTTTTGAACTGTGGTGTTGGAGAAGACTCTTGAGAGTCCCTTGGACTGCAAGGAGATCCAACCAGTCCATTCTGAAGGAGATCAGCCCTGGGATTTCTTTGGAAGGAATGATGCTAAAGCTGAAACTCCAGTACTTTGGCCACCTCATGCGAAGAGTTGACTCATTGGAAAAGACTCAGATGCTGGGAGAGATTGGGGGCAGGAGGAGAAGGGGACGACAGAGGATGAGATGGCTGGATGGCGTCATGGACTCGATGGACGTGAATCTGAGTGAACTCCGGGAGTTGGTGATGGACAGGGAGGCCTGGTGTGCTGCAATTCATGGGGTCGCAAAGAGTCGGACATGACTGAGCGACTGAACTGAACTGATTATAATTTTTTAAATGTTTGTTTTTTAACCCAGAAATTCTGCTTCTGGAAATTCTGTCTAAGAACATAATCATGGATTTATACAAAAAAAATTATTCCTTCAGCATTTATGATGTCAAAATCTAGGTACAATCTAAGTATCCGAGGAGGAAGAACTGGTTGAATAAATTATAGTATATCCATAAAATGAGACACTATTCAATAATTAAATACCAATATGTCTCTGGATATGACATGAAATAATGTCATGAAATATGGTTAATAAGTGATAAAAAACAAAAATATAATGGCTTCCCCAGTGGTCTAGGGTAAGAGTTCCCTTTGCAGTGTATGGGGCACCAGTTTGATCCCTGGTCAGGGAAGATCCTACATGCACAGAGCAACGAAGCCTGTGCACCACAGCTACTGAAGCCCTTGAACCTAGAGCTCATGCTCTGCAACAAGAGAAGCCACCGCAGTGAGAAGCCTGTGCACCACAGCTAGAGAGTAGACCCTGCTCGACACAACTAGAGAAAGCCTGCGCATAGCAACAAAGACTCAGTGCAGCCAAAAAATAAAATACATTTTAAAAAGTGAGAAAGTTTCAGGGTAAGACTGAAGTTTCCTTTAACCACTAACCCAAATCCCAGGGCCCTTCCCCCATATTCTTTATGGGAACTTAGGTTTTTCAGATTGGTCTGTAGACTTGCAGACCTTGATATGCCTTTACGTGTGTATATATGACTATATAAAACATATGAATTTGCTTGTAGGTGAGGAATGATGATATGTCAATCATGGTGGGCATTAATTCTGCCAGTTGCTTTTGTCACTCAGTGAAATGCTCTAGAACCTCTCCAGGTCTGTCTGTATAGGTCTACCTCGCTCTTTCTACCCTCAGCACTGTGTTCCTTGGGTTGACTGTGTCATAGTTTATTGATCCATTTCCCCTGTTGATGGACATTTAGGTTGTTTCCAACTACGTGCTGTCACCAGCAGTGCTATGAATAAATATTCCCATACATGCCTTCTCGTCAAGTGTGTGGGTTTAGTCTGATTAAATACACATTTGAGGTACATCTGGCATCCATAGTAAAATATTTGTGAGCTTTGACAATTGACTGTGCTCTACCATAAGTGGATTTTATAGGGAAGAGACAGGATAAGATAATTGATAAGAAAAAGATAGATACCCCAAGACTGTGGTCTCTGGAGACAAATAATATACCCCAGGCAGTGTTAACAGAAAGTTCCTAGAGTCTGGGGGAACCATGTGTCTTGCAGGACCTCTTGAGGGGTCTGGAACATAGTCTCATTGTGAACAAACCACAGAAGAAACTCTGTGGACTTGAGAGGCACATTTGTCTGTGCCTACTACCTTGAGGCAGGCTGCCTTCCAGCCCCAGTCTAGCGTTTTCTCCACCATGGAAAGCCATTGTTCTCTAGGTGACACATGCAGTTTATGTTTGCTTTGTTTCTTTCAGGTATGCTCAGGGGTAGAGGACTTAAGTGTGTCTATATTTGTATTGTATATATGTAAGTATGTATTTGTCACTCTGCAAACCCAAATCTGTCTGTTTTTGGTTGCTACATACATTGTGGTACATTTCCCAGCTGTAGGTGGGAAAAATTCCTGCAGATGGCATTTGCATCTGATATGGGGTTGATTTTTTTTTCCCCCCTTCCGTCTTATCTGAGGTTGGAGCCTCCTCCATCAATGAGATGCAACCCACCTACTCTGTTGAGCAATGAAGACTGTATCTGTTTTAGACACAGAAGGAGTCATGTCTCTTTGGTGATTTCTTTTGTCATCCTGAAGCATTCTCTGTACTGTCCACCGAATTGCTTTAACCACTTCAGTGCCCTATGCTGCCCAGTGTTAGGTTTGCAAATCATTTGTGGACCAAGTTAATAATCCCATCGCTAACATGTCTTCTCTGTAGGTAACAAATAGGGATATCATCATTTCTTAATCATTTTTGTGTATGCCAGGCTGCATACTCCTAATCTAGGAGCTTCGTGCTGAACAGACAGGGTAAGGAGGTTATTGGCCATGGGACTATTTTCCTTGCACTGGTTCTTTCCAAAGACTAGGATTAATAAATGTAGGTTCAATTTTCTTCCTCTTTTAAAAAAAACTTTTGCTATTAATGAAAACTCCTCTGTGATCACTTCTAACAATACTGTGGATTCTTAAAAGTCCTCAAAGATGACACCAAAGGACCCATTCTTATCAGTTGTCTTGCTATTGTTAGTCGCCTTTGACAGACTTCTTTTAGGCAGTTCAGTTTACTGAAATAGAACTTGGACTTCCAGGGGATCCTTTAACATGCTGCTCATAGTTTAATTTGACTTTGAAATTCCTGGCAGACCCAGGAACCTTCAAAAGTTTTTGTTTTTTCCCCCTTTCTACCTCAGTGCAACCTTTACTGGGTAAATTCAGGTAACATCTTCTCTCTCTTTGTGCTGTTTCAGTGTCCAGGCTTTGGAAGGACTTTGAATTCTGTCTCCATTATTTGCCAGCTGTGACCTGGGTTGCCATTTAAAACACGTGAGCTGGATTTATCACCTGAAAATGCTGATAATGATAGTCTATGTTGCTAGCGTATCGTGAGAATTAATGAGACAGTGTGTGTAAAACAGTGCCAGGCGCACAGTAAGAGTTCAGAAATACACAATGAGGATGATGAAGGTGACTTTATTGAGTATTTCAGAGAAATCACCAGTCTACGAGCTGAAAGAGGGGACTGGGGGCTGTGGGCTATAGGGGTGGAAAACAATCACTTCTTTCCCCCAATAACAATGGTCTCTTTTCATGCCCACAACTGATGAGCCACAAACTTGTCCTTCTGATGCTTTTAGGTGGTTTTCTAGAAAGTCTCAAGGCCAAGACTTAGAATAAACAAGATATTCTAAAAACTTAGAATTTCCATTATTAGCTGGAGAGAATATACACCAAACCCCTAGCCCTCCCCTTGTTTTTGCTGAGAAATGCCCATCCTGTGTTTAAGGGAGCTTCCTGGATCTGCTTCGATAGAACAGATTTAAGAGTCCACCCACAGGCTGTTCACTGAAGGTTGATGTGACCACAGGTCACAGAGACATCCAGCTCAGGCAGTTACAAGTGATGACAGAACTCAAGACCTTTGAAGTCTCTAATTTAGCCAGAGACACTGAAAATGCAGAGTCTCGGTCATTGGCGCGTTTCCTTATTAGGTGTATCAGCTTCTGTGAGTTTCCTGAGAAATCATTTATTATAAATCAAGAAAAGGGAAAGAATGTGAAAAATGTCTTCCTGAAAAAGGCACTTCTCTAACCCACTCCACGCTGGTCCAAATATCTGGTGACTGCCAGAGTCAACATAATCTGCTGCTGGATTTCAGGCCAGCCTGATGTGGTCGATCGATAGCAGTATTGAGGTTAGGTGATTTCCTCCTTTTTTCCATTTTCATCTTGGCCCAAGCACCTGAAAACCCATGGAAACGATTGTGCTAGACTAGTGATTTTTGAACTTTTTGAGTTTTTTGTTTGTTATTTTTCTTGATCTGACACCCCGATCTGTAGTCAGCACCTGGAAGTGGCAGGACAGATACGTGGGGAGTACAAATGTAGAAAGAGTTTGAGAACCAGTGTGGTAGGTAGCCTTATCCAAAATACAAGTGGGCAGAAATATGATAGCATTTGACTGTATGACCAATGGATTCTTTCCCAAGGCACATTTGCTTTACAGCTCAGCTGATGGCATGTCCAGGTTCCTACCTCACAGGAAATAAGTTGTTTCTTACCAAGCAGTGGAATTTTTTAATAGTTATCAGACAGAGTTTCCTTCTGGTCCATTTTTCTCTTGTTTAAGTTGGCTCAGCGGAGCTGAAACCATACTGCTGCCATCTCAGGAACCTTCCATGGTATGCACTGTGTGCTGGCCTTTTCTTTGAGAGGAAACCAATATTACTCACAAGCCTGTTTTATGGTTGACATGGAATTCTTGGAGAAATCTCTCTCTGTTTATTTGTAGAACTTAAATTCATGCAAAACTTGGACAAAGAGTTTGTTTCATTCTCATTTCAAGGTTTCTGGTGGTTGAAGAGATGCATGGAAGAAGGGCCATGAGGGCACTGTTGTAGAAAAGAGGAACAGAGACCGTGAACTTACCAAGGACAGTGACAGAACTCACAAAGTTAGAGGCAGACCCAGGAGACCCACTGACAGTGTCCGTGGAGGTATCAACAGAAAGATGGAGACCCACCGGGAATCTCAGGAATGAGTTCCTCTTCAGTGATGGAAATTGCTTCTCAGCTCACCAGGGTGCTGATAAAGCGCATTAGTGACTTGTTCCCAGGACAGCAGAATATCTTGTCTTCGTTGCCTTGAAACACGGTATTGGGATCACTGCCCTAGAATATAACTCACAGCAACTGTGTTTCCTTTCTCATGGACCATGTTGGTATTAATGTAATTAGAAGAGAAGATGCACAGAACTGTCTCACGACTGTCTGCAAAGTCCATTTCCTGCAGCCATCTCTGCCACTCCTTTTTGTCTTGGAGTGAAGAATGCAGGCCCAGAGAAACTCCTGCCCATGTGAGAGAAATCCCTGGCCTCTGCAGAGGGTCTCTCCTGCCAGCAGTGAACTTACTCATTTGGATGGTTACGCCCTTGGCACCAGTCTAAGTGGATTTATTTCTTCCTCACGTTGCACAAAGTGCTCTATGCTCTGTGTGTCCTAATCAAAAGACTAAGTAAGGTCAGTGTAGGGAGCAAAGAATTATTGGCAAATTTGATACGTGTGTTTTTGTTTATACATTTTTTCCCACAATAAATTGCCCAGGAGAGTGACTAGGTCTTGCTTGTGATTGTTAGTGTGTCTTTTAGTTTCCTCAAACATATTAATATCTCAGAAGCCCTGCATTTCACACAAGGGAGCCAAACTCATCTTCTCCTGGATCCATAGGAGCTTTCAGTCAAGTTATTAGACTTAGTGAGAGTCTTCATTGGTGAGAGTTTCCTTGCTGCAGCTGTTTTCAGTGTGAGCTCTGGGTTCTAGGTCCTTCTAGCATTAAACACAGTGCCTCATGGGAAGGTTGTTATGGATGGAGGAAGGGAGGCAGGGAGGAAAGAAAGTGTGGATGAGGCAGACGGAGGGCAAGCGGGAAGGGATCCATGGATAGCATGTGATAGAAGAGTGGGTTTTCAAACTTGGGAGTGCGTAAGAATCCCCAGCTGGGCTACTGCACCAACATAGATTCCTGAGCCTGGCTCCTGTGAGCTTCCAGTTTAGCTATCTGTGTTCTCGACAAGTCTCCCTGGTGGTTTTGACGCAGGTAGGCCACTGGCCTCACACTGAATAATGTTGTTATAGAAACTGTGAATGTGACTAATCACTTTTACCTTGTGGAGCGTGACAGTGGGTGGATCAGCTACAAGAACTGTTTCCCAGAGCTGCAGTCCTGACTCTGGATGGAGAAGGAGAATGTATTGAGTTTCACAGCATGCTGGTGAGGGGACAAGCTGATTTACCATTTCATTTTTTAGAGGATGTAAGGATGTAGTAATCACTGAAAGGTCATCATCTTTAATCCCACAGGTAAATTTATCACTGCGCACCTGGCCATTTCCTTTTCCTGGCGCTCTTTTCTTCCCTTGAGATTCAAGCCAGCCATGTTATATGACTTTATTCAGGGAACAAGAACGTGTAGCATATTGTAAGCTTATACTTTGCTGAAGTTGGTTTGGCTGCCTCCTTGAGATGGAGATGTTATATAACAGTGCTGCTGCTGTTTGCCCTGAGCCCCAGCTCTTCTCTGGAACTCGTATTTCTTGCAAAGTGGAACCTGCCACTGACTAACGGGATTCTTTTCCAGGCATTTTGATCCCTTGTTTGACCTTTCTCTGCCCTCACATCCCCACGTCAACTTGTGCAGGGGTCGCTGTTGTGCGCCAGTGCCCTGCCAGCCCATGTGCTGGATGAGGTGGTATTACTTGGTGCTGTGTCCACTTGTGGAAGGATTTTATGTGAAAATAAAAGTTTCTCCATCAGTTAAGTTACTTATGTGCTGAATTGCCTTCCATGTACTGGCCTTTGGCAGACACAAAAGATCTTTCACCCCGCACCATCCTCAGCCTCTGGACTGAGGCGAATGTCTGTTGCTTTTGGCTTTTTGCTGGTTGCTGGTAGAGAAGTCAGCAGAAGGCTCCAGATAAGCCCCGTCATTGGTACAAATAGGAAACTGAATTGACTCCTGGGCAGCTGTGTTTGGAGGTCTCTTCTGCTTTTGTGATCCTGTGAGCCAGTGGCACTGTCATAGCAGTCTCTGATTTGGAAAGATTTCATTCAGGATGCTGGCCATGGGATGTGGCCAGAGGAAGTCTGTGTTGATTATCTTGCTGGAAAGGCCAGATGGCAGTGGACTTTAGAGTTCTAAGTCCCACTTTGCCCCAAGGTGCCTGAGCAATTGCAGTCCACTGACAGCTTGAAGTATGGTGCGCTGGGTAATTGGCTTCCTCATTTAGTAATTTGTCTGCTTTCTTTCCTCTTCCTCTGCTTCCTCTCTTCTTGTAAACTGATAGCCTCCTGCCTCTTCAATAGACTGATAGAGAATCCCCGGAGCAGCAGCTGAATGGAGGGGGTGGCCAGAGCCCCAGGTGGAGGGTTGTTTGGAAACTGACACAGAAAAATCATCTTTCTTCCCTGCCTTTCCTCTTACCTATCTTGGTTTTGTCTCTTTTTCATTTTCTCCTTAGCTTCTTCTATCACTGTCCCCTCTTGCTACTTCACTCTCATATTTTTCTTTCCCTTTTACGGATGAATTTCCCTATTTTGTCTCCATCTTTTTACTTTTTCTGTCCTTCCATTTTTCTTTCTCTTTTTGATTCCCCTCATTCTTTGCCTTTGCAGTTGATCTACTAAAATTCAATTCAGAAAAGGAAATTGCACCACATTTATTCAGGCCAACCTACCGTTTTTTTTTTTTTCCTTCAAGGAAGAAAAAAATTTGAAAGCATGTTTCCGGCCCTTTCTGGCACCTTCATCCCCTCTAATGTGTGTTTGTCTTCAGGTGTCGGAAGTCCCAGAGCACAACATCTCTGCCTCATTGAAAGTACAGATGCACCACTTTGAGCTTTTACTCCTGGACCTGGGGAATGGTGTCTGGTTTCAGTTAATAAGTCATTTTGTTCTCCAGGTGGAATTCAGATTATTTCATTGCAAACTTAGGAGCAGACCTGACCCGAGTGTTGGGAAGAGTTAAACTCCTTTGCCCCTCTAGATTGCGAGCAGGCTATGTCAGTGTTAACCACCTCTTCCAGATGTTTTCCCCAGAAGTTGGGTCATCCTGCTGGCAGAGATAGAAAAAGATCACCATCTCTGCCTTATGGTAGACCAGTTGGCTCCACCATCACAAGGCAGCCTAAGTGAACCCTATGGACAGGGACTCTGTTTAGAGGTAAAAGGAAGAGCTAACTGCAGTTCACTACACTTGCCCATTTTTGACTTTAATTATAATTTGCAGAGGGCATCTAGGTCAGTGACTCCCATTCTGTTTTAGAGGGTAGGCTCAGGAGTCAGGAACTTCAGTCCTTATGTGGAACTTCAGTTCCCACATAAGCTTCATGGAGAACTTTGTCTCCCCCCTTTTTTAGAGCTGTATCTCCAGCATTTAATATACACAACACATAGTAGTTGTTAAAGAAAGGAATTTCAGACATGAATGTAATGGTTATGAGCAAGGACTTCATGCAGACTCTCAGGGTTCACGTTTCACTTCTGCCACTCACTGACATGTTTATATGGGTAGTTTCCTAGTTTACTGTAGTAGTGTCCTAGCACTGCCATAACAGATTACCACAGGCTTGGTGGCTTCAAACAGCAGCAAATCGTTCTTCCGCAGTTCTGGAGGCTAGAAGTCCAGCCTCCAGAATCAAGGTGTCTGAGGGCTGCTCTCCCTCTGAAGGCCCTGGGCGAGCGTCCTTCCTTGCCTTTTCTAGCCTTTGGTGGCTCCAGGTGTTCCTGGCTTGTGGTTGCATCACTGTGGTCTCTGCCTCTGTCTTCACTTGTCTTCTCCTCTTACGTTTTCTGTGAGGACACTTGGCATTGGGTTTAGGATCATCCATGAGGATTTTATCTTGAGATTTTTAACTTAATTGAATCTGCAAAGGCCCCTTTTCTAAGACAAGCTTACATTAATAGTTTCTGGTTAGACCATCAACATAGCTTATTAGGGCCACCCTTAAACCCACTCCAGGGCTGTCATGAAGATCAACTGAGTTACCATATGTAAAGTGCTTAGGGTAGTGCCTTACAGATGGTGAGAGTGAAATAACTGCTTTTTCCAACCTCACAGTCATCCTCTAACAAAGTAGCTGAGACAAGTGTGTGTGAATTTGTACAGTGTGTGGCACACAGCAAGACTTGGCCAGTGAGTGTTACTAATTTAGTAAATTGGTATTGAAGGCCAATATCTAGTAAGTAATAATAAAGGATAAAGAATGCAAAAAAGGCTTTTTCCTTGACTGTACTTACATTCTGGTAGTTTTCATTAGTATTCTTTCAATCACTACCACTATGGTAGACTCGAGTCTTGTAATACTGAACCACCCTTGCAAGATGCTGAAGAATGAGTTTCCTAGGCGGAAGAGGTCAACACAGACAGCCCACAGCTGAAACCAAATTTCTGCTTGTGGTTCCAGAAGCATGAAAGATCAATTTTAGTTTTAGCAAAACTGAGTTCAAAGGTTTGGGGTCTGGTTTTCTAGGGAGCCTTTTTTTTTTTTTTTAATCTGGTAGATGTGCAAGGAGCATCAATCTTGTCTGAAAACTGCAGCTGGCTCTTGGTCTGACAGTGGTGGCAATCTGCTGGGGGCAGGGCACAGGTCACATCCTGGCCCAAGGTAGGCAAGACTGTTGGAGAGGAGGCTGAGGGCTGTGGGCAGTGGGCCACGGGGTGCATTAACCTCAGAGAACAGCCTTGCTGGTCCCTGTTGCTGTGACAACAGTGGGCTGTGCCAGCAGCCCCAAAGAACGAATTAGATGAAAGGAAATTGCTGGTGTCCTTAAAAGAAAAGAGAAATTAAAGCAGGCTTCTCAGGAATCCTGGGACGTCTTTTTGACCTCCATACCATGTTGAACTTGTCAGCAAGAGACACTCTCAGGGATGCCAGTTGGAGGGCCCTGCCTTACCCATTGGATGTCCTTCAGAGAACGGAGGTAGATGGCACAGTTCACAGACACTGGCTCTCCCTGGCTGGCCCTAGAACAACAACCCCACTCTGTGGTGGTGGCCTGGGCTCAGCATCAGCGGTGCTGGCCTGTTTTATCTCCCAGCTCATCCCACATCTGTTGAGTTTGCTCTGATGAGACGCGGTGACCTGGAAACTCACACAGAGCTGTTTCGGAATAGACTGTATAGAAAATAAACATGTGGGATAAATAAAGCACAGGGCAGGAAGTAATGGTTTGAAAAAGTTACCAGGAAAACCACGGGTGAGGTCAGGTTCAGAAACTGAACGGCTTTCAGAGGCCCTTGGTCCTGACATCACTCAGAGGGCTCAGTGGAGACCTCCAAGTGGAGCGGTTGCTTTTGGAATTGGCCCAGTGCTCAGTGTGCTAGCAGGCAGAAGAGCCCTGACCTACTTTTTTTCCTTTCTTTTGTTCTTTTTTTTTTTTTTTTGAAGAAAGTTTTGCTGCTTGTTGTGAGGCCTCCAACAGGGCAGTGAACTTAAAGAAGTAAGCTTTTTGCAGGGGGGACTGTTTAATATGTCAGGTTCCATGTCTCCCTCATGGAGATGAGCCAGCCCTCTTAGTGGGCTGTGTGGGGATCTGGCTGAAATGAGAGCCTTGGCATAGTGAGCCCCCTCCCTCTGGCCCCTTCGGCTCAGGCTGCATCCGAGGGCACCGTGATGCGTGTTTAGGGTTCTGCCCTGCTGGGAAATTGATAAAATGGCCTTTTTGAGCAGTCAGACCAGAGGGCAGGCTGCAGCGAAACCTCCTGGTAATTGGATCATGGTTTGTCATGCCCTTCTGCACATGTGCCAGTGCCTTCCTCTGTACTTAGAACAGCACCCAGACTCCTTGCCGTGGTCTTCAAGGGCCGACCTGACCTGGCTCCTGTAGACAGCCTCAATCTCAGCCTCAGCCTCTCTCATGCCATTCTAACTACTCACACATTCTTTCTGCTCCTAAATCACCTCAGGCTCATTTCCTCCCCAGGCCTTTGCACGTGGTGTTCACTTCTTGTTGGAAAATTGTCCCCAGATCCCCACATGCTGGCTCCTTCTCTCCTTGCTGCACAGATGTCACTTCTGGAGAGAGATCAGTGCCACCACCTTGTCCAGAATGGTCCTATGCCCCACTAGTCACTTTCCATCCTGGCACTCTGCTTCCTTTCCTGCATGGTTCTTATTGCTCCCTGACATTATTGGTTTACTTCTTTGTTAACTCATTTATTGTTTTTGCCCCTCACCCTCAAATATCAGTGACTGTGTTGTTCTTGGTCTCCAGTTTATCCCCAAATTCTAAAAGAGTACCTGGCTGATAGTTGGTACTTAGACTTTTGTTAAGTATGTGAGTGATTACCAAAATCTTGGGCTTTCTGAAATGCTGCCCAGAAGAGAGACTGAAAATTCTCAAGTGACAGATGTCTTGGCCCAAGACCTATATTTTAAAAGATGTGGACAGTCTTCACAGATATGCTTTTGGCCAAGAGCGCACCTAAGGGAATCTGGAAATCAGTTTGGGGTTGGAGGTAACTGTTGGGATAGTTTCTGTTAGAAGAAACAGAAAACTCACTTAAAAGCAACTTAAAAATTTAGGGCATTTCCTAGCTCACTTAACAAACAACCCTAGGGTTGGGCTGTTGTAGGGTGATAGTGATAGTGTCTGGGCCTTACTTTCCCTCTACCTTCCAAGGGCTACATAGCATCCATGGGGTTGCAAAAAGCTGGACATGACTGAATGACTAACACTTTGATTTTTCACCTTCCAGTCCACCATTCTCCATGTGTGGCTTTTCTTTGTAGGTTTGTCCTCATGTCATAGGATAGATGCAGTCACTAAGGGTATCATCTCACACAGTCAGCTTGAAAAGTAGGAAAAGGAAATGGTCCTGTCTTGTGGCCTTCTTTGGGACAAAATGAGTTACTGAGCAGACTTTTCCTCCTATCTCTTGACCAGAATGGCAATGATACGCATTCCTTAAATAGTCACTGGCAAGAGGAATCTGCTATCTTTGGCTTTGACTAATAAAAATTCATCCCCTGGTATAAGGGAGGGGCCCAACTTCCCATGGTGCACTCGACTTATAGATCCCTGTGTCAGATAGAGGCTGCTTGGTTGACATCGACAAGTTTCTTTACCAACTGAAAGGCCTTTCAAAGCATACTTTGCTCCATGAGCAAGTGACAGGCTTGGAGGGAGGTAGCCTTAAAAACCTGATTAAATAAACCTTGGGGCCAAGTTAACAAAATCTTAGAGGGAAACAGAGTGGAGCAAAAGTGGGTAAAAGCAGAAGTAAAAGGGGAAAGATAAAGTAGAAAGCTTATGTGGTCCATGAGGATAGAATTTTGTCAGGAGAAGTATCACTTCCCTTTGTCTGGTTGCCTTGGTTGTCCTCTTTGTCAAGGCAGCTCTGAAAGTTCAACAAATGCTCACCAGGCATCTGTGATACGTTAGATTCTTTCCTCAAGCAGTATTGGACTCAGTCATGACTCTTGCTCATTCTCAAAGGTTTCCAGAAAAGGAGATGCTCTCACTAACCCGCTAGCCCTTCAGCCGTGACTTCAAGGGAAACTTTTTGCCTAGGTTGCACCCAAGAGAAGAGCAAGCCCTCTGGGTCTTGCTATGGTTTGCTTGGAGACCAACCTCTGCCAGTCTATGACCAAATGTATTTTTTCAGGATATCACAAAGGATACCTTAGTTTTCTGGGTTTCACACAAACTGTTACAGGTCTCATCATCTCTTTGGTTCTTTAGTGGTATTTTTATGACACATTCATTTAGTGAGAAAAATCATCACCACGTTATCTTGTATCTGCTAAAAGCACTTGGTTTCAAGATAGCATTTCACCCATGCTTTTTGTCAGCATCTCCTTTGTTCTGTCCATGAGTAAATATTACTACTCCGATTTTGCTTTAACCAAATCCTGTAGGAGTTAGCACTTGTAAAAGTCTTTTCATTTTTACTTCCCACCAGATTTTTCTGAAGAAAAAAAAAAAAAAAAAAACCAGTGACCTAGACTCCCACCCACGTGGTCTCCTTCCTTGTATCACACAACTATGATGGACTGTGCCAGTCTTACACAACCTGATAATATCTTTGTGGTTGATTTTTGTTTGTTTTTATTTTATTTCTTTATTTTTCTTGTCATTATGAAGCGTTTCAGCCTACACAAATAATACAGCAGACATCCGTTTACTCACCACTGAGATTAACACATTAACATTTTGTTGTGTTTGCTTCAGATTAGTTTTTAAAAACATGAAATGCAATAGCTAAAGTCCATCTCCAGAAGAGTAACTGAATGATACATACATTGTTTGCATGCATGCTCTCTATCTAGTTGTTCACCTAATGTATATAGTATTTGTATGTCGAGGGTTTAGTTAAATGGTATTCCATGCACAGACTTTTGGAATACACTTAACTTTTGATATTGTGTTTTTTAGAGGTATCCCTGTTACTTCAGTATATCTACTTCATTTCAGTTCCTGTTAGTGATCTGCCATATGGATATAGCACAGTTTGTTTATTCACTGCCCTGTTGATGGATATTTTGGCTTTTAAGAAAAGCATTCTCCATATTTCCTTTTTTCTTAGTGTATAATTGTCAGCAAGGCCAAAATGAACTTTCTTATACACATTTCTTTGTGCACATACAGGAAATTTTCTTCACTGTTTACTTGTAAGTAGAATTGATGGGTCATAAAGTAATGTATATTTTATAATTAAGTAGAGCTTAAGAAATTGCTCTCTAAACTGATTCAATGAATTTATAGTACCGTTGCAACCCACTCCAGTACTCTTGCCTGGAAAATCCCATGGGCGGAGGAGCCTGGTAGGCTGCAGTCCATGGGGTCGCTAAGAGTCGGACATGACTGATCAACTTCACTTTCACTTTTCACTTTCATGCATTGGAGAAATAAATGGCAACCCACTCCAGTGTTCTTGCCTGGAGAATCCCAGGGACGGGGGAGCCTGGTGGGCTGCCGTCTCTGGGGTCGCACAAAGTCAGACACGACTGAGGTAACTTAGCAGCAGCAGCAGCAGCAGTGTACAAGAGCTGTCATTTCTTAAGATTCTCACAAGCATTTAATATCATCAGTTTAAAATTTTTTTCCATTCTGATGGGTATGAAAATAATATTTAATTTTTTAAAATATTTGCATTTTCTGGAGTGTTAGTGACTTGAGCATTTTTTCATTTGCTTGTTGGGTATTTCATTTGTTTGTTTATAATGTGAACTGTCTGTATCATTTATCTATTTCTATACTGGGTTTTCTATTTCCCACTGATTTGTTAGGAATTCTAGTAGACTTTTATCAGCTCTGAGTCTTTCAAATATCTTCTCTTAGTTGGTTGCTTATCTTTTATATTTCAAATCTTATATATAAAGTTTTTTTAAAAAAATTCACATAGGCAAATTGATAAATCATTCTTTTTTACTTTGATCTTATTGTGAAAAGTGAAAGTGAAGTTGCTCAGTTGTGTCCAACTCTTTGTGACCCCATGGGCTGTAGCCTATCAGGCTCCTCTATCCATGGGATTTTCCAGGCAAGAACACTGGAGAGGGTTGCCATTTCCTTCTCCAGGAAATCTTCCCCACCCAGGGATTGAACCCTGGTCTCTCTCATTGTAGGCAGACGCTTTACCATCTGAGCCACCAGGGAAGTCCTTTGATCTTATTGTAGCTTGTTCAAAAAAGTCTTTCCCTATCACAAAATGAAAATTTCTTCTCATTGTTCTTCTAAAGGGAAAGAATTGCTGGTTTTTCATATTTACTTTTTTTTTTTTCATTCTCCTAGAATTAATTTCGTGTATGGTGTGAGGCAGAAGTCACATTTATTTTTTCACATAGATGCCTGTTGTTCTAATACCATATTTTGAACAATCTTACCTTTATTATGTACGCAACACCCTTGGCCTGTCTGAAAGTAGGGATGAAGGAAATCTGTTTGTTTTATTCCACAAGGCCAATCCTGTAGGAATTCTTCCCAGAGCCTGTGCTCGTGCGTCTCAAACTCTAGAGCACCTGAGACTCACTGGGGGAGTATGTCAGGAATGCAGATTCCCAGGACCCACCTCTGACCACTAAAGGAGAATATCAGCGGGTAGGAGCCTAGGAATCTATATGTTAAACAGATGCCCCAGTTGAGTTTGATGCAAGTGGCCTGTAGAGCACACTGAGAAATCCTGCCTTTAATTCTAGGAAGTTACAGTTATCTATATCCATACTGCACATCTTCCAGGGGACACAGTTGAAAATGTTATGTTTTCTCTTCTTTTATACACACATACTTTTACAGTCATTAATAAAAGGCCCCAACCAACCCCTTTGATGAAAATGAAAAGGATTCCAATCTTTAGTCTCCTGTGATTGCTGTGGGCTCAGTAAATCTCCTAAGGAAATCAGATAATATTTGTTAGGCTGGTAAAAATGAACATCTAGGAGTCCAGAGAGGTTAGAGACCCATGAAGTGAAGAGAAAGTCGCTCAGTCGTGTCCAGTTCTTTGCAACCCGATGGACTATATAGTCCGTGGAATTCTCCAGGCCAGAGTACTGGAGTGGATAGCCTTTCCCTTCTCCAGGGGATCTTCCCAACCCAGGGATCAAACCCAAGTCTCCCGCATTACAGGTAGATTCTTTACCAGCTGAGCCACTAGGGAAGCCCAAGAATACTGGAGTGGGTAGCCTATTCCTTCTCCAGCGGATCCTCCCAACCCATGAACTGAACCGGAGTCTCCTGCATTGCAGGCAGATTCTTTACCAACTGAACTATCAGGGGAGCCCTAGAGACCCATAGCACAGGCTGATTTGCTGCTCAGTTTGACCATCATGTATATTCCATTTTGTTAATTCCTCTCTTTGTAGTCTTGCTGTTTCCTGCCGAATCTATTCTGTTGACTCTGGTTGGACCTGGAAGGAAGTTTTATAATTTAAAATAGTAATAATTCACCCACAAGCCTCCATCTTGGGTGGTGGTTTCCATTGCTGCTGTCATCAGGGCTTTCCCAGGGGAGAGGTTGTGTAGCCTACAATCTAAGCTCTTTCTTAGGATACCTAGACTCCTTGGCACCATGGGGCCAAGGCAGCCTTTCATACTTTAGGAGCAGGAAGATTGTGTTTCTCAGACTGGCATGTATGTGTGTGGAACGAAATGTGGATGAGTTACTGGCGGCAACAGAGCTTTGTCTGCTCATTTCAAATGTTAAAGAGGCCAGAGAAGAAACATTTCTTAATGCAAGAGTACAGGAGCTCCATTTACTGAGACAGTATGTAAAGTTAGGTGAACACTCAGAAGCCTTTGGTGGAACATTTATATTTTTACTTGTAAATGAGTCACTGTTTTTTTCTGTTTCATTCTGAGGTGTACTATTAGTTTGATACTATAGTAGTTTTGACTGTCTGGGTAGCATAACAAGTATATGCGAATCATTAGAATATACCTATTTTTCTTGTTTCATTTTCAGGCAAATTCCAGACCTCCAAATGAGAACAATGGCAAATCTAATCTTTGAATAAATGACTCTCAATATAATTTCTAGACATGAAACATAACCACTCTCAGATCTTTTCCTTTGACTTGAGATGGGAAATCTGATCCTTTCCATTGATGTGGATAGTGCCCTGTCTTTTAATAGGTTTCATGGCGAAGTATAACTTTTGTCTTGTTTTGAGTATTATTAGTTCAGATAAGGCAGAGGGGAAGGGAGTGACCATGTAGACAAATATGACCAGTTGTTGGAAAACCAGTAGGAAATCCCAGGAAAAGCATAATCTTTGCAACAGGTGCATTTCTTTCTGACTTATGTCTCTGGATCTCTCTTAGGAAAGGCTTTGTTGTGTTTGCCTGGTGTTGACAACACTGATTCAACCTCTGTAGCCACAGATAAAATAAGTTGTTCATGATTAACCTCTTGGACTTTGCACAGACACCTGCTTATGCAATTTAGTGATCCCTGGTGGCCAGAAATGCTTGGACTAGCTCACATCCACAGTGCAGATACTGAGTGCGGGGCTCAGGTCACCTGCATTTATAGTTGTTGGTGCCGAGGTAGATTTTAAACTGGTTGCAGGACATATTAGCTACAGTTACATGCACAGGGCAGTCACTGAAACCAAGAATGAAAGGCAAGTATAGAAATGAAGTCTAGAAGACACACAGAAAGTTGACTAGTGATCTGTGTTTATTATTTTAAAAAATAGAGCTTTAGAAAGAGGCAGAAACAGAACTTAAACGTGGGTCTGAGTCACACCAAAGTCTGTATTCTCATTACTACCTGTATTGCTCCTCTAGGGATTGTAGGAAAGACCAATGCAACTCATCACTAAGACTTGACTGCCCATATCACCCAGACAAAATTCTCATATTATACAAGGATTTTTGTATATATGTATTTGACATTTAAATAGGATCTTAAGTGTAGAACTGTTAGAATCAGTGACCACAAGGTCCCTATCAGTAACTACATGACAATGGGATTCTGTATCCATTGATACTAACTACATAGTTGACCAGTCCTTATAGTATTAAAGACAGTGAAATGTACACTTTCCCCATCTTTGGGAACATGTGGAATAGAAAAAGGGGAGCAAGAACTGCCAGGATACATTGGAATCCAGCCATGACCACACAGTGAAGGCAAGTGGATATTCCCTATCCGTATACATACATTCTCTCTTTTTTTTTGTTAAGTATACAAACAGTCTTGTATCTCCAAAATGAAACTGAAAAAAGCTTTCTCTGACCCACATCCCCCCTTCAGGCACTGGCAGATTTCTTTCCTGTTTACTGTGTAACTTTTACAAATATTCTCCATAGCCACCAATGTAACATGTTCCTTCCCTTCAGTTTTCTCCTCAAGGATGACCCACATGGGCTTCAGACCCTTACTCACAGATACCCTCCAACACGAAGTCTAAAGGTTGTTTTCTGTCTTCATTTTCCTCAAATTCACAGCAGCAATCAACTCATGATTCCTTCTTTTTTTGAACTTGGGTCATAATTGATATAACATTACACTTTAAGTATACAACATAATTTGATGTCTTTGTATATTATGAAATGATCACACAAGAAGTCTAGTTAATATCTATCACCATACATGGTCACATAATATTTTTTCCTGTGATGAGGACTTTGAAGATCTACTCTTGGCAACGTTCGGATATGCAGTACAGCTTTATTAACTGTAGTCACCATGCTGTACCTAATGCATAGTGCGTGTGTGCTCAGTTGCTTGGTCTTGTCCAACTCTTTACAAGCCCATGGACTATAGCCTGCCAGGCTCCTCTGTCCATGGCATTTCCCAGGCAAGAAGACTGGAGCCAGTTGCCATTTCCTTCTCCAGGGCAATCTGTATTTGTGAGCTTGGAGCTTAGGTGTTTTTGTTTGTTTTTTTAGGTTCCACATATAAATGAGATCATACTACATTTGTTTTTCTCTGACTGATTTTATTTAGCATGATGCCCTCAAGATGTGCCCGTGTTGTTGCAGATGGCAAGATTTCAGTATTTTTTATGGCTGAATAATATTACCTTATAAATATATGCACCACATCTTCTTTACCCATTCATCCACTGATGGAGACATAGGTTATTTCCATATCTTGGCTGTTGTAAATAATGCTGCAGTGAATGTGGGAGTACACATATCTTTTCGAGTTAGTGTTTTCATTTTCTTTGGATAAATACCCAGAAGTGGAATAACTAGATCATGAAGTAGTTCTATTTTTAAATTTTTGAGGCACTTCCATAATTTTTTCCATAGTGGCTGGACAAATTGACATTTCCATCAGTAGTGCACAGGGATCTCTTTTTTCCACATCCTCACTGGATACTTGCTATTTCTTGTCTTTACAATAATAGTCATTCTAACAACTATGTCAGCATCTCTTATTCAAGTTTTGTTTTTCCCTCTACCGTTTTTCTCCTAGCTTATTCTTTGATTCCTTTTTTATTTCTTTTTTGCTGGCCTCTTCTCCTCTGGTGAACCTCTAAATTTTGTTAAGTCCAAGGGTTGGTTCTTGCAGCCACCTCTTTTCATCTCTACTTTCCTTAGTCCTATTATGTTATATACCTTGTGTAAACTGAAGATATCAACTCTATACCTTCAACTGTAACCTCTGCCTTGAGCTCCTGTGTCATATATCCAGCTTGGAAGTAGTCCATTGTAAATTTTTAAATGGGAGACCACCAAGAAATTTTATTTACTTCTTAAGCATCATATATACTTGACACTTCTTAAATAATTTCATAAGCACCTCAAACTTTGTATGTCTTAATATACCCTCGGAGAAGGCAATGGGGCCCCACTCCAGTACTCTTGCCTGGAAAATCCCATGTAAGGAGAAGCCTGGAAGGCTGCAGTCCATGGGGTTGCTGAGGGTCAGACACGACTGAGCAACCTCACTTCCACTTTTCACTTTCATGCATTGGAGAAGAAAATGGCAACCCACCCCAGTGTTCTTGCCTGGAGAATCCCAGGGATGGGGGAGCCTGGTGGGCTGCCGTCTCTGGGGTCGCACAGAGTCAGACACGACTGAAGTGACTTCAGTTCAGTCGCTCAGTCATATCCGACTCTGTGACCCCATGAATTGCAGCACGCCAGGCCTCCCTGTCCATCACCAACTCCCGGAGTTCACTTAGACTCACGTCCATCGAGTCAGTGATGCCATCCAGCCATCTCATCCTGAGTCGTCCCCTTCTCCTCCTGCCCCCAATCTCTCCCAGCATCAGAGTCTCTTCCAATGAGTCAACTCTTCGCCTGAGGTGGCCAAAGTACTGGAGTTTCAGCTTTAGCATCATTCCTTCCAAAGAAATCCCAGGGTTGATCTCCTTCAAATGGACTGGTTGGATCTGCTTGCAGTCCAAGGGACTCTCAAGAGTCTTCTCCAACACCACAGTTCAAAAGCATCAATTCTTCGGTGCTCAGCCTTCTTCACAGTCCAACTCTCACATCCATACATGACCACTGGAAAAACCATAGCCTTGACTAGACGGACCTTTGTTGGCAAAGTAATGTCTCTGCTTTTGAATATACTATCTAGGTTGGTCATGACTTTTCTTCCAAGGAGTAAGCGTCTTTTAATTTCATGGCTGCAGTCACCATCTGCAGTGATTTTGGAGCCCCCCAAAATAAAATCTAACACCGTTTCCACTGTTTCCCCATCTATTTCCCTTGAAGTGATGGGACCGGATGCCATGATCTTCGTTTTCTGAATGTTGAGCTTTAAGCCAACTTTTTCACTCTCCACTTTCACTTTCATCAAGAGGCTTTTTAGCTCCTCTTCACTTTCTGCCATAAGGGTAGTGTCATTTCCATATCTGAGGTTATTGATATTTTTCTCCTGGCAATCTTGATTCCAGCTTGTGTTTCTTCCAGTCCAGCCTTTCTCATGATGTACTCTGCATATAAGTTAAATAAGCAGGGTGACAATATACAGCCTTGACGCACTCCTTTTCCTATTTGGAACCAGTCTGTTGTTCCATGTCCAGTTCTAACTGTTGCTTCCTGACCTGCATACAGATTTCTCAAGAGGCAGGTTAGGTGGTCTGGTATTCCCATTTCTTGAAGAATTTTCCACAGTTTATTGTGATCCACACAATCAAAGGCTTTGGCATAGTCAATAAAGCAGATATAGATGTTTTTCTGGAACTCTCTTGCTTTTTCCATGATCCAGCAGATGTTGGCAATTTGATCTCTGGTTCCCTCTGCCTTTTCTAAAACTAGCTTGAACATCAGGGAGTTCACGGTTCATGTATTGCTGAAGCCTGGCTTGGAGAATTTTGAGCATTACTTTACTAGTGTGTGAGATGAGTGCAATTGTGTGATAGTTTGAGCATTCTTTGGCATTGCCTTTCTTTGGAATTGGAATGAAAACTGACCTTTTCCAGTCCTGTGGCCACTGCTGAGTTTTCCAAATTTGCTGGCCTATTGAGTGCAGCACTTTCACAGCATCATCTTTTCAGGATTAGAAACAGCTCCACTGGAATTCCATCACCTCCACTACCTTTGTTCGTAGTGATGCTTTCTAAGGCCCACTTGACTTCACTTTCCAAGATGTCTGGCTCTAGGTGAGTGATCACATCATCAAGATTATCTGGGTCGTGAAGATCTTTTTTGTACAGTTCTTCCATGTATTCTTGCCACCTCTTCTTAATATCTTTTGCTTCTGAAGTGACTTAGCTTAGCTTAATATACCCATCCAGCCTACTTCTTCCTGAGTCTTCTCTATCATGAAGAGAGACCGTTATCTACCCAAGTGCTCAGGCTATAAACACACCAGTAATCCTGGCATTTTCTCTTTCTCTCACTCTTCACATCTAATCTTTTAGCAAATCGTGTTTACTTTACCTTTACACGTGAATCTTTCTGCTTCTCTCCATGGTATAAGCCACCTCAACTCTTTTCTAGACCATTAAAGTGGCTTCATATCAGCTTTCCTTGCTTCCACTATTGATTCCTGCTACAATTCATTCCTGCTATATGGCAGCCAAAATTACTTATTTAAGAAGTAAATAAAATTTTTTGGCGGTCCCTTATTTAAAATTTCACAATGGACTACTTCCAGTAATATCTAACAGACTCCTATCAGACCAGTCCTCATGTAGATAACAGCTATAAACTCTGGAAAAAAATACATAAACAGCTACCTGGAGTCATCAAAAGCAGATAAAATTGGGAAAGAGTCTGTGTTTGAAAAGTGGGATAGAGCAACGATGGGTTGCCCAGAGACCTGGTTGATGTCTGAATCATGATTGTGTGGGGTAGACCCCAGTGAGCCCAGAATAAGCCTTATAGAACTCAGCAGAGACATCAACTGCCACCCAGTGCAAGGGAAGCAGAGCTTAGAGTTTCGTGTTAGTCAAGTCAGCTGGCCTGCTGAAAGTGAGCAAGGTAATGATAATAAAACTACTTGGAGAAATACAACAGAGTCCAGGGATTTTACAGCATTTCATTCTCTCTGGTCAGGAAATACTACAAAATTACCAGGCACATGAAAGAAACAGAATAATGTTACCCACACTCTAGTGAAGACAATCTTGAATACCCATCACTGGATGATCTATTTGTAGTATTTAGCACACAGAGGTTTTAAATCAGCTATTATAGCTACATTCAGGTACCTGTAGGAAAATATTCTCACAATGAATGAAAAAATGGAAATCTCAGCAGTAAAAGAGAAATTACAAAAAGAACTAAGTCAGAGTTCTAGAACTGAAAAATGAAGTATCTGGAAAAATTTAATAGAACATTAAAGATAGCAAAAGAAAGACTTTATAAACTTGGAGGTAGATCAATAGAAATCATCCAAGCTGAAGAATAGAGAGGAAAAAGATTTTAGAATCTCATGACCTGTGAACAATATAAAAAGGTCTATCATACATTTAATTGGCGTTCCAAAAGTAGAGGAAAGAGCATGGAACAGGAAAATATTTGATGAAATGATGGCTAAAGATGTCCTACCTTTTGTTAAAGTCATACACTTAATAATTTATGAAACCAAATAAGCCCCAAATTGAATAAATAAAGAGAAAACTATACCCAAGGCAAAACATCATAAATCCAAAGAAAACAAAAGATGAAGAGTAAATCTTAAAAGCAGCCAGAGAGATAGAGTATGAATGACCGGGGACTTTCCCCACTGTTTTCAGGCTTCTAGAGATGACAGTAATTTAAAAATGCTGGAAGAAACGAAAACCAACCTAGAATGCTGTTTTCCACAAAAATACTTTTTAAGAATGAATGGGGCACAGAGAGGACATTTTAAGATAAATAAAATTAAGAAACTTCATTGCGAGTTGACTACACTGCAAGAAATGCTACAGGAAGTTCTCCAGGTTGAAGGGAAAGATATCAGAGGGAAATCTAGTCTATCAGGAGGGGATGAAGAGCACTAGATATGGTAAATAGGTAAATAAATAGGAAAGGCGTTTTTTCCTTCTGGTTCTTTTAAGCTACATATGACTGTTCAAAAGAAAAATTATAACATGTTTGGGGATTTACTAATATCCCACATTTACAGAAAACTACGGTGTTAAGAATGGGAAAGGAGAAAATGCGTGTATTCAGTTGTAAGGTTCTTATGTGAAATGGTATCACATTAAGAGGATTGTGAAATGTTAAGGATATATATTGTAATCTGTCCAGCAACCACTAAGATAAAGTAAAACAAAAAACAGAAAGAGATGTACCCAAAACACTAACAGATAAAATGGGATTCGAAAAACATTTGATTAACTCAAAAGAAGGTAGGCAAAGAGGACAGGCGGAAAACCAAATAGTAGCATGTTAGACCTAAATCCAAATAATCATGAAATGTAAATAGAATAAACATTCCAATTAAAGCAGAGATTAACAAGCTGCATAAAATACAAGCTTCCATATATATTCTGTCTATAAGTAACCCATTTTAAGTATCAAGGCACACACAGATTGAAACTAAATGTGTAGATTTAGTTATGCAAGTAGCATAAAATGACTAGATTGGCTTAATATCAAGTAAAGTATACTTTAAGATAAAAGGGTCAAGAGAGACATATCATAATGATATAATGGCCAGTTCATAACTGATCAATCATAAGTATGCATGCTCCTAATAAGAGCTTCAAAATACCTGACAAAAATTGATAGTGTTACAGAGAGAAACAGACATATCCACAGTCATTATTAGAAAATAATAATTTTATAACTCTTCTCTCAGCAGTTACTAGAACAACTACACAAAAAGATAAAACTATAGAGGAAATGAATAGCACTATCAACTTTTTTAATCTAATGGAAATTTACTAATACAGTGTAACAACTGCAGAATACATGTTTTCAGGTGCATATGGTACATTCATCAAGATAGACACATCCTGGGCCATAAAACACATCTCAATAAATTTACAAGGCTTAAAAGTATATGCAGAATATTTTCTGACTACAATAGAATTGAATTAGAAATTTAAAACAGTGGAAAGTCTAGGAAAACTCCAAATGTTTGAAAGACAGCACAATTCTGATAGGCTCCTTTTTCTTATTTGAGGCTCACCTTAAAATTTGCATCCCTTTATGAGGGCTTCTCTGACTGCCTGTTTAAGGTAAGCTCCCTAATGAACTTTATTATGTAACTTTGCTTCACTTGCACCACAGCACGGTTCACATTACCAGATATTTACTTGTTTGGCCATTGGCTTAACTGTTTTCCTCCACTAGTGTGTAAGTTCTCAGAAGGTAGAGATGTTTATTGTTCACTGCTAGGATGGTAACAAAGCACAGAAAACGCTCAACAGGAATTGCTGAGCGTGTGAACAGTAAACATGGGTGCCCCACAATCCATCATAAGCCCGTCTAGATGCTGATTATGAGAATCTTGATAACATCACCAGTGACAATAATAAACAACATTCTCTTGATATTATTATTGCTCAGGCACTTTAAATGCCGTAATCCTTTCAACTGCCTGTGCAGTAGTACTTCTGGTATCGCCAGTTTACAGAAAGAGAGACTGGGCTACAAAATGTTATAATCAGTGTCACTTAACTCGTGAAGAGGAAGGTAGAAATAACCTGGGTTTTCTGATTCCAGAGGGCTCATTCTGAGCAACCAGTAGTTTGGGATGGAAGAAAGAAAGGCTGGTAGTTCTGCTTGCACGTGGTGTACGAAGCAGCACAAACTGTCAATTCTTAGAAACAAGGCTTTGGCCCTCTGCTTCAGAGCCACAGTTAACTGTCAACTAAAGACGTGGAAGACTCTTTTCAGTATTAAAGTCAGTTTCATGCTTCTGTAGACCAGTCCTGATAACGACAGCATTTTAAACCAGTGAAGAAAGGATGGGTTAGTCAGTAAACGGTGTTGACACAACTGACTAATATTTGGAAACAAAATTATATCACTGCTTTATGTAATCTAAACAACTTCTAAAAGCAAGATTTAAAATATGAAATCATACACAAGGACTTGGGAGAAAAAATGTAGGTGAATATTTAAGCTTGAATGAGGTGGGTTTTCTAAGTATGGTAGTATGCCCTAGTTGAACCTGAACTGGGATTCAGATTTAGTGCATTTTAGTGATCAAGTGGGCCAGCACAGAGGTACAGCATGCATCTGAAGGTTGGGAAGTAATCCTTTCACCTGGGTTTTAACAGCTTTTAACAGCTGTTCCAGCCTTCCTCTGCCTCATCTCTCACTATCCAGAGGAAAAAGAGACTAGGGGTCTTAAACTATAAAGTGATAAACTCATTCATCCTTACCTTCTTGTCACGGGTTTCAGAGGAAGTGGTGTCCATCTTCTTGACCCAAGCCACTCCTTCTACAAGTACTTTAAAATTTATTAGTTTACAACAGGAAACAGTACCATCAAGCACACAGGTGTCATCCTAAAATGTGTGAGGTGATATCTCATTGTGGTTTTGATTTGTGTTTCCCTAATGATTGGTGATGTTGAGTACCTTTTCATGTTGGCTATCTATATGTTTTACTTGGGAAGATGTCTGTTTAGATCCTCTGCCCTTTAAAAAATTGTTGTTTTTTTTTCTTTTGGTTTTTTGCTACTGAGTTGTATGAATTCTTTTTTTTTATTTTGGATATTAATCCTTATAGATATATGACTTGCAGATGTTTTTTCACAGTCAGTAGATTCTTTTTTATTTTGCTAGTAATTTCCTTTGTTGTACAGAAGACTTTTAGTTTGATGTAAACTAGTTTATTTTTGCTTTTGTTGCCTTTGCTTTTGGTGACAAATCCAAAAAAACTACCATCATGAAAAATGTTGTCAAGGAGCTTATCACCTATGTATTCTTCTAGGAATTTTATGATTTCAGGCTTACATTTGAGTTAATTTTTGTGTCTAGTGTAAGAGAGTGATCCAGTTTCATTCTTTGGCATGAAGCTGTCCAGTTTTCACAGCACCATTTATTGAAGAAATGTCCTTTCCCCATTGTATAGTCATGACCTTTTTGTCATAAATTAATTGACTGTATATGCATGTGTTCATTTTGGCACTGTCTGTTTTGTTTCACTGATCTGTGTGAAAATCTATTTTATGCCAGTACCATACTCTTTTGATTACTGTAGTTTTGTGATATACTTTGAAGTCTGGGAGCATGATGTCTCCAGCTTTGTTCTGCTTTCTCAAGAATACTTCAGTAGTTTTGGGATCTTTTTGGTCCCTGGGTTAGAAAGATCCCCTGGAGTAGGAAATGGCAACCCATTCCAGTTTTCTTGCCTAGAGAATCCCATGGACAGAGGAGCCTGGTGGCTACTCTGTTAGAGGCAAAGTTATAACAAATTCCATGGGGTTGCAAAGAGTTGGACACAACTGAGCGACCAACACACAGCCACAGTGCTTGGCTTATAGTGGATTATGGAGAATATTTGTTTAAGGATAAGTTAATATCAGCTAACATTATTTAATGTTTACTATTTTTTGAGCATATGCTAAACACTATGGATATACTATCTCATTTACTCTTCACAAGAACCTATAAGATGCAGACTATTACTTTCTTCATTTAGCAAATGAGGAGACTAAGAAAACTGGCTTAAAGACTACATGGATACATTGAGGTTGTACAGTTAGTAAGTAGCAGAGCCAGAATCTGACTTCTGAGCTGGTATGATCTTTACACTAGGCTACAGTTACGGTGTGACCTTGGGCAAGTCACTTTCCTTCTCTGGTATTCCAATTCCTCACTGAAACCAATGGGTCAACCTAGATTATCTCTAAAGCCCCTTTCAGCGTTCAGTTCAGTTTAGTGCAGTCACTCAGTCGTGTCCGACTCTTTGTGACCCCATAAATCGCAGCACGCCAGACCTCCCTGTCCATCACTAACTCCCAGAGTTCACTCAAACTCACGTCCATTGAGTCGGTGATGCCATCCAGCCATCTCATCCTCTGTCGTCCCCTTCTTCTCCTGCCCCCAATCCCTCCCAGCATCAGAGTCTTTTCCAATGAGTCAGCTCTTTACATGAGGTGGCCAAAGTATTGGAGTTTCAGCTTCAGCATCAGTCCTTCCAATGAACACCCAGGACTGATCTCCTTCAGAATGGACTGGTTGGATCTCCTTGCAGTCCAAGGGACTCTCAAGAGTCTTCTCCAACACCACAGTGTTAAAGCATCAATTCTTTGGCGCTCAGCTTTCTTTATAGTCCCACTCTCACATCCATATATGAGTTCTGAAAAAACCATAGCTTTGACCAGACGGACCTTTGTTGGCAAAGTAATGTCCCTGCTTTTTAATTTGCTGTCTAGGTTGGTCATAACTTTTCTTCAGTTATAAGTAGAAGGCAAAGTTATAACAAATTCCATGTATATGAAAATCTCCTTAATAGAAAGATTTCCAAGTCCCAAATAGTACTTCATTTCTCTACAAACACTAATCATCACATTGATGTTTCCATTGAATCAAAGAGCTTCGATGGCTTCTTGAAATTCAGTGCCTTTGTATTTGGCTAACCCAGTAGACATTGAGCACGTTCTTCGTCACCAGCCCCATAACATACTCCAGCTAGTTTAAGCAGAAATGGAAATTTACTGAAGGATATTATGAGGTTCACAGGTTCTCCAGAGGGCTAAGCAGTATCAGACTACGGCCAGGGAGGAGGCCCAAGCCACCTGGACTGTCCAGGGAAAGTTCTGGGTTTGCCACAGCCAGGCACAGAGTGCGGTTCACACCATGATACTAGGCTCTGGATACCTAAGATTCTGCCAGGGCTGCCCCTCAAGCTTATATGCCTGGGCCTCCAGCCTCCCACAAAATGGATTTTGCATGTTACTCTTGAGAAGAGAAGGCTTTCTGGCTCTAATTAGAGAAGACTAGTCTCACGCCTGCACTTCATCTTTAAGGTAAGCCAAATATGTGGATAGGCATCGTCTACCTCCAGGAAGAAGAACTTAGGATGTGGTCCACTCCCTAAACTGGAAATCACCCAGAAGGTGCTGGGTGACCACATGTACTGGGGCAGTTGAGCACTATGTAGATTTATTTTACTGCTGGAAATGCAGCTGGACCTCATAGTGTAAGTGTATGGCTAAAACTATGAACCTCCTGGGATTTCCCTGGCGATCCAGTGGTTAAGACACCATGCTGCCAGTGCAGGGGCACAGGTTCAATCCCAGGTCTGGGAACTAAGACTCCACATTGACACACAGAGAGGCCAAAGCCCGCCCCCCCCAACCCCCGCCCCGAGAACCTCTTCAAGTCCAGACATTGAAATCATAGCTGCTGACATGCACTCTGTATCAGGCTTTCTGGTAAACTATGTATACTTTCCACTTAGACCTCACAGCGCTCCTGTGAGGAGTCCGCTGTTGTCCTCAGTATGGGCTGCCACCCTCATCTGACAGCTGAGGATTCTGAGGCCCAAAGAGGACGTACTGCATCCTGCTTTGCTCTGCTAGTAAGTGGTGGAGTGTAGCCTTGAACCAGATGAGCCTCCGGACCGTTTTACCTCAGGCAAAGAGACAAGCGCACCTGGTGCCAAGTTACATCTAACGCTGGCTGTTCTCAGGTCTGAATTTAGGGCATGCTCAAACCACAGAGAAGTTCCTGAGAAATGAGATTGACCAGGTTTGTAAGAATCTTTGTATATCTTCCTTCTAAATGTTTTCTGAGGTCAGCAAGTTTCAGGATGCTCTTATGTCTAGTTAAAGTTGAAGCTTTGAAAATGCTTTGGATCTTTGTCCTTCACCCTAGTGTTCTGAGAACTGGGTGTCTGTGGAAAACTATCACGTAAATCCCCGGGGTCCCTTTTTAATACTGTGCTGCTGCCTCAGGTTCACAGTTGCTGTAAAGTTCTGGAAACTGGTTTAGGGGAGGAAAATAATTTTTCTTGACCCTCTTACGATTCTTGACTGGGTCTGAAAATTAACCTGACAGAAGAAAAGTATACAAATTTAATATAACTTTTACATGACCCAAGGATCCTTCAAAAGACAATGAAGACTTGAAGAAACTAAGTGTTTTTATGCTGGGTTTGAGTGAGAGTGGGCAGCCCTATAGAATTAGGATACAGCAAAGAGTATGAGGCCGTAACTGTAGTAACTGGGGAAAACTTCTCAAGGCCTGTTTGTTTGATTTCTTCTCCATGTTTCTTTGACTTGAAGATAAAGATGCTTCATTTCTCTGGATGTAGAGAAGGTATCTCCTACAGGAGGGTCTGATGACCTGCTTCAGGGAAGAAGATGAAAGGGGAAGGTCAGAGAGACCTTCCTGCTTTTGCTATTCTTTCAAACTCCTTCAGCTTAAAACAGTCGCTCTGCCAAGGTGCTGTCTGCTAGGGTAGTCCCATCACTTGATAGAGGTGGTTCCTGGTCTCACTTCTTCACATGTATTCTTGCAGCTTGCCCAGACAGAGTCAGCAGCCACTTTGGAGAAACAAATACTTAAAACAAAACAACCTCACCTTCCACCTTGCCATAAATATATGAGTATAAACTCTGGTTGTGAAATTCAATGCTTATTTCGCCTATGGTGAAACCATAAAGGAGTTTTACAGGCCCCATTCAGGATGGAGATAAATGCACAAATGAAAATACACAGAACTTAGGGAACACACGTAATTAATGATGGCCAGAGGGAAATACCCCCACTCCCTGGGCAAACAGCTCCCCTGTATTGTACGGGTTAGAGAGAATCGGCAGGAGGCAGGAAGAGGAGATGCTGCTGCTTGAGAGCGAGATGGCACGAGTGGAGCCAGGAGGGGAAGGAAGTGCGAGGAGAGGCCAGAGCAGAGGGCCATAATTTCATTACGAATTCATGCCTATTCTGAGTAGATTGTCCCCAAATTTGTCATTAGAAGTACAATTTCCTCTATGAAAACTGTCTTTCCAAGGACCCCAGGAAAGATACTGAGAACAGGAAGTGGGGTACCCAATTATTCATGTGAGTAATGAACTTTATTCTGTATTAATTATTTATGAATTCTGCATTCTGTCCAATCTTTGTTTAGTAATAAAGTTATTACTTTTTGTTCCTTCATTTGTGCATTTCTCCAACAGACATTTATGGACTTTCCACTGTGTTGGGACACTGGGCATACTGAGGAGGGCTTTTTTACTGTCCTCTGATGCTTACCCTCTGTCAGGAGAGTCAGACATGATGCTTAATGCGTCATGTTACACACTGAAATTATAGAATTATCAGGTTGTCATGTGCTGTGATGAATCAAAGGGTGTGATGAGAGGAGGTAACAGGAGAGGCTGACTCTATCAGAGGATCAGGAAAAGTGACATTTGAGCCTGAGGAAGAAAAAGCAATCAGTTGCAAGGAATGGGTGTGAAAAGATATAAAAGTGGTTTCTAAGCATGGGTTCATCATCTCTTGTCTCATTGTCTTTAACTACATGAGAGTTTTTCTAAGTGAGATCTGGAGCCACCTGTATCAGAATCACTTGGAAGTGTGTTAAAAATTCAGATTCCTGGGCCCCATACCAGGCCACTAATTCAGTATCTCTAGGAGCAGGGCCCAGCAATCTGAACTCTAAATTTAGTGCACTTCCCTTCCCCCAGTCATTCTTACCCACACTGCTTGATTTGAAAATCACTTCCTTATTATTGAGGAAGCTTTATAATTCTTACAAACGTTTCTGCTTATGACACTGTTTGATTCTCCACTGCAACCTTACATGATACTCAAGCCTAAGTATCATTATTCCTCAGTTACAGATGACATACCTGAAACCTGGAAAAGTAAAAGGTTTACGGACTCATCAGTGAGCCTTGTGCCCTTCTCCTTGTACCACACTGTGTCTCAGCAGTGGATTATAATGATACTCACTTTACAAATGTGATCTGGTACACCCAGGAGTGGATTGCAGGCTTGAAGACATATTTCCTGCACCATGATTGTTACTGGCATAGTATCAGCTAGTAGTTCAGCAGTTCTAAAGTCAGATATACCTGGAGTCTAGTACCAGCTTGTCCACTTAACACATTATTGACCTGGGGATTTTTGCAGAAATTAAGGCCTGTGGCCAGCAACTTGTTATATAAGTGAATATTGAAACAGTATGGTCAGTAATATTTGGGTAACACAAGATGTATTAGTATGTCTCTGGTCAATGTTTTGTTCATGGCTGTGACCTTGAACAGGTTACCTAACCACTTTCTACTTCAGTTATGTCATTTGTTAAATAAGGATAAATAATAACGCCTACACTATTGAACTGTTACGAAGATCAAGTGAAGCACTGCTGTGAAACACTAAATATAAGCTTTTGAGTACTTAGTAAATACCAAAAAGATGGCAGCTATTGTGCCTATAATATTTCAGTTCAGTTCAGTTGCTCAGTCATGTCTGACTCTTTGCTACCCCATGGATTGCAGCACGCCAGGCCTCCCTGTCCATCACCAACTCCCGGAGTTTACTCAAATTAATGTCCACTGAGTCGGTGGTGCCATCCAACTATCTCATCCTCTGTTGTCCCCTTCTCCTCCTGCCTTCAATCTTTCCCAGCATCAGGGTCTTTTCCAATGAGTCAGTTCTTCACATCAGGTGGCCAGAGTATTGGAGTTTCAGCTTCAGCATCAGTCCTTCCAATGAATGTTCAGAACTGATTTCCTTTAGGATGGACTGGTTGGATCTCCTTGCGTCCAAGGGACTCTTAAGAGTCTCCTCCAACACCACAGTTCGAAAGCATTAATTCTTTGGTGCTCAGCTTTCTTTACAGTCCCACTGTTACATCCATACATGACTACTGGAACAACTGTAGCGTATAATATTTACGACCCACTGAATATGTAGTATTTACCAACTAACTGAAACCCAGATAGAAATCACAAGAGATGTTACACATATAAGGTTTAAATAAATGTTGTGAGTCATTCAGGCAAAAACATCTGAGACAGCTTAGTATCAATAAGCACATCCAGCACCCAAATCTTGGTTTCTAAATACCATTATTCACAAAAGAAACTAGGTCTTTGTGAAGAAAAGTACCAACCACTTTTAAGTTCTGGAGAAGGAAGAATACAAGCTGATCTAGAACATTTTCTTGTGCCAGAAAATAATGAAGTGCTTAAAGATTGGGGACATGTCAAAAAGACAATGCTCTGGCCTGAATTGGCTCCCACCTCTCAAATTTGGAACAGTTTGAACATCAGAAAAATAATGACAGTGATGCTGACTATAAAACTTTGAGAGAAAAAATTCGTGAGTTTGCAATGATTTAAAAGGTGGAATAGAGCCAGAAAAGCTTTTTTTTAAAAAACAACAACAACAACAACAACAAAATTCCAACAGCTATATGTGGAAGGAATTACAGAGTTAGAAAAGTAAGAAAATTACTGTTTTATGACACTTTTAATAATCGGATTCAGGTAAGGATCATCATTGAAGGCTAAAATCTTTATTAAAGGTTGTTGGGAAAACATGGAAGCAGTGATAGATTTTATTTTCTTGAACTCCAAAATCACCGTGGACAATGATGGCAGCCATGAAACAAAAAGATGCTTGCTTTGACAAACCTAGACAGCATATTCAAAAGCAGAGACTTGACTGACAAAGCTCTGTATAGTCAAAGCCATAGCTTTTCCTGTAGTCATGTACCGATGTGGGAGTTGGACCATTTAAGGAAGGCTACCTACGCACTGAATAATCAATACTTTCAAATTGTACAGGAGAAGACTGTTGAGAGACATTTAGACTGCAAGGAGATCAAACCAGTCAATCCTAAAGAAAATCAACCCTGAATATTCATTGGAAGGACTGATGCTGAAGCTGAAGTCCAATACTTTGGCCACATGATGCGAGAAACCGCCTCACTGGAAAAGAACCTAATGCTGGGGAAGATTGAGGGCAGGAAGAGAAGAGGTCAAGAGAGGATGAGATGGTTAGATAGCATCACTTACTCAATGGACATGAATTTGAGCAAACCCTGGGAGATGGTGCAGGACAGAGGAGCCTGGTGTGCTTTCACCAATGGGGTGGCAAAGAGTTGCACACAGCTTAGTAACTAAACAACAAATATATACAAAGAGAAAAATATATCTTTCCTATGGGAAGACTTGGTAAATACCAAATAATCAAATGGTCAAATTTAGCTTCATATATTAAGATATACTGACATTATGTGCTTTCTGATGTGGTGGCAGTAGGAAATATACAACCTCACCCACCTGTGGCATTATTGCCAAAATTGTCTAACCCAGATCAAATTTTAGGAAGCATCAGATAAAATCCACAAGGATATGCTCCAAGAGAATCAATCTGTACTGTTCAAAAAATTTACTGTTGTAAAAGATAAAAAGAAAAAGAGGAGAATAACTTCTAGAATCTAATGTTATAGCATTAATGATGTAGAATATTTAATGATTTAAATTAAAGGAAACTAAAGACATGGCAGTTAAATGCCGTGTGTAGTCCTTGATCAAATTCTGGCTTTTAAAAAGCTATAAAACAACCCAAATGTTCATCACTTAACAAAGGAATAAATAAAATGTGCCATTTCTGTACAATGTGATATGTTTTTTAAAAAATTTTATTTATTTGCTTATTTTTGACTGTGATGGGTCTTCATTGCTGTGAAGACTTTTCTTAAGTTGTTGAGCACAGGGGCTCTTCTCTTGTGGTATGAAGGCTCCTCATTGTGATGGCTTTTCTTGTTGCAGTTCATGGGCTCTAGGGCACAGGGGTTCAGTAGGATAGTCCCACATCAGGGATCAAACCCTTGTCTCCTGCATTGACAGGCAGATTCTTTACCACTGAGCCACTAGGGAAGCCCCACAATGTAATATTTTTCAACCAGGAAAGGAATGAAATAATACATGCTACAACATGAGTGAACTTCAAAAAGTTATGCTAAAGGAAAGAAACTAGATATAAAGCACTATATACTTTTTTATTCTATTTCTGTGAAATTTCCAGGATAGGCAAATATGTTGAGACAAAAAATAGACTAGTGGTTGTCAAGGAATTGGGGGAGGGGAGAATGGGGAATGACTGATAATTAGTTACTGGGTTTCTTCCTGGGATGTTGAAAATGTTTTGAATTTAGATACAGGTGATGGTTGTACAACCTTGAGAATATATTGAAACTGAGTTGAACACTTGAAAAAAGTGAATTTTGTGACACATGGATTATATCCTAGTTAAAGCTATAAGGACATTGATTGGGGCAGTTGGGGAAATTTCAGTATGAATTGTCAGATGATATTTTTTCAATTTTAAATTTCTTAGGTGTGATAATGGTATTGTGGCTGTATAGGAGTATATTCAACCTCATAGGAAATAGTTCAGTCACTCAGTTGTGTCCGACTGTTTGCGACCCCATGAATCGCAGCACGCCAGGCCTCCCTGTCCATCACCAACTCCCGGAGTTCAGTGAGACTCATGTCCATCGAGTCGGTGATGCCATCCAGCCATCTCATCCTCTGTCGTCCCCTTCTCCTCCTGCCCCCAATCCCTCCCAGGATCAGAGTCTTTTCCAATGAGTCAACTTTTCTCATGAGGTGGCCAGAGTATTGGAGTTTCAACATTAGCATCAGTCCTTCCAATGAACACCCAGGACTGATCTCCTTTAGAATGGACTGGTTGGATCTCCTTGCAGTCCAAGGGACTCTCAAGAGTCTTCTCCGACACCACAGTTCAAAAGCATCAGTTCTTCGGTGCTCAGCTTTCTTCACAGTCCAACTCTCACATCCATACGTGACCACTGGAAAAACCATAGCCTTGACTAGACGGACCTTTGTTGGCAAAGCAATGTCTCTGCTTTTGAATATGGTATCTAGCTTGGTCATAACTTTCCTTCCAAGGAGTAAGCGTCTTTTAATTTCATGGCTGCAGTCATCATCTGCGGTGATTTTGGAGCCCCAAAAAATAAAGTCTGACACTGTTTCCACTGTTTCCCCATCTATTTCCCATGAAGTGATGGGACCGGATGCCATGATCTTCGTTTTCTGAATGTTGAGCTTTAAGCCAACTTTTTCACTCTCCTCTTTCATTTTCATCAAGAGGCTTTTTAGTTCCTCTTTACTTTCTTCCATAAGGGGGTGTCATTTGCATATCTGAGGTTATTGATATTTCTCCCAGCAATCTTGATTCCAGCTTGTGCTTCCTCCAGCCCAGCATTTCTCATGATGTACTCTGCATATAAGTTAAATAAGCAGGGTGACAATATACAGCCTTGACGTACTCCTTTTCCTATTTGGAACCAGTCTGTTGTTCCATGTCCAGTTCTAACTGTTGCTTCCTGACCTGCATATAGGTTTCTCAAGAGGCACATCAGGTGGTCTGGTATTCCCATCTCTTTCAGAATTTTCCACATTTTCTTGTGATCCACACAGTCAAAGGCTTTGGCATAGTCAATAAAGCAGAAATAGACGTTTTTCTGGAACTTTGTTGCTTTTTCCATGATCCAGCGGATGTTGGCAATTTGATCTCTGGTTCCTCTGCCTTTTTTAAAACCAGCTTGAACATCAGGGAGTTCACAGTTCACGTATTGCTGAAGCCTGGCTTGGAGAATTTTGAGCATTACTTTCCTGGCGTGTGAGATGAGTGCAATTGTGCCATAGTTTGAGCATTCTTTGGCATTGCCTTTCTTTGGGATTGGAATGAAAACTGACCTTTTCCAGTCCTGTGGCCACTGCTGAGTTTTCCAAATTTGCTGGCCTATTGAGTGCAGCACTTTGACAGCATCATCTTTCAGGATTTAAAACAGCTCAACTGGAATTCCATCACCTCCACTACCTTTGTTCATAGGAAATACTTAGGGATGTATTTAAGGGTGAGGTACTGAGGGATAAGGGCTTACCTGATAGCTCAGTTGGTAACGAATCTGCCTGTAATGCAGGAGACCCCAGTTTGATCCCCTGGGTCAGGAAGGTCTGCTGGAGAAGGGATAGGCTACCCACTCCAGTATTCTTGGGCTTCCCTTGTGGCTCAGGTGGCAAAGAATCCTCCTGCAATGCAGGAGACCTGGGTTCGATCCCTGGGTTGGGAAGATCCCCTGGAGAAGGGAAAGGCTACCCACCTCAGTACTCTGGCCTGGAGAATTCCAGGGACTGTATCCATGGGGTCGTGAAGATTCGGACGCGACTGAGCGACTTTCACTGAGGGATAAAATGTCATGATACTTCAAAGTAATCAGGAAGAAAGAGAGTATTGGGAGAAAGCCAGTGTGGTAATATTTGAACAATTGGTAATCCAGGTAAAAGGTACACTGGAGTTTATTGAAGTATTATTTTAACTTTTTCTTTTTTTGTAGCTTGAAATTTTTCAAAATAAAAAGATTGGAATAAGGGCCCGCTTATGATATATCTATTACTCAGCAGACTGAGGATGAAGACCCTTGCAGATTATGACAAGGAAATCGGGAGTGTAGAGGCACAGCCCTACCTCCTGAGAGAATCCTTGAAGGAGAGGGGATTGTATGCCTCCCTTCAAAACTTCTCTCAGACAGACTTATCTGGTGGTCCAGTGGCTGAGATGCTGCACTTCTACTGCAAGGGGACCAGTTGGATCCTTGGTCAGGGAAATTTCACATGCTGTGTGGAGGAGCCAGAAGGAAAAAAGAAAAAAACAAAAACAGAAAACTTCTGTTGGTCTCACTGGCATCAGAGACAGATGGTCAAGGTGTGTTCCAGAAAGTCATTCTGTAATTTGGCTTCTTAGGTAGAGTGGTGGCATCTTAACTGTGTTGTCTGCCTTGATAGCACTGTCTAGGGGGTCTTAAGATCTTCCAAAGATGAAGTGTTAACTGTATCAGTGAAATCAGCAGTGTGATGAGATAAAAGTAGGTTGGGAGTGAGGGCTTAAGGACCGGAAGGAAGAAGGAGATGGGCGTGCGTGTGTTTAGTAGGGAAGGCAAATGGTCCAGGCCATCAACCAAGACTTGGCTGTGTTTGAGTAACAAGCAGGAAGGGAGGTGAGCCAGTGCCCCAGACCTATTTGCAGAGTCTGAGTAGTAAAACTGATCCTTGGGAGGTTCCCTGTTCTGGTTGCAGCTGCTCCTGGATGCTGGTTAGAAAAGCCCCCTATCATCCCACCTACTCACATTGCCCCTTTCAACCAAGGAAACACTGTCATCAGTGGCCTCTTTTTTTGGCCTTTGTTCTTTTTCCTTCAAGAACGCCAAAAGAGTGTCTATTAGAGCTGAACTGACTGGTGTTTACTCTTGGACCAAGATGGGGGGGGGGGTGGGTCTCAATTTGGAGGGGTTGGAGGTGTGGAAATGGCCAGACAACAGCAGCCATGTAAGGTAGGTTTTGTGAGGCCAACCGGGGAGGGTGGGGAAGACTGATTTTCTGGTTCACCCAGAGCTCTTGGGCCTTCTGTTTTTAAAACAGACGTGCTTCATCCTTCCCAGAGCTGGGGCCAACGATGGGAACTCAGAATGCAAAGTCGCAGCCGGGGAAATTAAGCTGCAAGAGCTCAGCGCCTAAAAAATATTGACTGTTTCTTTTTTTAAGCTAATATTCCAAATTTCTTATGAAAGTCAACTTAAGACATCCAGGACACAGGAAACAAGGCAAGAGGCCGCAGCCAGCTGCCTCAGAGGACCCGGGACACTTTCTTAATAACATCCAGATGGTTCCACAGAAATTGTTAACATCTTGAAAAAGAAAAAAATCAGCTGTGGGAGAGATGAGATTCAAGTGGTTTAGGAAGGACAGCGTGGAGGAGAGTCCCAAGGGATGAAAGTGGGTCTGAAATAGAAACCTCTGTGGCGGGGTTACTGCTTCCTATGGCAAGGCTGCAGGGGAGTGGGTGTCAAAGTCCAGGTTTTTAGTAGAGCCTTTGGGTTGGAAGGGAGCCCCAGCAGAATTGAACTTCTGGTCATGTGTATCTATTTGCTAACCTGGGTTTGTCATAACTTATTACATGAATATTTTTTTGTTGTTTTTTTGAGGATTATTTACCTCCCAAGTACATGACTGAGCGACTTCACTTTCACCTTTGACTTTCATGCATTGGAGAAGGAAATGGCAACCCACTCCAGTGTTCTTGCCTGGAGAATCCCAGGGACGGGGGAGCCTGGTGGGCCGCCGTCTATGGGTTGCACAGAGTTGGACACGACTGAAGCGACTTAGCAGCAGCAGCAGCAGCAGCAGCAGCAGCAACTATATCTGTTAGGCTCTAAGAGGCCCAACACTTAGATCCCATGAGGTTTTAAGGGCCTAAGGCAATATATAACCCTGAAAAAATATGATGGTATTTTTCTAATCATGTATACATGAGAGATAGATGGCATAGTATCAGTGTATTTTTCAACATATGAAAGGAAACTCAAAATATAAATCAGTAAATGTCTAATTAAATGCCTGCAATAGCTAACATTATGGCAACTCAATAAGTTCTTAAATTTAGTGTCCTTTAGATAATTTATTTCATTGGAAAACAATTTGTATGTTACATTTTTGCATTTCCCATGCATTTGTGCAGACATCAGTTCCCTGGACCCAGATAATTTTTAAAGTGAAAATTTTAAATCCTTCTGTAATTTTACCAGGGAAGAAACACACGTCTTTTAACAGGGAATGTGAGTGTTTTGTAATGCGTTTACATGCAGTGGGGAAGAGAGTGGATCTCTCAAATGAAGAGCTCAAGGGCCTAGGAAAGCCCTAACACAATCCCCTTTTTCTAAAGAGGTGTGTGTTTCTTCCGCCCTCTCCTCTCAGTCGCCTTCCCCCAAGGAAGAGGAAATGGCTTGTTTGTGGAATGTAACTGTTGGCACGCAAATCACTTATTTGGAAACAGAAGTAGGGGTGAGGGAAGTGGGAGCCGCAAATTCAGGGCTCAATCAGCATTCAACAAGGTGCCCCACCCCTTTCACCTGGGCCACTCAAAGCCCATTAGAGGCACCTCTTACCTCCCATCCATTGAGTTCCCCCCACTGTAATAGGATTGGCTTGTCTGACCGTAACAGTAGGAGATTAGAGCTGGAGAGGCTGGTGAGGGCAGGTTGGTTGGCCTTCCTTGCAATTCCCATGTCCTAAATCAGGAAGCACGTAGGAGTGAAGAATGAACAGTAAGAAAATACACATCCTGAAACTTGCTCTGAAATGCCTAGAGTATTTAGTATGAAAAATCTGTGTGTAACTGTAAAAAACAAACAAACCCCCGCCCCCAAGAACAGCTAATACAGGAATCAGAATTTTCTATAACAAGCAACATTAAAAAAGACAGACCAGCAAAGAGAGCTCAGAATCTGGCTATGGAACGCTAACCAGGTAATGTCATTAAATGGAGGCGTCTCTTTCCTTTGGGAGAACACTGACACTGAAGCTTTGGCTTTTTGGGATTCAGCTGGAGGACTCTTTGGTAGAATGCAGTGACTCCTTCCTTCCTCCGCAAACTGAAATCCGGGCTATTACAATTCCAAATGGACACAGAGTCCTGCCAAGTTTATAGGAAATTGGAATGACAGCGTAGGTTCCCACCGCTGGGGATAGCAGAACCTGAAAGCTCCGAGAATAAGTAACATTTCCCTTGTGATTCCCGAACGCGTCTATTTTTATTTTAAGGGCTCTGTGTTTTCATTTAGTTTTGTGAACTGAGGAATCCATATGGAATTTTCACCAGCTCTACTAAAATAAAACCATGCAATTTCTCAGCAGTGTACTGAAATAGCCACTATGGTAGGTCAGAAAGAATTGCAGAATTCACTTCTGAGGATCTGTGAGAAATCAACTCATTTTCAACGGGTACTTTCTAGGTGCACGGCAGAGTACAATATCAATCGCTAAATTCATAAATGGGAGATACTGTCTTTGACATGGTAGAGTTAGTTAATCATTTAAAGGAAGTCATAAAGTCGCTGCTCTGAGATGGACAACTTGTATTAATATATATGAAATAATAAATATACATTTATTTTAAGGGCGGGATTTTTTGTGGGGCTCAGGGATGGAAAGAGACTCTTAAGTAATGTGTACTTACTCAGTGATGTCTGACTATTTTTGACCCCATGCACTGTAGACCACCAGTCTTCTTTGTCTATGGAATTATTGAGACAAGAATACTGGAGTGGCTTGCCATTTCCTCCTCCAGCAGATCTTCCCAACCCAGGGATCAAACCTGTGTCTCCTCTGTCTCCTGTATTACAGGTAGATTCTTAACCTGCTGAGCCGTTGGGTAAGCCCATGACTCATAAGTAAGTCCCCAGGTGTAAAACCAGATGTATTTTTACTGGTAATTTTTAGAAAATTTTCTTAAAACATATATATTATTAATCATTATTTGAAATAATCTTGCTTGCTGATTGATGCTGTTATTTCCAGCTTCTTCAACTTGAACCTGTACCTGCCTGTTTCCTCTGTAATACAAACCCCACAAAACAGGGCCTTTCCTATCTTAACTCTATACTCCAGACTCAGAATAGTGCCTGAGACATAGTAGGTGCTCAATAAATGGTTTCCCTCCCATTCAGCCAACAAGCAGAAACTTCCCTATGCTTTTAATGGGTTCATTATGGAAAAAAACACACAAAAATTTAGCTGTGAAAAAAAGGCATGACATATTTTCGTATAGATGACTGGGTTTTCTGTTGTCCTGGGGGCTATTTGGCCTCATGCCATCTGTGAGCTGGGAAGTGTGCAACACCATTGGTTTTCAAGTATTTGTCTGCTCCATACCAAGCACTGTTCTAGGGAGAAAATATCCTGCATCCATGGGACTTATAATTAAGTAGGGAGAGATGGACAGTAACCAGTAAATATATATTCTGTCAAGTGGGGATAAATACTATGAAGAAAAGTAAATAGGGTAATTGGGTAGTTGGGGAAGGTTTCTGACTAGGGAGCTTTTGAGAGTGCCTTTCAGGGAGTGTAGGAGCCGACTTGGCAGATGTGTGGAGGAAAGCTATGTGGGCAGGAGTTGGCTTACCTGGCTTGTGAAGAGGGGAGGGGGCTGAAGCACAGCCAGGGAAAGGCATGGGAGGTGATAACTGGAGAGGAAGGCTTGGAGCCTAGTATGGATATGGACTTTTACTCCACATGAAATGGGGAGGCCCCCAGAGGGTCTAGAACCAAGGGCTGTCCTCACTTTGTTTAGGTTTTCCAAGGTGAAAAGAATGGGTGGGGTGGGTGGGTTGGTGAGAGGGAGCACCAAGTCAGGAGGCTTAGTAGTAACTCTGGTGAGAGGTTTTCCTGGACCAATGGGAGTGGTGAGAAGTGGTCAGGTTCCAGATGGGCTTTGGAGGCAGAGCCAATAGAATTGGCTGATGATTTGGAAATGGGATGTGAGAGAGGGAGCTTTCAGACTGAGCACTTGGCAGAATACCCTGTTCGTTTAGTGAGCTAAAACTGGGAGGTGAAGGTTTGGGACTCGAGTCATGTCTTAGGTTTCAGCACCTGAATAGAACCTGTAGGGCACAGGCTCAGTCGGCAGTAGGTGCCATCCTAGCTTGACACATTCTCTGGCTGATGATCGATGAGTCGTGACTAGTCACGGGCCTGAGAGCATGTGGCCAAACACGCGGCCAGTGTCAGATGCTGATACTGATACTGAAATAAAGTGGTCCCAAATTCTCAAGTCTGGAGTGATGCTCCTCCATTGTTATCAGAAAAGGGAGCCTCTCATTCCCGCCTCTCCGAGTCATGCTCAGGGGTCTGTCTGAAACCTTCATGTCACTGTTCTGTTCCTTTGACTCAATATGCTTATGCTGTTTATTAAACAAGGAACCATAAAGTGACTTATTTTTAATAAGGCAGAAGACCACACATGGAGGTTCACTTTCCGGTTTAAACATTTGGCTTTTTACTGCTAACTGATGGTCTGTAGGCTGGGATATGCAAAAGCACTGTACTTGAACTCCTAGTGAAAAGGTGTCCCAGGTCTGGGAACTTGCTGTAAGTGACAGGTATGGCCAGGGCAGGAACACTTCAGGTCCTTTGTTGAAGAGACTCCTGAACTACCAGTCTTTGGTGTCTCTGAAGATGGGTATTCAATAGGAATGGCTGGAGATCTGAAGATGGGCATTCAATAGGAATGGCTGGAGATCTGAAGATGGGCATTCAATAGGAATGGCTAGAGAGCTGCTGCTTATCTTCCCTGCAAGAGGAATTAGTCCTTCTTAACCTTGGGCAGTTCTGAAATCCCAGTTGCTTTATGACTGTTGACAGTATTATCCATAGTCCCCAGGGATACTGTTTAATCAGCTGAAGAACTCTTTTTTCCCTGATTCTAAATCTAAAGCCCCATGGGCTTTTCCCATAGTATAAATAGCATTCTATTCCAGTGTGTATTATCTCATTTACAGGAAATAGTCTTTGAATTACCTCACTGACCAGTTTTGCTGTTTTTCTGTTGACATTTATTGTGGAAGTATTGTAAGACTGACATGGATCCTGTCCCCTAGAGTCAGTGTATCCCATCCATGTTTAAGATTATAGAGCTGGATTCAGAGATGGGAGAAACAGTCGAATGAAACTCCAGGACATTTTGCCATTTTTTCATTGTTAAAATATTAGCAAAACATTTTTTCTAAGCTTATAAATGTGGGTATGTGGCAAAATATGATGCTTTTCTTTAGCTATGCCATTCGCTGAATTGATGTTTATATTTGAAAAATAGGTTAGGGGGCAAGGGCAGGTAGGTTAGATCAGTGTTGGAGAAACCACTCAGCATCTCCCAGTGTGCATCCACTCTTGCTTTCTTCTGTGGTAATAGCATAGACACTCCAATTTTAAGCTGTGTATAGCCCCTAAGACGTCATTTCCGAGCTTCCCTTGCAGCTAGGTAGGCCATAAGATGAATCGATAAAAATGTCTAGTGGCAGCTTCTAGAAACTCCACTTAAGGGGCCTTATGTGTGTATACTATGCTCTTCTTCTTCTGTCTTCTTCCATCCTGCTCCCTGAAATGTAGAAGCTACCATCTCAGCCATGAGGTTGAAGCTATGCGCAATGAAGGAGCAAGAGAAGAGGCACAGCCTACCGTGCCCTGTCTCTGAGACCTTGTTCTAAGTTTAAAATTTTATTTATTTATTTGGCCACACTGCATAGCTTATGGGAATCTTAGTTCCCTGACTAGGGATTGAACCTGGGCCACAGCAGTGAAAGCCTGGAATCCTAACCACTAGACCAACAGGGAACTCCCCTGAGGCCTATTGTATGAGGGGGAAAATGAACTTTAGTCATATTTAAGGTGCTGTTTGAGGTTTTGTGGTCCTTATAGCTAAGCCTGATCCCAGCTCATACAACCAACTAAACTTTTCTTGAATTTAGAGAGCTCAAGGCAGAGTGTCATTCTCAGCTGAAGAGAACAACATACCCATTCTGCCAAGTCACCAATCTTTAACTTCTCCAAGATACTGCATTGTATCATTAAGATCATTTTTATAAAAGCCTCATGTAGTGACATCATTTATTACCTGAGAACCAAAAAGTTAAAATAATGGTGTTACACCTAACGTGATTTAAACTCACATCCCCTCAGCCATAAGAACTTGTCCATCTCACACCACTGTCCTCCACTTTTGTGTTTCTGTCATTTGAAATCTAGATATAGATGAATAAAACCGACAGAATTTCTAAACATAGGCGAGAGGGGCACCCACCACCCCTAGAGGCTGGTCTTTATGATCACAGAAGTAGCACATGTAAAAAGTCAAAATTCTGGAAAAATGTGCCCCATGTCCCCAGTCCCACCACCTCAAAGTCACAAAAGCTTTAGGAACTTCCTTACAGAATTTTCCCACGTGTATAGAGCCTTTCTTTTTTTTAAAATTTATACGTATAAATGGGAACATATTACATATACTATAATATACTTTGTTTTTAAATTGAATAATTATAAACATCTTTCCAAAACAGCATCTACACATTGACTTCTGTCTGATGCACAGTACAGTAGATGCCGTATAATTAATTTAACCCGTCTCTTGTTAATGGCCATTTGTTCCAGACTTTTGCTGAGATAGATGTTGCTGAACAGATTTGCTCGTATGTCTGTCTTTGTGCGTATGAACCCGTATAACTTTAGGATAATTCATGGAGTTGCTAGGAGAGACGGCATGTTTAAGATATAAGCAGTGCCCTCTGCATTTATACTCCTGCCAACAGAAGCAAGGCTGCTTTTTGAACTCAGTTTCCCCTCATGAGCCACAATTTAGCATTCAGTTTTATTTCCTATTCACTTACTACTTTTAAAATTTGGGTTTCTGTACAGAGCAAGCATGACATGTGACTAGTCAAAAGACAGTTGCGAGGCAAATGAGTGATCTGCTCAGCTTAGTACTGTGTACTGTTTAAAGGGCATTATGAGCAAAACCCCCATCTTATTGCTGAGAATATGCTAGCCATTATTCTTGTTTAAGGTCTGGGCCTAGTGAAGGGGATGGCTGAAGAGCTTTGGGAAGAAAGAATCAGGAGTGCAACTAGAAATGTAAAGGCCAGCCTTCTAGGTCCCAGGCTCCAGAGATGTTGTTTTACCACAAAGACAAAGGGACTTTGAATATCACTGGAAATAGGATATTTTATATAAGGGCCGAGAGAAGGTCCAAATTTAGGGCGTATTCAATATTCCATGATCTCTAACCATCCATCCCTACATTGAACACTTCCTGTATTTTCTCAGGATCTTTTAAAGTATGTGTTTTTTAAAGTATACCTTATCCATTCATCTGCTGATGGACATCTAGGTTGTTTCCATGTCCTGGCTATTATAAACAGTGCTGCGATGAACATTGGGGTACATGTGTCTCTTTCAATTCTGGTTTCCTCGGTGTGTATGCCCAGCAGTGGGATTGCTGGGTCATAAGGGAGTTCTATTTGCAATTTTTTAAGGAATCTCCACACTGTTCTCCATAGTGGCTGTACTAGTTTGCATTCCCACCAACAGTGTAGGAGGGTTCCCTTTTCTCCACACCCTCTCCAGCATTTATTGCTTGCAGATTTTTGGATCGCAGCCATTCTGACTGGTGTGAAGTGGTACCTCATTGTGGTTTTGATTTGCATTTCTCTGATAATGAGTGCATAAGAAAGCTGTGGTACATATACACAATGGAGTATTACTCAGCCGTTAAAAAGAATTCATTTGAATCAGTTCTGATGAGATGGACGAAACTGGAGCCGATTATACAGAGTGAAGTAAGCCAGAAAGAAAAACACCAATACAGTATACTAACACATATATACGGAATTTAGAAAGATGGCAATGACGACCCTGTATGCAAGACAGGAAAAAGACGCAGCTGTCTATAACGGACTTTTGGACTCAGAGGGAGAGGGAGAGGGTGGGATGATATGGGAGAATGGCATTCTATCATGTATACTATCATGTAAGAATTGAATCGCTAGTCTATGTCTGACGCAGGATACAGCATGCTTGGGGCTGGTGCATGGGGATGACCCACAGAGATGTTATGGGGAGGGAGGTGGGAGGGGGGTTCATGTTTGGGAACACATGTAAGAATTAAAGATTTTAAAATTAAAAAAAATAAAAAATAAAAATAAAAATTTAAAAAAAAAAAAAAAAAATAAAGTATACCTTAAAGTATGTGTTGGTCATAGAGTGGTGTTGTTTTTTAAGTTATCCAGTGCCCAGCAAGCTGCTTGGATAATGCTTAGGACAAATAGGGAAGCTTTGCATCTGTTCTGCTTTTATTCATGCTCCCGGCTGCCGTCCATGGGGTCGCACAGAGTCGGACACGACTGAAGCGACTTAGCAGCAGTAGCAGCAGCAGACTCCTAACTGTGGTTTAATTTAGAAGATGAGGTCCTCATATCAGAGGAGGACACAGGAAGTCAGAGCATTTTCCCTGCACTGGTAAACGGGCTACTCTGAAGCCCAGACTCCAGCCTCACTTCAGGGGACAGGCCCTGTCCAGCTTTCTGAGTGAGGTTGTCTTGGAAGTAGGTAGCACCCTCTCCTGGGCTAAATCCAAATGTTTTCTGCTGGTCCTGAAGTCATCTAGAATAATAACTGACATCTCCCTTTCTCTGGCAAGCTCTGCCCCATCACTGCCCCCTCCTGGCCCCTGCCATTTTTTATCTGAATGGTGCTCACATTGGATATTCTGCAGCCTCAGGTGACTCAGACTGCAAGGAATCTGCCTGCAATGCGGGAGACCTGGGTTCAATCCCTGCATCAGGAAGACCCCCTGGAGAAGGGAACGCAACCCGCTTCAGTACTCTTGCCCAAAGAATTCCATGGACAGAGGAGCCTTGGCAGGCCACAGTCCATGGGGTCGCAAAGAGCTGGACACGACTGAGTGACTATCACTTTCACTTTCACCTTTCACGTTGGATATTAGAGATTCCAGGTAAGATTTGTTAGGGAGTAAGAACTTATTGCATACTTAACTATGGGCAGGACACCAGGGAAGAGGTGTGAATGTAAAGAAATAAAAGCTTGTAGTTAGTATAGAAACGGACCAGGAAGAATGAGTAGCTAAATGCAGACAAAGTACTGTTTTAAACAATTTTAAGACAGCAAAAGCGTGGAAGAGACTCTACCGATGACAGAAATCTTGGAGTGATGCGGTGATACTTGTTACCTAGCAGTCTCTTCGTGAAATGGCAGATGCTAGGAAAGTCATTGCCCAGAGGAAGGGGGTAAATCCTCACCCCTGAGAAATAGTCTCTGGAAATAGATGTACTAGAGGTTTCTTTTACTGAACCAGTTAAAATATGACTGCAGATTTTAAGCCTTTGAGAACCCTTTAGCTCTAATGTCATTTTCTACATTCTTCTCTTTTCTTCACTAGACCTGAATATCTGAATGAAATTTTCAGAAAACTAAGAACTATGATGGTGCCTTCTCAGCTTTCCTGTGTTCTGGTTTCTGGCTCACCCAGGCTTTTATTCTAATTGGCATATAGGTTCTGTTTTATCTGACCCCATCTGCATGCTGAAGACCATGGACATTGTTCATTTTATCTCATAAATCAAGGGTTGTGTCTGTTTTGCATGTTCAGTTTTCAGGGCAGCAACAACAGCAAATATAGGTGTTGCTTAGTGGGTCTTTACCTGAAGCCAGGAGCAAAATGACATTATATTCTTTCATCTGATTGATGCTCACAATTACCTGATGGGATAAGTATTATCTTTATTATCCCTGTGTTTTGTTTTGTTTTTTTTAAAGATGAGGAATTTAAGGTTCAGCGATGTTGGGTAACTTGCCCAGGTGGCAGGGATAGGATCTGATGGAGGACCAGCTCTAGAGGCCTTGTTTTTATTTACAGTGCATATTTCAACCATAGCATTTGCAAGTAATGAATAAATGTGCGATTGAGGAAATAATCATGTTAGCAGGTATAGTTCATTTCATAGAGATGTGATTTGGGTATCGTGAAATTGAGCTAGGGAGGAAGTAAAGCATGCCTGATGTCTGGCGAGTGTTTTGTAATTGAGGAGGTGGTGGGCACAGAGTTGGCTAACTCCTAACAACACACCCAGCACAGACCCTCAGGGTCATAGTCAAAACTTGAATGCTTACTCTATTCCAGGAAGCATTCTCGCTCAGAACCTGGCATGTTGTTTCATTTAATTCTTGTGACAGTCTCACTTTACTGGACAGGCTCAGAAAGGTGAAGTAACTTGCCTAGGGTCACACAGCTAGTGATTGGTGGAGTCAGGACACTTGACCACTGCTCCCCTGAACTTCTCTCAGGTGCCGTGAGGGAGCTTCTAGCAGCCTCACTTTCTCAGCCCATAGGGGAAAGATCAGATTGTACCCCCCTGCCCCTGGCTCCTGAACAAATAAATGTCCTGCTGCCTCTCAGAGAACCTCCTCTGAAATGGGAGTGGTGGGCAAGAGGAATGGAATGTGTCAGCTCCAGGCAAACTCAGAATGGGCCTGTTGTTGTTTAGTTGCTAAGTCGTGTTGCACTATTTGTGACCCCATGAACTGGAGCACGCCAGGCTTCCCTGTCCTTCACTATCTCCCAGAGTCTGTTCAAGCAAACTCATGTCCATTGAGTTGGTGATGCTATCCAGCCATCTCTTCCTCTGTTACCCCCTTCTCCTCCTGCCCCCAATCTTTCCCACCATCAGGGTCTAGAATGGGCCAAGAAGTATCATACCAAGACAATTCCGTGGTGGTCCAGTGGTTAAGACTCCACCTGCCAATGCAGGAGACACGGGTTTGATCCCTGATGTGGGAAGATCCCACATACCTCGGGGTAACTAGGCCTGTGCACTGCAAATAATGAAGCCTGCACTGTAGATCCCTACACAACTAGAGAAAGCACCTGCACAGCAATGAAGACCCAGCGAAGCCAAAAAAATAATAAAATAATTTTAAAAAGAAAGAAAAAGTGTGTATCAAGATCCAGGAGAAGACTGTAAATATATTTGGACTTTGAAGTCTGTAAAATGTGTCTTCTTACTGTCTTTAGAAGCAGGAATGGGTCTTGTAATTTCATAGTATCTGACTCTGCTGGTCACACCATCAGTGGTTAATAGATACAAGGAAGGAAGAGAGGAATGAGTGAATAAATAGATGGATGAGATGAATAAATGAAGGATGGGCATGGAGAAGGTAGCACCTGTGTTTGGGTAGGAGTCTGCTTAGGAACCTCTTTCCACCAGAGACATATATAAAATAATGACTCTGATGCTCTAATGACAAATATCTGCAGCATATGTTTTCAACTGGATTTTGAGTGTGGAGCTCTAGAGACATACTACCTGGGGTCAGATTTTTGTTCTGCCACCCCTAGCTAGTTACCTGCAGTGAGTCATGGAATCTCTCTAGGTCTCAGTAGCCAGGGAATGGTTGTTGTGAGTTAATACAGGTGATGCGCCTAGCTCCAGTGAGAATTTGGTAGATGCCACATTTGGTTGTCTCAGTAGCAGTGTGCCAGGCCAGCTGGAATCCATGCAGCCACCGTGCTTGACTTCTCAGTCCCAAGGTGAACCCTAATGTAGAGCAACAACACCTGGCCCCAAATATAATTTCCTCTTGCAGCTCATTGCAGCTATGAGGAAGTCGCCAGGGGAGGGCTGGGGAGGGCGGTGCAGCAGCCCCATAATTTCCAGAGCCCTTCTCCTAGACTGACACATAATTGTCAGATTGTTTTATGAGCGCAGCTTCCTGCCCCCTTCCTGCCTCGCTTCCAAATGTGCTCATTCCCGAGGAAGCCTCACTGCTCCCTCTCGCCCTTAATCGCTCCTTTCCTGCCCGCCCCGGGGCTGGGCCGATTTCCTAAATCACTCGGAATTGGCTTCCAGTGCTGGCGCCCAGGGTGGGCTGCAGGAGAGAGCGCGTTTGTTCTAAGTGACTTGTGACCTAGAGGTCAGAGATGCTTCCATTCTGTTTGATGTCTTTCCCAGGGGGCCTTCCTTTGCCTACCCCTTCTCCTTCCCTCCTGAGCTGACTTTAATTCTAAGGTCAGGAAGAGATTAAGGAACCAAATCCTGCTGCTTTTCCTAACCAGTACTCTCTGGGGATGCAGGCAGGCAGAGGTGGGAGTGGGGGAAGTAATAGGTGCTGGAGGGTGAGAACCCTGCCTCATTCCTCAGGCCTTCAGCCCCATGCCTCATGCATACCCACTGGGTACCGGGTGGGGGGCCTTTCAGAATACTCAGAATGAGAGCCCTGAAAGATTCATCCAGGAGATTCTTCTTCCGGGTGTGCCCCTCTCTCTCCAAAAGCCCACACTTAAGAGGAAGTGATAAGTCCTAACATTTTTAGCTTAAGTTTTCCCACTTGAGGAATTTCAGAGGAAGCAACATGGAGCGTTTTGTGTTTTCAGTGTATTTTTATTATTATTATTATTGCTAAAGCAATACGCAATCATGGTAGTGATTTCAAACAAAATCGTTTCTAGACGTAACCGCAGTTCATAGCATTTTGTATGTCCTTCCAGAAATGTTCTCAGCATACACAAGCATACATATGTGTATATATATTTAACACAAATGGGAGCAAATTGGACATCTTGTTCTGCAACTTGCTATTTTTCACTTAGCACATTTTGGATGTTTTCCATTTCAATAAATGTAGATTTACCCATTAAAAAAACACAACATAGCATTCCATTGTGTGAGTGTCTAATGTATTTAGCCAATTTCCTGTTAATGAATATTTAGGTTGTTTTGGTTTTTTTTTTTTTGCAAATAATGCTCTAAGTATCCTAAATCTATATCCATATCCTTGTTAGAGTACTTCCACTTAGGTGTATTTTTTGGATTAAAGTGTCTGGAAAGTTAACATTTTGACAGATGTTGTCAAATTGTCCATCAGAAAGGCCAAATGAGTTTAAACTCTAGAATTAATGTATGAGAATACTTGATGGACTGCAATGTCACAAATAATGGTAAAATCAAACTTTGTAACATTTCTAATCTTAAATATATTTTTATTTAAATTAAAATTTCCTTTAAAGTGGGCTTCCCACCTTACTCTCAAATAATGACCATTTATTTCTGTGAATTTCTTGCTTATGTAAATTTGACCATTTTCTTGTACTATTTATCTACATCTTAATGATTTGGGGAATCTCATTATATATATAAATGAAAATAATCCTTTTCTGTCACAAGTAGTATCAGTGGTTCCCCTTTGTATCATTTACTATTTGGTTTTTTAAAGTTTTTATTTATTTTTTTAATTGGTGGAAATTGCTTTACAATTTTGTGTTGGTTTCTGCCATATAACAGTGTAAATCAGTCATAATTATATATCCCTTCCCTCCTGAGCCTCCCTCACCTCCCCTGTCCCACCTGTCTTAAGTTGTCACAGACTGGGCTCCCTGTGTTATTAAGTTGTTATTAGCAAATTCCCACTAATTATCTGTTTGACACATGATAGTGTATATATATCAATGCTTCTTTCTCAGTTCGTCCCACCCTCACCTTCCCTCACTGTGTCCACAAGTACGTTTTCTACTAGGTTCATTGCTACCATTTTTCTAGACTCCATATATATGTGTTATTACACTATACTTGTTTTTCTCTTTCTGACTTACTTCACTCTCTGTAAGAGACTCTAGGTTAATACATTGTAAATTGTAATGGATTTACATTGTACATGCCATTTGGTTTTGTTTGTTATTTTTTCAGATAATATTTGGAAAACTATCTTAAGGGCAAATTTATCAAATCTTTCTCTCTTTTTTTTGTTTGCTTCTGGACATGCTTAGAAACTAACATAAACTAAGATTTTTTTCCTTAGATCACCCATGTTTTCTATTTTTATATTTAAATTTTAATCCTACTAAAATTTAGGGAGGAACAATAAATGATATAATAGAGGTTGACTATTTCTCGCATCGTGAGTTGTTTCATACTGTTTATTAACTAATGCATGTTTTCTTGTGTGCTTAGTCGCTAGTCATGTCTGTCTCTTTGCAACCCCATGGACTATAGCCCTCCATGGGGATTCTCCAGGCAAGAATACTGGAGTGGGTTGCCATGCCCTCCTCCAGGGGATCTTCCCAACCCAGGGATTGAACCCAGCTCTCCTGTATTGCAGGCAGGTTCTTTACCATCTGAGCCACATGAAATGCATGTTTTATTAACACTTTAAAAAATGGAGCTTCTTAATATAAGAACATTTACCATTCTGTAACTGCAGCCATGAAATTAAAAGACGCTTACTCCTTGGAAGGAAAGTTATGACCAACCTAGATAGCATATTCAAAAGCAGAGACATTACTTTGCCGACTAAGGTCCGTCTAGTCAAGGCTATGGTTTTTCCAGTGGTCACGTATGGATGTGAGAGTTGGACTGTGAAGAAGGCTGAGCACCGAAGAATTGATGCTCTTGAACTGTGGTGTTGGAGAAGACTCTTGAGAGTCCCTTGGACTGCAAGGAGATCCAACCAGTCCATTTGAAGGAGATCAGTCCTGGGTGTTCATTGGACGAACTGATGTTAAAGCTGAAACTCCAGTACTTTGGCCACCTCATGCGAAGAGTTGACTCATTGGAAAAGACTCTGATGCTGGGAGGGATTGGGGGCAGGAGGAGAAGGGGACGACAGAGGATGAGATGGCTGGATGGCATCACGGACTCGATGGACGTGAGTCTGAGTGAACTCTGGGAGTTGGTGATGGACAGGGAGGCCTGGCGTGCTGCAATTCATGGGGTCACAGAGTCGGACACGACTGAGCGACTGAACTGAACTGAACTGAATGATGGTTTTCCCAATATGTGCAGCTCTTTAAAGAAGAAAGTAATTTGATCCTTCTAACTTATAAGGATTCAGAGACCCGTCTTCAAGAAAGAAGCACAAATTAATTGTTAATGTTGGATGAGTCTTTGTGAAATGAATAAATCCTAAGATGGATTTCCAGAGACTCTGTTTTTCATTCATTCAATCCAGAACCCTTCTTTGATACTTTTTGGAGTGGCCTCTGGGACCACAGATGGGGCAACAATGGAAACAGTGAGAGGCTTTATTTTTGGGGCTCCAAAATCACTGCAAATGGTGACTGCAGCCATGAAATTTAGACACTTGGTCCTTGGAAGAAAAGCTGTGACCAACCTAGACAGCAAATAAAAAAGCAAAGACATTACTTTGCCAACAAAGGTCTGTCTAGTCAAAGCTATGGTTTTTCCAGTAGTCATGCATGGATGTGAGAGTTGGACTATAAAGAAAGCTGAGCACTGAAGAACTGATGCTTTTGAACTGTGGTGTTGGAGAAGACTCTTGAGAGTCCCTTGGACTGCAAGGAGATCCAACCAGTCCATCCTAAAGGAAATCAGTTCTGAATATTCATTGGAAGGACTGATGCTGAAGTTGAAACTCCAATACTTTGGCCATCTGATGCGAAGAACTGACTCGAAAAGAGCCTAATGCTGGGAAAGATTAAAGGCAGGAGGGGAAAGGGACCACAGAGGATGAGATGGTTGGATGGCATCACCGACTCAATGGATGTGAGTTTGAGCAAGCTCCAGCAGTTGGTGATGGGCAGGGAAGCCTGGAGTGCTACAGTCCATTGGGTCGCAAAGAGTCGGACATGACTGAGCGCCTGAACTGATGGGACCGCAGAAAGTATTACCATAAGTATTTGCCCTTGGGAAGTTTATAATCTAATTGGAAAGTGGTGGACCTTTCATTTTGTGGAGTGTGCCTATATTCATGTATTCATAGGTCACTGAGAGCCTTTCAGTTTCTGGGTCCTTGAAAATGTAAAAAATGGAGATTAAAATTTGTTTAATTAATTCTTTTAGGAAATAAGCTATTGAGTAAATGGATGTTGGAACAGAACGTCAGAGAAATCTTGTAAGGGCGCTGTATTGTAGGAATGGGTACTCTGTGTGTTTTCATTTGTCGTAGAAACAAAGTCGTTTCTGAGGAGAGCCCCGTCAGATTTGGAATTTTAGAGTTGAGGGGTGGAAAGGAGACTAACTATTGAGTATTATCTCCATTTTACTGAACCCAACCTTTGTGTTTTACCCATGGTCACTGCTCAGTGGCAGAGTAGTCCAGCCTTTTCTGCTCAAGAGTTGTGGTAAATGTTATTAGTTGCCTATCTAGTAGCTGCCTCCACAACCCTTCCTGTGCTGGAAGCACTGGTTTTGTATGGGGTGAGTGCCAGCAGAACACAGTCATGCCATCTCATTTCCTTTCCTAAATCTCTCCTTTAGAGACCCTTCTGCAGCTGAGGGGCTGTGTTAGTTTACTTGGGCTGCCACAGACTGGGTGACTTAAATAACAGACAGACATTTCTCACAGCCTGGAGACCAGAAGTCTGTGATCAAGGTATTGGCTGGACCATTTTCTCCTGAGGCCCCTCCCTTGGCTTGCATATGACTGCCTTCTTGCTGTTTTCTCACATCATCCTTCCTCCGTGTGCAGGCATCCTTGATATTCTCAATGTATTCAAATACTCTCTTCTTACAACAGGGCCAGTCAGATTGGATCAGGGCCTATGTTAATGGCTTTGTTTTAACTTAATCACCTTTTTAGAGGCCATGTCTGGAATATAATCTCATTTGAGATACTAGGGGTTGGGCTTCAGCTTATGAGTTGGAGGTGGGAAAGGGGTCTCCATTCAGCCCATAAAAGGGACCAAACCTAATTGGCCATGAAGACCTAAGGAGAAATCTGCTGGATGCTCCTGGAGTGGGTTTTCTTTCCAGATCAATAGACCTTTGTGATGGGAAAGCTTGGGATGGTGATGCTTGGAGCAGAGGCAGCTATCTTGTCATCACAAATTGAAAAATATAAATATAAGAAGCCTCCATGCTGGGTATGATTAAGCAGAGGGATAGATAGAACTGCAGCCTTCACACGATTTTTGAGTTGCTGAATGGACCGTGAGATCATCCATTTCCAGACTTCTTGATAAATAGAGAATAAATGTCCTGACAATAGTAATGCCATTATTAGATTTTCTGTTATTTGTGACTGAAAGGAATCCTAACTAATAGGTAACTTCATTATTTCTTCAGTGAACTTTACTTTCAGGGGAAGCATAGCTCAGCTTTCTCATGATTATCTTGAGACATGCGGATGCTGTGTCTCTCAACAGCCTGCAAAGGCTCATCAGCCAAGAATTCACCTTAAACCTTCCTGAGAACTTTTCCCTTTTTAAAAAATGTCTTTTCCCAACTTTTCACTTTGAAATGATTTGCGCCTTTGGATCTATAGGTGAAATTTTTTTAAATGATTTTTATTTATTTGGCTATGTTGGATCTTAGTTGTGACGCATAATCTTCGTGTGGCATGAGAACTCTTAGTTGCAGCATGTGGGATCTAGTTCCCTGACCAGGGATCAAACCTGGGTCCCCCGCATTGGGAGTGTGTAGTCTTGGCCACTGGACCACGAGGGAAGTCCAAACTTTCACCTTTAGTGCCAGTTCCCTAAAGAGAGAGTGTTAGGAATATACTTTGTGCGAAATGTGGCTCTTGTGTATTTATAAAATTACTCCTGTAAAGTTCTGAGGTTTTCAGGATTCTCATGTTCAAGGATTTGGTGAAAAATTCTGTATTCTGTCTATGCATGAACTCTGATTTTTATGGACCTTAAGCATACCCTTTCTTACTCTGATGATGAGAGCAAGAGGTTGAATGTTCAGGGAGGTTTTGATTTTAGATCCTTGTTTATAGCTTGACTGTGTTCAGTTATTACTTAAAACATGAATACAAATTGTGGTAACTTGGAAGTGGGCAGTAAACAAAGCCTATCTCTTAAATCTTCCTCTTTGTAAATGAGCACCCTAGTAATCTATTCTTTTGTTAGATGCTGTTTTATGTCTTTGAGTTTTCTGCTCAAGGAAGAGTTTCCCCACCTTGTGAAGGAAAGAATTGGTGGAACAGGAGGTGCTTGGCATGGCAAGTAAGGAACAGTCTTTGGAAATTATTCTGTCTAGATATGAATTCTGACTCTGCCCCCTACCAGTTTTGTGACTTTGGGTTTGTTACCTAACCTCTCGAAGGTTCATTTCCCTTCTCTAAGAAATGGGGATGAGATTAGGGTTCGTGTCATAGAGTTGTTGAGAAGCCTCAGTGTCTGCTGTCAGTCACAGGCTTGGCTGAGTGCCCAGCGTATCATAAACACTTGAGAGGCATCTCCTATCACTGTTACTCTCAGGTTTCCATGCTGTGCCATCATCACGGATTTTACTTTCTCAGAATTGCATTTTTAAAACTTTACACTATAATTTTAGGTTAGAAGAAAATTTGCAAAGAGGTACAGAGAGTTTTCATAAACCCCTCACCCAGCTTCCCCAATTTTTAAGATCTCACATTGCCATAGTGCATTTGTCAAAACTGAGAAATTGACAGACATGGGTACATTACTGTTAACTCCAGCATCCAGTTCTTTTCAGGCTTCTGTGGTCTGCCAGTTTCTCAGTCTTTCCTTGCTTTCCATCACCGTAACAGTCTCGAGGAGTGAACCCTGGACATTTGAGCAAAAGTAGAAAAACTGATGCTACTTCCCTCAGCCTGTACCTTTTCTGTTCCAGAATTTTCTGTGTCCACAGACAGGAGCAGAGGACACTGATCAAAGGAAGTGAACTGCATCCTTCTCCTCTGAGGGTATATGTACATCTGCTTTTGGAGCAGTCCCTTTAGGAAGACTCTACTTGCAAATGGATTCTATGTATTGATTGCAGAGTGAAGTGTCCCAGGGGAAAGTTTTGATGCATTTGTGGTCAGCTTGGTAACTGGTGTATCTTCTCATTTCTATTGAGAAGTGGGTGACATTAGAAGCGCTCTCTGTCTGCCTTCATCCTGAACTCATCCCCTTGGCCCCATTGAATAGCTCTGTAGCCACCCCTTCAAGCTTAGGTGTCCAAGGGACAGAATTCATTTCTAAAGGAAAGAGAAAATCTCTGATTGAGCAGGTCCACAGCCATGCACACTAATACCTTCTGGGGCATGGTACTTTTCCATTCATGGTCATGTTCATACATCCCTAAAGGACATCTGAGTTCCATTAAGTCCAGATTTACATTCCTCTCCAACAAATGACAGTGCTTTAGAAAATTTATTTAATGTAAAGTACAATTTTAAAAAGTTTTAGGCCCTAGAGTACAGGAGTTTATGTGACTTCATGCCCTTCTTTCTGGGGCAGAATAAACAAAACAGGGAAATGGCAAACTCTGTAGGCTTATCCTCCCTCCTCATGGATGGCAAGGTTTATTTTTTTTTTTTTTTTGGCTTATAATACTGAAGGAAGAAAAAAGAAAGATTATTTTCTCTTGAACGGAGTTGTTTGTATTTATATTTCTGGAAGCTGATGAGTTTTAGAAAACCTAACTCCCTCCTTACCATTTATTTACTTTATCCTTTCAATTTGGGAAATTAATTTCATTGCTTGTGTGTGTGTGTGATGTCTTGGGAGGGAACCTGGCCTTGATGGAACTGTTCCTTATGCAGATGTGTGTGTCAGACATGTGTGCCTATCGCCCCCCTTAGGGTCTGTCGTCGCCTGTGAGACTGATGTGTGTGTCAGGCAAGTGTGTGTCTGTCCCCTCCTTAGGGTCTGTCAGAGCCTGTGGGACTGATGTGTGTGTCAGGCAAGTGTGTGTCTGTCCCCTCCTTAGGGTCTGTCAGAGCCTGTGGGACTGATGTGTGTGTCAGGCAAGTGTGTGTCTGTCCCCTCCTTAGGGTCTGTCATTGCCGGTGGGACTCATGTGTGTTGGGTGCGTGTGTGCCTGTCCCCTCCTTAGGGTCTGCTATACTGTTGCAATGGCATTTGGTCTACCTGGAACCAAAAGTTCCTGCTAATACAGCTTTGTTAAAATTCACACATCTATCACAGGTTTTAACTGCCACTTACAGTTGATTTTTGGAATGCTATGAAAAATTGTCTGGTTCTCATTTCAGAGGTGAGGGACACTGAGAGGCTGGGCACAAAGTCGCACAGCACATGGTTGACAGGCACGACTCCTGGCCACAGGCCTTCTCCTGGGCTCTGAGAACCTGTATTCTGAGCTTCTTTCCTATTCCTCAGCCTGCTTCCCTTCATAAATAGCACTAGGAATGCGGCTGAGGACCCAGGGGTCCTGGAGGATCAGCCAGATTGCTCTTGGGATAAACAGTGTTGGAGCAGGCGAGGCATGTGGAGGTGAGGCCAGGCCTCGTGGAAAAGTGGTCGGCCTGGAAGTGGGCCTGGTGCTGACTGTTACCCCTCACTGCCCACATCCCCCACCCCAAGGTGCCAGGTTAGCATGTAAAAGAGGCCACACCCTTTAACTTCCTTCGCTTTGAGACTCCCCCTTATTTTCATGCTGCTCTCTCCAGTCTTTCATCATGATTCTAACGCCCATCCTGTCAACATACTATCTTTGGGAGTCTCTGAAAAGGCTTCACTTCTGGAGAACATGCCAAAGGAGACCAGGGGTGGCTCTCCATCCTGCTCCAGTCCCCATGGCTCCTTTCCCTCAATGAGCCTGTTTAATGAGTCAAGAATATTCCATTAACCAAAAGAGTGCAGCTGCCAACAGGAGTGCTCCAAAGAAAATAAATGAAAACTTGTCTACTTTGCACTGTTTTGATGGGCAGTCTCTTTTTTCAATCATGGTGCCTGAGCTGTTTCTTTTCAGGTTGTAGCAGAGTAGAACAAACTCACACTGGAAGGCCTGGCAGTATTTTCATGTAGCAATAATTCACAGCTCCAAATTCACAGGACTACATACTGCTCTCTCCTCACTGCCTAAGGTACTACCTGGTAAGAAACTAAACACTGAAGGAGGCACATTGAGTCTTTGGAACCACTGGCTTGCAGATCCAAACTGAATGCAATCATGACAACCACAAAGAAATAGCAACTATAGTTATTTTAAAACATAATCTATCAGCAAACCTCTGATGAATGCTGTTACATCTCTTCAGTGATAAGTCCTTGGCAGCTGAATTTGAAGGAGTGAAGAGAACTCCCATCAAATGACCAATGCCATCATTCTCTCCAGTTTGGAAAATACGGAGTTCTCTTGGTAGATACTGAAGACTCCAAAGCTGGAATCTTGAAGCAGCTAATGCACTTCCTTAAGTTCCAGATTTTCCTGCTTATTATTATGAGCACTTTTCAGATGAAACTGCTCATCTTCAGCTAGCTAGTCAAGAGAAGCCGTGTAGTAAAGTGGATAAGAGTCTGACTGTCTCAGACAGGTTTGACTTCAAGTCCCAGTGCTGCCACTCATACTGAGGGTATGTTCCCAAAGCTCTCTGAGTCCTCCAAGTCCATACATGTTGTTACAGATGTCACAATTTCATTCTCTTTTATGGCTGAGTAGTATTCCATTGTCTCTATATTCCACATCTTTATCTGTCTTCTGTTGATGAACACTTAGGTTGCTTCCATATCTTGGCAACTGTAAATAATGCTTCTGTGAACATTGGGATGCATGTATCTTTTCAAATTAGTGTTTTTGCTTTTTTTGGATATATATACCCAGAAGTGGAATTGATGGGTCATATGGTAGTTCTGCTTTTAGTTTTTTGAGAAATCTCCATACTGTTTTCCTCAGCATCTACATCAATATACATTCCCACCAACAGTATACAAGGATTCCCCTTTCCCCACATCCTCAGCAATATTTGTTATTTGTGTTCTCTTTGATAATAGTTATTTTGACCCATGTAAGGTGATATCTCATTGTGGTTTGAACTTGCATTTTAAGCATAGTTATTGTAAAGTGCTTATCAGCTAGCTCTGAAATTGGAATCATCTGTGAATCTGATTCTGTTGTCTGCCTATGATTCTTATCCTTCACTTTATTATTTTGGTGTGTCACATTTATCGATTTGCATATGTTGAACTGGGGCTTTCCAGGTGTTCAAGTGGTAAAGAATCCACCTGCCAATGCAGGAGACATAAGAAACATGGGTTTGATCCCTGGATCGGGATGCTCCCCTGGATTAGGAAATGGCAACCCACTTCAGTATTCTTATATGGAAAATTCTATGGGCAGAGGAGCCTGGCAGGCTACAGTCCATAAGAATTGCAGAGTTGGACACAACTGAGCATGCGTGCGTGCACACACACACACACATTTTCATACTAATTCAGTTCAGTTGCTCAGTCATGTCTGACTCTTTGCGACCCCATGGACTGCAGCACACCTGATTACTGTCCCTTTATTTCATCTTGAAGAACTCTTTTAACTTTCCTTGTACAGAAAGTCTAGTGGTGATGAACTTCAACTTTTGTCTGTCTAGGGAACTCTCTTCTTCAATTCCAAAGGACAGCTTTGCTGGGTAGGCTATTCTTTATTGGCAGATTTTGTTTTGTTTTGTTTTTCATCAGTTTGAATACACCGTCCGCTCACTTCTGGCCTGAAATGTTTCTCTGAAAAATACCCTGAAAAAGGGTTCCCTTGTATATAAATAACTAGCCTTTTCTGAGCTGCATTTAAGATTCTCTGTCTTTAACATCTGACAATTTGATTTATGTGCTATTATGGCTCTCTTTTCCACAGTTTATTGTGATCCACACAGTCAAAGGCTGTGGCATAGTCAATAAAGCAGAAATAGATGTTTTTCTGGAACTCTCTTGCTTTTTCCATGATCCAGCGGATGTTGGCAATTTGATCTCTGGTTCCTCTGCCTTTTTTAAAACCAGCTTGAACATCTGGAAGTTCACGGTTCACGTATTGCTGAAGCCTGGCTTGGAGAATTTTGAGCATTATTTTACTAGCATGTGAGATGAATGCAATTGTGTGGTAGTTTGAGCATTCTTTGGCATTGCCTTTCTTTGGGATTGGAATGAAAACTGACCTTTTCCAGTCCTGTGGCCACTGCTGAGTTTTCCAAATTTGCTGGCATATTGAGTGCAGCACTTCCACGGCATCATCTTTCAGGATTTGAAATAGCTCAACTGGAATTCCATCACCTCCACTAGCTTTGTTTGTAGTGATGCTTTCTAAGGCCCACTTGACTTCACATTCCAGGATGTCTGGCTCTAGGTGAGTGATCACACCATCATGATTATCTTGGTCTTGAAGATCTTTTTTGTACAGTTCTTTGGTGTTTTCTTGCTACCTCTTCTTAATATCTTCTGCTTCTGTTAGGTCCATACCATTTCTGTCCTTTATCGAGCTCATCTTTGCATGAAATGTTCCCTTGGTATCTCTAATTTTCTTGAAGAGAGCTCTAGTCTTTCCTGTTCTGTTGTTTTCCTCTGTATCTTTGCATTGATCGCTGAGGAAGGCTTTCTTATCTCTCCTTGCTATTCTTTGGAGCTCTGCATTCAGATGCTTATATCTTTCCTTTTCTCCTTTGCTTTTTGCCTCTCTTCTTTTCACAGCTATTTGTAAGACCTCTGCAGACAGCCATTTTGCTTTTTGGCATTTCTTTTTCTTGGGGATGGTCTTGATCCCTTTCTCCTGTACAATGTCATGAACTTCCGTCCATAGTTCATCAGGCACTCTATCTATCAGATCTAGTCCCTTAAATCTATTTCTCACTTCCACTGTATAATCGTAAGGGATTTGATTTAGGTCATTCCTGAATGGTCTAGCGGTTTTCCCTACTTTCTTCAATTTAAGTCTGAATTTGGCAATAAGGGGTTCATGATCTGAGCCACACTCAGCTCCCAGTCTTGTTTTTGCTCACTGTATAGAGCTTCTCCATCTTTGGCTGCAAAGAATATAATCAGTCTGATTTCGGTGTTGACCACCTGGTGATGTCTATGTGTAGAGTAATCTCTTGTGTTGTTGGAAGAGGGTGTTTGCTATGACCAGTGCGTTCTCATGGCGAAACTCTGTTGGCCTTTGCCCTGCTTCATTCCGTACTCCAAGGCCAAATTTGTCTGTTACTCCAGGTGTTTCTTGACTTCCTACTTTTGCATTCCAGTCCCGTATAATGAAAAGGACATCCTTTTTGGTGTTAGTTCTAAAAGGTCTTGTAGGTCTTCACAGAACCATTCAATTTCAGCTTCTTCAGTGTTACTGGTTGGGGCATAGGCCTGGATTACCGTGATATTGAATGGTTTGCCTTGGAAATGAACAGAGATCATTCTCTTGTTTTTGAGATTGCATCCAAGTACTGCATTTTGGACTCTTTTGTTGACCACAATGGCTATTCCATTTCTTCTAAGGGATTCCTGCCCATAGTGGTAAATACAGTGGTCATCTGAGTTAAATTCACCCATTCCAGTCCATTTTAGTTCGCTGATTCCTAGAATGTTGATGTTCACTCTTGCCATCTCTTGTTTGACCACTTCCAATTTGCCTTGATTCATGGACCTAACATTCCAGCTCAACATTCCAGGTTCCTATGCAATGTTGCTCTTTACAGCATTGGACCTTGCTTCTATCACCAGTCACATCCACAACTGGGTATTGTTTTTGCTTTAGCTCCATCCATTCAGTCTTTCTGGAGTTATTTCTCCACTGGTCTCCAGTAGCATATTGGGCACCTACCGACCTGGGGAGTTCCTCTTTCAGTATCCTATCATTTTGCCTTTTCATACTGTTAATGGGGTTCTCAAGGCAAGAATACTGAAGTGGTTTGCCATTCGCTTCTCCAAAGGACCACATTCTGTCTGACCTCTCCACCATGACCCGTCCATGTTGGGTGACCCCACACGGCATGGCTTAGTTTCACTGAGTTGGACAAGGCTGTGGTCCGTGTGATCAGATTAACTATTTTTCTGTGATTATGGTTACAGTGTGTGTACCCTCTGATGCCATCTCACAACACCTACTGTCTTACTTGGGTTTCCCTTACCTTGAACGTGGGGTACCTCTCACGGCTGCTCCAGCAAAGTGCAGACCACCTGACCTGCCTCTTGAGAAACCTATATGCAGGTCAGGAAGCAACAGTTAGAACTGGACATGGAACAACAGATTGGTTTCAAATAGGAAAAGGAGTACGTCAAGGTTGTATATTGTCACCCTGCTTATTTAACTTACATGCAGAGTACATCATGAGAAATGCTGGGCTGGAAGAAGCACAAGCTGGAATGAAGATTGCTGAGAGAAATATCAATAACCTCAGATATGCAGATGACACCACCCTCATGGCAGAAAGTGAAGAGGAACTAAAGAGCCTCTTGATGAAAGTGAAAGAGGAAAGTGAAAAAGTTGGCTTAAAGCTCAGCATTCAGAAAAGTAAGATCATGGCATCTGGTCCCATCACTTCATGGGAAATAGATGGGGAAACAGGGGAAACAGTGTCAGACTTTATGTTTTTGGGCTCCAGAATCACTTCGGATTCTGATTGCAGACAGGAAATTAAAAGACACTTACTCCTTGGAAGGAAAGTTATGACCAGTCTAGATAGCATATTCAAAAGTAGAGGCATTACTTGGCTAACAAAGGTCCCTCTAGTCAAGGCTATGGTTTTTCCAGTGGTCGTGTATGGATGTGAGAGTTGGACTGTGAAGAAAGCTGAGCACCGAAGAATTGATGCTTTTGAACTGTGGTGTTGGAGAAGACTCTTGAGAGTCCCTTGGACTGCAAGGAGATCCAACCAGTCCATTCTGAAGGAGATCAGCCCTGGGTGTTCTTTGGAAGGACTGATGTTAAAGCTGAAACTCCAGTACTTTGGCCACCTCATGCGAAGAGTTGACTCATTGGCAAAGACTCTGATGCTGGGGGGGATTGGGAGCAGGAGGAGAAGGGGACGACCGAGGATGAGATGGCTGGATGGCATCACTGACTCGATGGACGTGAGTCTAAGTGAACTCCGGGAGTTGGTGATGGACAGGGAGGCCTGGCGTGCAACGATTCATGGGGTTGCAAAGAGTTGGACACGACTGAGTGACTGAACTGAATGGGTCTCTTTGGATTCTTTTAAAGTATCATTTGAGCTTCCTGAATCTGGATGTCTGTTTTTTCCTCCAGGTTAGGGAAATTTGTAGTCATTATTTCTTTGGATAGCTTTTACTGCTCTCTCTTTCCCTCTTCTCTGAGACATCTGTATTGTATATATCAGTTAGTTCAGTTGCTCAGTCGTGTCTGACTCTTTGCGACCACATGGCTGCAGTACGCCAGGCTTCCCTGTCCATCACCAAATGCCGGAGCTTGCTCAAACTCATGTCCATCAAGTCGGTGATGACATCCAACAATCTCACCCTCTGTTGACCCCTTCTCCTCCTGCCTTCAGTCATTCCCAGCATCAGGGTCCTTTCAAATGGGTCTGTTCTTCGCATCAGGTGGCCAAAGTATTGGAGTTTCAGCTTCAGCATCAGTCCTTTCAATGAATATTCAGGACTGATTTCCTTTAGGATGGACTGATTTGATCTCCTTGCAGTAAGGGACTCTCAAGAGTCTTCTCCAACACCACAGTTCAAAAGCATCAGTTCTTCGGCACTCAGCTTTCTTCACAGTCCCACTCTCATGTCCATACATGACTATTGGAAAAACCATAGCTTTTACCAGATGGACCTTTGTTGGCAAAGTAATGTCTCTGCTTTTGAATATGCTATCTATGTTGGTCATAGCTTTTCTTCCAAGGAGTACACGTCTTTTAATTTCATGGCTGCAATCACCATCTTCGGTGATTTTGGAGCCCCCCAAAATAAAAGTCTCTCACTGTTTCCATTGTTTCCCCATGTATTTGCCATGAAGTGATGGGACCAGATGCCATGATCTTAGTTTTCTGAATGTTGAATTTTAAGCCGACTTTTTGACTCTCCTCTTTTACTTTCATCAAGAGGCTCTTTACTTCTTCACTTTCTGCCATAAAGGTGGTGTCACCTGCGTATCCGAGGTTATTGGTATTTTTCCCGGCAATCTTGATTCCGGCTTGTGCTTCAGTCAGCCCAGCATTTCACATGATGTACTCTGCATATAAGTTAAATAAGAAGAGTAACTATATATAGCCTTGTATTTCTTTCCTGATTTGGAACCAGCCTATTGTTTTATGTCCAGTTCTAACAGTTGGTTCTTGACCTGCATACAGATTTCTCAAGAGGCAGGTAAGGTGGTTTAGTATTTCCATCTCTTGAAGATATTCCACAGTTTGTTGTGATCCACACATTCAAAGGCTTTGGTGTAGTCAGTAAAGCAGAAGTAGATGTTTTTCTGGAACTCTCTTGCTTTTTCAGTGATCCAGTGGTTGTTGGCAATTTGATCTCTGGTTCCTCTACCTTTTCTAAAACCAGCTTGAACATCTGGAATTTCGTGGTTCATGTATTGCTGAAGCCTGGTTTGGAGAATTTTGAGCATTACTTTGCTAGTGTGTGAGATGAGTGCAGTTGTGTGGTAGTTTGAACGTTCTTTGGCATTGCCTTTCTTTGGGATTGGCATGAAAACTGAAAATGAACTTATGTTTAATGAAACGGAGATAAATAATTTATCTGCATAAATTTATCTCCATTTCATTACATATATGCACCCACTTAATAGTATGATTACATCTTTTCAGCTATCATCACTCTTTTTTATTCTTTTTCTTTTTTGTTCTTTTGATAGAGTAATTTCCACTATCCTATCTTCAACTTTACTTTTCTTTTCTTTTGTTTAGCTAGTCTGTGGTTGAACTTCTCTGTTGAACTTTTAAGTTGTTACTGTATTCTTCAGCTCTATGATTTCTCTTTGGTAGTTTTATACATACATATATGTATATATATATGTACATACTTTTCTTTCTGAAATTCTCACTTTGTGCATTGGTCTCCTGAACTTTATGTTGTTGTTTAGTTGCTAAATTGTGCCTGACTCTTGCAGATGCGTGGACTGTGGCCAACCATGCTCTGTCCATGGGATTTCCCAGGCAAAAATACTGAAGTAGGTTGCCATTTGCTTCTCCAGGAGTTTTCCTGACCCTGGGATCAAACCCATGTCCACTGCATTGGCAGGTGGATTCTTTACCACTGAGCCACTAGAGAAGCCCTGACCTTAGTGACCATTTTATGACCAGTATTTAGAACTATCAGATAGATCACTTATCTCCATTTCATTAAAATTGTTTCTGGAGATTTATTTTGTTGTTTGGAACATATTCCTTGTTTCTTTATTTTCCTTGATTCTCTGTGTTGGTTTCTACACCTCAGATAAAACAGCTGTCTCACTCAGGCTTGACAGACTGTACTTGTGTAGGAGATGAGCCCAGCCTGAGCTCTTAATTGCCTCTCAAATCTTTGTGATTGTCCAAGCCAAACAACTATATATATGTTTCAAATTCTCTTCAATTTTGGGTTATTATAAAGTATGATTATAGTTCCCTATGCTATACAGTAGGTCTTGTTGTTTATCTATTGATATTTTATATTTAGTAGTGTGTATCTGTTAATCCCAAGGTCCTAATTTTTCCTCCTCTTCCTCCTTTCCCCTTTGGTAACCAAACATTCATTTTCTGTGTGAATCTGTTTCTGTTTTGTAAATAAGTTTATCTGTATCTTTTTTTAGATTCCACATGTATGGAATATCATATTATAATTGTTTTCCTCTGTCTGACTTCCCTAATATGATAATTTCTGGGTTTATCCATGTTGCTCCAAATGGTGTCATTTCATTCCTTTTTATGACTAAGTAATATTCCATTCTTCGGTGCTCAGCTTTCTTCACAGTCCAACTCTCACATCCATACATGACCACTGGAAAAACAATAGTTTTGACTAGACGGACCTTTGTTGGCAAAGTAATGTCTCTGCTTTTGAATATGCTATCTAGGTCAGTCATAACTTCCCTTCCAAGGAAGAAGCATCTTTTAATTTCACGGCTGCAATCACCATCTGCAGTGAGTGTTGAAGAATTGATGCTTTTGAACTGTGGTGTTGGAGAAGACTCTTGAGAGTCCCTTGGACTGCAAGGAGATCCAACTAGTCCATTCTAAAGGAGATCAGTCCTGGGTGTTCTTTGGAAGGACTGATGCTGAAGCTGAAACTCCAATACTTCAGCCACCTCATGCGAAGAGTTGACTCATTGGAAAGGACTCTGATGCTGGGAGGGATTGGGGCAGGAGAAGGGGATGACAGAGGATGAGATGGCTGGATGGCATCACCAACTCGATAGACATGAGTTTGGGTGAACTCCGGGAGTTGGTGATGGACAGGGAGGCCTGGCATGCTGCAATTCATGGGGTCGCAAAAAGTTGGACACGACTGAACAACTGAACTGAACTGAACTGAATATTCCATTGTGTGTGTGTGTGTGTTTATATGTATATACACACATATACATACCACATCTTCTTTCTTCATTCGTCTGCTGATGGAAACTTAGGTTGCTTCCATGTCTTGGCTGTTGTAAATAGTGTTGCTGTGAACATGGGAGTGTGTTTATCTTTTTGAATTAGGGTTTTTATCTTTTCTGGATGTATGACCAGGAGTACGATTGCTCGATCATGTGGTAGCTCTAGCGTTAGTTTTTTAAGGAGTCTCCAAAATGTTTTCCATAGTCTAGTCACCATCTTTGTTCTTAGTGGTTCCTAGTAGATGAGGATATGCCAAGATCTGTCAGTGTATGAAAGACTTGGGAAATGCCCATATGCTTGTTGACATTCCCAAAGTACTACTAATTGCTTCCCCTTTCAACTCCCCACTGCAGTCTAATTGGAAGCCTGACATTCAGACAGCAGCTGGGAAAATGAGGACTTTATATATGCAGTCTGGCTTCTGTAAGGAAGAAACTGAGATCTGGGTGTTTTTGTTTACTTGCTCTGTGCTGAGCCAGAGAGAATACTTAGGCACACAAGCACTCCCACAGACTAAAACCATCTCTTTTTTTTCATGTGGTCCTCATGGACTCATGAATGCTGAGCCCCATTAGTTGCCAGAACTAGGTAATTTGGGAGTGAGTCTCTTAGGTAGCAGTTATAATAGTTGGGGAGCTAGATGTATGGACAGGTTCCTTCCAAGGAGAAACTGGTAACTTAGTTTTACTATTGGAGAAAGCCATGGGTAGACAGTGGAGGATGTGCCCACCAGCTCTTTGGGGTTTCCAAGAGGATCCTTGTCAGTTCCTACCTGCAGGCTGATTAGAAGCCAGACCCTCAGAAAGGAGCTCGAGAAGTTTGCAGTCAGATCGCTTTCAGCGAGAAACTGAGGTGAGGAATGGGCATTTCTGTTTGATCCCTCTGAGCTGAGCTGGGTGTTAGGGGAGTGGTAATTGCCTACGACTCCTTGTGTATCCACTTAATAACTGTTTGTTTATTCGCTATAATTTTGTAGGATATTTGTGAATGCAAGACCCTTTGGCTCTCAGAGCTAGGTGATTTGGAGACCATACTTCAACTTAAGAGTTGGAGCACTAGATTTGTGATTCAGATTTTTCATTCCCTGGGTGAAATTTGGAGGTAGGAGTTCCCTCCCAATTGTAAGGTACTATGCCAGGGGTTGGGTTTATGGGGAGGCTGTCTCAGCCTTTCCTACCCATTTTAATGTGGGTATTTTCTCAGTCACCAATGTGTAGGAGTTACTCAACCAGATTTTGGATTTCTCTCAGAGGGAACTGATCCACCCGTTCCTGTATATTCAGTGCACCCATGGGAAGAGGGAAAGTCAGGAGCCTTTTATGCCACCCATTATGTTTAATGGGTATAGAGTTTTAGTCTGTGCCCAACAATGCGAATGATCTTTATGTCCCTGAATTGCACCTTTAAAAATGTTTAAAAAGACAAATTTTATGTATATTTTACTATGATAAAAATTTTTAAATCCACAATGAACAGAATGTCAAATTGCTTTCACATTACCAATAGTGTCTTTTGATGAACAAAATAATTAGCTTTGTATTAATAACAGAACTGTTAATTTTGTAAATCAGTATAACCCAATTGGTCAGTTTTCCCCCTCTATGGTAGAATGGTTGTGTCCTCTGTAAGAAATTTGCCTTCCCCCAAATCATGATGATTTTCTCCTTAGTTTTCTTGCAAAGTCTACATTGTTTTATTTTTCACGTTTAGATCTTCAGTCTATCTGAAACTTACTGATGTGTGGCTTAAAGTAGTGTCAGTGTTCATTTTTTTCTATATAGATATTCAGTCAACTCAGATCCTTTTATTGAAAAGAGTATCTTTTCTCATAGTAGTACCAGGTCATGTGTGGGTCTGTTTCATTAGGTGGTCTATTTTTGCATGAATTAGTATAGCCAATGAATGCCTTTATTAATATGACTTCATAGTAAGTCTCAATATTTGGTAGTTTAAGTCGTTCAATTTTATTTTGAATTCAATATTGGCTATTTTATTTTACCTCCCTGTTTTTCCACACAAATTTCAGAATCAGCTGGTCAGTTTCCAGGAAAAAGAAGAAATAACTATGCTGAGATACTTGCATTGTATCTGTAGAAGAGTGTGGGGAGACTTGTCATAATTGAGTAGTGAGCTCTCCTATCTGTGAACATATTGTATCTCTTCCTTTTTTAGGTCTTATTTTTCTCAGTAAAGTTTTATAGTTTTCAGTGCAGCAGTCATACAGATCTTTAATTATTTCCAGGTGTTTCATGCTTTTTGATCCTATTGTAAATGGCATCATTTTAGTTTTCCTATTTATTTGCTGCTTGTAGACTGTGAAATCAAGTGGGCCTTAGGAAGCATCACTATCAACAAAGCTAGTGGAGGTGATGGAATTCCAGTTGAGCTATTTCAAATCCTGAAAGATGATGCTGTGAAAGTGCTGCATTCAGTTCAGTTCAGTCGCTCAGTCGTGTCCGACTCTATGTGACCCCATGAACCTCCTGTCCATCACCAACTCCTGGAGTCCACCCAAACCCATGTCCATTGAGTCAGTGATGCCATCCAACCATCTCATCCTGTGTCATCCCCTTCTCCTCCTGCCCTCAATCTTTCCCAGCATCAGGGTCTTTTCCAATGAGTCAGTTCTTTGCGTCAGGTGGCCAGAGTATTAGAATTTCAGCTTCAACATCAGTCCTTCCAATGAATACCCAGGACTGATTTCCTTTAGGATGGACTGGTTGGATTTCCTTGCAGTCCAAGGGACTCTCCAGAGTCTTCTCCAACACCACAGTTCAAAAGTATCAATTCTTTGGCGCTCAGCATTCTTTATAGTCCAACTCTCACATCCATACATGACCACTGGAAAAACCATACCCTTGACTAGATGAACCTTTGTTGCCAAAGTAATGTCTCTGCTTTTTGTCAGCAAATTTAGAAAACTCAGCAGTGGCCACAGGACTGGAAAAGGTCAGTTTTCATTCCAATCCCAAAGAAAGACAATGCCAAAGAATGCTCAAACTACTACACAGTTGCACTCATCTCACATGCTAGTAAAGTAAAGCTGAAAGTTCTGCAAGCCAGGCTTCAGCAATACATAAACCGTGAACTTCCAGATGTTCAAGCTGGTTTTAGAAAAGGCAGAGGAACCAAAGATCAAATTGTCAACATCCCCTGGATCATGGAAAAAGCAAGAGAGTTCCAGAAAAACATCTATTTCTGCTTTACTGACTATGCCAAAGCCTTTGACTGTGTGGATCACAATAAACTGTGGAAAATTCTTCAAGAAATGGGAATACCAGACCACCTGACCTGATTCTTGAAAAATCTGTATGCAGGTCAGGAAGCAACAGTTAGAACTGGACACGGAACAACAGACTGGTTTCAAATAGGGAACATCAAGGGAGTACGTCAAGGCTGTATATTGTCAAATATATTGTCACCCTGCTTATTTAACTTATATGCAGAGTACATCATGAGAAACGCTGGGCTGGAGGAAGCACAAGCTGGAATCAAGATTGCTGGGAGAAATATCAATAACCTAGATATGCAAATGACACCACCCTTATGGCAGAAAGTGAAGAAGAACTAAAGAGCTTTCACTTCTTGATAAAAGTGAAAGAGGTGAGTCAAAAAATTGGCTTAAAACTAAACATTCAGAAAACTAAGATCATGGCATCTGGTCCCATCACTTCATGGCAAATAGATGGGGAAACAGTGGAAACAGTGGCAGACTTTATTTTGGGGGGCTTTAAAATCACTGCAGATGCTGATTGCAGCCATGAAATTAAAAGATGCTTACTCCTTGGAAGGAAAGTTATGACCAACCTAGACAGCATATTAAAAAGCAGAGACATTGCTTTGCCAACAGACATCTGTCTAGTCAAGGCTATGGTTTTTCAAGTGGTCATGTATGGATGTGAGAGTTGGATGGTTTTGAACTGTGGTGTTGGAGAAGACTCTTGAGAATCCCTTGGAATGCAAGGAGATCCAACTAGTCCATCCTAAATGAGATCAGTCCTGGGTGTTCATTGGAAGGACTGATGTTGAAGCTAAAACTCCAATACTTTGGCCACCTGATGTGAAGAACTGACTCATTTGAAAAGACCTCGATGCTGGGAGGGATTGGGGCAGGAGGAGAAGGAGACGACCGAGGATGAGATGGTTGGATGGCATCACTGACTCAATGGACATGGGTTTGGGTGGACTACAGGAGTTGGTGATGGACAGGAAAGCCTGACATGCTACTGTTCATGGGGTCACAAAAAGTCAGACACGACTGAGCTACTGAACTGAACTGTATGTTGAAAAAAAGGTTTTTGATATCAAGCATAAAGCAGTGACCTTATCAGATTTGCTTGTTAAACCTAGTAGATTCTTCTATAGTATTCAAATGTATAATCATGTCATCTCCAAATAAGGACAGTTTTATTCTTTCTAAACCTTAGCCCACCCCGCTTTTTTTGTATTTGCCAGCTTATTTTTGCTGTTATTCTGAGAAGGCCCTCTGATAAAATGTCAAAATCAGATTTTTTTGGTCTTATTCCAGCTCTCAAGCATAAAGACATTTCAATATTTGACTATTTCAGGTAGCCTTTGCTGGACAAACCCCGCCTGCCGGCCGCCCCCCACCCCCCGCCCCCCACACAGTGGCTTAATATAATAATGATTTATTCTTTTTCACCATCCCATGAACTGCTTGAGTAGTTCCTCTGCTGGATTCATGTTAGTTCACTCATGTGCTTGCTTGACCATTTGCATCTAGGCTGCAAGATCCAAGATGGCCTTACTCATATGTCTTGTAATTCACGAGGGCTGCTGGCTTGGGCATCTTCTTTGTCCTCCAAGTGGCTTTACATACTCCAACTGCTAAGACTGTTTTCTTTGAAGATGTCCTAAGAGCAGTGTTCCAAGAGGCAGCTTGCTGGGAATTCCATGCCAGTCCAGTGGTTAGGACTTGACGTTTTCACTGCCTGTACCCTGGGTTCAATCCCTGGTTGGGAAAAAAAGATCCTGCAAGCCATGCAGTGTGGCAGACAGAACAAAACAAAAAGAGCAAGAGGCAGCTTGTCTTTTTAACAGACCATGGTTGACAGTTGCAATTAGGGCAGCTAGAAGGAGGGAGAAAGCAAAATTAAAGACCTGAAAGTTCTATAGCTAATTAGCTTATAATAAATAATCTAATGCAAGAATCCTTAGAATAAATGAAATATCTGAGGTCTTTGGAAATAATCCCAGATACGAAGAAATGGATAGAAATGTAGGAAATGGGAAAAGCGAAACTATCATCTGGAATTAGGGAAGAATAAGAACTTCTAGCCATTCAGCTTTTTAAAATGATTTTTCTTGTAGTGAAGACTAAAAATATAAACCTGCCCCAGGTGAACCCTTGACAGGATGATCAATGGGACATCCTGGTACCACTTTGGTTTTTTCACAAAGTTGGATGTAAAATTAAAAATTAAAAGAAAAAAACTTTGAGCAGGTTATTATAAAATAGTTTCAAAAGTAGCTTTTGAATTGGTATGACTCCAGTGATTTCCAAGGAGGCATGTGTCCATCTTACTTCTACCTGGGTATTATGCTGCTGTAATGCCAGGTTTCTAAGCAAAATATTACATCAAAAAATTTTAAGGGGAAAAAGGGTATTTATTAGTAAGTTGCCACTGCTTAGTGAAGAATCAAGGGAAGGTATTTTATAAATTTCTAATAAACCATTTTGATTATGCCTGGAAAATTGCATCTTTAAAAATTAAAGTATGTGTACCTTGTGGTACATGGATTTAGTTGCTCCAAGGACCAGAAATCGAACCCATGTCTCCTGCATTGGCCCGTGGATTCTTATATGCTGTGCCACCAGGCAAGTCCAGTACCTAACATTTTGAGAGTCTGTTTGCCTGTGTTGTTTGGGAGAGTCACCATAGACTAATAAATAGGCTGGAACAAGTTACCTGAACCACGGCCATTCACAGAGACTCAAGGTAGTTCGTCCCCATTACTGGCAGTTCCATTGTGGACCAGACATATTTTTTAGATGGGAAACCAGGTCTGAATGGAAGGCTTACAAGAAAAAAGGATTGGTTTGCTGGAGTGGTTGAAGTTCGACCTTGAATACAGCGAGATATTTGGGTAAACCAGTTCCCATGAGCCACAGAACCAAGATGGTACAGAGAGGCCATGTAGTGGAGACAAGGAGGAGAAAACTTAAGAATGGAGGGGGGAATCAATACTTTGTTTTAAAGTGTTGTATCTTAGGAGATTGAAAAGGACATAAGATGGAGAGGTAAAAGTGCTCAAACTCATCAGGTTCACCACTACCACAGTTTCGTGGCCTTAGGCCCTTCACTTACTCTCTTTGGGCCTTTTAGTTTCCTTATTTATAAAAAGAAATTTAAAGAGTTTGGTGAATAGACTATGTCTAGATTTCAAGCCCTAAAACTTGTCTATGAGGACATAAATGTTCTTTATTTATGTTTGCTTGTTTGTTGTATGATGCTATTGATAAAGTCATCAACTGGTCTGATTTTTGTTTCCATTTCAACTAGGGGGCAGTGGCCAGGCCCTGCAGAAAACCCAGTGTTTTTCAGAAAAATTCTTGAAGAGGGGTCAAGAACCGGACTGCTAGATATTCATTCCTTTTAGAAGATTTTTCTCTTACTCTTTCAATAATTTTGTATTATGAAAGTACAGGATGAGTTTGCTAAAGGAAGCTATAAAAGCTCTGATATTCAAAGAGTTAAGCAAATCCCACAGATACCTTGTAATTTTCCTTACTTGTGAACAATAAGATGGGTCCTCTAAATGATCATAGTGAGCATAAATATAGAAAACTCTTGAAGTTGGCAGTGGATTATTTGACCAGACTCTCCAACTTTAAAGAAACCATTTTTGTCTCCTGGGACATACTCCCTAACTCCCACCCACCTCCAGCCCCACAAGCACATACCTCCCCATACCCATCTGCCTCAGGATGGGCAGGTGTGTAGAGCAGGGGAAGAGCTGTAGGAATAGCTGTAGTCACCCAAGGAGAGTGAAGGGGCCAAGAACAGACCCCTTTGACAAAAAAAGAGGGAAAAGAGGGGACCAAAAGAGATGACGAAAGATGGTTACGGCTCTGGGCCAGACCTGTGTCACTGTCCTTTGCTCTCAGAGGAGACAGCCCATGGCTCATTCACATGTCCTATGTCTATTCTAGAAATCACCAGTTTTCGATGTTTTGTGTCTAGGATGTCAGCATTTCCAGGATATTTAGTGTTCTAGCTTGTCTAGCAATCTGTCCACATGCGCCATTAATTCCTGAGTAGGTAAGATAAACTATCTGGCCTTGCTCTGTCTGCCACCTTTCCTATGCCTTCTGATCCATTCAGATTGATGAAGATATCCATTAAACCTTTTGGAAGGGATCCAAGAGGCTGGACAGCAGTGTCACAGCCTTGCTGACTTGCTCTAGGCCAAAGAAAATCTGTGAGTGTTAGAATTCATCTCCCAACTTCTTGATCTCTTATTTTCATTGGGAAAGAAAATGGACTGTGTAACTTTTTTCTTATAAGGGACCAAGAAAGGAAGCGCTTCTGGTTCTTATGGGCAAGAAAGAGTGCCTGAGATTCAGATGAGACCTAGAGTTTTGGATTCTGCCCTTGAGCTTCGTGTAAACACTTGGGACCTTTTCCCTCAGTCTCGCTCAGTTCCCACCAGTAATGAGATGGAGTTGGATGCTTTGCCCCAAAAGAGTCTAGTAGTTTCCTCCCGTATCCACAATACCAGAGACAGACTCAAACACAGAGAAATACTGGTTTGGTTCCGAAGGAATGTTTTTATATTTCATTTTACCAGTTCAGAAAATAAATGGACATGGTTTCAATTTGAACTATATTCCGAGGCTTTATTTATATATTTAAAATCTTAGTCTTGCTTTTGAAAGCAAAAAAAAAAAGGGAATGCTTGGGTTCAGTTCAAAATTCACAGAATTTCCAGCTTTTTGGTACACAGTATGGTTCAAATCCCTTTTTAATCTCAGCTGTTTGCTTCAAAGAGAAGTGGGGTGACATCGTCCCTTTACAAGAAAGGCCTATGAAAAATTGGTTATTATTTATTATTCCTCCTCTATTTCTCCCTGGATAAAGATGAATATTCCTAAAATTTAGTAAAGTCTAGGTAGATGATCTCTTTGTCACGTCCTTCCTGCTTTATTCATGATCTGGCACAGCTCTTGTGGTCATAAGGGGTTTTCTTTTTTTTTTTTCAGGCAAAGTGTTACTGTTTCTTTTTCTTCTCAAGTGTTCAGGATGGAACTTCTGTAGTAATTCCTGAGGCTCTTGCCCTCAACAAAAGTGACGAGGTTAATGAGGTGTTGGAAGATGGCAAAACCAGCTCCAGTGTTACGCTTTCCAACTTTTAAATTAGGAACCCTGATGAATGGCTTGCTTGTAAAGTATTCTTTCCCTGGGTGACACCCCTGCCCAGCCAGGAGGGGTGAGGAAGAGCATGATGAGATCAAGCAGGCCAGCTCCTCTTTGCTTTTTCCCATCTGCCTGACTCCCACCCAGTGCTTTAACTGCCATAAATAATGCCCCCAGGGGCTTTCAGAGACTTCCAAAGGCCAGGGCTGCTAGTGCAGCGTGAGTAGCCACGGAAACATGAGCTAGCTGGGAGCTTTCTCTTTCCGTTTTTCTCCTGCAGACCATTGGTTTGGATCCAGAGTTTCCCACAGCTTTTTGGTGTGTTTATTAGATGGAGCCTTAGATGTGGGCTCTGGTGGGACTGGCTCCTTCCAGGTACTCATAGTCATGGAACCAGAAACGTCTTTTAGGGGGAATGCTGGTGGAGGCTATCACTGTTAAACAACCTGGGAAGTTTCACTGAGAAAACACGAATTTGTTGAGTTTGTACCTTGGAGGAAGCGTTCTGAGCATTCCCATCATGTCATGACAGTTATGTAATCTGATCATTTCCAGGACCCTGTTTTCGGCAGCAGTGGGACACAGCCACATTTCTTTTCCCAAGTGAATCAAATTTCATCCAAGAAAGGTATCAAGGCTAGAAAGACAGACAGGGTGATTATATGTGGATGGATGTGATACAGGGAAAATAATTCCTTCTAGAAATAGCAGCATGGACCCTTCATTATAATTTTACAAAGCGTGTTTTCCAGTCTGTGATATTTGGATATTTTAAGAGGTAGAGAAATGCATAGAAAATACAGGGAGGCACGAGCAAGGAAGCAGTGATCGGTGGTTACAAGAACAGGATAGCAGTGAGTGCTATTTCTCCTTGTACCCCACAGTTTTTGTAAACTTAGCTTAAGAAAAAAATTTGTGAAGAGTAGTTCTGGATTTTAATATGTGCTTAGATGCATGTGACTACCACCACAGTCAGTTAAGTCGCTCAGTCGTGTCCAACTCTTTGCGACCCCATAAATCACAGCACGCCAGGCCTCCCTATCCATCACCAACTCCTGGAGTTCACTCAAACTCATGTCCATCGAGTTGGTGATGCCATCCAGCCATTGCATCCTCTATCGTCCCCTTCTTCTCCTGCCCCTAATCCCTCCCAGCATCAGGGTCTTTTCCAGTGAGTCAACTTTTCGCATGAGGTGGCCAAAGTATTGGAGTTTCAGCTTCAGCATCAGTCCTTCCAAAGAACACCCAGGACTGATCTCCTTTAGAATGGACTAGTTGGATCTCCTTGCAGTCCAAGGGACTCTCAAGAGTCTTCTCCAACACCACAGTTCAAAAGCATCAATTCTTCGGCACTCAGCTTTCTTCACAGTCCAACTCTCACATCCATACATGACCACTGGAAAAACCATAGCCTTGACTAGACGGACCTTTGTTGGCAAAGTAATATCTCTGCTTTTGAATATGCTGTCTAGGTTGGTCATAACTTTCCTTTCAAGGAGCAAGCATCTTCCAACTTTATGGCTGCAATCACCATCTGCAGTGATTTTGGAGCCCCCCAAAATAAAATCTAACACTGTTTCCACTGTTTCCCCATCTATTTCCCATGAAGTGATGGGACCAGATGCCATGATCTTAGTTTTCTGAATGTTGAGCTTTAAGCCAACTTTTTCACTCTCCTCTTTCACTTTCATCAAGAGGCTTTTTAGTTCTTCGCTTTCTGCCATAAGTGTGGTGTCGTCTGCGTATCTGAAGTTATCAATATTTCTCCTGGCAATCTTGATTCCAGTTTGTGCTTCATCCAGTCCAGCATTTCTCATGATGTACACTGCATATAAGTTAAATAAGCAGGGTGACAATATACAGCCTTGGCTTACTCCTTTCCTGATTTGAAACCAGTCTGTTGTTCCATGTACAGTTCTGTTACTTCTTGACCCACATACAAATTTCTCAGGAGGCAGGTAAGGCAGTCTAGTATTCCCATCCCTTTAAGAATTTCCCACAGTTTCTTGTGATCCACACAGTCAAAGACTGGCATAGTCAATAAAGCAGAAATAGATGTTTTTGTGGCATTCTCTTGCTTTTTCAGTGATCCAATGGATGTTGTCAATTTGATCTCTGGTTCCTCTGCCTTTTCTAAATCTAGCTTCAACATCTGAAAGTTCATGGTTCATGTACTGTTGAAGCCTGACTTGGAGAATTTTGAGCATTACTTTGCTGGCGTGTGAGATGAGTGCAATTGTGCTGTAGTTTGAGCTTTCTTTGGCATTGGCTTTCTTTGGGATTGGAATGAAAACTGACCTTTTCCAGTCCTGTGGCCACTGCTGAGTTTTCCAAATTTGCTGGCATATTGAGTACAGCACTTTCACAGCATCATCTTTTAGGATTTGAAATAGCTCAGCTGGAATTCCATCACGTCCACTAGCTTTGTTCATAGTGATGCTTCCTAAGGCCCACTTGACTTCACACTTGAACATGTCTGGCTCTAGGTAAGTGATCACACCATTGTGATTATCTGGATCATGAAGTTTTGTTTGTTTTTTTTTTTTTTAGTTCTTCTGTGTATTCTTGCCACCTCTTCTTAATATCTTCTGCCTCTGTTAGGTCCATACCATTTCTGTCCTTTATTGAGCCCATCTTTGTATGAAATGTTCCCTTGGTATCTATCATTTTCTTGAAGAGATCTCTAGACTTTCCGATTCTATTGTTTTTCTCCATTTCTTTGCATCGATCACTGAGGAAGGGTTTCTTATCTCTCCTTGCTATTCTTTGGAACTCTACATTCAGATGGGTGTATCTTTCCTTTACTCCTTTGCCATTTGCTCCTCTTCTTTTCTCAGCTATTTGTAAGGCCTCTTCAGACAAGCATTTTGCCTTTTTGCATTTCTTTTTCTGAAGTATAGTGTTGATCACTGCCTCCTGTACAATGTCACAAACCTCCATCCATAGTTCTTCAGGCAATCTGTCTGTCAGATCTAATCCCTTGAATCTATTTGTCAATTCCACTGTATAATCAAAAGGGATTTGATTTAGGTCATACCTGAATGGTCTAGTCATTTTCCCTACTTTCTTCAATTTAAGTCTGAATTTGGCAATTAGGAATTCATGACCTGAGCCACAGTCAGCTCCCAATCTTGTTTTTTCTGATTGTATAGAGCTTCTCCATCTGTGGCCACAAAGAATATAATCAGTCTGATTTCGGTACTGACCATCTGGTGATGTCAGTACAGAGCAGAGTCTTCTCTTGTGTTGGAAGAGGGGGTTTGCTATGACCAGTGTGTTCTCTTGGCAAAACTCTATTAGCCTTTGCCCTGCTTCATTCTGTACCCCAAGGCCAAATTTGCCTGTTACTCCAGGTATTTCTTGACTTCTTACTTTTGCATTCCAGTCTCCTGTCATAAAAAAGGACATCTTTTTGGGTGTTAGTTCTAGAAAGTCTTGTAGGTCTTCATAGAACTGTTCAACTTCAGCGTTTTCAGCATTACTGGTCAGGGCATAGACTTGAATTACTGTGATATTGAATGGTTTGCCTTGGAAACGAACAGAGATCATTCTCTTGTTTTTGAGATTGCATCCAAGTACTGCATTTTGGACTCCTTTGTTGACTATGATGGCTACTCCATTTCTTCTAAGGGATTCTTGCCCACAGTAGTAGATATAATGGTCATCCAAGTTAGTCTCTTGGACTGCAAGGAGATCCAACCAGTCCATTCTAAAGGAGATCAGTCCTGGGTGTTCTTTGGAAGGACTGATGCTGAAGCTGAAACTCCAATACATTGGCCACCTCACGTGAAGAGTTGACTCATTGGAAAAGACTGATGCTGGGAGGGATTAGGGATAGGAGGAGAAGGGGACAACAGAGGATGAGATGGCTGGATGGCATGACCGACTCAATGGACATGGGTTTGGGTGGAGTCCGGCAGTTGGTGATGGACAGGGAGGCCTGGCGTGCCGCGATTCATGGGGTCACAAAGAGTCAGACAAGACTGAGCAACTGAACTGAACTGAAGTCAAATTCACCCATTCCAGTCCATTTTAGTTCACTGATCCCTAAAATGTCGACGTTCACTCTTGCCATCTTCTGTTTAACCACTTCCAGTTTGCCTTGATTCATGAACCTAACATTCCAGGTTTCTATGCAATATTGCTCTTTACAGCATCAGACCTTACTTCCATCACCAATCACATCCACAGCTGGGTGTTGTTTTTGCTTTGGCTCCGTCTCTTCATTCTTTCTGAGTTATTTCTCCATTGAAAATAAAATGGGTCAGAGTGGTCTTTGTTAAATATTTCGTGAGATCTCCTTTGCGTGGTCTTTGCTGTATTTCACCAGTGTTTGCCATGCCATTAGGCGAGCACTTAAAGATAGGGGCAGAAAATGCCAAGTGAGAAATAATTTTCTCCTTCAGAAGAATCTGCTTTTTATTTGTAAAATATGTCTGGACCTACCTAGACTCAGATTACTCAGCAAATTCCTTTCTCATTTAGAATAATTGTCAGTAGGGCAAGCCTGAACTGTAAGTATGGGGAATAGATAGATTTTGATTACCTTTAAGGATGTGCCTTTGAGACCAAGAGCTTAATAGACTTTCCTTAATTAAGAGATAGCTATAATTTACTTTTAAGTAGCTGCATTTGTATATGATAGGAGCTAAAGTCATTTTTTAAAAATGGGTGTGTTTTGAAGTAGTGAGAAGTTTCTTCTCCTATGTTACTAGTTTGTTAAATTTCCTTTGATAAATATTGTAGAGATTGTTCAATCCAGCCTTTCTTATCATAAGTTTGTGTGTGTGTGTGTGTTTTGTTTTTAAAGTGAAAGGATTCTTTTGCCCCTAAAGGATGACAAGCTCTCTCTTTTACCAGCCTTCTGCTGCAGCCTGCAGCCAAGTCTAGGATTCTCACCCCTGGGGGGACTCCTTTGGCTTAAATCCCTTCATTTACTGGAAGCTGTTAAATCTGTAGTGGTGATGGTGGTGTGTGTGTGTCTTTCTATTTCTGGGAGGTTCTTTAAAAAGGACTGTAAGTCTATTTTGGATCACCTGGATGATTACCCTGTGACTCAGCCTGGCCATTTTGTTTTGGTTCCAAGGTTTGCATGGGTGTTTCTGCTCACAGTGGGACCAAGGGAACGCCATTGACATCCTGTTGCAGAGTAGACTAAAGATAAAACATGGTGTCCAAATTGAGTCCTCAGATGGCTCCCACTGACAGTCATTCCAGTTTCTAAAGCTTGGTGTGGTTGGCCCCTTATTTTTATTGCAGTCAAAGATGGAGCAAAGAGCCAACTTTGTAAGTCCCAAGTTCAATAGAATTTCTTTTCCTTCTTTGGGATGTTTTTGATATTGTATTTTAGGGTACCATATTAAATTGATTAGCATTTCAAAATAATGGAACAGAAGATCCAATTGTTTTATTATTTAAAAGCACAAATTACAACAACAAAAACAATAATTTATAAAGCTGTTTTTGTAGGCTAAGTACTTTGCTTCTATTTAATCCTCACAACATCCCTCTTGAGTTGATACTCACCATATTTTACAGGGAGTGGTGGGGCTTACAGAGATTAAGTCACTTGCCCATGTCATCAATGGCATTCAGCCTAGGCAGCCTGAGTCTAGATCCATCACACTAAGCCTCATTTTGTGAAAGAGAAAACACACAACTGTATCTTTCTGCTATTAAACACTTTTCAGTTTCAGTTCACTATCTCAGAAAATCATATCATCTGTCACATTTATGTCTGTATGTCAGATTTATTGGCATTGCGATTCTTTTTTTAATTTCTTTATAAATAAGTCACATATGGTTTCCCAGGGTGTCGCAGTAGTAAAGAATCCACCTGCCAGTTGAGGAGGCTCAGGAGATGTGGGTTTGATCCCTGGGTCGGGAAGATCCCCTAGAGTAGGAAATGGCATCTCAACTCCAATGTTTTTGCCTGGAAAATTCCATGGACAGAGGAACCTGGCGGGCTACAGGTTGTGGGTTGCAAAGAATGGGACACAACTGAGCATGCACACATGCTAAACACATATACGTATTTATAAATTTGGTTTAGTAGTCATGTAAGAACTATAAGCATGAGAGTTTATACCTAGTTTTATATATTTGTGTGTATTTAAGTAATTTTATAATAAAAATGGCTTAAGTCAACACTGGCAGTCCACAGTATTAAGTCATTAACACCCTCAACACATTAACACTGTTTACTTTAAATAAAATCCCTTAATAGCCTAAGAGACTGGACATATTTTGATGGACTGGGAGTGAATGCGCATAACACAGGGTGCTGTGTAGAAATGACTCTGCCACTGGTAATGAGGTACCAGTAGGGGAGCAGGTTGATATTTTTTCTTTCAGCACTTTGAAGACCAGATTCTACTCTTCTCTGCCACTACTGTGCTGAAGAGTCTGCTGCCAGTCTGAAACCACTTTATAGGTAATGACTCTTTCCTCCCTCTGTTTTTGAGATATACTCTATGGCATTCTCCATATTCACAGCTGGATGTGGATATAGTTTTCTTTATACTGCATAGGACTTCATATGTGTCCTAAATCTTTGGATGCACATCTTTCATCAAAACTGGAAAATTCTCAGTGAAAATCTCTCCAGATACCCTCAGTCCCTGTTTCCATTCTGTTTTCCTTGTCTCTTGACCTCTTATTGATCTCACCATGTTACATTCTGCTTAATTTTTTCAGATTTATTTTTCTGTTTACCCAGATTCTCTCTCCAGATATGTCCATAATATTTAGCCCATCTGTAAGGATTTTTTTTTAATGGAAGGGAGAAGTTTATTTTATCATTTACATTTTTGAATTTTATTGAAATATATGTGTACAGTGAAGCACATCATTTAAATTGTATAGTTAGGTACATGTAGATAAATGTGTGCACACAGGGAACTACCACCACAACATTTTCATCACCCCTAAGAGTTTCTTTGTTCCCCTTTGAGACATTTTCAACAATCCTTTCTTCATATATATGTTTTTCTGGCCCCTTTCCTTTCTCCTTGTCCTTTGGAAATCCTGTTTCATGTGTATTGAACATTTGGACATTGTCCTCCTAGGTGTCTGGGCTTCTCAGTTTTTTTCCGATCTTTATTCTTTGTGCTCTTTGGGGGTTTCTGTTGCTCTGTCTTCAAGTTCACCATCTCTTTGTTCTGCTGTCCACCAAATGGTGGTTGAACTCATATAGTGAACTTTAAAAATTCAATTTTTTACTTTTCACCTCTAGAATTTCCATTTGTTTTGTTTTAGTTTCCATTTCTCTGTTGAGAATTCCTAGCTGTTCATTCAATGTTATAGTCTAGTTTCCTTTAGTTATTTGAACATATTTATAATTACTGCTTGTCTGTGTTTCCTAAATCCAATATCTGGAACTGTTCAGAGTCTGTTTCTATTGGCTGCCCTTTCCCCTGAATATAGAGCACACTTCGATATTTCTTTGAGTGTTCATTTCTGGTTGAAAATTGGAACTTGCAGATAGTACATTATGCAACTGTGGATTCTGTTGTATTTTTCTGAGTGTGTGTGTGTGTGTGTGTGTGTGTGTGTGTGTGTGTGTGTGTGTGTATTTGGTTCTAGTAGGCAGTTAACTTTCCTGGACTCCAACTGCAAACTTTGTCACCCGTCTGATATGAAGCAACTAGACTCTCTATTCTTATAGCCTCCCACTGCTACTTTTTTTCCTGATCCTTTGAGATTTTTTTCCTTGTTTCTGTATAATATGTTGGTCATCCTTTTTTGATTTTCTTCTCAGGATTCCAATTGTCCTAATATCTAGCTGTTTGGCTGACTTGGGGGCTGTGTTCCAGATCTTTCAAGCCTATAAGTTCCAACTTTCTGACTCTTGTGCACAGTTGGAAAGTTTACTCAGTTTAAAAAAAGGGCAGCAGACTTACAGATAGGGCTGCACACAACTGTCATTAAGAAGCAGATTTGTCTCTGGCTCCTACCCACTCTTGCACCAGGCCGCTTAGCACCTCCTGCACATGCATAGTTGAGTGCTTGGCCTGGGATTTGGGCAGAGTTTGTACTCAAAGTTGTATACTCCTTCTGTGGGGTTTTTTGTTGGTGTTTTATTTTTTATTTTTTTTTTTGCTGCCAGTGTTTTTCCTCTAGACTTCTAGCTACTTTTTCAGCCTTGAACTTTCATCTCTGGCACCTTGGCTAGTAAGGGTGTGATTTTCCACTGCTTTTTTTTTTTTTTTTACAGTTAAAGCTGTAAGAGTTGGGCATTACCTCCAGCCAGGAAGACATAAACTCTCAATTCTTACCTCTTCCTGTGGCAGTTTTTGGAGAGTAAATCCTCCTCCTTTCAGACTCTCTCCAGGGTCTTGAAATGGTTGCTCTTAAAAAAAACAAAAACAATAAACTTCTTTAAAATTGTGTTTTTATCATTGTTATCTGTAAGAGGGTCTCATCATTTTAGTCCTCTTACATTCCTGGGAATAGTCCACCCATTTGGTTCCTTTCTGAATTAAATCTGCCTAAAAGTCTATAGTAGTCTTTTTATTTCCCCCATTATAAGTCCCTTTTGAAAAAAAATTTTTTTGAAAAATATTTTAACTATATTTATTTTATGGTCTATACACAATTAATATCTAATAGTATTTCCAGCATCTGAAGTTCTTGGGTGTTGAGCAGTGCTGCTGACAAGTTGTGTCTACTGTCTCTCTCTCATTGAACTTTTTATAAGTAGTTTTGGGATCATGAACCAATGATCTGGAGTGCATTAAACATGGAGAAATACTACATCCTGATTTGAGGGTTTGAATCTGCAAAGAGGTTTTTGTTTGTTTTTTCCTGGTGTCCAGAGACTCTAGTATATGGACCATTATTTTATTAATTTCTATGGCTAGAGGCTCTCAGAGGTCAATCATGTAGTAAAAATTTGAGTCTCAATCTACTTGAGCACAGGCTCATGATAATAAATTCTTAGAGGGAAGCTCTTCTGTCTCATAATACAGAGCTAGGGAAAGCCATATCCATAGCCCAGTGGATAGACTTTTCTTGATCCATTTCTTCACTGACAATATAGCTCTTCAAGACTTCTGGTGAGCAGTAGTCTTGATAATAGTTTCTTGCCTACCTCCCACTCAAGTCTGTTGTGTACCCACTTCTCTATAGAAGCTTTAAAGACTTCACCTACTCGATTACCAGAGGGGTCAGATGAATCCCTAGCACTGCCAGTTCCTACTTACTTCTCTGATATTCCATTTTCTTATTTGATTTGCCTTTCTATTCTGGGAAGTGTGGAACAGAAAAGTATAGAGAAGAGTGTAATAAAGACCTGTATACTCATTGCATATTTTTATTAGTTAACATTTTGCCATATTTGTCTGTGTTTGCTGAACCATTGTGAAGTAAATTATATATTACATCATTAACATTTTACCCCTAAATGCTTTAGCATGCAGGCTTTCCAGGTGGCTCAGTGGTAAAGAATCCACCTGACAGTGCAGAAGATGGAGGAGACACGGGTTCAATCCCTGGGTCGGGAAGATCCTCTTCCAAGGACATTGCAATCCAGTATTCTTGTTTGGATAACCCCATGGACAGAGGGCCTGGTAGGCTATAGTCCACGGGGTCACAAAGAATCAAACTGAGTGACTGAGCACACAGTCACTTTAGTGCCATCTACAAAAGTTAGGCTTTTCTCTACACAATCATATTGCTATTTTCATGTTTAACAAACTGTATTAATTAGGAGTCTCCAAAGAGATAGAACTGTGAGAGAGGGAGAGAGAGAATGTGTGTTTGTGGCTGGAGTGGAGGGCGGGGGCGCAGAAAGAAAAAGAACTGAGTAAATGGGAAGAAGAAAATTAAGAAGTTTTACCAGACAGTTCCTTAGAACAAAGAGTCATGTATTTCTAGACTAAAATGGCGCACCATAAACAGCACAGTGAATAAAAAGATCCCACACCAAGGCACATTATTATAACCTTTCAAACACTGGAGGTGTTTGAAAGAAAATGTTGAAAACTTCCAGAGATGAAAAGAGGTGATATTCAATTGATCAGGAATCAGAATGGCATCACGCTCTTCCTATAAGCACTGTACACTTGGGGGACAAAGGAACAGTTCCTTCATGTTTCTGAGTGAGAATAATTTCTTAGGGTTTCTTACTCAGCCAGCCTGACAATCAAGTGTAAGATTACAATGAAGACATTTTCAGACACAAAGGACTTTTATAGTAACTTTTTGCTTAACAAGTTGTAAGAAAGCTGCTGGAGGAAGTATTTGCAATTGTCAGTCAGTTCAGTTCAGTTAAGTCACTCAGTCACTCAGTCGTGTCTGACTCTTTGCGACCCCATGAATCGCAGCACACCAGGCCTCCCTGTCCATCACCAACTCCCAGAGTTCACCCAAACTCTTGTCCATCAAGTCGGTGATGCCATCCAGCCATCTCATCCTCTGTTGTCCCCTTCTCCTCCTGCCCGCAATCCCTCCCAGCATCAGGGTCTTTTCCAATGAGTCAACTCTTCGCATGAGGTGGCCAAAGTATTGGCGTTTCAGCTTCAGCATCAGTCCTTCCAATGAACACCCAGGGCTGATCTCCTTCAGAATGGACTGGTTGGATCTCCTTGCAGTCCAGGGGACTCTCAAGAGTCTTCTCCAACACCACAGTTCAAAAGCATCAATTCTTCGGTGCTCAGCTTTCTTCACAGTCCAGCTTTCACATCCATACATGACTATTGGAAAAACCATAGCCTTGACTAGATGGTCCTTTGTTGGCAAAGTAATATCTCTGCTTTTGAATATGCTATCTAGGTTGGTCATAACTTTCCTTCCAAGGAGTAAGTGTCTTTGCAGTTGTGGGGCTAACTAAAAACAGAGGATTGTATGAAATCCTGGGATTGCATAGCTAAAACAGAAGAGAGGCACAAGAGATCCTAGGAAAATATGGAGGAAGTCACAGGGTGATTGCCCCATGGGCTCCAGAGATAACATCTCAATGAAAATTGAATTTATAAACAATGTGGTTTATTATACTGAGAGTCTTTTTAGAGCTTTGTCAGAAATTTTGGGGTTGAATTAGTGATGAAAAAGTTGAAAATGAAAGAAATGAAAAACAGATACATAAGAAAAGACAAGCAGACATCCATGGCTTATCTGTAACAGTTATGTAGTTTACAAGTATAAACATTGAATCTTGCACTAATCAGTGATGCCATGTGACTATGGAAGGTCACTGAGATGGGGTGGAGGCTATGACATAGCTGGCTGGAGGGTAGAGAAAAAAGCTAAATCCTTACCTTCCACAGAATGAAAGCAATAGATACTATTTAATATTGAAGAAAAATCAAGAAATGAAGCATCAGCATATTGTTTAGAAAAAGAAAGCATCAGAAATATTTAAAGTGAAAGTCGCTCAGTCGTGTCCACCTCTTTGTGACTCCATGGAATTCTCCAGGCCAAAATACTGGAGTGGGTAGCCTTTACCTTTTCCAGGGGATCTTCCCACCCCAGGGATCTAATCCAGGTCTCCCACATTGCAGATGGATTCTTTGCCAGCTGAGCCACAAGGGAAGCCCAAGAATATGGAGTGGGTAGCCTATCCCTTCTCCAACAGATCTTCCTAACCCAGGAATCAAACTGGGGTCTCCTGCGTTGCAGGCAGATACTTTACCAACTGAGCTATGATGAAAGTGCTTGCCTCTGGGAAGCAGGAACCAGGAGTACAATGGGAAGAGGGACAACTGTTTTTTGTTAACATCTTGTAGTGTTATATGATTTTTAAAACTATGTACCTGTGTTAGTTTGATTTTTTAAAATATTGTTTAAATCAAAATTCATCAATTTCAGAATTTTAAATACTCTTTGTAACTAACCGTGATGCATTTCATAATGCATTGTAACACTGCTATGTTGGTAAAGGTCTAAGTCATACTAACTTTTTTCAAGGGCACGGTGTTCCAACTCTTAAATTTGCATTGTTCAGTGGAGTGGCCATTAGCCATGCATGGCTGTTTAAATTAAAATTAAAGCTTCAATTCTTCAGTTGCACTGGTCACATTTCCCAGTGCTCTGTAGCCACATATCAGTTTAGTTCAGTTGCTCAGTCATGTCTGACTCTTTGCAATCCATGGACTGCAGCACGCCAGGCTTCCCTGTCCATCACCAACTCCTGAAGCTCGTTCAGATTCATGTCTATCAAATTGGTTATGCCATCCAACTATCTCATCCTCTGTTGTCCCCTTCTCCTTATATGGCTAGTGGCTAACATATTGGACAGCACTGCACTGTCTTAAATCATTCTTGAATTCACCTCTTCCCAGCTCATTGCCATTATCTCTAGGCAGTACACCGTGGAGATTGAAGGTGTGTGCTTTGGAGTCAGACTGCATTAGCTCATATCTTACTAGCTGTTTGACCCTGAACATGTCACATAACCTCTTAGTGTTTCAGTGTCCCCATCTATAAAGCGGGGACACTAATAGCATTATCACGGTCTCGGGGTTGTAAGGCAAGACTGTGATAATGCATTTAAATGAAATGCTTAGTACCATACCTGGCCCATAGTAAGCACTCATAGGTTTATCTGCTGTAACTCCTATCATCATCATGCCGTGCTGCATACCCCGTCAGCCACCTCTGAGCTCACATGCAGTCCTGGTGGACAGTCCCCTTTCCAGCTGACGACTTCTCACCTGAAGGCCTGCCTCCCTCTTTTTCTCTGCCTGAGAACTTCCCTGGCTGTTATGTGACTTTGCTCAGGTGAGAGGCAGAGAAGCCCAGAAATGCTGGGATTATACCTCTAGTGTAAGCTCACAACCACTTAAGGAGAAAAAGTACCCACTTTCTTTATTGGGGCAATTCTGAGGTATCTTCTCCATAATCCTTGAGAGGCTCCCAGGGACACCGAGCCCCCTACCCCCACCCTCTATTCCACAGCAGTGATGTGATCAGTGACGCGCCTTTGTTGACCTTCCTCCCATTCCTCTCTTACTTTCCTTCCCTTACTTGTGCTTCTTGGGATCTGCTCCCAGCCTTGGTGGAACCCATATTAAGACAGTCGATCATCATCACTACCACCACCACCGTCAATTCTGGTTCTCATTATCTCAAGGCCAAGCTCTTATAGTAGCTTCCTGGCTTGTTTTTCCATCGTCTCTTCCATATTATACGAGAGCTATCTCAGTTTAAATGTAGAGTTATGACTTACCTGCTTAAAGACTCTGATGCTTCCTTCTTGCCCACAGGTGGAGGCTGAACTTAGTCCTGCAATAAAGAACTTGAACAAATTCCCTAGAGCCTACCTTACCAGCCTTACCTCTTGTTAGTCTTGCTGTACACCATCCTTTAAACATACCATTCTCCTTTGCACTTCTGTGTCTGAACACATGCTGTCTTCTCTGATTGGAGTAATAATAATTGCAGTGCACAGCTGTTAACCACCTACTCTGTACCAAGGAGAGCCCTATGTAGCCTACACAGATGAGTTCTTTAATCTTTAACTTTATGAAGAAGGTTTTTATGTTCTCCTTGTATTAGGGATGTAGAAACCCAGGCTTAGGGAAGTTACATTCTTAATAGCAGAGTTTGGTAATACCAAGCTGATATCCTGTATTTGGCAGGAAAGTGGCATGACACAGGCATAGTTTACTTAGAGGAAATCAACTTTACTCGCCCAGGAGAGAGATTTGGGGGTGGGCAGAGAGGCAGAAGGAGAAAGATGAATAGCGTGGGCGATCCGCCTGCCTGTCTGCTCCAGCACGTGTGCTCCTGGGGGAGAAAGGGGGGCATGGCTCTGCTGTTACCCACATTGTCCTGGGGGCACCTCGCCAGGGAGTGTGACGAGAGTGCTTACTTGTTTGCAACATTCCTATGACATAGCTGCCTGAACCTTTGCCAAAGACTTCCGAGAGATGGTATATGCATCTCCCTGCAGGCTTTTCAGGGTTGCCTGTGACTGTGTGTGACTTGTTACAGGCTGACTCTCCACCGCCCGATCAAGGACGAGGTGAGACCACTCCATGGTCTTGCTTTCCTTTCCCACTTTGCCACCTGGTAGACACCTGCTCATCTCTTCCGCAGCACCTCCTCTGGTAGGCTTTCTCCATCTCCTTTGGGAAGAGCCTTTCCTCCCACCCGGGCCTCTGTGGCCCCCTGTACACGTTTCTTTCAGTGCTGTCCCATGTGGCCTAATGATTTGTTTATATACCACGTTCCCCAGCCAGGCAGTAGATTCCTCCCTGGACCCCCTCCTCTTTTCTTTCTCCAGTATCTGCTACAGTCCCCTCTCCATAGCAGCGAGAACTATCTTGGTTGTCAGCAGGGCAGGTCTCCATGCCTTCTAGAGAAAGGAGGGAGATCAGTTCTGAATGGTTATTGTAATCAGTCATGTTCTTACAGACTCTGGAGACTGAAAATAATCTATCCTGTCTCTTCTCTGTTCTCTTTGGTTTCTATTTTCTTTCTATGGGGTTGCTATTTGATCATAGGTCTTTAAGAAGCCAGTTACTGCAGGGTAATGTGGCCCATCGGACTTTCCTTGTTAGATCCATGAAAACATGTTTTTGTTATCTATCTTCATACCCAAATTAAAACATCTCCATCAGACAGCCAACCTCCCCCCAACCCTGAGACTGGCACCATCCCTGAAGAGTTTCCAAGTTATCATTCTGTTTTTCTATCTTGTGAAGGATGTGGTTTTTGGTTGTGTGATTCTTTTTAAGCTGCTTCATTTGTTTTTGGACTGATTAATAGCATAGCTACCCAAACTTGGACAGAAACGTGAAATTCAGAATCTCTGGAAGCAACAGCACCAAGACGCTAATTAGTTCATGTTTTCCATATGAATGAGACTCAAATACACAATCACTGCTTCCTTGTTTTATCTCTCACCCTTGACTGTGCTGGCAAACCTTGCTTTTCCTTTTAGCTAAAAAAGGATTTGTTGGGGACAAAAATCCTTTTCCTGTACTTCACCTGCTGGATGGAATGAATAAAAGCCTCAGGGGAAGATCTAAATATTTGACAAATATAACCTCAACCCCCAAAGTTTTAAATCTGGAATACATTTTACAGTCTAAATTTGAACCCAGGCCAGGGACATGCATGCTGATACTGATTATCTGTGTTCTTTGGCAGAGGGTCTAGAGAAGTGATTTAATTCAATTGTGTGGGAAAGGGAAGGGAGAGAGAATGATCATGTAAATATCGTGCCCACTCGGTTATCTATTTGTGCTGGACAGTGGTATCCACCTGACTTCCCTCTTCCATCACTGGCCTCTGTCTTGCTGGCTGGCCTCAATTTGCGCCATGCTCCCCATCCCATGCTCTCCACTCTTGAGCTTCACTGGCATTGTGCTCCCATCTGCCACAGGGCCTTAGCACATGCTATTGCCCCTGTCTGGAATGTTCTTCACAGCCCACACTCCACCTCTTTACCTAGTCAGGTCTTACTCTTCTTGCACATAGCAGCTCACTTTCTCAGGGAAGTCCCTGAGATATTTATGAGTGAGATAAGTCCTCCATTGTGTATTTTGAGGACACTGAATACTTCTCCCTTGTAAGCACCTGTCACACTCGGAGCTTTATGTTCTCCTGTATGGTCCTTTATGTAACTTGTTTCCTACAGTGTGGCATTTTTATATGGGGAAAATGATATGCAAGTGTTCATGTTTTTTCCTTTAAAGTTCTGTGTTTAATAGATGTTAGAAAAAAATCTATATAATAGTAGCTTGTCCCTTTGTGAGTTACACTAGGCCTAAAATAGATAAAACTGTGAATCCACCTTTCATAAGCCATATGAATAAGAAGTACCATGAACAGGCAATGGGCATATAGGCAGAAATTTTGGAAGCAGTATGCAAATAGCAGAAATTTGGGAAACAGTGTGTTCATATGTTTCCTGTCACTAGAACATGCGCTGCAGAAGAGGGCCTCATTGTGCACCATTGTACGCACTAGGCCTGGTGCGTATTTTGGCCTTCATAAATATTTGTAGAAAGCCTGGTACATGACTAGATGAACAATCTAATGACTCAATGTGTGCCCCTCCCAGGCACATTAGGGAGCCGTAGGTCAGATGACTAGAAAGAAGGCCAAGATTTGTCTTGAGGATCATCCGTACGGATGCACACAGTGGAGACAGGTTGGGACTTTGTATACTTAGAGCATTCAGCTTGGGATGCCGAAAGATTGTGTAGGGTCTCGGGGATGTAGGAGACCTCTGCAGTTATCCTGCTCAGAGTGGTGCTTCTAGCATCCTGGGCAGGTACAGTCACAGACAAGCTTCCCTGATAACAGACTCTGTGATGAAAATTAGCATGCCGGAAGTTTATTAGGATCTTGGGATGAACACCTGTGGGAGGAGAGGAAGCAGGACAGAGCAGGAGAAGTTGAGGCTATCTCAGCATAGAGACCTCAGCTGACTTTATGAGAAGGTCTGAAGCTGAAATGATCCTTCAGAGCTGCCTAAAGCTGGTAGCTTCACAGACTGCCTCAGAGGGACATGCTCTTGAGCAAGGCAGCTCTCCTCCCCAAGGCCACCCATCTGCAGGTAATACTCTCAGCAGCTGGGAGGATCATTTCTGAAGGGAGACCTGAGGGATGCCTCACAGAGTCAACCATAGACGGCTGTCTAGAATCCATGCAAAAATCTCCAGGAGTGGCAGATGGCAGCCACTGTCTGTGGATTTGCTTCAACCATGGAGTGGCTGTAGTTGTTAGAGATAGTTTTTGCTTTATACTGAACCTCAAACCACTTTCTCAGCAAGTTCCAAATACCTGTACTCATTTTGACTATGAGGAAGAAAAGGAAAACGACCTTGAATGATCTGAGTAGAGCTATGATGAAAAGTGAAACTGAAGTCGCTCAGTCGTGTCCAGCTCTTTGGGACCCCATGGACTATAGCCTACCAGGTTTCTCTGTCCATGGGATTTTCCAAGCAAGAATACTGGAGTGGGTTGCCATTTCCTTTTCCAGGAGATCTTCCCAACCCAGGGATTGAACTCGGGTCTCCTGCATTGTAGGCAGACACTTTATCGTCTGAGCCACCAGGGAAGTCTATGATAGCTCATGTCAAATCTTCTCTTGACTCAATCACCTAGTTTCTTCTGCTGTTTTTTTGGTATGTGTTTTTCTGGCCCCTTGCTATTCATCTTTTAGCCTCCATTTGCAAAACTTCATTTAATATGTAACATCTAAAATGAGATACAGTAATCCAGATGTGGCCTAACCAGCCCAGACTACAATGGGACAATTACATAACATCATCTGTGCCTTATAGAAGTAAACTTGGAGGCAACTGAGATTCTTCTGCCTTTTTCAAATGAATTGCTGTGAAGCAAGCTCTCTCCAAATGTGGGCTTATGAAAACAATCACTGGGAACCTAAATGGAGAACCTAAAGACCATTTTAAGCTCTATCATGTTACATAGTATGTATAATTATATTCTTATAAAAGTAATAGCAAATGTTTATTCAGTCCTTATCATATGCCAGATACTGGGTCAAAAATTCTTGCATGCCGCCATCTCATTGGATCCTCTCAACAAACTTGTGAGGTTGGTACTCTTTGTATCCTCATTTTGCAGGGGAGGAAACAGAGGATAGAGGATTAAGTAACCTGCACTAATTTACCAAGTCAGTAGATGGAAAAGCCAGGATTCCAACTCTGCCAGTCTGACCCCAGAAATACCTTCTTCTGTATGTGGATATTATATTGGTTTCAGTTCAGTTCAGTCGCTCAGTCATGTCTGACTCTTTGCGACCCCATGAATCGCAGCACGCCAGGCCTCCCTGTCCATCACCAACTCCCGGAGTTCACTCAGACTCACGTCCATCGAGTCGGTGATGCCATCCAGCCATCTCATCCTCTGTCGTCCCCTTCTCCTCCTGCCCCCAATCCCCCCCAGCCTCCGAGTCTTTTCCAATGAGTCAACTCTTCGCATGAGGTGGCCAAAGTACTGGAGTTTCAGTTTTAGCATCATTCCTTCTAAAGAACACCCAGGGCTGATCTCCTTTAGAATGGACTGGTTGGATCTCCTTGCAGTCCAAGGGACTCTCCAGAGTCTTTTCCAACACCACAGTTCAAAAGCATCAATTCTTCGGTGCTCAGCTTTCTTCACAGTCCAACTCTTGCATCCATACATGACCACTGGAAAAATCATAGCCTTGACTAGACAGACCTTTGTTGGCAAAGTAATGTCTCTTCTTTTCAATATGCTGTCTAGGTTGGTCATAACTTTCCTTCCAAGGAGTAAGGGTCTTTTGATTTCCTGGCTGCAGTCACCATCTGCAGTGGTTTTGGTTGTGTTGACTTAAATTAGCGACTGACTTAACAATGTCTAATGAAAGGACCTTGAACATACATGATGAGCTTCAGAGACGCTTAGAGGGCTTAGAAAGATGTCATTTTATGGGGGACAAAGCCAAAACGCTTGATGCTTTCAGATAAGGACTTTCTTCGTTGCTGTTGTAAGCTTTTTAACGGTGAGGACCATACTTGTTCATCTTCTAACACTGTGTCTAGCACAGTATCTAAGTCATGTTTATGCTCGTTACCAGGGCATTGTCTCTGCTCCATATTCATTCTTCTCCGCTTTCTTTGCATGGTGGGGCTGGACCTTGTAATCTTTTCTCCTTCACCAGCTGATGCCACTTAAGGTTTGTCAGTAGAGGGCGCTGGAGGGCTGCTGTGAGAGAAAGGCGCTTTTTTCTAGGGTTCTTGCGCTTTTCTTTTTGCTCCTATGGCAGTGGCCAGTGGGCAGCTTCCTGCTAAAGACCTAGTGGTGCACAACCTCCAGCGAGTGCCATTGGCACCCCAGTAAGTTGCTTGCAGAGTTTTGCCAGTACTCCTGTGGGAAGCTCCCTGAAGCACCCTAGTGAGAGCTTCTGTCCCCTGTGTGCCACAGCCACACCTTTGCCCATGAAGTCTGAATGTCGTCCTCCAGAGAAGGGCTTCTTGCTTATTTGTTCCTTCCTTGAATACTTTCCTCAATCTTGGGGGTTGTAACTGCTCCCTACATCTGCTGTTCAGTTATCTTCAGAGGTCGCTTTACCCCTCTTTGTAGACAGTCCCTTTTTACTAGCTAAAAATTCTTTCCATTGATATTTTCCTATTTAAATTATTGGTGTGGTTTCTGTCTTCTTATCAGACCTTGACTAACCTAGTCCCAAATGTTCAGTAGATAATGGGTGAACTACTGAGGGAATGGAGGAAAGATGCTTCATTTTCAGCTTATTGCTGCTGTTTATCTTGTGGACTGGACTGGATTGACTAGCCTTCTGCCCAGTCGAATTCTTCCCAGATGTTTCAGTTGCTTGGGAGTTATACATTTTCAAATGTTATGTAAAACCATCTCTCTTCTTCATTCCAATTAAATATGATGTGACAGGTTCTGGTAGCCCCAAAGATAAACCAATTTCTCCCTCGTTTTTCCTCTATGCACTGCCACCCCGGATTGGGTTTTTATCCTGTATTATCAGAAATAATCTGGTCAGTTCTAAAACAAGCACCATTTCCTAGGTGATTTGGGGATCCTCATGTAGATATTCTTATTTTGAGAATGTCATAGATTTTACCATTCATTTCTGTGTTGTTCAGTTGCTAAGTCATGTCTGACTCTTTGCAACCCCATATACTGCAGCACTTCAGGCTTCCCTGTCCTTCACTATCTCTCAGCTTGCTCAAACTCATGTCCATTGAGTCGACGATGCCATCCAACCATCTCATCCTCTGTTGCCCTCTTCTCCTCTTGCCCTCAATCTTTCCCAGCATCAGGGTCTTTTCCAATGAGTTGGCTCTTAGCATAATGTGGCCAAAATATTGGAGCTTCAGCTTCAGCATCAGTCTTTTTAATGAATATTCAGGTTTGGTTTCCTTTAGAATTGACTTACTTGATCTCCTTGCTGTCTGAGGGACTCTCAAGAGACTTTTCCAACACCACAGTTCAAAAGCATCAGTTCTTCAGCACTCAGCCTTCCTTACAGTTTAACTCTCAAATCCATACATGACTACTGGAAAAAAGCATAACTTTGACTATGTGGACCTGTGTTGGCAAAGTGATGTCTTTGCTTTATAATATGCTATCTAGATGGGTGGTGGCGCGAGTGGTAAGGAACCCGCCTGCCAGTGCAGGAGACCCAAGAGGCTGGGGTTCGATCCCTGGGCCAGGAAGATCTCCTGGAGAAGGGCATGGCAACCCACTTCAGTATTCTTGCCTGGAGAATCCCATGGATAGACGAGCCTGGTGGGCTACAGTCCGTGGGGTCACAAAGAGTCAGACACAACTGAGCGACTAACACAACAGGTATGTCACAGCTTTCCTTCTAAGGATCAAGCATCTTTTATTTTCATGTCTGCAGTCACTGTCAGCAGTGATTTTGGAGCCCAGGAAAATAAAATCTGTCACTGCTTCCCCTTCTGTTTGCCTTGAAGTGATGGGACCGGATGTCATGATTTTACTTTTTTGAATGTTGAGTTTTAAACCAGCTTTTTCACTCTCCTCTTTTACCTCTTTAGTTCCTCTTCACTTTCTGCCATTAGAATGGTATCATCTGTTTATCTGAAGCTGCTGCTATTTCTACCTGCAATCTTGATTCTAGCTTGTGATTCATCCAGCCCATATTTCGCATGGTGTGCTCTGCAAATAAGTTAAATAAATAGGGTGACAGTATACAGCTTTGTCATACTCCTTTCCCAGTTTTGAACTAGTCAGTTGTTCCATGTAAGATTCTAACTGTTGATTCTTGACCCACATACAGGTTTCATTTCTATAGGAAATGACTAAATTCTGAACATGGTTGATATTCCCAGGCTATGAACAGTCCTGTGTCTACAGTTTACACAATACGTGTGAGCATAGGATAACATTCCTATCACATATTGCGGAGAAGAAAGTTCAGTACAGTAATCTAATGTCTTGCTCTTATGTATCTCTAGGTTAGACTAAAAATGTTTTTCCTGAGGCAGGAAAACATGAAATGTGGAAATCACAATGAAGTGTGTTTCTGTGATGATTTGTACAAATTGCTTGCCTACAGCTACATCCCCAAACACTACAGCCAAGTGAACTAAATCCTGAAATTGAATACAATTCCAAAGAGGTAATGCCCAACCCTTCATTAAGGCTGATAGAAAAGCACGTCAAGGACGCAGTGAGGTTTTGCTTGTTTATGTAATAAAATAGACACCAGTGTTTAGCTGCTGAGTGTATAAATTTAGCCTGTGTGACAGTCGGAAGCTAAGAAGGAAGGAAGCAATTTGGGAAATACCTCCTCCCCACATCACAAATATTCTCAGACTCCTTGGAAGACCCCAAAACACTGAAACAAGGTCCTACAGTATATGCATTTTATAAAGCAAATCCACTCTCTAGCTTCAGGCTGTGTGTGACCTGGTTTCTCTCTTTAATTTTATAGCTAGAGTGGAAAGCTAACGATGTAGTATGTCATGGTCAATATGTCAACCACAGAGTGAGTACCATGTTACAGAAAGATCCCAATAGTCACTTAGTATCATTCCTTTGTAACTTGAGAGGGTATTAGATGAATCATTGGGGTCCAGAGTACCCGATGTCAGATCCCCATGTCTTAAGCACTCAGTTGTCTGCCTAGATTTTAGATTAATTTTATGTACAGTGGCAAAGGGAGTCTTTCTGGGGGTGAAGAAGAGGTTTAGGGAGCCAAGTCAGAAGGAAGGGAGTGTGCCACGTTTTCTGAGCCATCATTCAACTTTAATACTTGTCATACAAATCCTTAGTAATTGTGAAATGGAAAACATACAAATCCCACTGCTTGGCTGGGCTTCTTACTTTGCACGAATGCTCCTGAAAAGATTTTTTTTTTTTTTAATTTGCAAAAGTCCAGTTAGGGGCACATCTTTGTTTAGTGTGTCACTTTTACCATGCTTGTTAATATCCTAACAACCCCAAAGCAATTAAGGTTTGGGATTCCCCTCCTCTCTTCAGCACGGGGCAGACAGGCCATCACTGTCCTGCCAGAAATATGAAAGGTGACCTCATTTATATTTTTCTCTTCGCAGTCCAGTTCACCCATAAGAAGCATCCATAAGAGGTCAATTCTCAACCACCCTAACCCCTTAAATATTTAGAGCATAGGGTTATACTTTCTGGTTGGTTCAGCAAGGATGGGAATTTTTGAATCTCTGAGTAAGATGTAGTCCAGTTGTAGGGATGTTTATCTTATGACTGAGTCATGGATGGTATATACTTTTTTTTTTAAAGTAAATAAGAGCATCATTTCTAGAAAGTGTTGGAGACTGGGGAGGATGCTTAGAGGCCCTGGGTTTCTAGCCTTTTCCTGGCCTAGTCCACTTTTCATGTCTTGTTCAGAAATGGTTATGAAATAGGAATTGTAGGGTCAAGAGTGAGGCATGAAGTGAAGACAGTGGGAGTTAGGGAGGGGATGACCTGAAACCCCAAAGTCATGAGATTTCCATAGGAGGAGGTTGTTGTTGTTTAGTCACTAAGTCGTGTCCAAATCTTTGTGACCCCATGGACTGTCGCCCACCAGGCTACACAGGAGGGGAGAGGGTCAGAGTCTCTGTAGCTCTGAGAGCAGAAATCTGCTGAGACCAGCATTGGAGGCAGCACTGGGTGCCCATGGGATCTGCATCACTGCATTTGCTTTGCGTGATTGGTAGCAAACCGGCTACAAGAATTCATTATGCCCTTCAAACAGATGGTTCCTGGGTAACAAGAGGTCCCTTTGTATTGTTTATTCAAGAGCAAACCATGTCTTCTATATCTTTTTTTGTTTTAATTAATTTAATTTTTAATTGAAGGACAATTGCTTTACAGAATTTTGTTGTTTTCTTGTCAAACATCAACATGAATCAGCCATAAGTATACATATGTCTCCTCCCTCTTGAGCCTCCCTCCATCTCCCTCCCCTCTAGGTTGATACGGAGCCCCTGTTTGAGTATCCTGAGATATACAGCAAATTCCCGTTGCCTGTCTGTTTTACATATGGTGACATAAGTTTCCATGTTACTCTGTCCATACAACTCACCCTCTCCCCTCCTCTCCCCATGTCCATAAGTCTGTTTCCTTTGTCTGTTTCTCCATTGCTGCCCTGCAAGTAAATTCTTCAGTTCCATCTTTCTAGATTCTGTATGTGTGTGTTATTATACTATATTTTATCTTTCTGACTTCCTTCACTGTATAATAGGCTCTAGGTTCATTCACCTCATTAGAACTGACTCAAATGTGTTCCTTTTTTATGGCTGCATAATATTCCATTGTGTATGTGTACCACAGCTTCTTTATCCATTCATCTGTTAATGGACATCTAGGTTGCTTCCATGTTCTAGCTATTGTAAATAGTGCTGCTGTGAACAATGGGATGCATGTCTTTTTCAGTTTTGGTTTCCTCAGTGTGTATTCCTAGGAGTGGGATTGCTGGGTCATATGGTGGTTTTATTCCTAGTTCTTTAAGTAATCTCCATACCATCTTCCATACTGGCTGTATCAATTTGCATTCCCACCAACAGTGCAAGAGGGTTCCCTTTTCTCCACACCCTTTCCAGCATTTACTGTTTGTAGACTTTTTGATGGTGGCCATTCTGACTGGTATGCCTGATCTCTCATTGTTGTTTTGATTTGCAAGGAGATCCAACCAGTCCATTCTGAACGAGATCAACCCTGGGATTTCTTTGGAAGGAATGATGCTAAAGCTGAAACTCCAGTACTTTGGCCACCTCATGTGACGAGTTAACTCATTGGAAAAGACTTTGATGCTGGGAGGGATTGGGGGCAGGAGGAGAAGGGGACGACAGAGGATGAGATGGCTGGATGGCATCACTGATTCGATGGACGTGAGTCTGAGTGAACTCCGGGCATTGGTGATGGACAGGGAGGCCTGGCATGCTGCGATTCATGGGGTCGCAAAGAGTCGGACATGACTGAGCGACTGAACTGAAATGAACTGAACTGAATAATGAGTGATGTTGAGCATCTTTTCATGTGTGTGTTAGTCATCTGTATGTCTTCTTTGGAGAAATGTCTGTCTAGGTCTTTCTCCCACTTTTTGATTGGGTTGTTTGCTTTTCTGATATTGAGTTGTATGAGCTGCTTGTATAGTTTGGCAATGAATCCTTTGTCAGTTGTTTCATTTGCTATTATTTTCTCCCATTCTGAGGGTTGTCTTTTCACCTTGTTTTTAGTTTCCTTTGCTGTGCAAAAGCTTTTAAGTTTAATCAGATCCCACTTGTTTACATTTGTTTTTATTTCCATTACTCTAGGAGGTGGGAGTGGAGGATCTTGCTTTGATTTATGTCATTGAGTGAAGAGCATACAGTGTCTCTGAAAACACTAAAGTCAAAATACATGAGCCTAGTAGGGTCCAGTCATCTTTGGGAAGGAGATTGGTTGCATTAAGCCAGTGTATTTTAATCTGTGGTTGTGACCCTGAATGCTGTGACCCCATTTAATTGATGTTTGACCAGCATTTTTTAGGGGAATGTAATAGAAAAATTTCGTGTGCATTGCATATATGTAATGTTTTACATTTTTTTGGTTTTAATTATATGAATGTTAAAAGCAATATATATACTATGTTAGAAAATGGGATAGAAAATGTAGTTCTTATAGTTGCTTAAGCTCCAAAAAGTGGAAAACTACTACTTTAGGCAACTTTAGAAGGAAAAGGAGGGATCGATCGTGATACGTAACTCACAGAGTGAGCAAACACCACCCAACTGTTTTTTATAGTTACATGTACACATGTGAGCATGCATGCATGTGTGAGTGTATGCATATGTTTGCATATGTGTGAGGGTGAGTGTGTGTGATCTGATTCTGTCACAATGTCTGGGATGCAGTGTCCTTCCTCCCAAGAATAAGAAGTCAGAAGATTTTGTTGTTCAGTCACTCAGTCACGTCTGACTCTTTACGACCCCATGGACTGCAGCACGCCTGGCTTCCCTGTCCTTCATCGTCTCCTGGAGTTTGCTCAAACTCATGTCCATTGAGTTGATGATACCATCCAACCCATCTCATCCTCTGTCACCTCCTTCTCCTCCTGCCCTCAATCTTTCCCAGCATCACGGTCTTTTCCAGTGAGTCAGCTCTTTGCGTCAGGTGGCCAAAGTATTGCAGCTTCAGATTTAGCATCAGTCTTTTTCATGAGCATTCAGGGTTACTTTCCTTTAGGATTGACTGGTTTGATCTCCCTGCAGTCCAAGGGACTCTTAAGAGTCTTCTCCAACACCACGGTTCAAAAGCATCAATTCTTTGACACTCAGCCTTCTTTACGGGTCAGCTCTCACGTCCCTACATGTCTACTGAAAAATCATAGCTTTGACTATATGGACTTAAGAGTTTATTTAAGGAGATGTTTTTTATGTGTTAATTTCAGAAAATCCAATGGGCAGACCTCTAACCCCACATCAAGGTTCTGGAAGATGCAAGAGATGCTCTTCTTTTCACTGACTGAAAATTGTAAGTATAGCCTTAAAATTTTTTTCAAGTTACTATATCTTTGCCAAGTGCAAGCTGGTTAGCTTTCTAATAGTAGCATAATTTTGCATGCTACAATGAAGAATTAGTGTTGCAGGGCCACCCCAGACAGGTCATGGTGGAGAGTTCTAATAGAAAGTGGTCCACTGAAGTAGGAAATGGCAAACCACTCCAGTATTCTTGCCTCGAGAACCCCATGAAAAGTATGAAAAGGCAAAAAGATATGACATCAGAAGGTGAGCCCCCCCAGGTTGGTAGGTGTCCAATATGCTAGTAAGAAGGAGTGAAATAAGTACAAAAAGAATGAAAAGTCTGGGCCAAAGAGGAAATGATGCTCGGTTGTAGATGTATCTGGTGGTGAAAGTTAAGTTCAGTGCTGTAAAGAACAATATTGCATAGGAACCTGGAATGTTAGGTACATGAATCAAGGTAATTTGGAAGTGGTCAAACAGGAGATGGCAAGAGTGAACACCGACATTTTAGGAGTCAGTGAACTAAAATGGATGAGAATGGGTGAATTTAATTCGGATGACCATTATATCTACTACTGTGGCCAAAATCCTTTAGAAGGAATGGAGTACCCCCCATAGTCAACAAAAGAGTCTGTAATGCAATCTCAAAAATGACAGAATGATCTCAGTTCATTTCCAAGGCAAATCGTTCGACATCACAGTAATTCAAGTCTATACCCCAGCCAGGTTCTAATGTCAAAGAAGCTGATGTTCACCAGTTCTGTAAAGACCTATAAGACCTTCTAGAACTAACATCAAAAAAAGATGTCCTTTCATCATAGGTGATTGGAAATCAAAAGTAGGAAATCAAGAGATACCTGGAGTAATAGACAAGTTTGGCCTTGGAGTATAAAATGAAGGAGGGCAAAGGCTAACAGTATTGTCAGGAAAACACAGTGGTCATAGCAAACACCCTCTTCCAACAACCCAAGAGATGACTCTACCCATGGACATCACCAAATGGTCAATATAGAAATCAGATTGATGATATTCTTTGCAGCTGAAGATGGAGAAGCTTCATACAGTCAGCAAAAAGAAGACCTGGAGTGGACTGTGGCTCATATCATGAATTCCTTATTGCAAAATTCAGGCTTAAATTGAAGAAAGTAGGAAAAACCACTAGGCCATTCAGGTGTGACCTGAATCAAATCTCTTATGACTATAGAGTACAGGTGGTGAATAGATTCAAGGGATTAGATCTGATAGACAGAGTGCCCAAAGAACTGTGGATGGAGGTTTGTAACATTGTACAGTAGATGGTGACCAAAACCATCCCAAAGAAAGAGAAATGCAAGATGACAAATTGGTTGTCTGAGGAGACCTTAAAAGTAACCGAGAAAAGAAGTGAAAGGCAAGGAAAAAGGGAAAGATATACCCAGCCTAATGCAGAGTTCCAAAAATAGCAAGGAGAGATAAGAAAGCCTTCTTAAGTGAACAATGCAAAGAAATAGAGGAAAACAATAAAATGGGAAAGGCTGGAGATCTCTTCAAGAAAATTGGAGATACCAAAGGACCATTTTTTTTTACTAGAGTGGGCACAATAAAGGACCTAACAGAAGCAGAACATATTAAGAAGAGGTGGCAAGGACCTAACAGAAGAAGAACATATTAAGAAGAGGTGGCAAGAGTATACAAAAGAACTATACAAAAAGGTCTTAATGACCTGGATGACCATGATGGTATGGTCACTCACCTAGAGCCAGACATTTTGAAGTGTGAAGTCAAGTACACCTTAGGAAGCATTACTACAAGCAAAGCTAGTGGAGATGATGGAATTCCAGCTGAGCTACTTCAAATCCTAAAAGATGATGCTGTGAAAGTGCTTCACTGCATATGTCTGCAGATTTGGAAAACTCAGCAGTGGCCATAGGACTGGAAAATGTCAGTTTTCATTCCAATCCCAAAGAAGAGCAATGCCAAAGAGTGTTCAAACCATCATGTAATGTGCTCATTTCACATGCCACCAAGGTAATGCTCAAAATCCTTTAAGCTAGGCTTCAATGGTACATGAACTGAAAACTTCCAGATATATCAAAGTAGCTTTAGGAAAGACAGAAACCAGAGATCAGATTTCCAATATCCACTGGATCATAGAAAAAGCAAGGGAATTCCAGAAAAACATCTACTTCTGCTTCATTGACTATGCTAAAGCCTTTTACTGTGTTGATCACAACAAACTGAGGAAAATTCTTAAAAAGTTGGGAATACCAGACCATCTTACCTGCCTCCTGTGGAACTTGTATGCAAGTCAAGAAGCAACAGTTAGAACTGGACGTAGAACAATGGACTTGTTCCAAATAGGGAAAGGAGTACATCAAGGCTGTATATTGTCACCCTGCTTATTTTACTTATATGCACAGTACCACATGAGAAGTGCCAGGCTGGATGAATCATAAGCTGGAATCAAGATTGCTGGGAAAAATATCAACAATCTCAAATACGCAGATGATACCACTCTAATGGCAGAAAGTGAAGAGGAACTAAAGAGCCTCTTGTTGAGGGTGAAAGAGGCGAGTGAAAAAGCTGGTTTAAAACTCAACATTCAAAAAACTAAGATCTTGGCATCAGAAAACTAACTTGATGGCAAATAGATGAGAAAAAGTGGAAACAGTGACTAATTTTATTTTCTTGGGCTCCAGAATTACTGCTGATGGTCAGTTTCATGAAATATACTTTCATGACTGCAGACATGAAATTAAAAAATGCTTGCTCCTTGGAAGAAAAGCTATGACAGACCTAGACTGCATATTATAAAGCAGAGACATCACTTTGCTGACAGAGATCCATATAATCAAAGGTATGGTTTTTCCAGTAGTCATGAGCAGATGTGCTAGTTGGACCATAAAAGAAGGCTGAGTGCCTAAGAATTGGTGCTTTTGAACTGTAGTGCTAGAGAAGATTCTTGAGAGTACCTTGAACCGTAAGGAGATTGAACCAGTCAATCCTAAAGGAAATCAATCCTCAATATTCATTAAAAAGACTGATGCTAAAGCTGAAGCTCCAATACTTTGGCCACCTGAGCCTACTCATTGGAAAATACTTTGATGCTGGGAAAGGTGGAGGGCAAGAGAAAAAGGGGGCAACAGAGGGATGAGAGGGGGTGACAGAGGGATGAGATGATTGGATGGCATCACTGACTCAGTGGACATGAGTTTGAGCAAACTCTGGGAGATAGTGAAGGACAGGAAAGCCTGGGGTGCTTCAGTTTATGGGATCACAAAGAGTCAGATACAACTTAGCAACTCAACAACAACAACAAGTTAGTAATGGTCCTTGGCTCTTCAGGGGGCAAATTTCCTGCATATATTTCCCGAATGGATCCCTGGAGAAGCTCCGTTATTGCCTTAGGTTTCCAAACAAAATGAAAAAATGTTTTTCCTATTAACCTTCTAAGTCTCATATCTGGTAACAAGCTAAGTGTAGGAAACAAAGCATCCAGAGCTCAGGGATGCCGGCTAAGTCCTTGCCCAGGAAGATGAGACACGGTGACGTTCAAAAACTGAGAGAAAAGTTTTCGCCTATAAGTGTAAAATTTACTAATATTTTTAAGGTGCAAAAAAAGAGAGACAGTGATGTGAATGACAGGCATCTTCTTCTTCTGAGGTCTGCTTTGCACCCCAGAAACTTGATCGGTTTAAGCAGTATGCTTTACAAGGCTGAGGACCTGGGCTCCATCTCCTCCAGCACAAAGCACGGACCCTTATCTTCAGTAACATGGGATGCTCTAGTCAGTTTTTTGTAAGTCCACTTGGTTAGCCATGGGAGGCTTTAATTATCACCCCTTCCGAGGAAACAGATTTCCACCACCTCCACCATCACATTGAAAACAATCAGAAGCGTATACACTCCTGATGCTTTGTACAGAATGCCAGGCAACTCGTAGCAGTTCGCTTGAAAATGAATCCACATGACAGGCATCTGACAGGCAGATGGCTCCGCAACTTTCTCACAGCAGAGAGAGAGCAACAGGAATGCTTCAAGCTTGAGGAACGAGAACATGTTCAAAACAGCGCAGGGAGCTGCCACCCACTTCCTTCATATAGGTTCGGAAGGCCTTTTTTATTGATTTGAAGGTTATCTCCCTGAACTGACACGGTTCTGCAATTGCAGTGTTAGGTTTACCTGGCCATACCCTGACACTTTGATAGAGGCTTTTCTCAAGCTAGGGGTTGCTAATTCTTCCAAAACATTGGTTTCTGGGAGTTGTTTATTCAGCAGTTATCTACAGATTCTCCGGTCTTTACTTGACTGAAAGAAATGAATCCGCAGCATTTTTCATTATAAACATTATATAATGCCCTGGGAGAGAATACAGCAGCAAACCAGGCAGACAATGTTCCCGGGGACGCCAGGACCCAGTAAAATGCCTGGCACACCTTTGGCACTTACTCGTTGAGTGAATACACGAGTAACGACTGGGCTAAGCTTGTCAAGTTCACAGTAATGTTTCTTCTCAATGCTTTGGGTCTTTGCAACCACAGACTTCTGTCTCATCTTTTAGCCACAGTTTTAATTTTTCTTGGCCAATGTCATACTTGAATTTGATTCGTAAACTAAAAATTATGGACCATTATAAGTATCTTAGAATTCCTCGCTGGGTGCCTTTTCCTGGCCAAATCTTCACAGGCAAGAGATGTCAAGCCACACTGCACTATCCTCAACTTCCCTGCAAAGACTTACTAAAATAAGGTAAAATTGTCTTACCCAACTTACGAGAACAGAAGAAGTTATGAAATGTTCTGCTGTACGAATGCAGAATTATATTAATAACGTAGTGTTAACTTAGCTCCTCAATTGTATCATGCTGAACTTTCACATACTGCCATTTTTCTTATTCAGAATAGTTCAATTACTAAGGAATTACCTTTCAATTAATAATTACTGAAAATCATTATAAGACATCAGTTTTTATACACAATTATATCATTGCTCGAGAGTCCCCGTTTTCAAAAGAAAATTTATAACACCACAGTGAGAAACAAAGAGAAATCTCATTTTCTAAGGTAAATGTAGTAGTCTAAGTAGTAGATAATTAAGGAGCTTATATAGCATATGCTATTATTGCCGTTGTCAATGGCTGAATACTAATCCGTTTAACTGCCTTTGAGCTATATATTTTTAAATATGAGTAAAAGGTACAATCTCACAGTAAGTTTAAATGGCTTATTAAAGGTCTTTACATGGCAACAGTATCACGTCAGAGATGAATGGTGTTTCTAATTTGCTAGCCACTTGGGTCAAGTTTTCTTGAAGCAGGAAGCATATTTATATAAGTAATCATCACACAAACGGCCTTTTGGGAAAAGCTGTTTGTGAGGGTTTAACATTTTTGAAGTATGCTTTTGTATATCTTCTAAATGGGCATTTTATAGGCATTGGGCCAAAGTGCTTTGAACCCACAATCCGTAACTCAAGCATAACTGCCTGAGTGCAGGAAGATCCATGGAGCATGGGGTCTGGGTTTGAGCCCCCTTATATTTGAATAACACTTTCAGGGACCTTGCTATTTAATGTGTGGGGGTGGAGTGGATAGGTAGCAGCATCTGCAGCACCTAGGATCTTGTAAGAAATGGGAAAACTCCACCGCAGAGTCACTGAACCATAATCTGCAGTCAAAACTAGATGCTCTATGGTTTGTAAGCAGTGTCCCAGGACCCCCAAACCTGTACTTTCTGGTGCCCACACATAGGTCATGGTGTCCCTTTCTCTTTCCTTCTCATTTCTAGAATATCCTTTTTGGAGAATAACATCCTCTCAGCCCATGCTTCCCCAATCTTATCACTCCCACACCCACTCCCCAGACCCAAATGAATTTCCCAACACCTGACAATCTGATTTTTATCAAGAATCCACTTCTGCTCTCCACCTGACATCATCCAAGGGCTTCCTGCTGCTGAATAACCAGGGGGAAGTCAAGGCATTGTAACAGCTCCTAAGGCTGTGCCTTCATTCTGCTCTCTTGTGCCCGAGCCTCCCACGATCCTCCCAGTGGGATTGTGCACTGAAATCCCACTCGAATCCAGTCAGCCTCCCCTTGCCACTGGAATCCCTTCTGTTCTTGAGAGGGGATTTCTTCATCCATGTTTCCACTCATGGAAAGCTGCCTTCCTCCAACCTAGCCATCAACTTTTCTGCTGACATTCTTGATGGATTGAAAGGATGAAAGGGAATCATGCCAGATGTTCGGGGGACTCACAGGCAGGGTTTACTCTGTAGAGGGAATTGCATGCAGTTACTCCCAACCCACTTGGCAGCCCCCTGCTCATACTTCATTTGGCCCCACCCATGCATCGAGAGGCTCAGCCAGCAGCAGATGCCCAGAGGCAACTGGACTTCCAAACCAGACCCAGACTGGCCAGCCAGCTGGCCCCTAAAAGCCATTTGGTCCCTCAGTTCCAAACTGTGCCAGGGCGAAGGGCTCTAAAAATAGTGAACTGGGCATGTAGAAGCGCATTACAGGTTTAGGCTCTGTGGGCCAGGGGTTAGCACGGCCAATGGTAAAGGGTACAATCTGGGGTCAGCCAGGTGAGGACGCCTTCAGATTCCTCTGGAGTGGTCAGCACCCAGAACAGATTTCTTTAATCAGAGGAAACTGGCAGGGGGAGAAACAAGATGGCTTTCTGGCCGAAGTGAGTCCGAGGACCGAGTTTGGAGCTTCCGTTCTTCTTGAGACCAATGAACCAATTTTTCTCTGCATGCTTCTTGGATATGTAGGTGTTATAATGGTTTTCCTCCAGCCTTTCCAGGAACAAACATTCCTCACTGGGTGTCTGCTAAAAAAAATAACAAAACCAGAGAGAGTAGAATAATTAGTGAGTGGTTTTCGATGGGGTTCCTCTGTTTACTAGTTGTGTGACCTTGGGCAAGTTAGTGAGGCTCTCTGTGCTTCACTTTTTTTGTTCAGTGAAGCAAATACTGGGAAAATAATGGAACCTGTGTCTGAGGCTAGAAATGAGGACTTCAGTGAGCCTTCAGTGTGCGTCTGCTGTTATGCAAGCTCTTCTCGTGTCTGTTGTGCTTAGGACCCTGCACTCTCCCACGGAGGAAATCCTGAATGACTTTAAGTACCTCAAGGACAGGGCTGAATCTTTTGTTTCTGTGGAGACCTGACATCTAGGTTTGACCGTGAAAAACATCCAAAAGAGGTGAAACCAGATTGTGATGCTGTGGGACGTTCTTAAGTGTGATCCTGAAGAGTAAATGAAAACTTGCCAATTTTACTTTATACCCTGGTGGTTTTCACTAACAACATTAGGATTTTACTTTAGTGCTATTATGAACATGCTGCTGCTGCTGTGCTGCTAAGTTGCTTCAGTCGTGTCCTACTCTGAGCGACCCCATAGATGATAGCCCTTCAGGCTTCCCCGTCCCTGGGATTCTCCAGGCAAGAACACTGGAGTGTGTTGCCATTTCCTTCTCCAGTGCATGAAAGTGAAAAGTGAAAGCGAAGTCACTCAGTCATGTCCAACTCTTCCTGACCCCATGGACTGTAGCCTACCAGGCTCCTCTGTCCATGGGATTCTCCAGGCAAGGGTACTAGAGTGGGTTGCCATTGCCTTCTCCATTATGAACATGAGTGCACAAAATATGTCCAAAGCACAAAACATGTCCTGGAACGTAAAGGGTTGTTTTTGTTTTAATGAAAATAACTTTATTTTTTGCTACTTATCAAAAGAATGGTACTTGTAAAAATCACAGCTTCACTTTAAAAACAGAAAGAAAAAAATCACCCCAAAGCATACCCATTCAGATATAAGCATCTGTTAACAGTTGATGAACTTCCTTCCATACATCTTTATGTATGAGCATACAGAGACATAGATAGGCCATATGGATATAGATTTAGGATGTTATCAAAATGGCATGTTATCTCTGCTGTTTTAAAAATGGGTGATAAATCTATGAAAACATATTTAATCTCACTAGCAAGAAGATGTAAATTAAAAAATGATTTAACTTATATTGGTTATAATAATCTTAAAAAGATTTACAAGGCTTGGTATTGGGGAGAGTGTGGGAAATAGGCACTTTTACACACATTGGTGAGATTAATTGGTGGAAACTTTTTGAGGGGACTTTTGCATATGCTGAAGCTGAAACTCCAATACTTTAACCACCTGATGTGAAGAACTGACTCATTAAAAAAGACCCTGATGCTGGGAAAGATTGAAGGTAGGAGAAGGGGATGAAGAGGAGGAGATGATTGAATGGCATCACCGACTCAATGGACATAAATTTGAGCAAGCTCTGGGAGTTAGTAATGGACAGGGAGGCCTGGCGTGCTGCAGTCCATGGGGTTGCAAAGAGTTGGACACGATTGAGTGACTGAATTGAACTTGCATGTGCATCAAAATTTAAAGTATGCATTACCCTTGACTCAGTGATTTCCCTTCTAGGAACTGACACTTCTGAGTTAGTTGAGCCAGTGTAAAACTATATTTTCAAAAGATGTTCTTTAATATTGGCTATAATGATAACATGGGAAACAATGTAAATACCCATGGAACTGTGATTGGTTAAGTGGAGAGCAGTATATCCACATGAAAGGATCCAATGCAACTGTCAATTTATTAATTGGATAGATAGTTAAAACATTTTAAATTGTGCAATTACACTGAAAATATCTACCAACAATTACTTTTCTTTTTTTTTTTTTTACTAAAATGCATGTTAGAATGGGAGGAATTCCAGTTCTTGGCAGTTTCTATTTGTCAAGATTTTAGAATACGTTTATTATGTTTGGACATAAGACAGGAGTTTTAAAATACATGTGCTCTGTATTGACTTAGCTCCAATTCCAAGTCATGTGATGTCTATGTTATCTCTTCACTCAGCAACGGTTGGCAAGTCCCTTTCTGGTGGTTTCCGATCCTGTTGTTTATTCTCTATTGGTGAGCATGTTTGTGTGTATAGACTGTCAGTCCTACTGAGGAAAGAGATGGAATCTTGTCAGCCTTGTGTCTCCTCCCCAACACAGAGAATTTGCACATAAGAGGTGTTCACCAAGTAGGTGATGAATGTACTTTCATTCTTGAGTTCATTTAAAGTATTCAGTAAGGTTATCTTTGATTAGTAAGGAACTACGTAAAAGGATTATACAGTGAAAGTGACAAATAGATTCAAGGGTTTAGATCTGATAGACAAGAAGGCCAGAAGAACTACGGATGGAAGTTCCTAATGTTGTATATGAGGCGGTGATCAAAACCATTCCCAAGAAAAAGAAAGCAAAAAGACAAAATGGTTGTCTGAGGAGGCCTTACAAATAGCTGAGAAAGAAGAGAAGTGAAAGGCAATGAGAAAAGAAAAGATATACCCATCTGAATGCAGAGTTCCAAAGAATAGCAAAGAGAGATAAGAAAGCCTATCTAAGTGATCAATGCAAAGAAATAGAGGAAAACAATAGAATGGGGAAGACTAGAGATCTCTTCGAGAAAATTAGAGATACCAAGGGAACATTTCATGCAAAGATACAATAAAGGACAAAAATGATATGGACCTAACAGAAGCAAAAGATATTAAGAAGAGGTGGCAAGAATACACAGAAGAACTATACAAAAAAGATTTTCATGACCCAGATAACCACGATGGTGTGATCACTCACCTAGAGCCAGACATTTTCAAGTGTGAAGTCAAGTGGGTCTTAGGAAATATCACTATGAACAAAGCTAGTAGAGGTGATGGAATTCCAGCTGAGCTGTTTCAAATCCTAAAAGATGATGCTGTGAAAGTGCTGCACTCAATATGTCAGCAAATTTGGAAAACTCAGCAGTGGCCACAGGACTGGAAAAGGTCAGTTTTCATTCCAGTCCCAAAGAAGGGCAATGCCAAAGAATGCTCAAACTACCGCACAATTGCATTCATCTCACACGCTAGTAAAGTAATGCTCAAAATTCTCCAAGTGAGGCTTCAACAGTGCATGAACCAAGAAATTCCAGATATACAAGCTGAATTTAGAAAAGGCAAAGGAACCAGAGATCAAATTGCCAACATCCATTGGATCATAGAAAAAGCAAGAGAATTCCAGAAAAACATATACTTCTGCTTCATTGACTATGCTAAAGTCTTTGACTGTATGGATCACAACAAACTGTGGAAAATTCTTAAAGAAAGTGGAATACCAGACCACCTTACCTGCCTCCTAAGAAATCTGTATGCAGGTCAAGAAGCAACAGTTAGAACCAGGCAGAACAATGGACTGGTTCCAAATTGGGAAAGGAGTACATCAAGGCTGTATATTGTCACCCTGCTTATTTTACTTAGAAGAAGTACTTCATGTGCAATTCGGGCTGGATGAAGCACAAGCTGGAATCAAGATTGCCGGGAAAAATATCAATAACCTCAGATATACAGATGACACCACCCTTATGGCAGAAAGTGAAGAAGAACTAAAGATCCTCTTGATGAAGGTGAAAGAAGAAAGTGAAAAAGCTAGCTTAAAATGACATTCAAAAAACTAAGATCATGGGATCCAGTCCCACCACTTCATGACAAATAGATGGAGAAACAATGGAAACAGTGACTGACCTTATTTTCTTGGGCTCCAAAGTCACTGCAGATGGTGACTGCAGCCATGAAATTTAAAGACACTTGCTCCTTGCAAGAAAAGCTATAACAAACCTAGACAGCATATTAAAAACCAAAGACATTACCGTGCCAACAAAGGTCCATCAAGTCAAAGCTATGGTTTTTCCAGTAGTCATGTGCAGATGTGAGAGTTAGACCATAAGGAGAAGGCTGAGTGCCTAGAATTGGTGCTTTTGAACTGTAGTGCCAGAGAAGATTGAGAGTCCCTTGAACCATAAGGAAATCCAGTCAATCCTAAAGGAAATCAACCCTGAATATTCATTAAAAAGACTGATGCTAAAGCTGAAGCTCCAATACTTTGTCCACCTGCTACAATGAACCTACTCATTGGAAAATACCTGATTCTGGGAAAGACTGAGAGCAAGAGAAAAGGGCCGCAGAGGACGAGATGGTTGGATGGCATCACTGACTTAATGGCCGTGAGTTTGAGCCAACTCCAGGAGATGGTGAAGGACAGGAAAGCCCGGCATGCTGCAGTCCACGGGGTTGCAAAGAGTTGGACACGACTGAGTGACTGAACAACAACAACAGTGTAACAGGAGGTGTTCTGCTCCTTATTCATCTGTAGCCTAGTGCAGTGACAGCTGGGCGAGACACTTTAGACCATTTAGGAACAAGATAGGATAGAGATGTAATGTTTGGTAGGTGACTCTGCAGCCTCTGGAGGAACTTGCCCAGACATTAGTCTGGTGCACATCATCGGGGTGGGAGGAGGTTGGCAGTGTTGGACCCAGGTGGGTTATCCATTCTCCTGCAGGGAGGACTCAGCCTATGACAGCCCTCCGTGGGTGTCAGGCCTGGGTGCTGTGATGAAGCTGAGCATGGTCACGTCCCTCACCTGATGTGTCTGTTACCCAACAGCAGCTGACACACAGAATTGCTGAGTCACAGGCTGAGTCAGAGGCCAAATTGGAGATGCTCTATCTGTGTTTCAACCAGGATTTGTCAGCACTTACTGTGTACTTCGTGCAGTGCCATAGGCCTGGGGATTAACAGCTGATTCATGGCTGTTGTTCTAGTTAATTTTTTATATTTAGCATGAAAAAGAATGAAGTGAAAGTGTTAGTCACTCAATCATGTCTGACTCTTTGCAACCCCATGTCATGCTTTCCCCCAATTACGTAGGCGATGGATACCCACTATAGAAAATTTGGAAAACACAAAGAAGCATTCGCGTATTATAAAGTCATCCATTCACCATTCCCAAAGATAAATATATTAATGTTTTAGAGCCTTTCAAACTTTAAAAAAAAAAAATGTACTTTCCACGTATAAAAATTTGTATCTGGATAAATGAATACCTGCTATTGGCTAAGAGCATGGGGCAGAGCTCTGAGATATTTTAGAACTTTGGTTCATCAATGAAGGCAGATGAAAATTCATATTCTTAGGAATATGAAAATAGTGATATATTAAGATCACCCTGGGCATATTTCAGGTGAATCAGTGACAGCCAAGACTATGGTTAGAGAAGGGTGTTTCAATCCTAGAGGAAATGGAATTTAAGGGGCATTCTCCGTCAAAGTTTAATACAAGTAAGAGAAGGTTATAATAAACATCAGTATTGACTTAAAGAAAAGCCATAAAACTGTAACATATAACGTGATAATGAAGGTGAGGAATTTTTAAAGCAGTTGCGTTACAGCTGTCATTGCTCCGTGCGTGTGGATTCTGTGTGTTGTCTCTCTGACTCTCCTGCCCTATGTAAGTATGCGGTAATTACTGTTCATTACTGTCCTTGCTTCAGATAAGGCTCAGAGTAGGTGAGTAACTTGCCAAACTGGCAGAGATAACGAGATTAAGTTATGAGTCTGAGACTGATTGATGGATTGGTCTATTGATTTCATTACAGATTGGAAGATCTGCCTTAAAAAAAATATCTACTCTCACTTCCAGTGACTGCCTAGCTCTAAACCCTTTCAAGTTGTCCAAATCAATCTGTATTTCAGCAAACAGCCTACAGGAGTTAGCTGTTCCTCCGATGGTCTCATCTGCTGAGCCCTAGTGGGCAGCATGAAAAAGATGAACTGTGTTCAGACCCCAAGCCCTAGCTGAAATTCCAGCTTCAAGAAAAAGTTTGAATTGCCACTTGGCAATTCGATATAAGTTAAAGGGAGACCTGGACTGAAATTCCCCTGCTGGCTGCCTTTTGGTAGATGTCTTCATAAAAGGGAAGAAGGGGGTTTGGTGAAGCCTTAATGTTCAGTTGTTAGGCTACAGAGAAGGGATTATTGAAATCCAGAAATAATTTGCAAAAGGTGCAGCCATTGGCTTTAGCTCTCATTCAAAATCAAATTGCCCCTGTTTCCTTCCTTTCTCACAAAGATCAATATGTACTGAGTCAGACATGTATAAAGCCTTAAGTAAAAGAGGGAAGGAGAAGGATTTTAGCCACTGAATAAGCTCTTGGACTGTGCTTCTCCAGGGCAGGGATGTGTCTATTCATTACCCTCCCCACTCCCACTCCCCACCCTCCTCTCACCCCTGTACCCAACTGCACTTACACACAGGAGGCATTACTACATGTTTGTTGAATTAACTTATTAAACTTTTTATCCTTTTAGGTGACCCTTCCAGAATAAAAGGACTATTTTAAAAGTTTTATGTATGACGTATCAAATGCGAGAGTCTGGGCTCTGCAGTTTTTATAAAAAGCATGAGACATACCTATATAACCCAAGGCACATGCTCAGGAAGCATTTTTGGAATTAATGAATGAATGAATAAAGTGGGATTGGGTATTCTGGAGCAAGTGACTGGATGAGTTACTAAAATTTCAATCAATGTTTTCTCTTTGTCTATGTGATAATATGTTGGAGTATTTTGAGAGAATACCGCAAGAAACTCTTATGTTTGTGCCTAAAATAAGGCAGTGTGGAGGGTGGGAATCCTGCTGGAAAAAATAACAAACAGAGACTAATTGATGCTTTATAGTTTGCATCACTCCATGTAACAAGATTTCTGGAAACCTCAAACCTTGGCTGAGTCTGGAAGCATGTCAGCCACATACTTACTGAGCCGTACAAAAGCCCGTTGGTGTCCATGGCCAAGAACTGGCCAGTCTCCGTACTCTTAATATACACCTCCCCTATGCTTTCCGCATAGAGCTGCAGCTGAACTGAAATAAAAATAACACGAGCAAAAGTAAATAAACACTAAGCTTTTGCCGATAGAGTCTGGCAGCCAGGACAGTTAGCCACGGAAAATTCTGCTCATTCATCTCACAGAGCCTTCAAGGATGAGCCTCATATTAATCAAAACATAGAAATACAGTTCCTTTTTCTTTGCCCTCCAAAGAAAGCCGTCTGTTGGGAGTCATGTTCTCGACGGAAGGAGAGGTGGTGGCAGGCTCGCCCACCCGTCTCTGCCTCGTTTGTGACCCCAAATGCACTTCACAGGGCAGGGTCAGGGGAGGAAGCTCATTCACTTCCCTGGATCCAGCATCCCAGCAAGCGATCTTGGGGTACCACAGAGTCGGCAGCTGGCCAGCCTGAGGCTGTTCAGCTTCAGTTCTCAACCTGCTTTGGCAGGAGTGCTGGGAAGGCCTGGGCCTTCCTTTCGTGGGTGCTTTTCATGGACAGATTGTTATTTTTCAGAATCTAATAATGTTATTTTCCCAGATGGAAGAGGTTCCCAGGAAGTTATTGGCACGTATGAAACTCAAGGAGCTTACCCACGATGAAGTTCAGTCAAGCCCCTACCTCTGTGGCAACCCCACTCGGGTACTGGTAGAGGGGAAATCCTGACCTCTGACAGGGAGAATGAGGAAGGTACCTGGGGTGGGAGTGGTGGTTCTCAACTGGGGATGATTTTGTTCTGCAGGGGGCAGGTAGCCATGTCTGTAGACTCTTGGTTGTCCCAGCTAGGGTGGGATAGTGCTACTCACATCTAGCAAGTAGAAGCCAGGCATACTGCTCAACATCTTACAGTGCCCAGGGAACCCCTTCACAGCAAGGAATGATTCAGCCCCAAAAGTCAGTAGTGCCAAGGTTGGGAAACACTGAGGTTAAGGGTAAAGACTGAGATGCTCTGAGTTACCTCCTCTCGAGTTACACTGACTGATACTCCCATGGTGCCTTGCCCACTTCGGGACAATTTCATTGGTCCTAACCATTGTTATGATTAGGGGTGAAGTCTGGACTGGGGACCACTGAGCATCCAACAGTTCTTTGGGAGTCAGCTGACCTCTCTAAGGGTAGACTTTGTCAGAGGCCAAGGTACAGGGGATGCTAGAAGGAGCACAGGCCTGCAGTTTGAACCGCTAGGCCCTTCATTGCTTTTCTTTGTTTTCATTTTTTATTTGATTTCTTAGAATCAGAAATGTATTCCCATGTTTCATACTTGGAAACACAGAGGAGGAGGTGGTGAATGTTTTCCTTCTGCCCCTTCCAACCTCTTGCTCCCAATTGATGGGGGTCAAGACAGACAGGGATCCTTGCCCTTCCCCTGGGATACATTCTCCTGGGTAGACAGAGACAAACAAGTAAACTCCTCCTAGCTATATTTTGAGTGTGTTCTTCTAGAGAGATTTTATGCATGAGAAATAGATTTTATCCCTCCTGTCTTTTTGTTTTTTCCTACACAAATGGTGAGATACCCTACAGTCCTGTACCTGTGTTTTCCAGTTAAAACTGACTGGAAATCTTTGCACTGAAGCAGTGAAGAAGTTACCCTCCATCTTTGCCAATTGAATTGTGTCCCCTTATATGGATGTGTGATAATCATTTTACCACTTCCTTATTAGTATGTCTGTATCTTTCCCACTGTTTTCCTTATCTTCTGATTCATCCCAAGGGTGATACGTAGTTACATCACCATTATTGAAGACTCAGTTCTCTTGTCCTTGAAAGTCTTTGCTGCAGAGACTCAGGACCTCCACTCACTTCCTCTGGTGAGCAGAGTTTATTTAACTCATAAGAAGAAAGCGAGAAGCCACAATCTCCTTTGCTACCAGGCCTCCTGACTCTGCTTAGCTCTGAGAGGCAGTCATGAAAGCACAGGCCAGAGGCCTCCTCTCTCCAGCCTCGGGTCCCACCACTCGCTCACTGAGTCACTACTCCAGCCACACCACTCCTTTCCCACACCAATTTCTCTTCTGCCACAGGATCTTTGCACACAGGCTCTGCCCTCTGTCTGGTATCTCCTCTCCCCTAATAGTCACAAAGATGGTCCTTTTCCTCCTGGCCTCAGCCCAAAAACCCTTCCTCAGAGAGGCCTTCCCCCCACAAGTACCCCACAACACTCTGCACAGCAAGTCCTTTCACCCCCACCCCAGAAGCCCTGGCACCCTAGTCTCTGCATCTTTGTCTTTCTCCTTCCTGGTTTGTTTCCTTCATGGCACTTAGCGTGCACTTATTTTTGTTGTTTAGGGCTTTACTCATTTATTTCTGCCTCCCCAGGGGAGTGTACACTTGGAAGAAAGGGCAGGAATTTTATCTGTCCTATTTCCCCTTCAGTCTCCTATGCCTCCCACAGTGCTTTGCACCCTGGGGAGAGCCAGTATGTATTTGTTGAGTGGACAATGTTAGGCTAATCTTTGCAGAAATGATTCTGTTGGCCCATCATTAGTAAGCTGCACATTTTGAATTGTGTTTCCAATAATGCTTTGTGGAGTGAAGTAACATGCAACCGAGTTGTGAGTTGTAAGGTTCAAGGCTGGGCTTTGCCACTTAGGAGCAGGACCTTGGCTGTGGACCTTTCAGGCCACAGTCTCCTTGTTAGTAAAATTGGAATGATTTAGATTCAATTTCTAGAGTTTTTTCCCACCACTAGCAGTCTTGAAAGCATGTAAATACATTTAATGATGGTGCTATATACAACAGAATATTATTTCACCATAAAAAGGAATAAAGGACTGGTGCATGCTACAGCATGGCTGAACCTTGAAAGCATGTTAACTGAAGAAGCTTACTCACAAAGGACCACATATTGTATGATTCCATTTAAAATAAATGTCCAGAATAGGCAAAACCCGTAGAGACAGGAAGTAGATTAGTGGTAGCCAGGGGCTGAGGAAGGGGTTGGAGAGAGAAGGGGAAACTATGGTTAAGAGGTATAGGGTTTCTTTTAGGGTGATGAAAGCTGATTGTAGAGATGGTTGCACAAATCTCTAAGAAAACCACTGAATGGCATCCTTTAAATGGGTGAATTGTAAGGTATGTGAATGTATCTCAATAAAAAATTTTTTTCAATGCTCAGTATTTTCATTGACCTCTGATTTGCAGAGAACTTTCACATGTGTTTTCTATCAGTTTCTCAGCATAGTCCTGTATATTTAAGAGAGACCAAATTGCTACTTCTGCTAAGTCATGTCAGTCGTGTCCGACTCTGTGCGGCCCTATAGACCGCAGCCCACCAGGCTTCTCCGTCCCTGGGATTCTTCAGGCAAAAACACTGGAGTGGGTTGCCATTTCCTTCTCCAATGCATGAAAGTGAAAAGTGAAAGTGAAGTTGCTCGGTCGTGTCCGACTCTTAGTGATCGCATGGACTGCAGCCTACCAGGCTCCTCCATCCATGGGATTTTCCAGGCAAGAGTACTGGAGTGGGGTGGCCATCGCCTTCTCCAGAGAGACCAAAGGAAGGGAATAATTGTTTATTCATCATCTACAATGTGCCAGGCATCTTGCTAGTTTCTATCTTGGTATAAATAGTGTAAAACTGAAGAGTTTGGACTCAGGAAGCAAACTGCATGAATTTAAATTCTGGCTTGGCTGTGTATTAGCTGTGTAATGATTGGGTATGGTATTTACCTCTGTTTCCTCATCTGTAATGATAGTGTCTGCTCCATAGAGTTGTGAGGTTTAATGATCTGACACCTAGACGTGTCCAGTAAAATTGCTATCATTTTTATTGTGTTTAGGTGACATCATCGCTTCTCAGAGCATCCCGGGAGGAAGGTGGCACTGGCTCTGTCCTACAGGTGAGGAAACTGAAGCTTGGTAAGAGCACCTTTACCAGACATTGTACTTGGAATCATAGACAAAACCATGACCAGAATCCAGGCTTGACTATTTTAAATATCCTGCTTTTTCCTCTCTTTCATACAATACCTTGAACAGTTACCAGAAAGATTGGTCCAAATCAAGCCATATTCACTTCACTCCTTGGTCCCCCTTATGTTCAAGATCTGACCTGCACAAGATGTCGGATGGCCATGCAGAACCCCGTTTTGTAGCCATGATGATGTTAGCTACCTGGGACTTTTGGCTCAGATGGTAAAGAATCTGCCTTCAATGTGGGAGACTTGGGTTCGATCCCTGGGTGGGAAAGATCCCTTGGAGAAGGAAATAGCTACCCACTCCAGTATCCTTGCCTGGAGAATCCCATGGACAGAGGAGCCTGGCAGGCTATAGTCCGTGGGATCACAAAGAGTCAAACACGACTGAAGTGACTTAGCATGCACATCTATATAAGTAGGTCACATTATATATAAGTCAGTCACGTTATAGCTGCAACAGAAACCCCAAAGGGCAAGTCCTTTGGGGTAATCAAGAAAAATGTTTTTTTAATAGACTTCTTTTGTAGAGCAGTTTTAGGTTCATAGCAAAAATACGGGGAAAGTATGAAATTTACCATGTGCCCCTCCCCTGCATGGCACAGTCTCCCCATTATTGTCACCCCCCACCAGTGAGGTACAGTTGTTATAAATGATGAACCTACACCAGTACATCGTGATCACCTAGGAAGACTTAGTTTTTTTAGCTTTTTATTTTCTAGTCCATTTCTGTTCTGCGCCTTAAATACTGCCCGTTTGTCTCGCTGTGGGGGTAGGTAGAGTTGACTTTGCCGTCTGAGGAGCCCCGTCTTGGCCATGTAAACGCTCCATGGAGGTAGACATGAGACAGAGCTGCCTGGCGCACGACTCAGCCCTCGGCCCTGAGCCCCAGCACCAAGTTGTTGCACTGGTGAGAGTTTGTCTCAAGAGTTTCCTCTGTAAATATTATTTCTCCAGGATGTCCAAGTTTCATAGCTCATTTTCACTGGATTTCTTTCTGGCTAAGTTGCTTAAACATATATCCTTCTACAAGCAGGGCTGGCAGGAAGGAGTAACACCCAGCGCGTTGCTCGCGTAGCTGACTAGGTGTCCAACTGCCTAGTGTGACTTCATTCCAGTTTTCCAAACCTACATCCTCCTGCAGCTGCTGTTAAGGGTTGAGAGGGAAGGAGGGCAAGTGGGAGAGGGGGGCTTACAAAGAGAGGGAGGGACTGGCCAACACCCTTGGCAGAAGCAGCAGCCCTTCCCTCTTGGAGGGAGCAGGGGCCTCAGGGGAAGCCACCGAGTCATCATGTATTCATGGTCTGGGCATTATGTGCTGGGTGCTCTGTTCAGTGTGGGCAAGGTCCCCGCCTTCAGGGGCTTACACCTATTCAGGGTCAGATGACCCAGAGTAATCAAGCAGTACAATAGCAAAAACTCCACTTGTTTTCGAGCTAAAAGTAAACAAAAGTGCAGCAACCAAAACCCTCTTTTTTCCCTCTCTCTATAATTGTTTTCTCTCTCAAAGAAAAGCAGAAAATAATGTATGATGGGGAAAAAAAGCAAACTGCAAAATAATATTTATGGTAAATCCTTGATGAAAATTTTGTAAACAAAACATAAACCAGTGCACATAGTTCATGAATAGATAGGGAGTAAAAGGTTAAAATGTGCATTTGATTCAGTCCAAATTCATAGCAGTGGCTGCTCTGGGGAGGATGAAAATGACTGAGACTGGGGAGGGGAATGGAGGGAAATTGCCTTTCATCCTAACTTCATTCCTTCCAAAAGACAATACTGAGGCAAGAACAGCCAGCCAGTTGATAACAGTGGTTAATTTCGGGTGATGGGGTTGCTGATGGTTTTGTAGTGTTCTGGGTGAGGCTGAGTAGTTGATCTGTAAAGCCTGGTTTATAGCTGGTGGGCAGACATTCAGTTTCTTGCTGTTGCTGACCCCTGCGGTGCTCTGTGACCCAACACAGACTTGACCTCGGGGACCATCTAGACCTGAATGCAGGTATCTGCAGAAGGTATGTCATCTTGAGGGCAGACACACCTTTCCGACTCACTGGAAAAGACCCTGATTGAGGGCAGGAGAAGGGGTCGACAGAGGATGAGATGGTTGGATGGCATCACCAACTCAATGGACATGAGTTTGAGCAAACTCCAGGAGATGGTGAAGGACAGGGAAGCCTGATGTGCTGCAGTCCATGGGGTCACAACTTAGTGACTGAACAACAATTTAAGGGCAGACAGGGAACCAGGAAAGCTGGTGAAGGGCCCTCAGGTCACACCTGCTCTGTTCAGTGTCTTCTTCCAGCACCTTCCACCAGGTTAGCACCCAGGACACAGGGGTGGAGGCAGTGCCTCCTCTCTCCCATATGGGGAATTTAGGACTTGCTCTCTATGAGCAGGGTGGTCAGTGGCTCTGTAGCATCCCAAGGATGAAGGGGCAAGTACTTTTGGAAAAAGAAGGCAAATCACTCAGCCCTCAGGGGAGTTACTGTTCCCCATCTCTGAAATATGGACAGAGACTTTTGACTTAGCAGAAGAAGTGAAAAGCAATTTTTAAGAAACGTACTCTAGTGACAGTTACAAGTTTCTTTGAGAAATTCAAACTTATAAAGCACTTTAAAAATGTGCTACAGAAAGACTGGAAGCATTTGCCTGATGGACTAGTAACCATAGCGTCCCCAGTGGAATCCAGAGTCCTGCTCCTTGTCTAGGAATGCATTAAGGTGTGCTGGTTTGGGAATGGCCAATTTATCAAAAGTAAATGTCAAATAAATATACAAGATGACCTTTGCAGCCCATGCTCCTGCCTCATCCTTTGGACCCTTAGGGGAACCTAGGTAAGTGGGAAGCCAGGGATCTGAGTGGATATGCTGGCCCCTGTCTAGAGCTCTTCCTTCTTTTCCTGAGGAATTATAAGCTGGTATCTCTGGTTTTCTCTTCTGCTCCTCAGAGCCTTCCATTAGCTCTTCATAGTCATTTAGTCACAATAAGACACATGATCCCTTACATTCCAAGGATAGAAAGAAGGAACAGGAGTTAGAACCTGCCAGTGCCAAGAGACATGAGCTTTGGGGTACCATGCTATTCTCTTCCTGTCCTTCCCTAGGAATTTTGAAAGGTAAGACTACAGCTGCTGCGTTCAGCAGGATGAATGCTGTGGAGGGAGGTCCTGCTTCTGCAGCACGTTCCTCCATGGCCTTTAAGCCTGCTTTCCACCTCTGTTCTCCAGATAGAGGCCCAGAGAGATTATGTGCCTGGTTTATTCTGGGTTGGAGACTTCCCGTCCTTTGCCTTGTTTACCCAAAATGAGGTCAGCCTCATTCAGAACTTGGTGAGGTTGTTTTATGTCAGTGGCATTTATAATTAAAATGTAGCCACAAGCCAGGCACTGTAAAACATTAGAGAAAGACAGAGAAGAAATAAAATGGAGTTTGTGGGGGGAAAAAAGTTACAGTGGTTTGGATACATGTGTGTGTGTGTGTGTGTGTGTATGAAAAAGACTTTTCTTAGAATGTGTAAAGGTGTTTGCTTCTCCTCTAGGGTCTGAAAAAGGTGCCTGGAAAATTTTGATACAGTCCATGGACTGTGTGATATTTTTAAAAAAAAAGTAGTCTATCTGGAAAAATCCCTCCTGTGTAAGCAGATAAGGAGCTGGTAGGGAGGAGAGGGAAGGAGGCCTTCAGCAGGATGTGCCTCCAGGGAGAGCGTGCCTGTCTGAAGACCAGTCACTCTCTCTGATGCCTGGCTCTGCCCACTGTGGTCACCTGAAGAGCACACCAGTGCAATGGGGAGCACAGTGGGTTCGCCGTCAGGTGGTAAGCCACAGCAGGATGGGGAATCTGGATCGCCCCCAGAACTGCAGGCAGGAGGGATTCACTGAAGGGAAGGAGCCCTTTCTAAAGGGCTGCAAAGCAGGGTTCTGGGGACCAGTGAACTCCTCTAGTGCCTTTAGGATGTGGTTTGATTTATAAATATTTGATTGGCACACACTTTGCTCAGGAACATTTCCATTTGTGCAGTGAGTGGTGCCGGTAATCCTGCTCCCCATGAAGCCTCGTACGTGCTTGGGGAGGTGAGGGGTGCGCACCACAGGAGGGGGCTGCAGGTTTGGGATGCTTGTGAGCTTTTTCCTATCCTCCAGTTACTGCTCCAGAAATAGGTTATGGCCCCCTTAGACAGAGAGTGAACTCCCCCCAAAAGAGCGGAGTCAGGCACGGAGATCCTTGCTTTGCCCAAGACAGCTTGCTGTGCAGAGAGGCGAGACAGGGCAGGGCTTGCAGAGCCGCTGGTGCCTGGGCACAGGGTACCTACATGCCAGGCCTCAAGAGCTCCAAGCCCGGACAGTCCTGGAGATGCCGAGATGCAGGGAGCTGGTATAGCACTGGTTTAACTCAGCACACTCTGAAGATCAGATGGTTAGATGAGGAAGGCCCAGCAAGCCTCAGGATGCTGCTGCTGATAAATACCATGTTCCAGGCACTTCTCATGTGCCTGGCAGGCTGTTAAAAGACATTCACAAACTGTCATACTTAAAATTCCAACTTTCCTATAAGAGTGGGTACTGTTGCCATCCTTGTTTTTAAAACAAGGAAACTGAGGCATGTGGAGAAAAAGTAACTTCCTGACAGGGAAGCTGACAGGGAGCCAGTAAACCGCAGTGATGGGTCCTGCATCTACTGGGCCCACAGATGGGCTGTGTGAATCCAGTATGTTCATTTAATTAGTTTGTGGGGTGAAACCACCGCTGTGGTGTTGGTGTCAGGGGTGGAAGTGTGCTATAAGAGAGCCTTAGTTTTGGAAGATGCAGCTGAGGGTCGGGCCCAGTTTCCCAATTACTGGCTGTTCCCCAGGACTCAGTGTTTGCAGAGTTAGTGCACAGGGCAGTTCATTATGAATGATAATTAATAACCTCATCAGGACCGTGGCTAAGAGGAAATTAAATAGTCTAGCGCAACGCCTGGCATATATTACGTGCTTGATAGATATTTATGGAATATATTATTGAATTTGAATTTATTTGCTTCCAACAGTTCATTCACTCATCCAATTAATATTTATTGGCCATGATCCTGACCGCCTAGCCATGTGCTTGACACACAGGTTGCAGTGTTGAGCTGTGAGAGACGAAGTCCCTGTCCTCAGGGAGCCCAGCGAGGCAGGAGACCATTAGATAATCGCACAAGGAAATGTGTGGCATGACCCCGAGGAGGGCTGCCTTGATACAGAAGGCGCTCCTCAAACACTGCGTGTCTGAGGTGAAGCTGGCCCTCATTCCCTGTCCCTGTCCCTCCTCCAGGAGCCTCCCTCTCCTGGTGATGTGGCCACTAACCAGCCCCCCAAGCCACACCCTAGGGGTCAACAAAAGTCTTCTCACACCCTGTGCCCAGCGCCCCTTCTCACAGCCTGCCAGTCTCCTGTCTGGTCCTGCCTGGCCTTCCTAGTGTGGCCAAGTAACAGATGTCCATAGTCTGCGTTACTACCTGCCTGCAGCTGTGATTTGAGCCATTGTAAAGGGATGAACCAAAAACATCTCTGCAGGCCAGAAATTCCCACCTGTGGAGACCTCTGACTCAGGTCTACAGGACAGTGGTCCATGCACATCCATCCATCCTGGGTTTATTCCACTCCAAGAAAGACCTTGGGTTAGGTTCTGGGAAACTTATTCTCCTGGGGGTAGGAAGGGAATACATTTTGCAGATTTCTCAGTCTTGTCCAGGGTAGATCAACTGGTTGGGGACAAAGAGAAGCTGTGAAAGGAGTTGAGGTTTTCTTTTTTTTTTTGCCTTGTAGTACTGGAAGGCGTATAGTTCCATTTTGCATGGTGTATGTAGATTTATTTAAGTATTTGATTGGCTTTTAGAAATACTCTCCCTGGAGGAAGTTTTAGAGTGTGGTTATCCACTTATCTTCATGGTCTCTAGTCATACTCCAACTAATGATCCAGGAATACAAACCGTTGTGCTAACCACCCAGGGATCATCCACTCCACGCCTGCCCAGGTTTCTGAAGAACCTTGCAATTCAGAAAGATTGTGGCAGTACCACCACTGGGCAGAAGAGGGCGACAGAGCCACATTTAGTGGGTGCATCCATGGCAGGGAGTCAGTCCTTTCGGCTGCAGGATCTCATGAGTTTTCAGCTTTGTCAGACACACAAGGCAGTGTTGCTTTTCCCATTGCACAGGTGACGAAACTGAGCCTCAGTATCTCCCCACTAGTTGAGATAGCCGGAAACACTGGAGAATTTCACATTTTTGTAGAGGAGAACATGATGGGAAGGGTCTGGGGGCTGGGAGAGTTGAAGCTGCTTTTGCAGAGCACTTTATGCCAAATGGAGAGAATGATAATTGTCTGGTGCTGATCCAGTTAGAAAGCAGCAGCATAGGAATATGACCTCAAGGTTTCTGACTCTAAATCTAGGCCTCCTGTCTCTGCAAGGGGTACATGGATTACCTGGTTCTCCTGGCACTGACAGGTAGTGGGGGATGGATTTTGGCTTACTCGCCCTGCTTTGATTTCTGTCCTCCTTGGCCTTTGTTCTTAGTTCTAGACTAAGTAAATAGGCCAACACAACAACTCTGAATGTTGCCAGAGAGGCCTTGCATCAAAACCCGAATCCAAACCCTTGGCTTCCTGGAGGGCAGTGTTGCTGAAGAGAAGAGCCCAGGGAGGGTCGTTAAGGGCTATCCTGTGTTCCATGTGCTGTGTTGAGTGCATGGAAATCTTGGTGGTGGTAGTGACGGTGATAGTGGTGACGACAGTAGCAACATGAACCAACATATGGGGAGCTGTTACTCTCGGTCAAGAGGCCGTGCCAAGAATTTTCGCTACATTGTCTCATGTAAGCTGCCCAAGAAACTTGGGAGGCAAGTAATATTGCTCTTATTTTTACAGTTGAGAAAAGTAAGGCCAGAACAGTTACATAACTAGCCTGAGTTCACTTGGGAAGTAATTAATCCACCATCACTCTTGTGTCGACCTCCTTATACACAGTCCTGTGCCACTGTATGCTGCCCTTCAGGGCTTCTGACATCTCAGGTCAGGCAGCTGAATTTGCAGCACTCTGCAGAAGTTGTCCCACATTCTGTACCCAGAGTGCAGACTATAATGTTAACAGTGAAGTCACATGCCCTGTGTACAGAAATTCTAGTACTTGGAATTGTAATTGTAGCCTCCTGTGACCCCAGAATTTAAGGTTTCCCAGAAGAGCCAGCTTAACCCCATAGAATACATCACCAAGGTTGTCTTTTCCTCTGGGATGCGGAAGACCAGAGAACATTCTCGTTGGTTCAAAAAATTGGTAAGACTTACTAGAAATGTTTAAAACCTTCCAGAAATTACAGCTTGTTCCCTTTATGTTGTGTGAGGCAGATCACACAAATTGTGTAGCTTGCCTGATACAACACGACAGATTGAAGTCTGAGTCCATTTATTTGCAGTGAACATTGCCTGTGTGTATGTTTGACATACTCAGAAGTCTTTTTATTGCTATACTCTGGCACATATTTTTCATCAAGTATAGGCATTCGGAAGTCCATCTGAAGACCAGCCATTAAAACTAAGCTGGCCCTGCAGCGGTCAGTCCCAAACTTCCTGCTTCTCATTGCAAGCGTCTGCTTGGTGGATGAGAGGGAAGGGACAGTGCCACCTGGTTGGTAACTGCTGGCTCCCGCCCCCATCATCTGTGCTCCTGTGGATGGAGAGTGGGCACCACTGGGGTGACCATCTGTGCCTAGTGCCTGCAACCTTTGGTGTATGTACATGCATGCTAAGTTGCTGCAGTTGTGTCCAGCTCTTTGCGACCCTGTGGACCATAGCCTGCCAGGCTCCTCTGTCCATGGGATTTTCCAGGCAAGAATACTAGAGGGGTTGCCATGCCCTCCTCCAGGGGATCTTTCCAACCCAGTGATCAAACCCATATCTCTTGAGTCTCCTGCATTGGCAGGTGAGTTCTTTACCACAAGTACCACCTGGGAAGCCCTAACCTTTGGTGTAAATCAAATCAATAATTAAGACTACCATCACATCAAAGCCAGTGTTCTGTATCTCATTTCAAAGCCATCCTGCACAACCTTAAATTCTACCTGTGCTATTCTCTATCTCCTGATTTCATCCATACTTTCCTTCCCTTGATTCATGACACGTTTGACCCCTCAGACCCTCTGAGCAGGGACCAGATCTAACTTTTGGCTCTGCTCCAACATCTAATGATTTGGTGGGGCTCAGGGAATCCCCAGTGACATCACAGTAGAACCCAGACACCTCGTATCAAACATACACACCACTGCCAGAAATACCAAAGCAGAAGGGAGGGATTTTTTTCTTAGTCAAGGAGAGTCTTTTCTCCAAAGTTATGCCGCCATTTATCAACACCATCTGGAGAGCCAGGGCTGGCAGGAAAGCCCGGAGGAGATACTCAGCCTTTGGCTCAAATCGCTCCTACTCTCCTGTTTCTATAAGGTCTGGTGAATGACTTTACCCCTCCCAGTTACCACAGCCACGTCTGCATGATATGCAGAGCGAGAGCAGCATAATTAATGATGTGTAAGACTACGATTGTGAACTAGGATCTCACAAATCAAGCCCAATGGAAACATAACCTGGAGAATCGGTTAACTTGGAATTGAGCCCTTGTCTGTTGGGAGTTTATTGCCCCTGCTCCGTGTGGCCCTTCCCGTCATGGAGTGAGATGGGCCCTGACTAGCCTTGGGGATCAGGCTTCTCGCTGCTTACAGGAATCTGGAACAGTTGAACATTGGCAGCCAGTCTGATCTCACAGCAAGTATGTTAGGTCAACAGAGAGTCCTCTTAAACTCTTGAAATCAGACTCCTTTAGGCAGGCTGTTGCCCTCACAACTCCCCGTTCTCCACACCCAGACCCTCTGTACCTTGTTACCCCTGTGTCTGTGTGTCATGTCTGAAAAGAATCTTGGAGAATGGGTTACAGCCCTTAGCTATTCTCCCTTCTCCCATCCCTGACTAAGGAAGATACCAGAAATGTGAGATGGATGCTTACTGTGCTGGTCGCTCCTGTCCTTCGTCCCATCCACTCTGCCATCTGGGAGGATTCTCAGGAAGTAGCCCCCGTTGCTGCAATAGAGGAGCTTGGGCTTCTTGTAATTGCCTAGAGGCAGGTTAAACTTCTCAGTCAGGGCCCTGAAGGTTGTGGTTTCTCCTTCAGCCATGGCTCAGCAGCTGCTGGTTGTGGCTGTTTCAAGGCTGTAAGAAATTAAACAACCCTGTAGGATGTTCTTCCAGTGAAGGTGCTGTGTGCACTTTCAAGAAGGCAAGGAGAGCCTCAGGGCACCGGCTTCTGGGTGGGCGGAAACCACAGACTGCCCAGGTGCTGTCCACAGTAAACAAGCCTGCGCAGTGGCCAGTGGTTAAGGAATGATGGTCCCCGGCAGGGGAGGGATTTTCAGTCATTTCCCACTTCCCAATTGGACACAGCTCTGGACCAGGCTGTGCGTTTTTTGGAATATCAAATTTGATCATTTTGGTGGATGGAAAAAAAAATAGTGTTTTGGTCCCTCCTTCTGATCCACACACATCCTCAAATTAAACACCAAAGTTGCACTAAAATAACACTCAGGGTCTGGCTGAAACCCACAAAGCCAAGAGGCCGGCACCAAGGTTGTGCCCTCCACCCTCCCACTGTTTTGCCCAGGTGCTGAGGCCTGTGTACAGAGATAGCCCAGGGAGCCTGGGCACGCGAGACCCACGGGGGCAGGGGTGGGGTGGGCTGGGGTGGGGTGGAGTGTTTCCGAACTAGCCAACAGTTAATGTGTAAAGGAAAATTATGGGTTTGCTGGTGGGAACGGAACCAGAAGTGGAGAAGTAGGCACGTGGAGGTGTTAGGTGGGGTTTTTAAAGGGCCATCACTGTGCCAAAGGAAATTTTATGGGGTGGAATATTTTGAAGGTTCTGCTGGCTGTCGCCTGCATCCACAGCTTCCTGTACATCCTCAGATCACACAGGGAAGACAGTAGTCTATCCCTGGTACAAAGACTACCTTCACCCTAACTACTTCCTAATGAGAAGTCTTATGACACAGAAACCATTGTATGACCTTCTATGACCCTCTAATGCTATGTATACCCACTATACACAAATTATATTATCGGAAATGCATATATGTAGAAATGCATTAGTGAACCCACTATACACAAATTTAGATTATCAGTGTACAGGTGGATTAGTGGACCCACTCTACACAAGTTTGTATTATCAGTGTATAAACGCATCAGTGGCCCTCTACGAACTAAAAAGCAAAGCTGATAAACTTTAGTATTTTAAAATATCTCCTTGCTCCACCATTTAGAAGACTGGATCAGTGCTTACTACAAGGACTGCACAAGAAAGAGGTGAAGAAGAGGCCAGAAAACCACCGTGGGAATTTCATCCTATAAGAGTGAGTAGATGCCAATTGTACACATTGATTACCAAGCAGCCTTATAATACTAGTGATCATCAGCATCATTGTTAACATATGATGGGCTAGAAGTTAACTTATGTCATTGAGGCAGGCACTGATATTATCCTCAATTTTTTAATAAGGTGAAACCAAAGCTTAGAGCTGCTCATGGCCTGTCTCAACAGCTAGTAAGTGAGCCTCTAAAGGGGTCTGTTGAAAGAAAGCCCCAACTTGCCCTTCATTACCATGACAGTATTAAGTGACTTCAGTGATAGCACAGTGTTATTAGCAGAAGTGGGGGTTTTACTCATAGCGTGGCACGTACTTCTGCCCCCATGACCTAATCATTCATTGTTACTCATCTGTAACCCAAGTACTGGCTGTCACCACCAACAGCCTCCACTTTTGCCCCCATGCATGTTGTCATTCCCTGGAGAACCCATGTCACCAGGTGTTAGGAGCCCTGTGAACTTAACAGAAGGCCAGCCAGTCTCCTACATCCCTCACACTCCCCTTCCAGCCGTCCAGCCGTCCCTGGAGTGGCTTCAAGGAGCTGCTCGCGTAGAAGGTAATTCCAACAGAAATCAAGACAGCAATTTGGATGATTTGTCCTGGTGACTTTGGAATTAGAGTTCATGTTAGAAACCTCCACATGTTCCTCTGCTCCAGGCATTTTAATGTGTCTGGTACATCTCTTCCAATCTGCAGCCACATGGGCTATGGTTTGAAGTCCCTCCAAGGATCCTCAGAGTTTTGCATACACCATGTAAACTATCTTTAAAGTCAGATCACCTCCAAATGTCTCCTTCACATAAGGCAAAACTCTGTCTGATCCTGTTCACATAGTACAATAACAGATGGAAAACTAATTTCATATACATCAGTTCCACAGGGCAGATGGCAGAGTTCATGCATTCCCTTCACAAAACCTCACTCTCTTTTCCAAAACTCTTTATCCACAAGGCTCTGAGTCTCTGTACTCAGCCCTGTTTCCTCCCAACCTCTCAATGTCCCTCTCCCTCCTCTTCCCCGTTACACACAATTCTGGAATCCCCTCTGATGTAAAGCGATTCAGTGTTTCCAAACATGGGCATTTTCACCCATCACCTGTCATCAGCATAGAACACTGACCAGATCCTTGTTCCTCAAATTACAGCTAAGAGATAATCCATACTTTTTGTTCTATCAGTCTTCTTTTCAAGCACCTAGTACTTAATTAGGTACAGGAGACAATAACTATATACTAGTGGTGGCCATTTCACTATACAAATAGTCATTTGTATTCTCCATCTTAGGCAGAATTTTGTTTCTTGCTGTCCCTGGATTTTCTCAAAGGGAGGTCCCCATGAGCCCTGGTCATGTAGCAGTTGCTGTGGTGAGGATGGCCTCCGTTCTAGATCTGGCACCCATTAGGAGTCTCCATTAAGTTGGTTTTTAAGTGTTGCATGTGAATTTGGCTCTACTCATTTACATTGTTGCCTCCATCCCATTGGGATGAAGGGGACAGTTCAGTTCAGTTCAGTCGCTCAGTCATATCCGACTCTTTGCGACCCCATGAATCACAGCACGCCAGGCCTCCCTGTCCATCACCATCTCCCGGAGTTCACTCAGACTCACGTCCATCGAGTCCGTGATGCCATCCAGCCATCTCATCCTGGGTTGTCCCCTTCTCCTCCTGCCCTCAATGTCTCCCAGCATCAGAGTTTTTTCCAGTGAGTCAACTCTTCGCACAAGGTGGCCAAAGTACTGGAGCTTCAGCTTTAGCATCATTCCTTCCAAAGAAATCCCAGGGTTGATCTCCTTCAGAATGGACTGGTTGGATCTTCTTGCAGTCAAGGGACTCTCAAAAGTCTGGCCAAGGTTGGAGGCCTCAGTTCTGGCCAAGATTTCTACTTATGCTCTAACATTCATGTATGTGTTAAGCCATGAAGCCTGGGCTTTATCACTGCAACTCTACCCAGATAGGGCCTCTGCCAGAGGCCAGGCACCCCTTCCCTCTGGTTTGCATTGCAGCCTGGGGTTATACAACCCCCCGCCTCTGCTCTGTGCCTGCTCCACCCACTAAGAGGTGCAGTGACAGTGTGGCTGCATTGACTTAAGATTGCTCCCATCACCCTTCAGTTCAAATCCATACCTGAAATCTGAAGGTGATTTGCTGATCCCTGAAAATAAGCCTTGAGTTCAATGTGAATTTGGTAGGCTGTGACAGTGGCATATATGAATCAGCTGTAAAACATACTGTTAGGGACCAAACGACGGTCTCTAGGACCTGAGTCATGTTTACCAGAAAGAGAAAGGATATGCGCTCATCCTGCCTGGCCAATCATGTAACGCCAGCTATTCCTGTAACTGAGACAAAGAACTGCCTGTATATAAGCCGCCATACTCCTTTGTTCGGGGCTCTTGTCAGATTCCCTTGTGTGGGATGAGACTTGAGCCCTAGCGCGCTAGAGATAAACTCCCTTCTTGTTTTCGCGTTACTGTGGTGGACTTGCTCTCTCGGTCGGTTCGGAGATATGGGCTCGGAGCATAACATTTGGGGGCTCGTCCGAGATCTCTGTCCCGCCGGGGAGGACAACTCTCCTGGTAGAAGGGAGTAACCTCGTTAGGAGATAAGAGCTCTGAGCACCGGTGCTAACGTTGCAGAAGCCCAGATTAAGTCCGAGGCCCGGTATCGTACTGGGGAGGCATCTGGCTGTAAAGTGCAGAGGCAAGTCAGCGTAAGGCCGGGGCCTGGTTTTGTGCTGGGGAGGCAGCTGGCTCTGGTTACTGGATTAAGTCAGTGTAAGGCTGGGGCCCAGTTTCGTGCTGGGGAGGCGGCTGGCTCTGTGAACATCCTGCAGGTAAGATTGAGTGCATTGTCGGTGGCCACCTTGCGTTTGTTATCTGTTTGTCTATTTGTGGTGTCTGCGTTGCTCTTTGTGTGCTCTGTTGGCTCCCAGTATACTTTTCTGTGATCATGGGGCAAAGAACTTCTACTCCTTTATCTCTTATGATTAACCACTTCTCTGATTTCAAGTCTAGAGCACAGAATCTATCATTGCTGGTAAAAAAAAGCAAGTTAGTAACTTTTTGTTCTGCCGAGTGGCCTGCTTTTGATGTCAGCTGGCCACAAGAAGGCACCTTCAGCCTGCCTACTATTCGAGCGGTCAGAGAGAAGGTGCTTGCCCCCTACACTTCGGGACACCCAGCCAGACCAAACTCCATACATTTTGGTCTGACAGGACCTGGTGGAAAACCCCCTGGTCTGGCTAAAACCTTTTGTTTTTCAGCCCCTCACTTCCCTTCCCTCTTCCCTGCCCTTGCTTCCACAGCTTCCACAGGTTTCATCGGGAAAAGCCAAAAAGAAAACCAAGCCTTCAGCTCCTCCCAGAAAAAGGGGCCCAGCCTAGGGAACTCGAAAAAAGGCAAAAAAAAAAAAAAAATGGCCAGCGTAGCGGAAAAAGACCCGGAGGTTCCCTCCTCCACCGTTCATGCGTTTCCGGTCCGGGCGGGGCCAGCCAGAGAGGGTAGAAAACGGACAAATCAGTATTGGCCCTTCTCCACTAGTGATTTGTACAATTAGAAAACCCAGACTCCCTCCTTCTCTGAAAAACCACAGGGTCTTATTGATCTTTTAGAGTCTATCCTGTTTACTCACAATCCCACTTGAGATGATTGTCAGCAACTGTTACAGGTACTTTTTACTACAGAGGAGTGCAAATAGATCCTGTCAGAAGCCCGAAAAAATGTGCCAGGGGTAGATGGGAGGCCCACAATACAGCCTAACCTCATTGAGGAGGGGGTCCCCTTGGTGCGACCCAACTGGGACTTCGAACGCGCTAAAGGTAGGGAGCGTCTCCGAGTGTACCGTCAGACTCTCATGGCTGGCCTTAGAGCGGCCGCCAAAAAGCCAACTAAATTGGCCAAAATAAATCCAGTGAGACAACAGCCAAATGAGAGCCCAGCAGCCTTCCTTAAAAGGATAATGAAAGCTTTTAGACAGTATACCCCTATGGACCCACAGGCAGATGAGTCACGAGCGGCAGTTATGTTAGCATTTGTAAATCAAGCAGCCCCCGATATTAAAAAAAAATTACAAAAGATAAAGAGGTTAAATGAACAATCCTTGCAAGATCTAGTGAGGGCAGCCGAGAGAGTTTTTAATCATAGAGAGACCCCAAAAGAGAGAGAGGAGCGCATTAAAAGAAAAGAAAAAAATTTAGAGCTGAAAAAAACCGTAAAAATCAAAAAGAGCTGGCCCAGATATTTTTTGCTGGGGTTAAAAACAAAAACAGGTTCCAGAAAGAAAAAAAAAATTGGACTCAAAAACTAAAGAAAAAATGACAAGGCGTAAGCTTGAAAAAAAACCAATGTGCGTTTTGTAAAGAGTTTGGACATTAAAAAGATAAATGCCCCAAGAAAAATCTAAAAAAGGGGCCCAAGAACCCCAAAAACGAAACTCCCTCTCCAGACAGTCATATCCTCTACGCGGGTGAGGATAGCGACTAGGGGAGTCAGGGCTTGAAGCCCCTCCCCGAGTCCTGGGTAACTATAAATGTGGAGGAGAAACCGGTTAGCTTCATGGTGGACACGGGAGCTCAATACTCAGTCTTAAACCAAAAAGATGGACCCATGTCTAAAAAAAGTAGCTGGGTGCAGGGAGCAACCGGGACTAAACGATATGGATAGACTACAAAACAACATGTGAACTTGGGGGCCCACCAGGTAACCCATTCTTTTCTGGTGATACCTGAGTGTCCAGCGCCCTTGTTGAGAAGAGATTTACTGTCTAAAGTAAATGCCCAAATTCATTTCCACCATGGACAAGTGTTGGTTTTAGATGGGACCAGGCATCCTCTTCAGGTCCTGTGTCTGGCATTAAAAGATGAATACAGACTCTACTTGCCAGAGGCCCCAGCGACAATAAGCCCCAAAGTACAACCATGGGTTCAAAGATACCCTCAGGCCTGGGCTAAAACAGCAGAAATGGGACTGGCCAAACAGAGGCCCCCTATCATTGTAGAACTGAAAGCCAGTGCTTCCCCGGTGAGGGTATGACAGTATCCCATGAGTCAAGAGGCTCGACAAAAAATTACTCCTCATATACAACGCCTCATAGATGCTGGGGTCCTAAAAAGGTGCCGGTCCCCATGGAACACTCCCCTGTTGCCTGTAAAAAAGCCTGGGGGAACTGATTTTAGACCGGTTCAAGATCTACGAGAAGTCAACAAACGGGTAAATGATATTCATCCTATGGTTCCTAACCCTTATACATTGCTAAGCAACTTGCCTCCAAACTACATTTGGTACACGGTTTTAGATTTAAAAGATGCCTTTTTCAGTTTGCCTCTTGCCCCCGCAAGCCAAGAGATCTTTGCCTTCAAATGGCAAAAAGACGGTGGTCAGACCCCTGTGCAGCTGACATGGACTCGCTTACCACAGGGTTTCAAAAACTCGCCCATGTTATTTAATGAGGCCCTGGACGAAGACCTCCATAAAAAGCAGAAGATAAAAAAAGGGGTACTAACACAGAGATGGGGACCATGGAAGCGACCTGTAGCTTACTTTTCCAAGAGACTGGACCCAGTGGCAGCCGGATGGCCACCTTGCCTCCGTATCATTGCGGCCACCACGCTCTTAGTCCACGATGCTAGTAAACTGACTTATAGACAGAGACTCTTGGTCTACACTCCTCATGCCATAGAGAGAGTTTTAAAGCAACCCCCAGGTAAATGGATTTCTAATGCCCGCTTGACGCACTACCAGGCCTTGCTACTTGACACCCCACGGATTCATTTCCAAACACCCTGCACTCTAAATCCGGCCACTCTTTTGCCCAATCCAGAAAAAAATAGCCCCCTCCATGATTGTGATGAGATACTGGCCGGGGTAACAGCAATGCGAAAAGACTTAACCGATACTCCACTAGATAACAGTGAGCTAAAATGGTTCACAGATGGCAGCAGTTATGTAAAAGGTGGACAGAGACGGGCAGGAGCCGCAGTAGTAGATGACTCTGGACAGACGATATGGGCAGAGGCCCTTCCCCCGGATACCTCAGCACAAAAGGCAGAGTTAATTGCCCTGATTCAAGCAGTAAAAAGAGCCAAAAAAAAAGAAAATAACTATTTTCACTGACAGTCGCTATGCTTTTGGCACGGTACACATCCAGGGCCCAATATATCGGAAACGGGGGTTTTTAACAGCTAAAAAAAAAAATTTAAAAACTTGCCTGAAATCCGTAGACTTTTAGAGGCTGTACAGATGCCTCAGGCTGTTTCAATAGTACACGTACCTGGACATCAAAAGGGTGACAGCCCCACAGCACGAGGGAATCGTGCCACAGACCTGGCGGCTCAAAAAGTAGCTAATGAAGATTTCATCACCCCTGTGTTGGCAATCGGACTTCCACCTCCAGGTATGGGAACTCTGCCCCCAACCCCTGAGTATTCATCCACAGACTTTGCTTAGATCCAAAAACACACCAACCTTCAAAAAGGTGAAGATGGATGGTACCGAGACTCAGACGGCTACTGATACTCCCTGCTCAGTTGGGACGGCAACTATGTGAGCATTTACACTTGTCTACTCATCTAAAAAAAAAAAAAGACTCTGATGCTCTTTCAAACTGCGCGCCTGCGATTTCCCCAGCACCAGACAACTGTAAAGAACATAGTGCATGCTTGTAAGGCATGTCAACAGATGAAGCCAGAAAAAGGACAACATGCAGGACTGAGGTATCGGGGAAAAGGACCAGGGCAACACTGGGAAATAGATTTCACCGAGGTAAGGCCAGGCATGTATGGTTACCGGTACTTGTTAGTGTTGGTAGATACCTTCTCAGGGTGGGTGGAGGCTTTTCCTACAAAAAAAAAACCGCGATGATAGTGACAAAAAAAGATTTAAAAAAAAATAGTTCCCAGGTTTGGCCTGCCAGTGACCATTGGCTCTGATAATGGACCTGCTTTTGTGAGTCAAATAGTTCAGAGCCTTGCCCTAGCCCTGGGGACTAAATAAAAGTTACATTGTAAATACAGTCCACAGAGCTCAGGGCAAGTAAAAAAAAATAAATCAGACTCTAAAAAAACTTTAACTAAATTGGCTATAGAGACTGGCGGGGACTGGGTGACCCTCCTTCCCTTCGCCCTCTTCCGTGCGCGTAATACTCCTTATCAACTTAACCTGACCCCATTTGAGATTCTATATGGGAGACCTCCCCCTATATGTCCAATATTTAAAGAAAAAAAACTACCGCCTCCCACGTTGGGGCAACTCCAAGAGGCCTTGATGGCCTTAAGAAGGTGCACTCTCGTGTCTAAAAACTGCTCCGGAAAATACATGTGGGTCAAAATAAGAAAACTATTCCCTCACATGACATTGACCCCAGAGACTGGGTATGGGTCAAAAGGCACCAAACCAAGGCACTAAAACCCAAATAAAAGGGTCCTTATGTTGTTCTTCTTACCACCCCAACTGCCCTAAGGGTTGACGGTATCGGGCCTTGGGTGCATTGCAACCACGTACGCCCAGCTGCTTCAGCAGAGCAAGAAGACGCTAAAAAAAAACAAAAAGCATCTCTGCACCCGTCCAACCCCTTGAGGCTAAAGCTTCAAAGGCGCCAACAAGACCAGGACAGCTCGGCTGGGCCACCTTGTGGATGACCCAGTTACTCTGCTCCAGAGCTGCCAGTGTAAACCTGCATCAACCAGTCAAAATCACCTGAAAGCTGCAAAATAGACTAACACGTGAGATGCTTAACTCCACCACCGCAATACATCCACCAAATACTTGGTGGCCAGACTTCTACTTTGACCTTAAGCCGATGGTAAATGTGCCTTGGGCTAGGGCTTATCTCCAAAAACAAGGGTTCTGGGCATGCCCAGGCGCACCCAGACATGACTAAAAGACCTATGGGGGGGCACAAGACTCATTATAAAACTTAAGATTGTGTTACTTCTAATGATAGACCTCGGCGCTAAAAAGTAAAAAATCGAGATTTACTTAATTTTTCATTCGCCAAGCCCCTCCCTAGGGTCCTCGGAAATCCAACTTTTAGCTGTAAAAGTTGCAATTATGCACAAGTCAAAATAAGGTTCAATCCAAAAAAAAAAGCAAACAGGAGGGGATTAGATCTGCTCTTTCTGCAACAAGGGGGACTCTGTGCTGCCCTAGGAAAAGAGTGCTATTTCTATGCGGATCATACAAAAATAGTTTAAAAATCTATGGCCAAAGTGAGAAAAGGACTAGCCCAACGTAATAAAAAACATGAGGCTCAACAGAGATGGTTTAAATCTTGGTTTCAACAATCCCCTTGGCTGACTGCCTTAATCTCCACCTTGCTGGGACCCCTGCTAATACTTCTGATGCTTACCTTTGGCCCATGTATTATCAATAGACTTATAGCCTTTGTAAAAAAACGCATAAATACAGTACAGCTGTTTGTGCTTCGACAGCAATATCAAACTGTGTCTCAGGACCAAGAGAAAGATTCCTCTATATGATCTAAGGACAGGGGGGAATGTTAGGGACCAAACGACGGTCTCTAGGACCTGAGTCATGTTTACCAGAAAGAGACAGGATATGCACTCATCCTGCCTGGCCAATCATGTAACGCCAGCTATTCCTGTAACTGAGACAAAGAACTGCCTGTATATAAGCTGCCATACTCCTTTGTTCGGGGCTCTTGTCGGATTCCCTTGTGTGGGATGAGACTTGAGCCCTAGCGCGCTAGAGATAAACTCCCTTCTTGTTTTTGCATTACTGTGGTGGACTTGCTCTCTCGGTCGGTTTGGAGATACGGGCTCGGAGCATAACACATACAAAAATGAAATATTTTTTTTGATGAAGGAAACTCCAGAGGCATGAAATGCCCCTCCTCTTTTTGCTTTGTTTAGAGTTTACTTGTATTTTTAGTAGTGGTTGGTCCAAAGTTCCTTGCCAATCCAGTAAGTGTTAAAGGGACAGGCATGAAGAAAGTATATGACGCGATAAAACCATTAGGCAGCAGCCTTCCCAGACCCTTGGGGATTTTCACAAATTGCTCTAATAAATGAATCCATTAACTATGTGAAATCAGGCATAGAGCATAATGGAAATTTATAAGCCCTGCTCCTGCTTACTATAATCTTTTTGTTGGCTGTCAGGGAAGGGAGTTATCTCTGTGTATGTTGGGAGATGGAAAAGACCAAGCCCAGTGGTCTTTTGTCATGTGCTTGGCCCAGCTCTCTGGGATTTGGGGCCCTGGGGAGATTTTCTCGACTTAACAGTGACAACCAAAGTGAGGAGAACACCAAGCCTATTGGAACATTCATATTAAGTCTGACATATTTTGTTAGCTGTAGTCTCTGGAAGAGAATCTGAGCTCTGACGCATGAATAGGATGTTAAGTATATGCTCTTACCCGGGAATACAACAGTCACTTTTCAGTGTGAGAGAGTAAGGAACACTGTACAGCTCTAGCTATGCTCAAATTGTCTCTGGGAGCCTGGGCGAGTCATTAACTTCTTCCAAGATGTTTCCTCTAATAATCTCCACCCTGCTGCCTACGTCAGATTTAACCCTTCAACTGTCTGAAGGGTTAAATGAGCATAGTGTTCATAACACTACTTAGAAAGTTTACAAGTGTGACCTGACCTCTAGGAGAGAGGGCTAGGTGGTTATGTTGAACTGGTCGAAGCCTAATGTGTTCTAGGTCAGTTGCAACTGAATGCTTAATTTAAAATAATTTTTTCAGAGGCGGCCCTAAGATGGCGGAGGAGTAGGACGGGGAGACCACTTTCTCGCCCACAAATTCATCAAAAGAACGTTTGAACGCTGAGTAAATTCCACAAAACTATTTCTGAATGCCGGCAGAGGACATCAGGCATCCAGAAAAGCAGCCCATTGTCTTCAAAAGGAGGTAGGAAAAAATGTAAAAGATAAAAAGAGAGACAAAAGAGGTAGGGATGGAGATATGTCCCAGCAAGGGAGTCTTAAAAAAGAGAGAAGTTTCCAAACATCAGGAAGCACTCTCACTGTCGAGTCTGTGGTGAGCCTTGGAACCTCAGAGGGCAACATAACCGGGAGGAAAAATAAATAAATAATTAAAACCCACAGATTATGTGCCCAGCGTAACTCCCAGTGGAGAAGCAGGGCAGACGCCTGCATCCACCACTAGCAAGCAGGGGGCTGGGCAGGGAGGTGCGGGCTGCATTGCTTAAAGTAAGGACCAGGCCTGAATGCCCTAAGGGCAATCTGAGGGAACTAACTTGAGATAGCAAACCAGACTGTGGGATAGCTACCCCACAAAAAGCCCTAACTTAAGACACCGCCAGGCCCGCTCATAGAACAAAGGACTGACTAGAGCTAGCCAGCTTCGGACCAGCCCATTCCCCCTCCGGAGACAGGAAGTCGAGGGCAGCCAGAGCCAGAAGGGGGCTATCACGGCCCTAGAGAGGCATCATCTACCAAACTGCAAGCAGGCTTCATTGTTAACCAAGACTTCTTGAGATTCTGGATGGTCGACATCTGCCTGAGAAGGTGCGCTGGTTGTACACCCAGAAAATCGAGCAGCAGGGACGGAGGAGGCAATAAGTCTCAGCAACCACGCTTGCCAAACACTTGGTCACCTGAGCTGCTTGGACCTGAGCTGCTCGGACCTGGAAAGGGCACAAAACGCAGGCCCAACCGAATCTGTGCCTTTGAGGAGTACCCAAGTACCTGAACCTGAGTGGCTTAGACCTGGGAAGTGCATACAACCCAGGGCTGGCCTTAGACAGTTCCTGGCAGAGCAACCTAGAGCCTGAGCAGTGTAGACAGGGAAAGCACACATGTCGTGAGCGGGGCCAAACCCAGTGGGCCTGAAACACTGCGAGCATTCCCCACACACGCCAGTGATATTCGTTTGCAGTGTTCCTTCCTCCCCACAGCACGACTGAACAAGTGAGCCTTAAAAAGTGTCCACCACCACCCCCTTGTGTCAGGGCGGAAATTAGACACTGAAGAGACCAGCAAACAGAAGAAGCTAAAACAGAGGGAACCACCTTGGAAGTGACAGGTGCAATAGATTAAAACCCTGTAGTTAGCACCGACTACATAGGAAGGGGCCTATAGATCTTTAGAAGTATAAGCCAGATCAAGGAACTATCTGAAAATGAACTGACCCCACAGTGTCCATAACAACACCAGAGAAAGTCCTAGATATATTTTTACTATTATCATTATTTAAAAAAATAAAAAATTTTTAAAATTTTTAAGTCCTCTATTACTCCTTTAATTTTTATTTTTATAACCTACTATTACTTTGCAAAAAAAGACCCTATTTTTTAAAGCAAACTTCATATATATGTATATATATATATTTTATAATTTTTGTGACTTTGTTTTTTTTTCTTTAATATTGTATTTTTGAGACTCCAACCTCTACTCTAGATTTTTAATCTTTGCTTTTTGGTACTTGTTACTTTGTACCTTTAAGAGCCCAATCTTCAGTACCCCTTTTTACTTGGGAGCAAGATTACTGGCTTGACTGCTCTCTCCCCCTTTGGACTCTCCTTTTCATCCACCAGGTCACCTCTATCTGCCCCCTCCCCCTTGTCTTCTCTACCCAACTCTGTGAATCTCTGTGTGTTCCAGACTGTGGAGAACACTTAGGGAATTGATTACTGGCTGGATCTGTCTTTCTCCTTTTGATTCCCCCCTTTATCCTCCTGGCCACCTCTGTCTCCTTCCTCCCTCTTCTCTTCTCTGTATAACTACATGAACATCTCTGAGCAGTCCAGTTTGTGGAGTGCACATACGGAAGTGATTACTGGCAGCTTGCTCTCTCCTCTTTTGATTCCCCCTCTTCTCCTCCTGGTCACCTCTGTCTTCCTCCTCCCTCTTCTCTTCTCCATGTAACTCTGTGAACCTCTCTGGGTGTCCCTCACTGTGGAGAGACTTTTCATCTTTAGCCAAAATGTTTTATCATTGGTGCTGTATAGATGGAGAAGTCTTGAGGCTACTGTAAGAATAAGACTGAAAACCAGAGGCAGGAGGCCGAAGTCCAAATCCTGAGGACACCAGAGAACTCCCGACTCCAGGGAACATTAAGCAATGGGAGCTCATCAAATGCCTCCATACGTACACTGAAACCAAGCACCACCAAGGGCCAACAAGTTCCAGAGCAAGACATACCACACAATTTCTCCAGCAACACAGGAACATAGCCCTGAGCTTCAATACACAGGCTGCCCAAAGTTACTCCAAATCCATTGACATCTCATAACTCATTACTGGACACTTCATTGCACTCCAGAGAGAAGAAATCCAGCTCCACCCACCAGAACACCAACACAAGCTTCCCTAACCAGGAAACCTTGACAAGCCACCTGTCCAACCCCACCCACACTGAGGAAACTCCACAATAAAGAACTCCACAAACTGCCAGAATATGGAAAGGCCACCCCAAACACAGCAATATAAACAAGATGAAGAGGCAGAGGAATACCCAGCAGGTAAAGGATCAGGATCAGTTCAGTTCAGTCTCTCAGTCGTGTCCGACTCTTTGAGACCCCATGAATTGCAGCATGCCAGGCCTCCCTGTCCATCACCAAATCCCAGAGTTCACTCAGACTCACGTCCATCAAGTCAGTAATGCCATCCAGCCATCTGATCCTCTGTCGTCCCCTTCTCCTCCTGCCCCCAATCCCTTCCAACATCAGAGTCTTTTTCCAATGAGTAAACTCTTCGCATGAGGTGGCCAAAGTACTGGAGTTTCACCTTTAGCATCATTCCTTCCAAGGATATCCCAGGGTTGATCTCCTTCAGAATGGACTGGTTGGATCTCCTTGCAGTCCAAGGGACTCTCAAGAGTCTTCTCCAACATCACAGTTCAAAAGCATCAATTCTCCAGTGCTCAGCCTTCTTCACAGTCCAACTCTCACATCCATACATGACTACTGGAAAAACCATAGCCTTGAGTAGACGGACTTTAGTCGGCAAATGCCCACTAAACCAAACAAGAGAGGAAGAATTAGGGAATCTAACTGATAAAGAATTCCGAATAATGATAGTGAAAATGATCCAAAATCTTGAAAACATAATGGAGTTACAGATAAATAGCCTGGAGACAAGGATTGAGAAGATGCAAGAAAGGTTTAACAAGGACCTAGAAGAAATAAAAAAGAGTCAATATATAATGAATAATGCAATAAATGAGATCAAAAAAACTCTGGAGGGAACCAACAGTAGAATAATGGAGGCAGAAGTTAGGATAAGTGAGGTAGAAGATAGAATGGTAGAAATAAATGAAACAGAGAGGAAAAAAGAAAAACAAATTAAAAGAAATGAGGACAATCTCAGAGACCTCCGGAACAATGTTAAATGCCCCAACATTCAAGTCATAGGAGTCCCAGAAGAAGAAGACAAAAAGACCATGAGAAAATACTTGAGGAGATAATAGTTGAAAACTTCCCTAAAATGGGGAAGGAAATAATCACCCAAGTCCAAGAAACCCAGAGAGTCCCAAACAGGATAAACCCAAGGCGAAACACCCCAAGACACATATTTTTCAAATTAACAAAGATCAAACACAAAGAACAAATATTAAAAGCAGCAAGGGAAAAACAACAAATAACACACAAAGGGATTCCCATAAGGATAATAGCTGATCTTTCAATGGAAACTCTTCAGGCCAGGAGGGAATGACAGGACATACTTAAAGTGATGAAAGAAAATAACCTACAGCCCAGATTCCTGTACTGAGCAAGGATCTCATTCAAATATGAAGGAGAAATCAAAAGCTTTACGGACAAGCAAAAGCTGAGAGAATTTAGCACCACCAAACCAACTCTCCAACAAATGCTAAAGGATCTTCTCTAGACAGGAAACACAGAAAGGGTGTATAAACTTGAACCCAAAACAATAAAGTAAATGGCAACGGGATCATGCTTATCAATAATTATTGTAAACATAAATGGGTTGAATGCCCCAACCAAAAGACAAAGACTGGCTGAATGGATACAAAAACAAGACCCCTATATATGTTGTCTACAAGAGACCCACCTTGAAACAAGGGACACATACAGACTGAAAGTGAAGGGCTGAAAAAAGATATTCCATGCAAATAGAGAACAAAGGAAAGCAGGAGCAGCAATACTCATATCAATTAAAATAGACTTTAAAACAAAGGCTTTGAAAAGAGACAAAGAAGGACATTACATAACGATCAAAGGATCAATCCAAGAAGAAGATATAACAATTATAAATATATATGCACCCAACATAGGAGCAGTGCAATATGTAAGACAAATGCTAACAAGTATGAAAGGGGAAATTAACAATAACACAATAATAGTGGGAGACTTTAATACCCCACTCATATACAGAAGAACTGTACAAAAAAGATCTTCATGAACCAGATAATCACAATGGTGTGATCACTCATCTAGAGCCAGACATCCTGGAATGTGGAGTCAAGTGGGCCTTAGAAAGCATCACTACGAACAAAGCTAGTGGAGGTGATGAAATTCCAGTTGAGCTATTTCAAATCCTGAAAGATGATGCTGTGAAAGTGCTGCACTCAATATGCCAGCAAATTTGGAAAACTCAGCAGTGGCCACAGGACTGGAAAAGGTCAGTTTTCATTCCAATCCCAAAGAACGGCAATGCCAAAGAATGCTCAAACTACTGCACAATTGCACGCATGTCACATGCTAGTAAAGTAATGCTCAAAATTCTCCAAGCCAGGCTTCAGCAATATGTGAACCGTGAACTTCCTGATGTTCAAGCTGGATTTAGAAAAAGCAAAGGAACCAGAGATCAAATTGCCAACATCCGCTGGATCATGGAAAAAGCAAGAGAGTTCCAGAAAAACATCTATTTCTGCTTTATTGACTATGCCAAAGCCTTTGACTGTGTGGATCACAATAAATTCTGGAAAATTCTGAAAGAGATGGGAATACCAGACCATCTGACCTGCCTCTTGAGAAATCTGTATGCAGGTCAGGAAGCAACAGTTAGAACTGGACGTGGAACAACAGATTGGTTCCAAATAGGAAAAGGAGTACGTCAAGGCTGTGTATTGTCACCCTGCTTATTTAACTTCTATGCAGAGTACATCATGAAAAATGCTGGACTGGAAAAAACACAAATTGGAATAAAGATTGCTGGGAGAAATATCAATAACCTCAGATATGCAGATGATACCACCCTTATGGCAGAAAGTGAAGAGAAACTAAAAAGCCTCTGATGAAAGTGAAAGAGGAGAGTGAAAAAGTTGGCTTCAAGCTCAACATTCAGAAAACGAAGATCATGGCATCCGGTCCCCTCACTTCATGGGAAATAGATGGGGAAACAGTGGAAACAGTGTCAGACTTTATTTTGGGGGGCTCCAAAATCACTGCAGATGATGACTGCAGCCGTGAAATTAAAAGACGCTTACTCCTTGGAAGGAAAGTTATGACCAACCTAGATAGCATATTCAAAAGCAGAGACATTACTTTGCCGACTAAGGTCCGTTTAGTCAAGGCTATGGTTTTTCCTGTGGTCATGTATGGATGTGAGAGCTGGACTGTGAAGAAGGCTGAGTGCCGAAGAATTGATGCTTTTGAACTGTGGTGTTGGAGAAGACTCTTGAGAGTCCCTTGGACTGCAAGGAGATCCAACCAGTCCATTCTGAAGGAGATCGACCCTGGGATTTCTTTGGACGGAATGATGCTAAAACTGAAACTCCAGTACTTTGGCCACCTCATGCGAAGAGTTGACTGATTGGAAAAGACTCTGATGCTGGGGGGGATTGGGGGCAGGAGGAGAAGGGGACGACAGAGGATGAGATGGCTGGATGGCATCACTGACTTGATGGACGTGAGTCTGAGTGAACTCCAGGAGTTGGTGATGGACAGGGAGGCCTGGTGTTCTGTGATTCATGGGGTCTCAAAAAGTCAGACACGACTGTGTGACTGAACTGAACTGAACTGATACCTATGGATAGATCAACTAAACAGAAAATTAACAAGGAAACACAAACTTTAAATGATACAATAGACCAGTTAGACTTTTTTGATATCTATAGGACATTTCACCCCAACATAATGAAGTTCACCTTTTTCTCAAGCGCACACGGAACCTTCTCCAAGATTGATTACATCCTGGGCCATAAATCTAGCCTTGGTAAATTCAAAAAAATTGAAATCATTCCAAGCATCTTTTCTGACTACAATGCAGTAATATTAGATGTCAATTACAGGAGAAAAACTATTAAAAATTTAAACATGTGGAGGCTGAACAACACGCTGCTGAATAACCAACAAATCACAGAAATCAAAAAAGAAAGAAATATGTATAGAAACGAATGAAAATGAAAACACAAAAACTCAAAACCCGTGCGACACTGTAAAAACAGTGCTAAGGGGAAGGTTCATAGCAATACAGGCATACCTCAAGAAACAAGAAAAAAGTCAAATAAATAACCTAACTCTACACCTAACGCAACTAGAAAAGGAAGAAGTGGAGAACCCAGAGTTAGTAGAAGGAAAGAAATCTTAAAAATTAGGGCAGAAATAAATGCAAAAGAAACAAAAGAGATCTTAGCAAAAATCAACAAAGCCAAAAGCTGGTTCTTTGAGAGGATAACTAAAATTGACAAACCATTAGCCAGACTCATCAAGAAGCAAGGGGAGAAAAATCAAATCAATAAAGTTAGAAATGAAAATGGAGAGATCACAACAGACAACACAGAAATACAGAGGATCATAATAGACTACTATCAGCAATTATATGCCAATAAAATGGACAACGTGGAAGAAATGGACAAATTCTTAGAAAGTACAACTTTCCAAAACAGAACCAGGAAGAAATAGAAAATCTTAACAGATCTATCACAAGCACGGAAATTGAAACTTTAATCAGAAATCTTCCAGCAAACAAAAGCCCAGGTCCAGAAGGCTTCAAAGCTGAATTCTACCAAAAATTTAGAGAAGAGCTAACACCTATCCTCAAACTCTTCCAGAAAATTGCAGAGGAACATAAACTTCCAAACTCATTCTATGAGGCCACCATCACCCTAATACCAAAACCTGACAAAGATACCACAAAAAAAGAAAACTGCAGGCCAATATCACTGATGAACATAGATGCAAATATCCTCAACAAAATTCTAACAATCAGAATCCAACAGCACATTAAAAAGGTCATACGTCATGACCAAGTGGGCTTTATCCCAGGGATGCAAGGATTCTTCAATATCCACAAATCAATCAATGTAATACACCACATTAACAAATTGAAAAATAAAAGCCATATGATTATCTCAATAGATGCAGAGAGAGCCTTTGACAAAATTCAACATCCATTTATGATAAAAAAAAAAACCCTCCAGAAAGCAGGAATAGAAGGAGTATACCTCAACATAATAAAAGCTATATATGACAAACACACAGCAAACCTTATCCTCAATGGTGAAAAATTGAAAGCATTTCCCCTAAAGTCAGGAACAAGACAAGGGTGCTCACTCTCACCACTACTATTCAACATAGTTTTGGAAGTTTTGGCCACAGCAATCAGAGCAGAAAAAGAAATAAAAGGAATCCAAGTTGGAAAAGAAGAAGTAAAACTCTCACTGTTTGCAGATGACATGATTCTTTACATAGAAAACCCTAAAGATTCCACCAGAAAATTACTAGAGCTAATCAATGAATATAGTAAAGTTGCAGGATGTCAAATCAACACACAGAAATCCCTTGCATTCCTATACACTAATAATGTGAAAATAGAGAAATTAAGGAAACAATTCCATTTACCATTGCAACGAAAAGAATGAAATACTTAGGAATATATCTACCTAAAGAAACAAAATACCTATATGTAGAAAACTATAAAACACTGTTAAAAGAAATCAAAGAGAACACTAATAGATGGAGAAATATACCGTGTTCATGTATTGGAAGAATCAATATAGTGAAAATGAGTGTACTATCCAAAGCAATCTATAGATTCAATGCACTCCCTTTCAAGCTACCAGCGGTATTTTTCACAGAGCTAGAACAAATAATTTCACAATTTGTATGGAAACTAAAAAAAACTCAAATAGCCAAAGCAGTCTTGAGAAAGAAGAATGGAACTGGAGGAATCAACCTGCCTGACTTCAGGCTCTACTACAAAGCCACAGTCATCAAGACAGTATGGGACTGGCACAAAGACAGAAATATAGATCAATGGAATAAAATAGATAGCCCAGAGATCAATCCACACACCTATGGACAGCTTATCTTTGACAAAAGAGGCAAGAACATGCAGTGGAGAAAAGACAATCTCTTTAACAAGTGGTGCTGGGGGAACTGGTCAACCACTTGTAAAAGAATGAAACTAGAACACTTTCTAACACTATACACAAAAATAAACTCAAAATGGATTAAAGATCTACACATAAGACCAGAAACTATAAAACTCCTAGAGGAGACATAGGCAAACACTCCCTGACATAAATCACAGCAGGATCCTCTATGACCCACCTCCCAGAATATTGGAAATAAAAGCAAAAATAAACAAATGGGACCTAATTAAAATTAAGTTTCTGCACAACAAAGGAAACTATAAGCAAGGTGAAAAGACAGCCTTCAGAATGGGAGAAAATAATACCAAATGAAGCAACTGACAAAGAATTGATCTCGAAAATATACAAGCAACTCCTGCAGCTCAATTCCAGAAAAATAAACGACCCAATCAAAAAATGGGCCAAAGAACTAAACAGACTTTTCTCCAAAGAAGACATACAGCTGTAACAAACACATGAAAAGATGCTCAACATCACACATTATCAGAGAAATGCAAATCAAAACCACAATGAGGTACCATTTCATGCCAGTCAGAATGGCTGCTATCCGAAAGTCTACAAGCAATAAATGGTGGAGAGGGTGTGGAGAAAAGGGAACCCTCTTACACTGTTGGTGGGAATGCACACTAGTACAGCCACTATGGAGAACAGTGTGGAGATTCCTTAAAAAAAAAAAAAACTGGAACTAGAACTGCCATACAAACCAGCAATCCCAGTGCTGGGCATACACACTGAGGAAACCAGAATTGAAAGAGACACATGTACACCAGTGTTCATTGCAGCACTGTTTATAATAGCCAGGACATGGAAGCAACCTAGATGTCCATCAGCAGACAAATGGATAAGAAAGCTGTGGTACATATACACAATGGAGTATTACTCAGCCATTAAAAAGAATACATGTGAATCAGTTCTAATGAGGTGGATGAAACTGGAGCCTATTATACAAGTGAAGTAAGCCAGAAAGAAAAACACCAATACAGTATACTAACGCATATATATGGAATTTAGAAAGATGGTAATGCTAACCCTATATGCGAGACAGCAAAAGAGACACAGATGTATAGAACAGTCTTTTGGACTCTGTGGGAAAGGGCAAGCATGGGATCATTTGGGAGAATTGCATTGAAATGTGTATTATCATATGTGAAGCAAATCGCCAGTCCCATGATACAGGATGCTCGGGGCTGGTGCACTGGGATGACCCAGAGGGATGGTGTGGGAAGGGATGTGGGAGGGGGGTTCAGGATGAGGAACACATGTACACCCGTGATGGATTCATGTCAGTATATTGCAAAACCAATACAACATTGTAAAGTAATTAGCCTCCAATTAAAATTTAAAAACATATTATAAAATAATTTTTTCAGCTGGTATAGAAATAGAGTTTTTCTCCCCTCTAATATTTGGCAGAAATTAGCTAAGCCCTTCTTCCCTCATCATTCAAGCCTTAAACACAGTGGAAAAGGTGGAGGAGGCACAGGTAAGCCATGGTCATGTGAGAGAGAATCCAGGTCACTGTTTCAGACTCAGTTTTCAGCTCACTGACAGTTATTTAAGGTATGTTCATGAGGCTTGCTGTTTTTAGGACACATTTGTGTTCAGTGTGGCCCTGGGCTAGATCAGAAGGGAAGACATGGATCTAAGAACCAAAGGAAGACCAACACTGATGTTAATTGTTTTTTAATTTTGTTTTTAATTTCTGTCACTGCTTCAGCAATGCAGAATACCCATGAAGGAGGATGTTTTGCAAAGTGTATTAAGCCATTGAAGGTAAGTACATAGGCATCTGTTAAGGTGATAATTGGGTATGTGTCCTCAAATTCAGTTTATGTAAAACAGATCTCACCTTTGGCCTCAAAAGTACCCCATGTCCTTTCTCTAATCTCTTTGAATGGTGTGACTCAAAAGCCTGAACTCTTCCTTAGAGATACTCATTTACCTTAGATTTTGACAAGTCAAATATACATGTTAAAAGAAATAGAATGTATTCATTCCAGCAAGCAACTGACAGGTATAAGGGAAAAGAAATGAATAAAACTGTACTTATCCCAAAGAATCTAGAAAAAAAGAGAAAACTAATAGAAACTTTAAAAAACACTGCTCATAATTAACTGGCAGAAATAAATTCAAATATGTTTATAATCACAATAAATGTAAATGGGCTAAATTTGCTAGTTGTTGGATTTTTTTAAAAAATCCATCTACACTGATTACAAGAGACACATTAAAAGCATGAGGACACAGAAAGGTTAAAAGAAAAAGGATGAAAAATAGACACCAAAAGTTAACAAAAATTTAAGTTAGTATAGCAGTATTAATATATTAATAATATAAAATAGGTCTATGGCAAAAGGAATGATCAGGGATAAAAGGGATCACTGCATAATGGTAACTGGGTCAATTCAACAGAGAGATGTAAAACTTCTAAGCCTGTGTATACTTAATGCTGCTGCTGCTAAGTCGCTTCAGTCATGTCCGACTCTGTGCGACCCCATAGATGGCAGCCCACCAGGCTCCCCCGTCCGTGGGATTCTCCAGGCAAGAACACTGGAGTGGGTTGCCATTGCCTTCTCCGATGCATGAAGGTGAAAAGAGAAAGTGAAGTCGCTCAGTCATGTCTGACGCTTAGCGACCCCATGGACTACAGCCTACCAGGCTCCTCTGTCCATGGGATTTTCCAGGCAAGAGTACTGGAGTGGAGTGCCATATACTTAATGATGTAGCCTCAAAAATGAAAATGGACAAATATATGAAGAGAAGTCATTGACCAGTCCACAATGATGGTGAGAGATTTTAGCACATTTTTATCATAAGTAATAGAGCAAATAGAGAAAAAATACTACAGATGTGGAAGATAAAAATACAAAATTAACATGCTTAATTGAAGAAACCATATAAGAGAACCCTATACCCAACAATTAGTGAATACCATTTTTCTCATGGACACACAGAGCATTTACAAAAGTTGACCATGTTCAAGGTCATAAAGTAAGACTCAACACAAATAGAATTTTGTTGAGACTATTCTTTGGTTAGAGTAGAAATCACTGCCACCCATCCCACGTGTGACAAAGCCCTTTCAACTGTGCCTCTTCAATGTCTGCTAGCATCACCCTCCCTCTTGCATTTTCACTGTGCTCCTGAGAGCAAGTGTAACACCTTTTCTCACCTGGGCTACTGAGATGGGCAGCAGTGGCCTCTCTTTTCCAGCACTGCTCTCTTCCAGTCCACTTTCTACCTTGCTGCCAGTGACCATTCTAATGTATGAAAAGGAGCATTTCTCTCCTATTGAAGACCTTAGACTGTGTCCACGGGTTCTCTGCTGCCGTCAGGATAAAACCCAAACCTATGACCTATGGCCTTTCCTCATCTGGTCCCCACCTAACCTTGTCACAATCAGCCAGCCACGTTCTCTCTCTCTCCCTTCTTCCACCCTTCCACTGTGGCCTGGCTAAGTCATACTCATCTTTCAAAAATTCATCTCAGATATTTCCTCCTCCAGAAAGCCTGTTTGGACATGTCCCCAGCCCTAACCTCCCCACTTTTCCTCCATTCCACAGATACCAGTTTAGATTAGTTGATTCCCTAATGCTCCCATGGCAGCATTCCATTTATTCTGTCATAGCACTAGGTGTAATTGCTGTACATATTCCCTACTTAAACCATTCATTATTTTCCAGTTACTCTGGGATAAAGAGTAAGGCCAGAACAAGGACAGCAGGGTTCTGTGAGGACCAGCCCTGGCTTCTACCCCTGCTGATGCCCCTTCATGTTCTCTTTCTAAGCTTCTACTTTCTTGAAAACATGGATTCCCACCCACCTTAAGACCTTTATCTATGCTATTCCCTCTCTGTGGAGCACCGTTCTCCTCCTCCTCCCCTCTACCTTACTCACCTGGTTAACTCCTACTTTTTTTTCCAGTCTTAGTTCAATTCTCATTTCCTCAAGCCTTGCCTGACTTCCATTAACTGGATTAGGTTCCTCTAGTTCTCCCAGGACCATTTAACATTTCTTCAGAGCTCTTATTTCAGTTTTTAATTACACCTTCATTCTTATGATTATTTAATTTCTGTCTCTTTGTGACTGAGCTGTCAGCTCCGTGATAGTACACACCAATCTGTCTTGCTCACCATGGTAGCCTAGTACCTGGCAAAATGCCTGTTACTGAATGGGCATTTGATAAATATTTGTTGAAAGAGTGAATGAATATAATTTGACTATGTTTGCTTGACCGTCTCCTACATTAGTTTCCAAGGCCCTGGAACAGAAACTGTGCTTTTTCTTTCTAGACACAGAACTTAGCAAATGGCTGGACATAATCAGTGTTATGTGCATTTCTGTTGATTGAATACCAGGCCAGTCCCTTCTTGGGAGCCTCTCATGGAAACATATTATCAGGCCACCTAATTAGAAGGTGGTGTCCTAAAGGTGTTAACAGAGTAGCTAAGCCAAGAGCCTACATGTATTTTAATTTGGTTCAGATTAGGTCTGGAATATCCTATCCTATGTTAAAAGCAGGCCAAAACCTGGTTCTCATCTTGTAGAAGATACTTACTACTTTGAAGAAAATGTTAAGGAAATTAAAGATCTTAAAGGAAGGGATCAGACCCTTTGGTCTTTATCTCACCTAGAGAAAGTTGGTAGGGTCTGGGGAAAAGTTCCAGGTGTTGTTATTTCTGCCAGGGAGTGTCAGATTGGCAGGAACCCACTTCATACCCTCTGGTGAGGAGAGGGAGACAAGTGTGTTCTTCTCCCCTCTTTCCTATCCTACTCTTGGTGTGTACCAGGTCTGCACCAGGACTGAGGAAGGAATGGAGCCATGACTCCCTGGTCTGGGCTATCACTTCTGCATGTTCCTCCTAAGCCAGATCTGTTCCATGAGCTGATATCTCATCTTCCAAAGTTAGCAGTAAACTATGGACATGGCCATGGGGTGAACTTGACAGTGGCATGTAGGAGATGACTCCTACAAGTTTGTGAAAGCCAATTTATTAATTCATGAGTTTTGCTAGCCGGTTGTTGAACCATTAGTAACTTGTAAATTGGCCCCAGGGAGAGTATTTACACCACAGAAATTGGCAGATGCTGTAAGAAAAGACTTTCTCTCTCTCTGTTCTTCCTTTCCCTCTTTCTCTCCCTGCCTTCCTTCCTTCCTTTTTTTCCTCTGACTGTCAAACTCAGGTTGGAGTTCTGGCTGGACACTCACTAATGTGTGTCTTTTATTTTTATTTTTTTTAACTCCTCATCTCCAGAATGAGGCCCCCATAGTAGCAGCTACTTCATGTAGTTCTGTAAGCCATAAATAATAATGCATCCAAAGCACTGAGCCCAGCACTTGAAAACTTATAAGCATTCAGTATATGTTAGCTTGATTACCAGCCTCCATGTATCTTATTGTTTGGTTTTGCCAGTTATCTGTGCTATTAAAATTGAACAAAGTTGATTTTTAATGTTTACCGATATTTTAGCAATATTTGAAAATATTTTTTAAGTGATAGGGTAGAAATTTTTCATGTCACTGACATGCATTGATGCTCTTTTCTCATTTGGTTAGATGTTGATTATAATATACTATGGGGTTGTGTGTGTTACTGTCCAGGATGATAGAAAATCTATATTTCAGTTGTCTTCATCTCCAATACTCTTTAATTTAGTATTCTTCTAATCCTTAAGAATCCCAAAGTCATTGAAGATAAACTATCCCCTGGCTTCCAGAATCAAATATTACGTGAGGGAGATCAAAATGTCATTTTGTTTTTTAAGATAACTTCTACTCTGCACCTGTCAAGGGCAGGATGCTGCAGATGTTCTGAAAATTTGCAAAAGAAGGAAAAATAAAATAAAATTTTAAAAGGCCTGAAATCCCTAATCCATAATTCTGAAATTCAGTTCAGTTCAGTTCAGTTGCTCAGTCATGTCCGACTCTTTGAGACCCCATGAATTGCAGCTCGCCAGGCCTCTCTGTCCATCACCAACTCCTGGAGTTTATCCAAACTCATGTCCATCGAGTCAGTGATGCCATCCAGCCGTCTTATCCTCCGTTGTCCCCTTCTCCTCCTGCCCCCAATCCCTCCCAGCATCAGGGTCTTTTCCAATGAGTCAACTCTTCACATGAGGTGGCCAAAGTATTGGAGTTTCAGCTTTAGCATCAGTCCTTCCAATGAACACCCAGGACTGATCTCCTTTAGGGTGGACTGGTTGGATCTCCTTGCAGTCCAAGGGACTCTCAAGAGTCTTCTCCAACACCAAAAGACTCTGAAAACCGGAAGTCCTTTCATAATTCAAATGTGGCAAAACCTGACACAAACTGTCCTGAGACTTTTTAAAGTTTTTTTTTTTATTCCATTTTGTGTTAATATTTATATAATCTGGTGCAGAGTTACTAACATGCTTGATTTTAGGCTACTATGCCAGACACCTCTGGAATTGTTCCATCATATACAATATACACACCATACTACCTTTCTAAAATCTCCCAAATTCTGGATTTTGAAACATATCTAAGTCTTTTCGAAACAGGAATTCTGGACCTGTAGTAGAAATCATGTCTGCCTTTAAGGTATTCACAGTCTGGCCATACCAGACGTATGAAGTCATGAAGTTATGCTTCAGATAAGAGGGACATAGATGCTTAGACCAAGTGTAGCCAGCAGGAAGTGGGGACTGTTCATCTAATTGGGCTGTGTCACCCAATGGCTCAGTCCCAGCCTTAGGTCTTATACCCCTCAATGAAGAGTAGAAAATATGAGTAGACACGTACATTCCAAAGAATCTCCTCCAGTATCCTTCATTCCTTCCCTTGATTCCCAAATTTAATTCTCTGCAGTCTGGCTTAACCATTCCCAAAATACTTCCCCCTTAGAGCATCATTTGTTTAGACATCAGGAATTCTTTTAAATGCTTAGAGAAAACGGCCTCTGTTCAAGAGGAAAAACAGTGCTCCCTGGCGCAGCTGTGTGCTCTGTGGGCCCCAGGTCTGTCTGGGCTTAATGGTACACCCCAGGCCAGAGCATCCAGCAGGCACTCAGCCATTCTGAAGACCTGCACACATCTTCAGTGGAAACATCCTTCTTGCAGACTGACACTTTAAAGCCCCAGGGCCTCGAGCCAAATGCAAAGTGATTCTGCAGGGGCTCTAGCAACCCTTTCCACCCATCCTCTAGCCTCCTCTTACTGATGTGTCTCCACAAATCTTTTGAATCTGTTGTGCAAATTAACAGTCTCCAGGACCAGCCCAGCAAGGACATTCCTTTCTTGAAATCAACAGACCTTCCAGCTCATAGAAAGAGAGTCTGTTTGCTGAGTTGTTGGTTTGTTTTTTTTTTTCTTTTCTCCTGACCTAGAATATTTGGCTTCTACAAACTCAGTCTTTTGAAGTATGTGTTTGTTATCTCTTTGGAAATGCTGAGGCCTTGCCCTACCATATGTTTCCCAATAGCCTACCCTGGACATACCCATAAATAATAAAATATGCCCATAAATAATAAAATAGTGACCTTTTCTCGAATATTTACTATGTACCAGGTACTGACTTAAATGCTTTGTATATATTATATTAATTAATCTTGAAGAACTTCCGTTAGGCAGGCATTGCTTTTATTTCTTTGTTTTAATGGTTAGGAGGTAAATGAATAGGGAAATATTTTCTAGCCATCAGCTATCCTAGCCAGTTTGATGTCCCTGAGTTTAATTAGCAGAACAGAGATGCTGCCCTGAACTGAACTCAAGCCATTCCTTGTTTGTCCCCTATTTTGCTTCTGAAGACCCTGAGACTCAGAGAGCTTAAGTAATTTGTCTTAAGGTCATACAGCTGCTGTTGCTGCTGCTAAGTCGCTTCAGTCATGCCCAATTCTGTGCGACCCCATAGATGGCAGCCCACCAGGTTCCCTCGTCAGGCAAGAAAACTGGAGTGGGTTGCCATTTCCTTCTCCAGTGCATGAAAGTGAAAAGTGAAAGTGAAGTTGCTCAGCTTCATAAATGTGAAAACTGAGAGCTGAAGAAAGACTTTTCTGACTCCAGAGTCCATGATTTGAATTGCCAAAGAAACATGAGGAAGAGAATAAAATGCCTGTTGGATTAAGTGATCCTTAGCTTTTCGGCTTGTTTCACCCCACCAGCTTCCATAGCTTGCAAAGGGCCCTGGCCTGTGTTCTGCTGAAGGTACTTTTTTCCTTGAATGAAGTCTTTGACGGGTTCTCCTTTGACACATGACTATCGTCTTCCCCAGCGGTATAGTGGCCCCCACCCGCGCTTTCCTTATTGTCACTGTGATGCTCGCCCCAAATAACCCAACAATGGCTAAATCTTTCTTGGCTTTTGTCACTGCAGAGTCATTTGCCTTTACTTTTAAAGGGCTGGGGTGAGGTCTGAGGTCACTGGGCAGACTGAAAGATCTTCCTTCCTACTGTGTTGAAAAGGCCATGAAAAAGGGAGGTTCTCATAGACATTGCTTTTTATTTTCTGTTGGGTCTTTAACTACTTGCATGACCTGGCGAGTCATTTAATTTTTCTGATCCTTATTGGTAAAAGGAAGCTGTTAGGAGGACTGATCCTATTGTGGTGCCATGAGGACAGGAGAGAGTGAGGCCTGGGAAGGGCCTTACATATAGTGAGTGAGTGCCGTGAAAATGGAAGATATTATGACTGTTGTTAGTAAGAGTGTATGTTTTATCCTATGTGTTGATTATTTACTTTTTTACAACATTTAGGGTTTCACAAAGCATCTTACATGAGTAAGCTATCATCTGGGAGTGTCAGTTGCATAGACTGTACATTAGGTACTTAATAATCATTTCATATTTGCTCTTCCTGCTGTTATGTCAAATGGATAAAGACCTCTCCTTTTCTCTGGCCAAGAGACCTGGGGTGCAGAGAGGCTGAGTGAGTGACTTATCAAAGCAAACTTATAACTTAGCCAAGACTAAAACCCTCAGTCTCGAGATATCAGTTTATCTTGCTGCCTCCCCTCTGTGGGGCAACCTCGTTTCCAAGGGCCCCATGCTCACTTGAAACATTAAAAAATCAAAAAGACAAAACTCACATTTCTTCCAGACAGTGATTTCCAAATGTCTCTGGAAGAAGAGTTAGCATTCCTGGCAGGCGGTTTTGTGTTGCAAGGTGCTTGGATACGAAAGAGGAATGTAAACCCCATGGAACTCGTTTCACATGTCAGAGTCTATTCTGGATCTTGAAAGTGGGCCACAGAGGCCCCAGCTCTGCCCCAAAAGCTACATTCCTGTGGAGGCATCCAGCAGGAAGCGGGCGGGGAGCAGAGCCCAGGATTCACAGAGGGACCCAGTGGATGTCACAGCCAAAGGGCAGGAAGAAAAGAATCCCCTACCCCAGCACCAGCCTTCCAGAGCCTGGTCCCTGCTGAGCTTGCCTCAAGGCAGTGTGAAATTTGTTTCCTTTTGTGTTATTTCTTTTTAAGGACTTTGGCTATTTTTATACGTTCCTTTCACTTGCCTACTCTCTTTGATCCCACATGAAAAGTCCAAAAGGGACCAATGTCCAGTTTGCACTGTTTGCCGCGTTTCAGCACATCTGATGGCTCTTTGGCCCTGTGACCCCATCACTGGTGTTGCCCACACAGGTCTACACATAGCTCAGCTATTGGTGGGAACTGGGGGGACTTTATGGGAAGGGATGGAGCAAGAGAAAATCAACACCAAAAGCCCCAGGAAATGGCTGGTGTTTGATAAACCTTGGAAGTAAGTTGAAATTTGTCTCCAAGAAACTCAACTAAGAGATAACTCTGCCCCTCATAGCTAGTGTCTCCAGGAACATGCACATTGCAACCAAGACACCATTTATCAGGAAAATCACAATGATAGCCCAGGACCAACAACCAGGGCACTACACTCAGATGTTAAACATGGCCTCATAAGAGTTGTATTTAGTTCTGGCAGGTAGCTGGAAGCATGCTTTGCTCTCATCCTTCCCACTCCACGTGGTTTCTGTCCTTGTTTATTTCTTTTTTCTAACTGACTTTTCGAAGTCACTAATATCCTCTACCATCCATTGCTCCCCTCTGATGTTTTAGAGATCAAAGCGCCATTACATTGGGTGGAGTGGTTTGAAAAATGGGGCACTTCTATTTTACTGGCCTTTGAAGGCAGATTAAGCAACAAGAAGTAAGGGGAAATGTCAGAGAGCCTTCTTACTTCTCTGGGCTGCCATCTTTTTGCACATAATTCCTCTTGACTTTCAAGGAGCCTACATTCCTTGGCTCCTTACCATTGTCAGGTTCAGGGGACTCCTCTGGAATTTGATAAATCTAGACATTTAGGTGGGACCATGAAGTGGGGCAGTCAGAAGGCTGAACATTTCCTAACATTTTCATGATATTGTATTCCTAAACCCTTGATGGTATGAATAATTTTTCTGTGGATTTGTTCATACAGAAGATAGATAAATAGATGGATGTTGCTTTTCATAACTGGCCTGCACTGGATCAAATCGTTAGGTTGTCAAGTTTCACATTCTGTAAGGAGCTTGGTTGATTAGATTTGCAAAAATTCTTCTTAACAGCATCTTCAACTGCATGACAGTTGGGAGCCTCCCTGAGTCTACTTATGTTGGGCCCACCCTGTCTAGGGGAGATCCTATTACTTCCCTATCCTCTATCTCAGACCCAAACATTTATGATAATTTATGATTTTATTTATGTATTTGCTTACACACAGACAGACACACACACACACAGACAAATGGAAGCCCCAGGAGGGCCCAGGTCAGGTTCCTTAGGCTTACATGATATTGTCAGTGCCTAGCTCTGTGCCTGATGCATAGTAATTACTCAATATGGGAGTGCATGAATTCAAGAAATATGTTCCCAGAAAAGTTGTTGGGAAGAAGTGTAAAGAAAACCAATTTATCAAAAATGCTTCCTATGGAAGAAGGTGATATTTAAGGTTAGTTTCCTTTTCCTTTGAATCCTTTTAAGCAAGGTAAATAGCATGTTAAAGAATAGTGTTTGACCGAGTTGGAACCGCTTGTTATCCCTATAGGACTTTGAAGGAATTAGTGGAAGGCCCACCCCTTTTTCTTTCTCTTATTTTCCCTTCTATCTGTTCATCCGTCTTTTCTTCCTATATTTATTAAATGCCTGTCAAGTACAGATATATACCAGACATGGTAAAATAGGTAATAGTATATCTACCTAGTATATATTACTGTGAGGATTAAATGAGATAATTGTACTTAATTTTTTCTGGCAAAGCACCTAACATAATAAGAGCTTGATAAATGTTAGTTATTACCATTACCATCAGAATTATTTATGAAGCAACTATTTACACCCTTTGTCTCAGAGTCTCCACAATAAGGAAGGAAGGATACCATTGAAACCACCAGGGGCTTTCGATGATATGTCATTAATTCCCCTTCCTTCATGTCTGTTTTAGAGCAGTGTTACATATGGCCTCTCATTTTACAGGTGGGGATGGTCAACTCGACATGACAAGAGTGAGGAACAGAATGTCAAATTTTTCAGTAAAGATAGGATCAGTGACTGATTTTCCCCTTTTGCCCCAGCTCCCCTAAATGACTTAGCTCAGCACTTGTACTGAGCTCATCACTTGTACTCTTTTTAAAGAAGCTCGATATTTTGTTCATCATGGACTTTTCTGCATAAAATTTGATTTTTAAAAAGTCTTGCATTAAAATATCATTTCTTTTGATTTCTAAGTTTATTTTGTGCCCAGTGCAAGTGCCTCCCTCATCGTACCCTGGTACCAGCCCTTTTATCTGGTTGACCTCTCTGAGCGCTCATGATCAAGCCGTTCGACTCTAGTTAAGGGCTATCAGATTCACGTTCTTGACACCCACTGCCAGTACCCAGCCCAGTTCACCACTGGCTCCTGTCTTGATGTCTAAAGTAGCCCCTCATTTGTTCTTGGTCACCTCAGGTCAGTACTGTACACAGAGTCAGAAGATCTTTTAAAACCTATTTCAGGTGATCACTCCATGGCTTAAAACCTGTAATTTTCCATTTCCATGAGGTAAAACTCAAATCCTTAACCATGGTCTGAGACCCTATGACCTGGCCTGACCTCCCATTCCTCTCTCCCTTTGCCCATCACTTTCCATCCACTCTGTTCCCTTGGATCCTCGAGTCCACGGTGGTCTCCACATGGCTGCCTTCATCACATGGTTCCCTCTCTCAGCAGTACCCTTCGCCACCTCTTTCTACCTTGCAAATGGCAGCTGAAGCGCCACCTCCTCAGAGGTCTTCCCTAACCTCTGGTCTTAAGTTCTGCTGCCCTCTGCCTCTATTGTTCTCTTCTGTTGCCTCTTGTTCTTTCCCTTTTCAACACTTCTCATCATTTGTAATTTCACTGTATGTCCACCCATGAGTTTACTTGCTTTATATCTTTCTCTCTGACTCAACCATAAGCTCCTGGAGGACAGAGCTGGGCTTATTCACCACCTTCTCCCCAGCCTCTAAACCATGCCTGGCACAGAGAAGTCACCCAGCCCTTTATTGAGTAAGTGGGGAAGGAAGGGAATGAGTGGAGAAATCGGTCTTCAGCTTGCAAAATCTTGATCTAAGGACTCTCCCACACACTGAGGAACTTTTATGTCCTATTCTATTCTCTGTCGTCATGAACTTTGCTCTTCTAAAGCAAGTGTTTTTCCCTTGGATTATTTTTATAGAAAAAAGGGAAGCAAATATAGAGATAATTATTGATTCTCACTCATCAAGTCGCTGCTCCCTATCACCAACATCCTTCTGAGAGCCTGCTGCAAAATTCTCGGGAACCACAGGAAATAAGTCCACTAACCACTTGAAATGCTGTTATAAAAATAGACTGGACTTGACCTTCTTCCTGTGGAAAAGCCTCTTTCTTCAGGGCAAATGTTACAGAGAAATTCTGTCTGCTCTTAAGAGCCTCCCTCTTCCATCATCCTTCCAGCAGGACTTAATTGGACAAGTGTGGAATCCTGTTCTGACCCTCTGCCTGGGTCACCATCTGAGCAAATTCTTCCTTTATTATTTTCATGCTGTTGTTTTTATATTGAAATGGTGAGATAAGCAGACAGAAGTCAAAGCCTGGGGGAACTATTGGGATATTCTGCCGTGCACTGATACTCCCTGAGGAGTGGTGTTTGTCTCGCCACAGGTCATCACCACTATGCCCTGGCTTCAGTACAGGGGTACACCTTCATCACTCTGACATTATCTGCTTACTTTAAAATTTTATTACCAAAGTGCAGTTTTACTTCAGTTCAATGTCCTTGTGTAAAGGAGGCTTTATATCTCTAGTATAATCGCAAAAATATCCCATCAGTAGAATGCAGTGGTCAAGACAAATAAAATCAAAGGACACAGTCACTGGCTCCTGCTTAGGTGCTGTTCTCTGCCTGCTCAGCTCTTTTGGTTATCAAGAGAGCGACAATTCTGCGGCTGCTGCTAAGTCACTTCAGTTGTGTCTGACTCTGTGCAACCGCATAGATGGCAGCCCACCAGGCTCCCCCATCCCTGGGATTCTCCAGGCAAGAACACTGGAGTGGGTTGCCATTGTCTTCTCCAATGCATGAAAGTGAAAAGTGAAAGTGAAGTCGCTCAGTTGTATCCAACTCTTAGTGACCCCATGGACTGCAGCCTACCAGGCTCCTCTGTCCATGGGATTCTCTAGGCAAGAGTTCTGGAGTGGGGTGCCATTGCCTTCTCTGGACAATTCTTCTAGGGGAGTTGAAAACAAAATTGTACCATGATGACGCTTTCTCCTTCAACAGTGAAAATGATTGAAGGAGACTTTGAAGGGGACAGTGGTCTCCCTACAGTGGTCCTGAGAGATGTCATAGCACCACTCAGAGCTTCTCCTGTAGCAGCAGGGGCACATGCACCCTACTTGATGAAGCGAAGTGTTAGTACTTAGGCTTTATTGTTATACCAGTTCAACAAAGAAGCAGAGAATGCCAGTCAGTCCCCTTAGAAATCCTGAAATAGGAGGAGGTGATAGAAAAATTAGAAAATACAGATAAACAACAGTAAAAAGTTTTAAAAGATTGTTCATGATCCTGTCAGCCAGAGAGAACTCCTTTTAACATTTCCATTCATGGAAATGTAAGCATTTTACAAAGTGGAATCATATATGTGAATCATATATACAAATATCTCAGATTTTCTGCGACACAAAACTTGCTGCTTTGTTAATTTTCTGCATTGTTTGCCTAATTTCTATTTTGTTACTATCTACTTTTATCTTTATTTTTTCCTATTACTGCTTACTTTTAGTTTACTTTCTCCTTTTATTTTTCAAAACCTTTTCCTGCAGAGTCTTGGATCATCAATTTAAAACCTTTTAAAATATTTTAATGTGAGCACTTAAAGGTAAAATTTCTAATAATTGTCTTGAGTTACCTCCCCAAATTTTTGTATGTTGGGTTTTGTATATCATTTAGCTTAAGCTATTTTGTAATTTCTTCTTTGATTTTTTTTTCTATATGTGTAGTTCAATTGAAAATATAGTTTTCCTAGATATGTTATGGTTATTGATATTTAATTTACCAGTGACCTTAGGATTTACTCTCTATGGTTTCAGTTCTGTTAAATTGATTCAGACTTGGTCTAAAGAAAGTGGAATCACATGTATAATTTTTTTTCATTAATAAACATATATCTATGTACCTCTCCATTTGTAATGGCTACATAGAATTATAGCATTTGGTTATAAGTACAAGCAAAACTGTGTCAACTAAGCCTCTATCATTAGACATTTAGGTTGTGTACTCTCTGTCACTGTTATGAACAAAATTGCTCTAGGCAGCCTCACCCACCAGGCCTTTATGTCCTTAGGATGATTTATGGAAATAGAATTGTTAGGGAAAAGCATATACATTTTAAGTTTTTTCAAACTTTTCAGAATTTTCAAACTTTCAAAATTTTCAGAAAGTTTGTACCCTTTATGTGCTTAGGTTCCATTTATATTCCTTGACTTATTATCAGTATTTCCCTTCTTATTCCTGTCTGCTCTTCAAGGTAGAGAAATTAATTTGAAACCTTCTGACCTGGTGACTGGTTTCCAAGTCCTCTCATAAACTGGGGCCCTTGCTCCTTTTGCCTCCACTTGCTCTGAGGGTGCCTGGCACCACTTGTGGAATCTTGCTGCACACGTTCCCAAGCCTGTGACCCAATGTAAAGGATGCTTTCCTAGCAGTGTGGGCCTGTAGAGCTTTCCAGAGTCCAGTGAGCCCTGGGCTCCTGGGGAGCAGATACCCCAGACCAGCACTGGCTCAGGCAACCTTGGAGGCATCCTTTGTCTCTTTGACACTTCAGGCCACTTCACTCCTTTGCTACACTGCCCTCATCTCTCAGTTCTGACAAACCACTCTTGACTTCTCTTCAAAGCTCACCTCCTCTATGGATCACGTGGTATTGATGACTGTTCAATCCAGCAATTCCAAGACCTCTTGTGATTTTATCCACTATTAATTTATAAATTTACAATGAATTCTTGCAAAGGGGCACCACACACACCTTATTAAATGTGGAGCTCTTATGTAGCGTGAAGCACAGTGTACTGAAGGCAGTCAGTAAACACTTGTTGAAATAAGAACTCAGCATCTCCCAGACTAAGGCGTGGCTTGGCATAGCCAAATACAGAATGGCAGACAACTGGGAATTCTTGCTCACTGAGTATCCCAAGTACTGTCCTTGTGTCTAAATGTTTAAGTAAGAGACAGCCAAGGCACTGGGTAGAAACTCACTGAGATTCAGACCAGCAGGTGTAATTCCATAGTTGGTGTGTGATTCCAGGCCAGTGTCTTGTCCTCTCTAAGTCTGTTTCCTCTCCTGAATGGTACCTGCTTGTGAGGTTGTTGCAAAGATCCAACTTGATAAGAAGGTGTAAAGTGAATAGCACTTGTGCAGCATGTGACCAGCTCACCATGGATGACATCATTAATGTCCTTTGTATTTAGGGCATTTACTGAACGATACAGTCTCCCTCTGAGTTTAGCCTGTGGTCTCCCTTCTTTGTGCAGCAGAAACAGGCTGGGAAGGCCACTTGGTTTTCTCTAAAATCCCCTCACTTCATCCTTCCACAGAGGAGGGAAAACAGCTCCTTTGCTTTCAGGGTTTGCCTTTCATGACTCCTGAGATCCAGGGAACAGCCTTAGCCAAGTGGTTAGCTAAAACAGGATAAGACTCATCCAGTGTCCCTAGGTTGATGGCTCATTGTTTCATGAAACTATATAGTTTGTACCTCTTCTTTTGATTGTCTTATGCCTTTCCTGTTAATTATAATTAACCAGGGGCTGGCTGTCTCAAGAGCACTTATGTGCTAACAGTTCAAATGGGAGATAGATTGCACAGTTAGGAAGACTTGGGTTTCAGTCTGGGTCTGCACTTACTTGCTGGGTGACTTTGGGCTAGTCATGTCATTGCCCATGCCTCGGTTTTCTCATCCATCAGTGGAAATAGTAATAGTAATACCTTCCTAGGTTGGTTGAACATTAAATGAGATCATGCGTGTAAAGCACCTAGCACATTCTATGGTGCCAGTACCTGTGAGTTACCATCATTTTCATGCTTAATTCCATCCCTGTCATCACTTTGCCTTTGCACCTGGCACAGGTCCTTGCCTACGAGGTCCCTTCAGTCAGTGTCAACTTAAGTGAATGAAATGAATAGAGTATGTGTCCCATTCCCCTTTCTGCCAGAAGGCGAAATCAATAATCTTCATTGTCCTACCAATCTTAACTATAGCTTGTGGTGTTTTAGTATGAACAAGGTTGTCAGTATCCAGGAGCAGATGTGAGTCTCTTACCTGGACCCTGTGTTACTAAGCAAGCACAGGGCATGACATTGCCTTCACATCCTGAAAGTTATTTCTCAAGGTGGTGCCTCACTGCAGTGACGGTCCCCTCCCCAGGGGTCCTGATTCACTGGGCCTGGGTTGGGCCTGCAAGTTCAGCAGACCTCCCCTAGGGATTCCAGTGCACACCAGGATGTGAGAACCACTAGTCTGGGATATCCTTTTTTTAATGCATCAAGAGAGAGGAAAGGAATTCAGCCTAGAAGGGCCAGCTTGGTTCTTTTTCTCTTTCTCATTTTAGCAAAGTCACTGAAATAACTCTAAATCTACTCACGTTGTTTTCTTTAAAAGCAGTGGCTCAGAGGACACTGACATTTTGATATGTTTATTTTTTCTCTTTCTTTCCATTACTCATATTTCCTTTGCTGAATTATTGTTTGTGCCTGCTGGGGGTGGGGTTGGGGGGCAGAATAAGACAGAGGGTAAATGAGTGAGGTAAATTAGTGAGGGCTCCAGGTCCTTCTCAACCCTTTTGCTCTGAGAGGCTGGGATGGGAGGGAGGTCTTCCTTTCTCTGCTGTGGGAGCCACAGGCCACTAGCAGGCAATGTGTCTCAACTAGGTCTGGTTTGCTCTGAGGTTCTGGCTTGCTGATCATGGTAGAGCCTGATGGAAAGGCCCAGATTTCTCTGAACTGAGTCAGAAACCAGTTCTGAAGAATTAACTGGGGCCTCAGCACAATGTACAAGTAAGATTAAATCAGGCCTCCAGAGTGAGGGAGGTTGTGCAGCTTGGAATTGCAATGCAGTTCTGTTGTATTCTCATTTCTCTCTGCTTCTTAATTTATTTGGTAAAGTTCTCAATTGTTCAAAGATCTGAGTACTCATTCATTCACTTGACATATTTAATGAGCACCTACTATGCATCAGGGATGAGGAATGTAATGGAGAAGAAGGCAGATGCAATGAGATCCTCTTGAACCTGGCATTCTAGTGAGGAAGACCTACCATAAAAGAAATTCCCGGTGAACTGAATGTTAGAGCAGCGAAGTCCAGGGCACCTTCCAAACTACATAATAGGTCTCTTAGAGAGCCTGGGAGATGGGAAGACTTCCTGGAAGAAGGAGCATTTATATTCCTAGTGAACAAGGGGAAAAAAGCAGCAGGAAGAGTGTGTGCAAAGATCCTGAGCCCACAAAGGGCATGCTTCATTTAGGGAACTGAAACTAGTCCACTATAGGTGAGGTGAGAAGGCTGTGGATGGGGAAGCTGGTGGGGCCAGGTCATGCAGCGCCCTGCAGGCCTTTGTCTAAAGACCACCAAACAATGCAGGGTGCAGGTTGGCATGATCAGATTTGCATTTCTAAAATGTCGCCCTGGCTGCTGAGTGGAAAAGTACTGAAGAAGAGTTCAGGGAAACTAGATGCACTGGTGAGAGGTGATAGGGACTCAGCAGGTAGACGTGGGTACAGGCCAGATGTGGTGTACATACTTCACAGCTACCGAGCCACTAGCCTTCTCTCAGAGGGACAGCAGCATCCAGCCAGCACATGGTATTATGAGATGAGCTAAAGTTGGAAAATCTGAAAAATCTCACCACCAGGCATATCAGGAAATGTCATTTCGACAGGAGATGGTGCTGCTGGGGAAATGTGAGCACACTGATCTTTAGGAGCAGATTGGGAAAGGATGCACCTTGGTGTCTTAATAAATGACGCAGAATCCGGGGCTCCAGAAGGCCTTGCTACCTGACCTGCTGACTAGGACTCTTGTCCTTGCTTTTCGTCATTCTTCCCTGACTCACCAGGTCACTGGACAAGTCATCTATCCCTTGGCTATACGTGTATGAGCTCAGAGACCCGAGTTTCCGAATCATGCTACTAACTTTATAAAATCTACAAGATTGCATCAGCTCAGGGCAGGTCAGACAGCCTGGAGGGAACAGTGGCCCAGCTGGCTCTCTGCATGACTCGTGGTCTTAGGATTCTTTGGGGCTTGGTGACACCAGAGGAAGTGGCTGGGGACACCTCCAGGGCACTTCAATCATTCACTCAGGAAATGGGTAAAGTCTTCTGGCCTCATCCTCAGATGGTAAAGAAAGTGGCAGAGTCTTTCCCCGGGGAGCTCATGTAACAGTCATTTCCTGAGGTGTAACTGATAGTCCACAGTGCCCCTCAGCTCTCCTGGTCTTGGTGTTGAATAGCGAAGCCCAAGAGTTCCCTGGCCTCGAATTCCTCAGTGACTTCAAACAGGGGTGACCATCTTTTGGTTCCAAGCTGGCAATCTGGGCCTTTGAACTTGTTTCCCTGTGGCCTGCACCTCTCTTTGCCAACATTGTCCACTGCCCACTGCCACGCAGGGTGTTCCTGCTTCTTTCTCAGCCACGCCCTCAGGTGTTCCTCAGATGAGCCTTCCCTGACCACTCGCCCCAGATCCAGGCCCACCCTCCCAGCGGATGTCCTTGCCCCTCTGTAGTTCACTAGCTGCTTACTGACTGTCCCTCCCATCAACTTTGCTCCATCAGGGCAGAGCCCTTGATTTTGTTGCTCAGCTGTTTAGCATCCTGCACGGACTAGCACATAATAGGTGAGTAATAGTGTTTGTTGGGAGAAGGCAATGGCACCCCACTCCAGTACTCTTGCCTGGAAAATCCCATGGATGGAGGAGCCTGGTGGGCTGCAGTCCATGGGGTCACTAAGAGTCGGACACGACTGAGCGACTTCACTTTCACTTTTCACTTTTGTGCATTGGAGAGGGAAATGGCAACCCACTCCAGTGTTCTTGCCTGGAGAATACCAGGGGCGGGGGAGCCTGGCGGGCTGCCATCTATGGGGTCACACAGAGTCAGACACGACTGAAGCAACTTAGCAGCAGCAGCAGCAGCAGTGTGTGTTGGAAAAAAGAGGGGTGGGAGAGAATGATGGTCTGGACATGTTGTGTATTGCATCAGTTTTCCTGAAAAGTCACATGCTACACGTAGAAGACCCCTTGTGAATCAAAGCCTGAAAAACTACTAATTTGCCACTTGCTGTACTGAACCGAGATATTAGTATTTTTAATAGATTAAGTCAATCAAAACTTCATCCTATATGTTTTCTGAAACCATTGATCCCATCCCACAAAAACTAACCCAGTCAGCCAGGAAGATGAAGAGACTGTGGGAAGAGATGAGGTTGAGTCAGTCTGTTATTATTCATTACTTCATTCCAACTTTATACAATGATTTCTCGGCCACTGAGGATACAGCACAGTCCCTGCTTTCATTGTCTGCTCTTATTCCTATGGGGGAGATAGTAAGTTTGTAAAAAGTGAACAACCAAATGAGAACATCTTTCAGTGCTAATTCCTGTATCTCCCTGTTGAAATCGCACAGCAGATGGCTGGTGGTGGCGAGGGCACTGGTAGATGGAGGGTGGTTGGGGTGTCTCTGAGGAACTGACACTGAGCTGAGACCTTGGGGATGGGCAGAAGTTCAGTGCGTGGGCCCAGGGATGTGTGCATAGCCACGTGTCCTAATCTGGAGGAGACTGTGTGATCCTCCTGGGTAAGGAAATGGCACATTTCGGGAAAGCAGTGTCAGGATGCTAAGCCTTCTTGCAGTAGTTAGCCCAGTCTAGGCAAGGGACGCAAAATAATTGAGCCGTTGGGGGCCATAGGAATTCATGTCATCTTTTAAAGGACAGATGTGTCTCAGAAGGGCAGTGCTGCCTCCTTCCTGACCCTTCCCAATCTGCACCAAGCCGAAATTGATTGTTTCCTGCCTCGGCATCCTGCACCTAGTTGGCTGGAGCTGTCTGTGGCAGTTACTGCGTTCTACCCTGCAATTAGAGCTATTTGCATCCTTCAGTTGGTCTCCTAGTGAATTTTCACCTCCTCAAGGCAGGGATTGGATCCTAGGGACTCCTTTCCTTCATAGATACATGCTTTTGGCTTGCATCTAATAGATGCTTGGTGATATATGTTGGCATTTATTAAATTGAGTAACTGAAATTTCTGACTAATACTTTGGAACCATACATTTTTTAAAAGAGTTTGATTTGGGGAATGGGAATGATAATATGGGTCATGTGGGAGACTCACACCTGGATGGTTCTAGTGGAGACCATTCAGTGCCTCAAGGCTTTGCAGTCAGGGTGGCTGGATAAGAAAAGAAAGCTGATGAAAGCACAAAAAGGGCTGGGGCTGTGAGGACTAACTGCCTATTGATAAAAAGCTATTGAAAATCACCTTGCTGTGCCACACTTGTGTGTGTTTGCTCTGAGGGTATGCTGATTGGCTTGTTGGTTGATTTGGAGTTTGGGGTTTCATGTCTTCTTGTGTTCTCTTTATCATTTCCTTCTTTGAGTGGGTTTATTTTCTATATGTACAGAATGTATTGTCCTGAATAATCTAGATATAGGCAGTTTTGTGCAGCTTTGTTATAATTGGTATTTTTGAAGTTGAACCAGTGTTCAATCTGGAATTCAGATCAAATAGAAAGTTAGTATCACTACTGAGGCTTTCCAGGTGACTCAGTGGTAAAGAACAGACCTGCCAATGCAGGGGGATTCAGGTTCAGTCCCTGGGTCAAGAAGATCCCCTGAGGAAGGAAATGGCAACCCCCTCCAGTATTCTTGCCTGGAAGATTCCCTGGTCAGAGGAGCCTGGTGGGCTACAGTCCATCGGGTTGTAAAGAGTCGGACACTACTGAAGTGACTTAGCACACCACATAGCACATTTTAAGTATCGAGTTCGCCAAAAATTTCCTTTGGGTTTTTATATAAGCTGCTATAGAAAAACCCGAATGAACCTTCGGTCCAACCCAATATTTCATAGATGTCATCTCATGGTTCCATGTAGGAGCTGAGGTGGCATAAACATTGTTATTCTCATTTTCACAGAGGAAAAATCAGATTTTGAGCAGTGAAGTAGCTCCTAGAGTTATGAGCTGTTTTAATATAAATTATCGTTTAGTTTTTTGTTTGCAAATGGAATAATGGAGCTTAAAAGTAGAAGGTGGCCCTGAAAATGATTACCTTTTAAAGTGGATACTTAAGTACTATTTAACTGTTTCCTTTTGTAACTAGATATAAAATCTAATGAAGCACAAGAAAAGAAAGCAAAAAAAGCAAGAACAGAAAAGACCTCTGTCCCAGGAGGAGTGAGGTAGACTGCTGTTGTCAGAGGAGCCAGCTGACCTTTGGCCTGCTGGGCCATCAGTGTGGATGTCCTTGGCGGTGCCGTCACCTCAGTTCAGGATGAGGAGTGGTGGCTCAATAAGCAAAGGGTTACATGGAGATGCAAAGATAGGAGAGGGACCAGGTGCTTTCCTCCCTCTTGACTGTTACCTATTAACTAAAACCAAGTCCATTTTCCTTGTCCCCTTGGACTGGGAGCAAAGTGCTGATGGAGGCCTGAGGGGATAGTTTTGTGGGGTCTTTTAAGGGTCAGAAAACTCACATGAAGGCAGCTTTGTTTACATCAGCAAATCCAGCTGCAGCATGCAAGCCCTTGACCGGCCAGTGACTCCCAACACAAAACAGATGTCCGAGCTGCACAGAGTGAGCGCACGGGGCTCCTCCACTGGTAGAACTTTGTCTTCATGAGCTGGGAAAAGGGCAGGAGATGGGTGGCACTGGGTGTGCCAAGAGTTGACAACAGCAGCGACCACATAGACCTGGCTTTGTGCTGGCTTGAACCACGTGGGCTCCAAGAGATGACGCTCAGAGGGGGCTGTAAAGGCCAAGCCGCATTCCTGCCTCAGAAGGCCCCGTTATTGTGTATGCTGGACTGTGGGAGTTTGAATTGCCTGTGACTGGGACATGGGAAGAGATGGGGTTCCCTAGGCCAGAAGAGGGGAAGTGGGGTCAGAACCAGGATTCCACTTGGTGCTCAGTCCTAAAAGCTCCTCTTCTACTTTTTGTCTCTATAGCATGATCAACGTCATCTGTATGGTAGGTAGATTGTGCAATAAATCTCTCCTAATTAATAAATTGTTACCTGATTAGGTTAATCATTATGTTAAGCATTTTTCAGGTAATGCTTACCAACTAGAAATATTAAATAATGAAAACCCAAGTCCTCCTAAAAGAACCAGGCACATACATTAGATCCAGTGCACCCCAGGAGGCCCTCATGTCTTCTGTCCTTTGAACAAAGGACCTTGCATTCCAGATCATGTTCTACTCCATTCACTGATATTCATTTAGTAGATTTACCAATTTGAATACTCTGATACAATTCTTCCTCAAGGAAAAAGGTGAAATCAAGGCAATAACAATTATTTAAGATATTAAGAACTATGATTTAAAAACATAATACCTATACATAGATATATATATGCAGTTTAAAGAGAGACTATAGATTATATACACACACAGACCCCGGAATAGGACCATAGCCATTATTAGGTGTCAAGGTTACAGATGATTTTTGTTTTCTTATTTATATTTTCCTATAGTTCCCTAGTTTTTTATAAGTAACATGTATTATTTGTATAAAGACATTTTTTATTCTAAAAATCCCATCAAATTGTTATATATGCCTCTTGCTGCAACCTAGAGGTTAATATCCTGACTTACTGCTACAGGCACCAAACTAAAGTGTTCCTCTAGGAAATGAGTCTTTTTTCCCCTCGGATAAAATTTGAAAATTTCTCAGTAGGGAGCAATAACTAACTTGAAGATTCAAAATGGTACCCATGAGAGAAGCAATAGCTAAGGAATGAAGCTTCCAACCTCTTAGCATAGAAAACAAAGTGTTTTCTTCTGTGATGACAGTTTTTCTTCATTGACGCTCACTTTGTTTTCTGTCAACACACTCTCGGTTATAGAGAAGTAAATCTACATTTGCATCTCAACTCCACAATTTGCTAACCATGGGACCTCAGCCAAGCCATTTATAATCTTTGTGCCTCTGTCTGCTGGTTTCTAAATAGGCTTCTAATGAGGATTAGATGAAGCAATGCATGTAAGTGCGTGATAGCACAAGCAATAAAGGCCAGTTATTGTCATGATCCCATTGGCTTGTCCCAGTCATCTTTTCTAACTATTTCACAGAGAATATTTTTCTGATTTAGCTGGTCTCTATAATCTATGTCAAGCATGTACTCAGAACTGTGACCTTCCAGAATGGCCCCAGGAACACCAAAAAATTTTTTTAAAAATCCAATATAGTTCCACTTACCTGCTGGCAATAGGCTTATTTCCCCACAGAGCCTCAAAGTCCCTGAGCAGCAAACTTAACTTACTCAGGAAACCATGAGAGCCTGGCTGTGGCCCCAGTGCCTGCTCCCCTCAGTTAAGTCAGTGCTCCCTTTAAGCTGTTCCTTTTGGCTTTTCTGACTCAGTGTCTTAGGTCATCCTGAGACAGCCTTCTCCCCACCTTCCCCACTTGTACCTGCTGTCCTGGACATTTGCCATCCTTTTTGACTGCCCACCATCTAAAGCCCAACATAAACACACAGGTCTTGATCTGGCTGGACCCTTCTTGCAGTGTGATTTGGGAGTACCAAACCTTCCCACTGATTCTGTGCAACTGTGGGTTCTCCATATTCTCTTTATGTTTATTGTCAAAGTCATTGGTTGCTCACAATTAAGGAGCTTAGCCAGCTCCTGCTTGTCCTACTTTGACATAAATCCTTCAGCTGTTAGTTCCCCAAACTCTCTGAGCTTCCTATGGCATACTGTTTATTTCATTCTGGTTGTGACATTTTATTGGAATTACCTTCTTATTCTCCCCTAGACTTAGCTCCCTGAAGGCAAGAACTAAAGCCATCTAGATCACCGTAGCGATGTTCTATCATGGAGGAGAGTGCCTGGCACATAGTAGGCCCTCTGCAAATGTCAAATGAATAAACAAGCAACCACCTGGGAGGGGACCAGAACAACCACAGTAGTTCCGCTTGGAGAATCAGTTACTTGCCAACTTTCTGATAACCTGGCACCGTTCCTAGCCTGATTCCAGGAGAAACCAGATTTCCTTTAGGCTTTGGCAGGGAAGAGGCTATTCCAGCAGCATCCTGAGTGGGCGGGTGAGATGTTGGCTGCATCTTAGAGTGGGTGAGTAATCCCCCAGGCAGCACTTAGCTTGCAACCCTGGCTTACATCACGGTCATCTCCTGAAGCTCCCAGCTTAAAATGGAAAGTGGCATTACTCATGGCGGAGAGCAGACAATAAAAAAAACATTGAGGTGGGGCCCAACACAATGGAGTGAATATTCCCTGATGATGGATGAGAGCATCTTTGCTCTGAGGGCTCACGGCCCTGACAGACAGCTCAGTCATAGCAAGGCTTTTGAACTACACCTCCAAATTAGCTCATCACCCAGAACCTCACTCTTTGGGATGTTGGAAGACGTTGTGTTTCTCAGCCTGCATCAGGCCTGGGGAGAAGAAATGCCCCTGAATCAATATCAGAAGGTGATAGCAAGCAGCAGTTATGAGTTGAGGCTTTGACATGTAACAGAGCTAAGCCTGAATCCTAGCTCTTCTAGTTGCTAACTCTGTGACCCCAAGTAAATTACTTCACCTCTCTACTTTTTATGTCCTTCAGCTGTAAAATGGGTTGAATAATAGTACCAACTACAATCTTGAGAAAAGTTAAGTCAGAGAATTTATATAAAATCCTTACCACAATGCCTGGCTTGCAAGCAACACTCAGTAGATGATGACTGAGGTTGTGCTTTTACCATCTTCCTTCAGCAGGCTCCATACTTCTCCACCCTTTATATTTTTTCCCCTTTTAATCTCTCTCAGCCTTCATACCCTTTCTCCTTCCAGCAGTCCTCCTTTACCTCTCACACCCTTCTGAGTTGACACCACCACCCAGCATCCCTACATGCTCACTCCTCTCCATTTCCAGCTCATCTTTCTCTCACTTTCTCGGTGTCTGTCAGCTTATGTCCCCAGATCCAATGTCCAGCCCATCATGGTCTCTTCTCCACTTCAGAATCCATGACTTGGCACTTGGTGAAGCGAAAGACACTGAAATAAATCAGTCTGGCTTTAGTGACACCTCATGGACAGATTGGGCCTAAGGTCATAAAATGGTCAGAGCGCAGTGCCCATTCCAGCGCCCCGGCATGCTGAACGTGTACCCACAGAATGTACAGTGGACCAAAGTCCAGTCTTATCAAAGCTGGGCATGGCACAGCAGTGGTGATGATCACAAAGGCAGTATTTCTCTCAGAAAAGATCATATACCAGCTTTTCTATTAATAGCCTTCTTTAAGAAGTTCTGAATTAGATTCCGTTTTTTTTTAAGGGGCACACTTTTGGCCTAAGCAGGTTACATGCATCACTGTTGAGAGATACATGAGTATCTCTCAAGTGATATACATGAGCTGAGACTCTTAGCATTGCACTAGATAGTTCCTTACCAATGGTCTGAGGAGTCCACAAACATCAGTTCCTCCATGGTTAAGAAAACTTCCCACTTTTGATCTCCAATGACTAGATTAACCACAGGCTGTCCTCCCAGGATGTGTCCTGATCATTATTTATTCAACACATTGAATGAATAGCTTTTTATGTTCTAGGAACATTGTGAATACCATGGCAGTGTTACAAGGAGACACAAATCCCGCAACTGATGGAGATTTAGGGAAGATATATGTATCTTTTTCAGATTCTTTCCCACTACAGGTTATCATGGGATATTATATGTAGTTCCCTGAGCTATACAGTAGGATCTTGTTCTTTTATCTATTTTCAGTATAGTAGTATGTATCCATTAATATCAAGCTCCTAATTTATCCACCCCAGCATTTCCCCTTTAGTACCCGTAAGATTTTCTGTGTCTTTGAGTCTTGAGAAACAGTACACTTTGAATTAAGGATGGCCCATATATAATGAGTTCATGGGGAAGGGATATGTCTGGAAAGATAATTTATAGCCAGATCTGTACTTGGATGTCTAGTGTTTATCTTAAAAAAGCTGACCTCAGGAATCCCCTGGCAGTCCAGTGGTTAGAACTCAGCACTTTCACTGCCGTGGCCTTGGTTCAGCCCCTGGTTGGGAAACTAAGATTCCACAGGCTGCTCAGTGCCAGGGAATAAGTAAATAAAGAAGACCAAAAAAAAAGAACCCTTAAGATTACAAAGAAAAACTCTTAAGATTACCTCGACAGAACAATTGGTTCCCCTCACCCAACCCCCCAGCTTTCTCAAGTATTTCAAATCTTCGTAAATGTCCCCAGTCATTGTTTCTCTCTTCTTCACCTACCCCGCTTCAGTTCATCAGCAAGCTCAGTATCCAAAATGTATCCTCAGTCTGACCTCTTCTATCTTCTCCAATATTGCCCCTATGTTCCAAGACATCATCTGTTTCTTACCCACTTCCTTGTTCCATTTCTTGCCCTCATACAGCAGGTAGCTCAAGTCAGATCATATGCCCTTGCTTGCTGAAAGCCTCCGAGCAGCTTCCTGTTGCTGTATCTGTCCATGGCAAGACCGTGTCCTACAGGCTCATGATTAGACCCAGGCTCTCCTCTCCTCTCCTCTCTTGCTTGTCCTGCTGCACCCGCACGACAGCGTCTCTTCTCTTCTGAACTCTCCAAGCATGGACTTGCTCCAGTATCTTTGTGTTTACTGGCCCCTCTGTCTGAAATGCTCCTCTTTGCTTAGACCTCTGTGTGTCCACCTCTTCATGGCTTATATCTCAGCCTGAATGGTACCTCTGCAGGTCATCCTCACTATCCTAACTAAAGGAGGCCCTTCTCAATTTTTCTCTATCTCAGAACTCCATTTTTCCTTTACAGCACTTATCTGAAATGCTCTTCAGTATTTTCTCTCTTATCACCATCACTTCTACTAACTTGCAAGCTCCATAAGACTTTGTCTTATTTACCACTGCCTCTTTAGTCCTTAGCACAATCCAGTCCAGGTAGGTACTCAGTAGTCACTCACAGAATGCAGATGCCTAGACCGCATGCCCAGAAAAATTCTGATTAGTCCTGGTTAGGAGTTTAAGAGAAGTTAAATTGTTTGAGGTGCTTTCTTTTTTTTTTTCTATATGCATATTTTTAGCCATGTTATATCTAGTACAGTTCCCAGGTGGTCCTGATTTTTAGATAGTTAAGAATCCTTGACTTAGGGAATAGAAATCTCTGTAGCATCTTTTACTCACAATGGGGTCTTTGGACTGGTATCCACCAGATACTTGTTAGAAATTCAGATTGTCAGGCTCCACCCCCACCTTAGAGAACCAGAATCTGCACTGTAAGAAGATGTCCCAGCTGACTTGTATGCATATTAAATTTGAGAAGCACCAACCTAGCAGAAATACGGAATTCCTGAAGAGTAAGAACCTTGAATTTGGCAGGTTGAGTTTGCTTTGTTTGCAGGACAGTGAAATCGGTATGTCTCCCAGACAGCTGGAAATGTGGTTCTGAAGTCATGGAAAGAGAACCCCAAAGGAAATTAACATCTTCACCAAAATGCTCATTAAGGGTCAGAGTGCAGGCTGTAGTGAGGTCATGAGTGGAGAGAAGAAGACAGAGTTGGTGGACCACAGGGGCAGGCCCAGTAAGGGTACAAGAAAAGGGGAGCTGAGATGAGGAAGTGGGGAAAGAGACTGATGGAGAATGATGGCTCAGGTGAGGGCAGGAGGCAAGGTTAGAAATGGAGTGATCCAAGCATCAGATTCTGCAGAAACATCAAGGAACATAGAAACTAAGAAATGGGCATGGAGTTCTGTCCCCAGAGGTGGGTGATAAGAGAAACCAAGCGCAGGGAGCGGAGGCTTGAGTCAGTGGTGAGCAGTTGGAAGCAGCGAGTCCACACCACCTGCCCAGGAAGGACTATGGTCTCACAAAGAGGAATTGTGGCTTGAAGCAGGAGGAATGGAGAGAAACTTTTCTCAAATGAGAGACCTGGGAATGCTGTCAAGAGGAAACCTTCAGAGAAGGGGACTGAGTAGATTAGAGATCAGAAGAGAATTTAATTGATGAGACTGGGTCCTGAAGCAGGTAGGAGGGAATCACATTAGACTCGTATGCTTGTTAACACATAAACCGACCTAGATGGGCATGAAATAAACAACAGGCCACCTTCAAGGAAGGAGACTGGGTGACTAGAGAGGCAGGGTAGCTTTCTTTTTTATTTAAGAAAAACGAAATAATAGTTAAAAAAACCTATGTGTGCTCTGCCCAGATTTAACAAATGTTAACATTTTCTCAAATTTACCTTAGATTTTTTATATATAAAAGAAAACATTAGGAAGTTGAAGTTCCTCCTGTTTTCCTTTTTCTTAACATTTTTGCCCTCTCTTCTCCAAGGGCAGGGGCAGATAGTTGGTGGAGAAAGGGTGTGCTTGGGGAGAGCTGGAGAATGACATTGATCAACAGCTCCCCTGTGCCAGGCACTGGGCTTGGGTTTGACATTTGAAGTAGCAGGGAGAGGGAGTCCACAGAGATTTATCAGGATGATGTGTGCGAAAGGTTCAAAAGGTCAGGAAAGGTGAGTATGGCAGTTAAAACCGTCTGTGAGCCTCAGTTTCTCCATCTGTAAAATGGTCATAGTAATACTACCTACCTCAGAGTTGAAGATCGAATGACTTGGGTGAATAATCTACTCAGAACTTGAGACTTCTTACATGGCTATTAAATGATGACAGTGGTGGCAAGGAAGATGCTTACAACTGTGATTGTTCAACCCCCTTTATAATCAGTATATATATTTTATCAGTTCAGTTCAGTTCAGTCGCTCAGTTGTGTCCGACTCTTTGCGACCCCATGGACTGCAGCACGCCAAGCCTCCCTGTCCATCACCAACTCCTGGAGATTACTCAGACTCATGTCCATTGAGTTGGTGATGCCATCCAAACATCTCATCCTCTGTCGTCCCCTTCTCTTTCCACCTTCAATCTTTCCCAGCATCAGGGTCTTTTGAAATGAATGCATCAGATGGCCAAAGTATTGAAGCTTCAGCTTCAGCATCAGTCCTTCCAATGAATATTCAGAATTTCCTTTAGGATTGACTGGTTTGATCTCCTTAGAGTCCAAGGGATTCTCAAGAGTCTTCTCCAACACCACAGTTCAAAAGCATCATGTCATAAGGGGTAATGTGTTCATAATGATGATAAGCATGAAGGTTTAAGTACTTAGTTCCGGGCTCTCCATACCACCTCATCTAGTCCTTCCTGAACCCTAGGATGTAGGTATTATGAACCCTCCTTCTTCATTCATATGAAGAAACTGAAGTCCAGGGAGGTTAAGTCATTGCTCAGTGCCACAGATCCAGGAAAGGATTGGCCTGTTACTTGAACCTAGACATTCTGACTTCAGATGTTAGTATTGGTAGTGCTGTAACCTCCCTGAAAAGTTAAGTGTTTGGCATGTAGTGAAAACATGCTCATGTTACTTCTTCTTATTGTAAATATTTTTGGAGCAGAGCCATTTAAATGGTCAGGCTGCAGTTCTTTTCTAATGAGACATACAGAGCACTGAGATGTTTGGAAATTCCCTGGTGCCATGCTGCCACGAGGTTACAGAACTGAAATGAAAAGCTGTGGGTACTGGAGGCTCCAGGCTGCTCTGAAGAGAGTGCTAATTGACTTGTAAGCTGAGCACTTACCAGATAGGTTATCCCATTCCATGCTAAGACAACCCATTTAGGAAACAGGTGCCCAGGAGCCTGGCCTTGCTCCCCCTACTCCCCAGAAGCTCCTTCCATGTTGCCCATCCCACACCACTTCTCCCCATCTGAGCCCAGGGAGCAGTGTCGGCAGACCAAGCAGATATCAGAGCACAGAAGCAGCCTGAGAGCCTGGGGTCTGGCCTCAGGGGCGGGCGCCTTGGCAGCCAGCTGCAGCCCCTCATCATCATCCTAGCCACAGTACATGCTGGTCCCTGCAGGGCGCCTCAGCCTGGGCACACCTGCTCACTCCCTGTCCCCTCCACTTCCTTCTGCCCTGGATTTCCAGACAGAGTCCAAAATGGGTTCACATCAAATAAGATTTGTTTTCTTTCAGTGTAATTTTCCGTTTATAGACAGCCTTCTCGCAGGAGGCACTGTCCTCCTTCCTCTGTCTCGGTTTTTTTCTGGGTGTTTGGGGATAAACTCCTGGTGGTTGTTTTGGAGCCCTGTGGTCAGCAGTCCAGCCGGTCATTCATTCAGAGTGTCTCCAGAAAGCCTGCACTTACGCTTACAAGAGCTTATGCTGATTTCTGTGGCCTCTGAGCCGTCTATGGAACTGTGCCCATGTAGCCAAGTGTTAAGAAATATCTGACGTGGGCCAGCAGGATCCTTATATGCAGGCTCATCCTGGTGAGATGATGTGGATGATAATTACAGCATTATAATAGCAGCCGATCCTCACAGACACTCCTCTAAGTGCTGAAAGGGATTCCCTTATTCCTGTGAGAGTAGGTGCTGTTTGGACCCCCTTTATAGAGGTGAGGAAATAAGCACCCAGAAGGAACAGTCCTGGCTGACCAGGGGGTGTATGGGATCCAGCCCTGCTGACCTCTCTGGCCCAGCCGCCCTACCACCCATCTCCGGCCCTGTGATCTAACCACACCAGCTTTGGTTTCATCCCTTGGATACACAGTGTGACCTCCTGCCACAGGTCCTTTGCACACGCTTTCCCTCTGCCAGGACCCCCGTCCCCTCTACTCCACAGCTAATTCACCCTGAACCATCTTTCACATCTCAACTGTGCCTTACTCAAGGATGTCCTCCTCAACCTTCCCTGACCATATGTCCCATTAAAGCTCTCATGGCGCTGCCTGCCTCTCCTCCATGGTCCTGGTCAAAGTTTAAACTCTATTTTTATTTGTGCACTTTACCAGTCAGTGTCTGGCTCTCCCTCTAGACTGTGACTCCATGAGAGCAGAAGCTTGAAAGTGCTGCCTTGTACGTAATTCTACCACTGCGCTTACCATGCTGAACTGAAATGATTTGTTCATTCATCTGTCTCATCTCTTGGTCTGTGAGTTTCCTAAGGGCAATATCCAGGTCTTTTTTCTAACACAGAACTCAGCTCAATAACTACTTGGTGAATTGAATTGAATGACTGGGATTTAATTGAACAGTGTAACTTGGGAAAGGGAACCTGAAAGTTCAGAACTTTGGATGGAGCAAGCCCACAAATACTCTCAGAATCACCCCCTGTGGAAATCTGGAGTGATGTTTGAGAGAAGGTTAGTGTTTTTAAAAAGCCAGGTTCACTTATAATTTGGATAGCAAACTAGGAGGATCTATGACTTTCCTGAAGAAGCATCATACGACGGTTATAAATCCAAGAGAAGTGAAGACAAAATGGTGTCTGCCTGTCCGAGGTTCATCTGAAGTTTAGTAGAAGTCAGAGCATAAATAACAAGTGGAATCTCATGGAAGTTGTGCTGGGATTTGGCTCCTCAAGCCCTCAGCCTTGCGTCATTTCCTTATCTCTCCTGGATGACCTTGCCTGGCTCGCTTCCCAGTGTGGTTATTGCTGTCTTTGACTCCATAAATGTGGTCTGGTTGCAAGGAAGCATCCCCATCTTTGGAGCCGATCCTTTCCACGACCTGATGCCCCTTAGTCTGGCAGATGGTCCCTAGGGATTACTTGAATGAGAATAAGAGAGGCAGAGAGGCAAAAGGGGCTTCCGTTTTGCCCAGAGGATGAGCAGGGCCAGGGGTAAGCTGCCCGTTAGAGGCTGGTGTTGTCCCAGCAGGGTTTATGAAGAAAGTGCCAGGTGACTGCGGGCTCTCGCATCCAGACAGGACCTGGCCTCAGCTCTACCCACCCCGGCTCCAAAGGAAACAGGCAGTTTTTCGGAAAAGCTGTTTTCATTCATCATGCCTCCTCCTTCCTATCAAAACAGATTATGAGCGTTTCTCTGGAGGATTGAACAGCACCCTTGAAGAAGTTAGAAGCCATTTCTGAGTTGAGAGGATTAACCTAGTTAAATTTAATAGTAGCGGCACATCATAGGTTAGCAGGTAATTTGAAAGAACACGATTGAGGCCCCAGTAACCCATTATGATGTGCATAGGTTTTCAACTGTTTTGCAATAACAATACCACCTGGTTATCACCTGTGAGGGATTAAAGTAACACTAGCCTCTTATCCCTGTGTGAATACCTCTGGCACAGAGCAGGTGCTCAGCAGTATTTGTTAAAGGAATAGAAGAAATATGAGGCTGATCTAAAGTTCTGAGAACTTTCTAAAATGGGACAGAAACCCACAGTTTTGAATAGACTTGCCCCAAATGCATTGGGTAATGGCACGTACAGCTGCTTGCTGTTCTCCTTGGGTTTCTAGATCTAGTTCCCACTCATTCAAAATTAGGAATGTATTCCTGACAGCCAACTTACAAGGAATCCCAAGGCTTAATTCAGATCTAAGGAGGGTAATTTTTTTTTTTTAAGTCACCAAGGAATCATTCTTAAAGAGGAGACAGAGTCCTGTGTAACCTGAAAATGTAGCACAAATATTGAAAAAGAACATCCTGGGGCTTCAGTGGCTAAGGCAGAGGGAACTCAAAGATGTGTTGAAGTTAGAATTGGAGCTGCTTTCCAAACTGAAAATCAGACTTGTCCTGTCTTTGGTGGGCTGGGCACAGGCTGGTGCAGAGGAGCCCAAGTCCAGAAGAGGGCGCTCCGAGCTAAGGGTGCTGACTGCAGCTGGGAACCCAGGGTCCTAGAAAGAGGCTGTTCATGCTTCATCTTTGTTTGTACTGCCTGTTTTTGTCTTCTCTGTAGAAATGAGAGAGGGTTTTCCCTCTTCTCTGCCAAAGAATGGTATTCCGAAAATATAATTAAGCTGATGATTTCACAGATTAAATACCAAATCCTAGGTGTAAAATTATGTTTAAAAAAAATTTTTAATAGCCTTCAACCTTTGGTCTCCCTGAAATCTGTGAACAAATTTCCCACATCATGGCTCTTCTAACTTATTTCAGTGGGCCCTTGGGAATCAATGGCATCCCACTCCAGTACTCTTGCCTGGAAAATCCCATGGACGCAGGAGCCTGGTGGGCTGCATGCAGTCCATGGGGTCGCTAAGAGTCGGGCACGACTGAGCGACTTCACTTTCCCTTTTCACTTTCATGAATTGGAAAAGGAAATGGCAACCCACTTCAGTGTTCTTGCCTGGAGAATCCCAGGGACAGGGGAGCCTGGTGGGATGCTGTCTATGGGGTCGCACAGAGTCTGACACGACTGAAGCAACTTAGCAGCAGCAGCAGCATGCATAAGTACCACCCTACCCACAGCATCTTGATTAAAAAGAAATCTGTACAGTCATAAGACTGGGATACATCAAAGTCTTGTTTTTAGTTGTATAAGCTTCCTTGGAAATATACCTTCTTCCCTGCCTTTTTCATCCCCAGGCCCTGAGGAGAAAGCAGACAAATCCAACAAGTCCTTCAAGGAGACATCACACTGTGTGCAGACTGTGGTAAGTCCAATGTGAAGAATTTGTCTTATGGAAGGATTCACCCCAGGACCCAGAGATCAATGTATAAAGTTCACAGAGGCACTGTTTCCCATAACAAGAACTGGGAAACCATGCTGCATCAATAACAGAATGATAAAGTAAATTATATAGTCAAGCAAATACCAGGCAGATATAAAAAGAGAGCGACATATGGGGGGAAAAAGCCCTAGAACAGTATGTGTGGAATTGTCCCATAACTGGTTTTCAAAATTATATGTGTGTGTATAGATACATAGATAGCCACCTGAAGAAACGATTACCTTGGATTGTGGAATGGAGCTGGTGAAAGTATATTGGGCGTATTCTTCTAATTTAAAGGAAAAACAATAACACTTGTACAGACAGCCTTCTGGAAAGAGAGCAAGAATGCTGTGTTCTCAGCCTGTCGCTTCAACCCCAAACCTGCTTGATGTCTTCCACCTAAAGATTCGTTCCCACCCTCCCTGGGGCCCTCTAGCTCCCACCTCACTCTTAGCTTTCCCCGTGGCCAAGCTTCCCCCCACCGGTGTCACTGCCTCCAGCCCCTCTCAGTCACCCTCAGCCCTTTGGAGTCCTCCTTCTGCCAAAACTGCCTCTGGAAAAGCTTGCCCCTGATGTTCTCCAAAACTGGGACTGTGGACTGGTGGCCCGTGAGCCAGAGGTGGCCTGAGGCTGTGCGGTTTGCCGACGCTGTGCTTGGGTTGTAGTTGCTCTCAGTCGATCCGATGTGTACCAGTTGGGAGGTTGCACCTGGACCTGGCACTGTCCTCTCTTTAACCATCCGAAGATCTGACCCGCTGCACCTGCCGTCAGACCGAGGGGCAGCCTGACCCTGGGTCTCCGCTGCTCCCTCCTGTGGGTTCTCCTGCTCCCACCGCCGGTAGAGCTTTCCAGTCCCATTCGAAACCATTCTGTTCTGTCTGATTTCAACCATTGCTCTGGCTTTCCGGTCTTCCTTTTTTTTCCCTTTTTTTCTTTTTTTTTTTTTTTTGGCAGCTCTTCATGGCTTTGTCGTTTGGCCCTTCCTTGGATGTTCAGACCCCTCAGGGGTCTGCACCCCCCGTGTCTTCTCTCAACCATGTACCTGCTCTCCTCCTCTCCCAACATGTCCTTGTCTGCATCAGCTTCCGCCCGTGTCTCCAAAATCCCAGATTGCCTTTGCCTTAATGAATGACAGTGCGGTGGTTACAAAGTAACCCAAACTATAAACGTTGGTCATATTCCCTTTCCCTCGCTTCCCACAGGCATTTCCTAATGATTTGACCTAAGTATGCCTTACAACTTCATTCCTCTCCTTCCCTGCCATCAGTGTCTTGGGCCAGGATAGTGAAATCTTGACCCCAGTCTGAGGCGATTGCTTCTAATTTTTCTCTCTGTAGTTTATTCCTCTTACCTCACCCACAACACCTCCAGCCTTGTCCTTCCCAACCCCAAATCTTATCATGCCTCATGTATGCATGCACACGTGCTAAGTCGCTTCAGTCATATCTGACTCTTTGCGGCCCTATGGACTGTGGCCCACCAGGCTCCTCTGTCCATGGGGATTCTCCAGGCAAGACTACTGGAGTGGGTTGTCATGCCGTCTTCCAGGGGATCTTCCCCATCCAGGGATCAAAGCCAGGTCTCCTGTGCCTCCTGCATAGCATCCTTGCTCAAATACCCTTCCATATTCTTCACTGCCTGCAGGCCAAAGTCCAAACTTCTTAGTTTGGCATTCAAGGCTCTTTATGATCTAGTTCTAGCCTTTATTTGTTCAGGTAACAAACTGAGGACTGATGGTATGTCAGGCCTTGGAGGTACTTTGGTGAAAAAAGTAAGTTCTTTTCCCTGTCTTTATGGGACCACATTTTACCTGGAACTTTACAGAGAACACTGCATGCATGCACACACACACACACACCCCACACACACACACACACACACACACACACGTGACTTAAACAACAGAGAAAGAAAAATTCAATATCAGGAAACAAAGGCAGAGAATAAAGAGTAAATCCAACTTTAGATTAGTCAGGCAAGACTCCCCGAGAAGGTGACATTTAAGCTGAGACCTGAAGGAGGAGAAGGTGCAGAGATTGGGGGGTAGCCCACCAGCAAAACCCCTCCTTCTCATGCCCGCCTATCTTCACTCCCTTTTAAAAAAACCTATTCTCTACTCCATGCACACTGAACCACCATCTCTACCTGTAGGCACTGTGCTGTGGGGGTGCCTCTGTCCCAACTGTGACCCTCTCAAAGGAGGAACTTTGTTGTTCATTTGGGCCTCTGGTGCGTTATACATACTAGGCTGAGAAGAAAAAGTGGGATGAAATGCTGAGGTGAAAGGGAAAAGTACATAGATCGATGGTTGGATAGGTGAATGGATGGATGGGCAGGTGGATGGGTGCGTGGATGGGTGCGTGGATGGGCAGATGGGTGGGAACACACATGCTTTGAGCTGAGCTGGGGTTAGTGTCTTTTGGATACAGGTACATAACCAACAAAGCTGAGGTCTTGGGTTTGCTGGAGGTGGTTTGTGCTAGGAGAAGATATGCTGTTAAAGAGTGCTCACTCAGGTTCTCTACCAATTTGTTCACTAGTCCACTTTGGTCACTTTTCTGGGCAATTTTTTTTTTTACGAATATGAAACAATAACATTAACATTTTTACTTCAGTAAACAGCTCTTGCCTCAAATCTTAAGGGGAATTTTTAGATAGAAAAGTGAGAGACCATGTATCCAGTAGTACAGTCTTCAGCCTCTGCAGCTAAATCACTGTGCTTCAAATGCTGATGCCAACACTTCCTATGAGATCCTAGGGGACCTCACCAAGCCCCCAATTTCTTTATAAAACACAACCACCAGTAGTCCTTACTTTCACAGTGTTGCTGGGAGGATTCGATGACGTGTTAGCACAGCACCTATAATAAAGGAAGGGCTCAAAAACTCAGAGGAGCCACTGTTCGAGAGGTTTTCTCAGCCTGGCCCATCCTCATGTCTCCAAAAGCTTCTAAAGGATATGAGCCAAACATGACAAAGGACATGCACTTTGAGCTGATCTTCTGGTTGTAGAGCAGAGTTGCCCAGACACTCCTAGACCCTACAGTGGACCCTCAGAAACAACTGCAGACAGAGCCACACTCAGGCTAAGGTTGGATTCCGACCGTGTCCCGTGCCCACTGCCCATGCAGCCTGGCTCACTGCTGGGTGAATCAGCCCTCCAAGGCCCCAGGTGGCATGTCACCAGTTTCATCACACAATGTGACTGGAGCGTCTCTTCATTCGTCTGTCATCTGGGCTTCTTCCCAAGACCTCACGTTTTAGGTGGCTGAAAAGCAGCAACATCAGTCTCACCCAGAATAGGAATCCAAACAGCCCTCTTGGGTGATGCCCCAACCCAGAGAGCCCCCTGTCTTTGGCCACTCTACCTGCCCCTCTCCAAAGCATCAGCTAGCTGTAACAGGAGTGGATGTCATTCAGCCTCTTATCGGAAGTGTCAAGACCCTCACTCAGGGCCTTTGGGGCTCAAGGTCTCCATGTGGAGCCCTCTGCCTGCTCTTGAGCTGCCCAACATGGCTTTCACGGCTCAAGCTGAGGCCCTGGTTTCACTCGTTTTAGCTGGGGCCCAGGGTGACTCCCTGGCTGAGTGGCTCTTGCTGGCCGTGGCCTCTCTGGGTGTCTGCCTCCAAGCCTAGGAGGCCTGTCCCTGGTCCTGCTACAGATCACCATGCAGTGGCCTCTGGCCCTCATTTCAGCATCACTCAGGAACAACTGCAGGTCTGGAGTCCAGGCTGCATCCACTTGCCAGGGGCTCAGGCCTGCCCACCCTCTCAACTCACTGGGATGTCATTAGAGCCACAGCTACCTCCAGCCCCTGCACACTCACAGGCAGATTGTCCTCAAGACTGACCCCCAGCAGCAGGCGAGCAGCCCCCTACACAGTGGCAGAAGTTCTATAATTTGTCTGCCAGGTCCGGCCCTCCCTGTATTAAGAGGGAACTTAAGCAGTTTCACAAATCTTGGCAATTCTTCTGCGTTCCAATTTCCCTCCCTGGCTCTGGGTGCCAGGCCTCCTGACCCAGCCTCTGGGAAGTGAGGCTCCAAATAGAACATGGTTTAGAGGCAGCAGGATGGGGTAAGAGGGATCAAAATGCATTGCTTCGTTTTTGTAAAATATATGCCCTCATCCAGCCACTCCTCTTCCAGGCCGGCTGTGGCTCATGGAGCCAGCGTCCTTTAAGGCAGTTTTCTTTGCTACATTCTTAGTTGTGTTCATTCAGTAATATTATTGAGCACCTGTGACAGGCATGCATTGTTCTGGGACTCAAGTCAGTTGCTGTCTCACAAACATAATTTAGATACTCTCATCTCCATATGGAAAGATACTCAGGATCATTAACCTTCAGGGATGTGCAGATCAAAACCACAATGAGATGCCGTTTACATCTACTAGGATAGCTGTAAGCAAAAGACAGATAATAACAGGTGTTGACAAGGATATGGGGAAATTGGAGCCCCTATACATTGTGGGTGGAAATGTAAAATTGGTGAACCACACTGGAAAACAGTTGGACAGTTCCTCAAATGGTTGTCCAAGGGTTACCATATGACCCAACAAAACCACTCCTAAGGACATACCTAAGATAAGTGAAAACGTGTTCATACGAAAACATATAATAATGTTCAGAGCAGCATTGTTTATAATAGCCAAGAAGTGGAAATAGCCCAAATGTCCAACACATCATGAATGAATGGATAAATAAAATTTGGTGTATTCATACAATGGAGTATTACTGGACAATAAAAAGGAGTGAAGTACTGAAAATGAAGGGATGGAGCCAAAGGAAAAACAGCAGCCAGTTGTGGATGGGATTGGTGATAGAAGCAAGGTTCGATGCTATAAAGAGCAATATTGCATAGGAACCTGGAATGTTAGGTCCATGAATCAAGGCAAACTGGAAGTGGTCAAGCAGGAGATGGCAAGAGTAAAGCTGAAACTCCAATACTTTGGCTGCCTGATGCGAAGAGCTGACTCATTTGAAAAGACCCTGATGCTGGGAAAGATTGGGGGCAGGAGGAGAAGGGGACGACAGAGGATGAGATGGTTGGATGGCATCACTGACTCGATGGACATGGGTTTGGGTGGACTCCAGGAATTGGTGATGAACAGGGAGGGCTGGCGTGCTGCAGTTCATGGGGTCGCAAAGAGTCGGACACGACTGAGTGACTGAACTGAACTGAACTGATAAAATGCTACAACATGGATGAATCTTGAAAACAATATGATAGTGAAAGACACTGGTCACAAATACCCATATAGCATCTGATTAGTTTATATAAAATGTCCAGAATTGGCAGGTTCATAGAATCAGGAAGTAGATTTCTGGCTGCCAGGGCCTGGGAGAGGAGGCATGGGGCAGCAACAGTCTAGTGAGTGTGGAGGTGTTAGCAGGATGAAAACGCCCTGAGGTTAGATAGTGGCAATAGTTGCCCTACTCTGTCAATATAATAAAATCCATTGAATTGTATGCTTTATATGGGTGAATTGTATGGTATATAAATTAAATCTCAATAAAGCGGTTAAAAAAATGTTTTCATCTCATTCTCTAACTGACTCTCCCTTTCCTAGTTGCTTAGCCCTCCTAGGACAAGCATGAATTCAAGACCTTCTCCAGCACGCTTATTAGAGTCCAGTACTTGGTGACTAGACTTCAAACTGTCCTTTTCCACTAGAAGTGAAGCTTCAGGGACTTCTCTGGTGACCTGGTGCCTGAGACTCCACGCTTCCATTTAGGGGATCCAGGTTCGATCCATGGTTGGGGAACTGGACCCCAAATACCACAACCAAGAGTCCTCATGCCACATCTAAAGATCCCACATGCTACAGCTAAAGATTCCACAAGCTGCAGCGAAGATGGAAGAAGATCTGGTATGCCAGAATTAAGACCCAGTGCAGCCAGATAAGTAATAAACATTTATTAAGAAAAAAAAGTGACGCTTCAGGATAGCAGGGACCACAGTAGGGGAAGGAGAGGGTGGGGCAAGCTGAGAGAGTAGCATGGAAACACATATATTGCCATGTACAAAGTAGATAGCTAACGGGGAGTTGCTGTGTAACACGGGGGGCTCCGCCCAGTGCTCTGACAGCCTGGAGGAGTGGGATGGGGTAGGGGATGGTCAGGAGGGAGAGGACGAATATATACTTATGGTTGATTCATGTTCTCGTATGGCAGAACCCAGCACAACGTTGTAAAGCAATTATCTTCCAATTAAAAATTTTTTAAAAAGAGATCAGAGACTCTTGTTTTATTCATACCCCCCATGCTTAACATAGGTTCTGGCACATGGTAGGGTACCACAGAGGTGTGTCAAAAGAACAGATGCTTCATGGTGCTCATATCCGAAATGGAGGCAGAAGCCCAGCAGTGGCTGTGAGTCATTCATTCCCTCAGCACATATTCACTGTGTCCTCATGACCCTTGGATGGAGTAAATGTACAAAGCAGACAAGTCTTTACTCTGGAGGGACTCCGAGCAAAGGAAACCTGTCCTGAGCAGGGTTAACGCATTGATCAAACACTGAAAATAAATAATAACGAACCTTCAGTAAAAATTTACATAGATGGAAAGTGGAAATTATGTTAAAGGGGGCTTTGTGGGAAGTTAGACTGAGTTGAGACAACCGTGCAGTAAAGAAGAGAGATTCTGAAGGATAGAGGCAGGGTGAGAAGAAGCTTAATCAGGAAAAAAGAAAGAAAATGGGCATTTTTCAGTACAATTATTCTGCCAGTTAGGAGGTGTGTCCACCTGGTGATTTTAATTTCTCCCTGAAGTGGGGAGTAGTATTCAGAAAGTGGAGAGTGCCAAGTACCCTCCTTCATCTCCTGTGTTGGGAAAGCTCTGAGAAGAGACGTGCAGGGAAAGAGTGACTCAAGTGGCCAGGAGAGGAGGGAACCAGGGTGTTTCAAAGAGATGGTGGAGATTTCATTAAAGCGCGACTGCCTCCTTCACTTTGGAAAATTGTGGGAAGGACAGCCGAGAGGTCAGGACACCAGGCGAGCAGATACACAGTAACACAGGCTGGGAAACCAAGAGGCCAGCTTTTAGCTGCATAGCCCGTGGCAGGTGATGGAGGTCCCGGCAAGAAAAATTAAGGAACCTTGGCCAGTTGGCTTTGTCCACACATATAACCATCTCACTCCACGTCTCTTTTCTCTGTGTTTTCATTTGGACACGCAGGGATTCTAGAAAGCCTTAAATGAAAAGGAGGTATGAAACAGGGCTAGGAAGTGATTAATATGTGAATAAGGCTCTTGAACAAGGCAGGGTTAGGCCGAAGAGTTAAGACACTTGGGAAGATGGGAGGAGGCAAGGAAGACGTGGGAAGAATAAAGTTCAGGGTCAAAGATGATGCTGCCAAATCTGGTACAGATCACCAGCTGGAGTTTGGGAAAAAGGAGATGTGGGTCAGAGAAAGACCCAGGACTGAGGAGGCTTATGAGCTCAGAGACGAAAGGGCAGAGCTGAAAGGTCTTCCTGAATGGGTCACCTGAGCTGGCCACCAGAGGCTGATGCAGCCCCAGAGTTCAGAGGAGCTTGAAACTCGGAGTGAGTCCAGGCACAGATGAGCCTGTGAAGAGCAATGAAGCGAAGTTTTCTTTTCTCCTGAAAAGTGCCGCTGTTGTGTTTTTGGTTTGCTTAGCTGGCTGCCCACCAGAAGGAACAAATGACAAAGATGGCCCACCTGCCTCAGAGGCAGTGTGGCCTGCTGGTCAGGCACAGGCGTTGTGGGCACAGGAGGTTGCTGAGCAGCCTTCTGGGTTCCAAGGCTCCATGGTGCTGTGTCACTGACCGTGGCACAGGCTCTGCTGCTCTAAGTGGCGTGTCCCCTCCCTGACAGTGGGGGTGATAAAGGGCTTTTGTTGGCTTGAGATAAAATAGCCTAGGCAAGGCTTTTAGTGCATTGTGGCACTTAGAACCTTTTCTCAAGCCTCAGATGAGGTTTTCCTTTGGTATTTTAACATCTCTGATATTAGGATATGCAGCATTGATTTCTTAGTGGTACATAAAATACAATTTATGGTGCCTTAGATTTGATCTGGGAGAAGGCAACAGCACCCCACTCCAGTACTCTTGCCTGGAAAATCCCATGGATGCAGGAGCCTGGTGGGCTGCAGTCCATAGGGTCCCTAGGAGTCGGACACAACTGAACGACTTCCCTTTCCCTTTTCACTTTCATGCATTGGAGAAGGAATGGTGACCCTCTCCAGTGTTCTTGCCTGGAGAATCCCAGGGACGGAGGAGCCTGGCGGGCTGCCGTCTATGGGGTCGCACAGAGTCGGACACGACTGAAACGACTTAGCAGCAGCAGATTTGATCTGGAAGTAGACAGCCGGTAAGTGGCAGTGGAGGTGTTCTGTGTCATTCTCCCTGGACCAATCTCATGGCTCTGTCCACATCTTGGGGTCCCTTCTTCTCTCTGGACTGATTGAGCCTTTTCCCTGGGAGACAGTTAGGCTTCCCTTGTAGCTCACCTCAGTGAAGAATCTGCCTGCAATGCAGGAGACATGGGTTCGATTCCTGGGTTGGGAAGATCCCCTGGAGAAGGAAATGGCAACCCACTCCAGTTTTCTTGCCTGGAGAATCCCATGGACAAGGAGCCTGGCAGGTTACAGTTGATGGGGTTACCAGAGTTGGACACAACTGAGCAACTAAGCATGGCACGGCACCTGGGGGACAGGAACTTGGGCCCTGCAATTAGGCCTGCTGAAGGTAAGTCTTGTCTGGGCTACTACTCTCCGTGTGACCCACGCTAAGCAACATCACCTCTCTGAACCTCAGTTTCCTCTGCTCTGCAAGGGAGAAATATTACCTACATTCATAGGGTTATCAGATGAGGATAAGAGGAGACGGTTATATAAAGTGCTTGCTTAGCGCAGTGCTACACTGGATAAATGTTAGATGATTATACAAATAAACAATGTTACCTTAGGTAGCAGAGTTACACTATGTTATAAGTATTACTATTCCTGAGGTATCTTGGGAGCCCCACACAAAATTTCATCTCAGACTCTCAATGGGAAGGATCTCAGAACCCAAATCCATCCTCCTGCCCTGTGATGGTGGCTGAGGTTGCAACCTTCCACTGCCTCACCTGGAACCCTTCTCCCACTTCCTGCCCTGCTCCTTCCTCAGCACTCCCCTGCACTGCCCTCAGGACTCTGGACTCACTACTTCAGGAACTGTTTTTCTTGGGAAGTGGCTGGCTCGCTCCCTCCTTGGGAAAGACCACCCCAAACCCTGGCTGGGGTTTTGTCAAGCAGTTAATCACCCGAGACCTCCCCCAGCAAGACTTCTCTGTGGCTTCATCTTCCTGTCTCCTCTTAAGTGCCCTGACTCACTTCACAAAGCTGTCTGCCTCTGTCCTTGCTGGCATCCTCTACCCTAAATGTAAATACCATATTTTTCTCAAAGCTTCTTACCTCTGCCTAATAAGTCTTACGTATCAGAATCAATCGTGCTTTACATTTATAACGTTGATAACTCATGCACTCAGAGCCTCCCCAGGTCTTCAGATCCCCGCTTAGTCTCTCCCATTCACAGCTTTCCCTGGTCCTGAGGGCATCGCACAGCCTTCCTCTTCAAGTGCCATAAGCAAGCCTTTCCTTGTGGGGGAGGCTACAGAGCCTCATGGAGAGACAGGTTTGGCCAGTCCCTTTCTTGAGCCCTCCTAATCTTTCTCATCATTTTTTCAGCACAGAAGATAGAACTAATGAGTCTTCCCCAGGCTAGCTCTTTGGCAAGCCCTTCTCTTTTGAGGTAAGACACCCCATCCCCACCCTACCCGTACCTTGCAGCCTGCCTTGTGCTGCCTTTTGTAACTGGCCTGCCTCTTTGCACCAAACCCACGGGCAGGAAACTCAAGACTTTTGCCCGCACCTTGGCTGGGGGATTCCAGGGTAGCACAGCCTCTCTGGTATGGAATGGCATCAGATCAAATCTCAGACTTTGTCAATGAAACAGCCACTAGCTCCCCCTCAAGATCTTTGTCAGGGGCTGGTTCTGGAGGAGCGTGGTAGGCCTGCCCCTCAGGGGAACTGTGGGATTTCTAGTCTTTACTGTGTTTGTAACAGAATGACTCCTGTGATCTTAAGGAGTGTGTCCCAAATGTATTGGCTTCTCAAAACTGGTTTCTGCTCCCTTAAAAATCTTCTGGACAGAGTGCCATGTGCTGAAAAGGATGGGGCAGATTTCACAAAATGCAGCAGCAGCCACATGGCATCATTGAGTTAGGAGAAAACACGACACATTAGACACAAGTCCCTGTGTTTACTTCTTTATCAGTCTGTTCGTCTGCCTGCCTGTCTGTACATCCTCTGATACGTTTAGAGAAGGACATGTGGTGTATACGCCAGGATATAAATGAAGCTGAGGGTGGTGTATAAAGGTGTCTGTAAGATAGCAAGATGAGGAGCCTCAAGGGCACCCTCCCTGGAGTCCCTCCCAGGCCACGGGAGGGACAGACAGTAAGAAGGCAGGAGTGAAGCCCTCCCCCTGTCGAACGTCCCACACTGCAGTGTGTCCTGTGGGCTCTGAGAGGCCAAAGTGTCTAATGCTGTCAGGCTTCAGAGCCCAGGGCTCCAAACCTTCCTGAAGGTTCTGTGGGGCGAGCTCCTACCCCACTCATCCCAGAAAGGAATGGAGGAGGCACCCAGCTGGCTCATGGCGGCTGCGTGTCCAGCCGTCCGGGAAAGCGGCCATTTCGCCTCCCCAGCCTTCCCGCCGCAGCTCTCCCCTCTGGCCGAGCTCCCAGGATGCGGGATGCCAAGCAGTGCCCTCCTCCTCCCCCCACTCCCCACTTCCCACCTTGCTCACAAAGGCAGGTCTGTCTGGAGCTGAGCAGGGCAGGCCCACAAGGAGAGCTGGTGCTCCACACCACACCCTTTCCTTACGGAAACGGACAGGTCTTGTCCAGTGACGGGGAGAGGGAATTCCCCTCGTGAAATACCTCCTCTCAGGCTCAGCAGAGGGTGTATGTAAGTGGGAAGTTCTCTGCTTTGCATGTCTAGTCAAAAGAGGGCTGTGAGGGCAGCACGTCACCACCTAAGCTAAGAGTAAATGCTCCCGCATTCAACAAGCCGCCTTCTGATCCTTTGCTCCTGAGTCAGTCAGAAATGTTTACTTTGCTTTGAAAATGGCCTCCATTTCCTAGTTAATATGTGTAAGAGAAGATGCTGCCACTCAGCATTGTGCTTTTGCCCAGCGATTGTGACTTGCATGCAGTATTACCTTGAGAAGACTGCTCTGGGCTTCACTGTCTCCATTCACTTAACTTCACTACACCTAGTAAGGGCCCATGCATACTACTATTAGGCACATGGACTTGGCAAGACACTACAAGGGAATAAAGGTGGAGATGCAGTCAAAGCGTAAGCTCTGAAGTTTGGCTTCCTGGACTTAAATCCAGAGGGTCGGTTCACCTCTCTGAGCATCAAGTTACTTGACCTGTGATAGCCCCCACCCCACATTGTTCATTGTGAGGGTGCAACAGGGTAAGATGTGTAACTCACTTGGCACAGCACCTGGCACATCTGATCTCTGTAGCTGTTATTTTGTTAGTTATTCAGAATAAATAAGTTCCCTGTGCTTGGTAGACGGTGAGAAGGAAAATCGTAAGTAAGCCAGACTGGTAAGTGCTTTGATGAAGGCGCCCTACTCTAGAGGGAGAAGAGGTCCAGGAGGATTTAGTGGAAGCTATGGCAGGTCAGACCCGGACAAGCAGCTTCATGCATGCGGACATGGAGTAAAGGGAAAGTTGAACAGAGGCCTGAGTGTGGGCAGATAGAGGCGGTCTGGTCCCAGCATGAGTGACTGGGGCTGCTGGACCGGGGCTTGCACACTACTTTGCAGGTCAGTGCACGCCAGTTTGGAGTCACACCAGAGAGGACCCCAAGTGGTGCCACCTGAAGAGTGTAGACTTCTATCTACAAGTTGTGGGCAGTCAGTGGAGATCTTTGAGAAGGGAATTAGATGTTTCTAGTAAAATTTTATGGGAAAATCTTTGTGGGGGCAGGGAGGGCTGGGCACTCAGGCTGAGGGACACTTGCTCTGTGTTCCCATCTCTGAAAATTCACTAGGCTTCTAGTCCTTGCTTAATATTCATCTTCTTTACTTGACTACAAGGTCATCTAGGACAAGAGCCATATGCTTCCTTCACACAGCTCTACCCCCCAGCACAATCCCCAGTGCTTCATAGATAGCTTTTGAATTGAAATAGACAAAAGATCTGAAACTCGAGCCATGAGAGTAGAGGGAAGGGATGGTCTAAAGTCACTTGAGGAGGAGCATGAAGAGGATTTGGCGAATGCCAGGAACTCAGCAAAGGAATAATCAGAGACAGCATAGGACATGGTGGGGAAGATGGATGAATGGATGGGAGAATGGACAGAATCAGGAGAAGCCTGGTCAGAGAGGCAGGTACCAAGTGCCTGACAGAGTGGGCTGCTTCCCAGGGGTGAGACACCATCCATTCAAAGCTGGGTGTCTGGCAGGCCTTGGACACGGGGCTCTGGGGAGAAGCCAGAGTTGGAGGCAGATGTGGGAGGGTCAGGGATGAGGGGAGAGATGGGGATCTTCAAGGAAGAAGGACCCAGAGCCTGAAAAGTGAGGTGGACAGAGGCAGCTACCCTGGGGGACATCCCACATTCTCAAGAGATTCCTAGTGCAGCCCTTGATCTCAGAGGAGAAGTCGCAGGGGACTGGAGGCCAGAGGGTACAGGATCACAGCATTCTTTGGGAAAACTAGCTCTAGACCACACTGTTGAGGTGCTGAGAGGTTAAACAGATGGAAAACAGAAGCCAGAACCTCGAGATTGGTCTCGTGGCATTGCTGTGCCAGTCACTTCTTCCAGTCTTCTAAAGGAAGATACATACTCACCAAACCTCCCATTATCAGAACCTTCCATTGGTTCCCACTTCCCAAACATTAAGGCCCTAAGTCCTTGGCAAAGGGTTTCAGTGACCCCCAATCTTGCCTGAAAGCCTCACCTCGCTGTTGCACGTCCAGAATTTCATGAGTTGGTTCATGCTATTCCTTCAGCCTGGAGGAGCCTTCCCTTCCAGTCTCTTCTAGCTAAACTTCTTACCTTTCAGGGCCTACATCACATTGCACCTCCACTGCAAAGCCTTCCCTAATATCTCCTATAAAAAGGGTCATTCCTTTGAGGACCCATGGAGCAGTGCTTTACCTAGCAATTCTTGCGTTCTCTCTAAGATTCCACCCGGCTGTTGGCTTGTCTCTCCCCTTCACTGGATTATGACGTCATGAGAGCAGAAGACATACCTTGTCTTAGAACATTCTGTGGCTTGATCTCTTATGCACAGTAGGGACTCCGCCAAGCGCCAGCAAAACATATGGAGAAACGAATATCTGAGGACAGTAGATGCTGGCTGTTCCGCTTGTAAATTACAGGGCCTAGGAGCTGTTTGACTTCAGGGCTTGGCCCTGCAATTAAAATCTTTGCCCAGAATTAGGTTGCCTTACAACCAGATGTGCTATCTGTGATCTCTAGAGTCATTTTGATATTGTGGATACATTATTACAGATACACTTAAGATTTTCCTGAACATTTCCCATATTTAGACAAAGATGGAAAAACTTGGCCTGGTCATCAGAAGTACTTTATCACATATGTTCCCCTTGATGGCGATTTACAGTAATCCCTACACAATTCCATGAGGATCATAAACATATTTCAAGAGCCATGAATTAGGAGGAGAAAGTTTCCCAACACTCAATTTACAGACTCAGAAAGCATCTGTTCATTTAATCATCTGTCATCTTCAGCCCCTCTGAATAGGCTCTGACAGTATTTAGATAAAATAAATATAATGATTTTGCAACAGCTCGTTATTTGTAAGGAAAACATGTATTCAATAAATATATTCAACAAGGTTCAGCGAGCACCTACTCTGTGCCAGTCGTGTGTCTTTGTTAGTGTATGAGTCGGATGAATTCTTTCTGTAGTCTGTGTCTTAGGGGTTAGATATTCTCTGTTTTGTTGTATAAAATTGAGAGCAATTTAGGACTGATATAGACAGTCCTGCTTTTTTTGGTCAGCTTTGTTTTTATTTTAGGATAGACAGTTACAAAACACAGCTGGCAAAATGGAAAAAAAAGCTACATTCTTCATGCAGCTGTGAACAACAGAATTTAAATATCTCTAATCCAGCAGACCTGGTTCTTGGCAAGGGAGGGAAAAAGAGTTAATTGTTTTTTACTACTTTAGGCTTTCACACTCATACGCACATGTGTGCACATGCATATCCAAAGAGTAAAAAGGCAGTGAAGCCAGAGGGTATGTTGAGTGCTTTTAAAATTCTTTTTCCGTGGATCTTGCGGTGTAGGCTGGGAAGGAGTTTCCCAAATAACTAACCTTGTAAGGAAAGCCTTCCTCTGCCTTTGTGATAATAAAAATCGCCTTCTCCTGAGCATCCGTCCTGTGCTAGTCTGGTGCCTGAATAGCATTACCTGTTTTATTATATCCTCTGAGGTGTGTGCCGTCTACACACACAAAATGAGGCTCAGAATGATGAAACAGGTTGCAAAACTGGGTAGGCATGGAATAGGAATTTAAATCTAGTTGTCTGACTTCAGGGCCCACATTTAGCCACAACTGGGTTTTTCCTTAACCCATCTCCACTGTGGCAGAACAGCACCAAAACATACTTGAGAGGTGAATAATGACCAGACTTGGGGAAATGGGGAACATTCCAGATGACATCTCGCCATCTTTAAGTGATTCCAAAGGACAGATGTAAGAAATGTGGTTGGCCTGCACAAAAGAACCCTAAAAATAGGGGTCTTCATCTTTTTTATATTTCAATATATATTGCCCTTTCCTCCTTAACAGTAATAGAGCTATGCTTAAATGTTTTTGTAGAAGGATATTCAATATGGCATTACTAATAATAGTGACAATGAACTGAATATCCGATAATAGAGGACTCGTTAGATTATAGAGGAGTACACTGCCACCATTAAGAAATCTGTTTCAGAACAGTCTTGAGTGGAGGACACCCATGATATGTTGCTAAATGAAAAAGTCAGTTAAAAGTCTGTAAAGACAGCATGATCCCATTTTTGTTTCACATACACAGAAAAAGACAAATAGAGACACACAAACACAGACATATATATAACACAAGAGAAGAACTGGGAAATTCTCAATATTTTAACTGTGACTATCTCTTGATGGGTAAACTTTTATTTTCTTAAATTGTATTTTCTGGTATTCCATTTCCTATAGTGAAATATATCACTTAATCATCTGAGAATAATCTTTTAAGCAGTGCATACTCATTAACTCAACAGCTTCATTATACAAACAGGTTTTGAGACTCCATTGTGTACTAGACTCAAAACATTTAAAAAAAGAAAAACAGAAAGAAAGCAAAGTTACTCATACCCTTGTTCACTGGCATTTTGGATGATCTCCTTCAGCTCATTTTCTGTGCTGCATTGAAAGCATAATGGTGACCAAAGCAGACAGCTACCAAGCCCTGGGACAGTTAGGAGTCCTGCCAATGGAGATAGAACAGCCTCTGGACCCTGATTCGGCCGCTTCTACCTCCAGACATCATTTCACTTTCCTCTAAGTCTCAGCTCCATCATCAGTAAAAAGGATGGAGAGTGGTACCTATGTCATCAGCCTTTGGCGGATTAACCGAGTTACAAGAAAGTGCTTTGAAGTAGACAACAAATAATAGCTATTGTTACTATTATTGTGTGGAATGGCTGCATTGCTGTTCTGTTTTCCATCTCCTTTCTTCCAAAGAGTGTAACATAGTTGTATTGCTCTTGGAGAGAGGGACCACTTTTTAGGTCTTTTTTGAAAAATTTATTTGATTTTAATTGGAGGATAATTAGTTTATGATATTGTGATGGTTTTTGCCATACATCAACATGAATTGGCCACAGGTATACGTGTATCCCCCCCAACCCAAAGCCCCCTCCCATCTCCCTCTTTTTAGGTCGTTAAGGCTTAGGACTTCCCTGGTGACTCAGATGGTACAGCGTCTGCCCACAATGTGGGAGACCCGGGTTCAATCCCTGGGTTGGGAAGATCTCCTCGAGAAGGAAATGGCAACCCACTCCAGTAGACTATAGTCCATGGGGTCGCAAAGAGTCGGACACAACTGAGCGACTTCACTTTCACTTTCTTTCTTTCAAGGCTTATAAAGTCACTTTTGAGTTTTGTCTGTGGTCAGATCACTCAGTCCAAGCCATTTTCAGGCAAAGCTATAAAGGTCAGAGGAGCTGCCATGGTTTAAAGAAAAACCAGAGAATTTTTACATCTATCAGAAAATCTTGGGAACCAATGTTGGACAAAGATCTTACTTAACTGTGTTTGGAAACCTCATAGATGTGGCTCGGTATAGGCATTATGATAGCTAAACTCTTGCTTATTTTCACCAACCCTTTGATTTCGGGCCTTGCTGTTCTGTTTTGTCTTATCAGCTCTGTTATTGTATGAGCTCTTTGGAGAGAGGATGCCTAGTAGTGGGCTAATACCTGGAGGAGCCAGCCTGTTTCTGGTTGTGGTCCTGTTTCAGCCTCTCCCATCTCCTTTCTGCATGATTCCCAGACCTCCTGACTCAGACCCCTGCCTTCCCTCCACCCATCTTAGAGTCAAATCTCCACTCAGGATCAAGTGAGGGTCTTAAAATGTCCATTGTTGCATGTCACCTCTAGTGCTAATCCCCTCATTATTTTCAGTGCATTCAGAATAAAGCCCTCGCTCTTTGCTTGACTCCAGGTTGTGCATGATCTGGTTCTTGCACACCTCTCCAGCTTCACATTGACCCATTCCTTCACTGTTTATTCTTGAGGTATCCTGGCCTCTGTTGGAGTCTAGAACACACGAGTTCTTGTCCACCTTGGGGCTTTATCTCAGGTTCTTCCTTCCACGAAGAATAGTCTTCATCCCTCCTCTTGGCATGCCTGGAGCGCCTTAATCCTTCTGGTCTTTGCTTCTGTGTCACCTTGGAGAGACTTTCCCTTTCTACCTAATTTCTAGCAGCTTCTCTTGTTCCAGGACCTTGTTTGTTCTATTTGTAGATCTTAGCATGGTTTTTACTTAGTTCTTTTTGTTGACTTACTTGGTGTGGGTGTGTGGGTAGGTGTATACACTATTTGCCATTCCCTTGCTGAATTAGAATGTCAGCTCCTCAAGGGTAGGGACCATGTCTGTCTCCTCCTCATATCCTTGAGGCAGTGCCCTTCACGGAGAATGCACCCAATATATAGGGAAGGGAGAGAGGGAGGGAGTCTCTGAAAAGTGAGATGCTTCTCCAGGCAGCCCAGTTTCCCGTGAATGTGGGCAGTGTGTGCTGCTCAGCCCTAACATTACTGTGCAAGTTTAAAAATAAAACCCCTGGGTGGAGTGAGAAACCTTTAGAGGATGGGGGAAAGATAATGAGAAACAGAAGCTGGCCAACACAGGCCCAGCAGGATGTGGGACTGGCCAGGAAGAGAAAGTGACCCTGACTCCAAGAAAATACTGCAAGAGTCTGATGAAGGTAGAACTCCGCGTTAGGTACTAGAGGTCTTCCTCTTAGTCGATGGTGGATGAAAGACTTTAACCGTTTCAGGCTGTGCTTCCATCCCGGAGCGAGACGTGGTTTAGAGTCTTTTTTTTTTATTTTTTTAAGAGCTATTCTTTACATTTGCTAGAACAGAGGCCTCCACACCCCACTTCTGACTGCCATGCTGTCAGAAGAAGAAGGAATAGCAGGAGGTTACAGGGAGGCGATGAAGCCTGCTTTGGCTCACTCTCCCCATGACCTTCCCCAGGGCCCCTCCCAGCGTGGGATCTGAACCTCCCACCACAGTAGGGCCCCGGCCAGACAACCCAAGGTATAGCCACCCTCCACAGTCTTGGCTTAGTTCTGGGGATGTGCAAGGCAGGGAGGGTCAGGTCAATGGGTCTCTAGAAACAACTAGGACGTTGCCTTGGAAACCTTTTTCCCCCACTTGCACTGTGTGCGTTTGGACCCACCCTGAACCAGCTGTTTATTAAATCCTCTGGCCGCAGTGGGAGGTAGGGAGTCATGTGGAGGAAGGTCAGAGTGTGTCAGGAAGGGGTCCACCTCTGTGATGGGAGACCATCCATCTTCGGGCCTTAGTGAGAGGTCTGATGACCCAGGAGAGCCATGGGCTGAAAATCCATACTCCGTGCCCGGTCTCTGTGGCGCAAGAATGGGCCGGGCTGAGTGTGGGGGCTGCCAGCATCCCCTCCTCCAGATTGTGGCCTGGACCCCTTCCCGTAATCCATCTCTCTGTGCTGCTCCAGAAGCCAAGTGATGTGCTCATGGTCACCTAGTGCAAGGGAGTGTTTGCAGACCTCTACAGCATTGTTCACCAGTGGGTTTTTCCATAATCCCTGCTCTGTTATGGTCAGGAGGGCCATGAAGGAAATCAGCGAATATAGAGGGAGACAGCTGGAGCTTTCCATGCCCCTTCATAACCTCTGCTCCCGCTTCTAGAGATGAACTCTTGTAAAGAAGGAAACCACAGCACAGGGAGGACCAGTTCTTACCCACAGTCACTCAGGAGGGCAAGATGGGGCACTGGGGCAGCCTGGGTGCAAAATAACTGTGCAGTTCACAGCCTACAGGAGGCCATTCTGTTCACTCTGCATTTCATCTTCAAATGTGTTAAACTCAAAGCCCAGGGGTCAGGGGACATAGAGGAAAAGTTTGAAAGCACCCGAGCACCAAGGAACCACATGTACCCTGGAAGGGTGGGGATCCCACAGCCTTTTGGGGAATGGTGCTAAAGGAGCGTTGCTAAAGTTGAAGCTTCTTTTTTTGTTGCAAACTCCTACAGCTTAAAACTGCTGGACAGGAGGCTTGTCTGCTCCATGCTTGAACTCTTTAAAGGAGCTATTGGTTTCTTGGCTAGTTCTAGGTTCCTGACATGTGAAAGAGCACAAGGTGATCATTGTCCCTTGGAACAAAGAAGACTGATGGGAACAGCAAGTGACCTTCATGTTCCCAGATCATTTTTTCAGTTCAAATACAGTCTTAGGTTTCCTGAAATCCTTAGCCAGACTGCAAAGTGTTGGTAGCAATAATAATTAATATTTTATTGATCAAACACTGTGCGCTCTGCATTATGTACTGAAACATTTTTGTCTCACTGACATCTTAAATCACTTCTGTGAGGGAGTAACAGCTAATGATGATAATAAAACACTTTCTCAGACTTCACCTGTATAAATTCACAGAGTCCCGTCAACAACCCTCAGGTGTGGGTGCTGTTATCATGTCTCTGTTTCAGAAGTGGAAAGGTTACAGAATTGGGCCAGAGCCTTACAGCTGTTGTGTGTCAGAACCAGAATTCAAACCCAAGCAGTCCTGCCTGCCCCAACTGGTACACTCCTATCCTCACGCCCTGCAGACTGTCACTATGGAAAAAGATGATGGGAGAGATGGGCCAGAAGTGGAGGCATCAGGAGAACTCTTGGTCTACCACATCAGCTCCCTTTCCAATGAACTTAGGACACTGCCTCCCGAGTCTTCGGCAGAGACATCCCAGGACCAGCCTTGGAAAACGGCAGCTCCTTCTGTATGGCCAACCAAGCGAGGATTTTACCCTTGGGAGGAAATGATCCTGAGGCTGACCTGCATCTCTGTCCCAGAGACATCCCCATTAGCATTTCAAATGTGAAAAACCAATAGAGGCTTAAGGAAGAACATTTTGCTCCTTTAACCTAACTACCACCTTAGCACTGAAGACAAAGGAGCCAGGGTCATGCCAGCCTTGAACTCTGAACCAGGGACATGCTCTCCTGGGGCTGCAGCTTGCCATATAGACTCCAGGGAGTGACTCTGCAGTGGTCATTCCCAGCTTTCTTCCAATTGCCATTTCAAAATTCTGACATAGATTCTGAGGAAGAACAAGTACAGCCTAGTTTTTGGACAGCTCTTTGTGTCCCCAGTTGGTACTGAAGCAGCACTTTGTGCTCATTGATTAATCAGTGCAGACCCTGCTTCCACCCCATGGACCTGGTAGCCAAGGTTGGGGTGAGTGGCTTTGTCCACTCCTCTCTGAGTGCAAGGGCAGGAATGTGCTGTATCAATGTCACCCTTCTGGGTGCCTGACATCACTTGTTTGCCTTTGATGCCCATCAGCCAAAAGGTGTTATTCATCTCTGAGCATGAATAACACAAACAGGCTGAATTTTTCCAGGCTTCCAAAGTGAGTTCTCTGAAGAGACGAGATTATGCACCCTAGGCCAGAGCAGCTGATGCAGAGCATGGGGCTCTGGGGGCTGTGAGGGGCCTGCTCACCCAAGCCGGGGTCTGAGGCCCCAAAGCACACTTGGCAGGGCTGCTTTCAGATGTAACGTGCTCCTTTCTAGAGCTACGAGGAGGGACAGAGGCTGGGAGGTCCCACTGCTGTCCTTGGTTTTGCCTTCTCCACTCCCAGGATTGAACCAGTCACTCACTTATTGAGCACTTACTATGTGGCTCAGCTCTGTTCTAGGCACTGGGGATACAGCAGGGAAAAAGAGAGACAAGGCCTGCCCTCCTGAGGCTTATCTTCAAGGGGAAAGGATGAATCAAAGCAAACTTTAAAAAACAATTGACAAGATGATACAGACTGGGGTCAGTGCCATGAACGAAATAGAATAGGGGGTAACAGGAGAGAAAGCCTCTTTGAGGAGTTGACCAGAGAGATGAGGCCTGAAGGACAAAGAGGAAAGAACAGCAGGGAAAGTACGCCAGGCAGATGGAACAGCAATTGCAAAGTCCCAGAGGCAAGAAAGGGCATGGAATGTCCAAGGCATGGAAGAGAGGCCAGTGGGGCTAGAGCTTGTGGGGGATATGAGAGGAGTGGGAGGATCTTGTCCCCATGAGACTCCCCAGCTGCTCTCACCTTCCTGAAAGTCTCCTCTCTTCTCCACAGTGGACTCCACTTGCCCCAGGGACTCATCCTTGCTAAGCCAACTCTAGCTCCTCTGCTGGCAGGAAAAGGAAGGGAATTCTTTTGTGACTGTCAGGACATATGGCAAAGGCATGGCATTCAGTTCGACATCAGGACTCACTCATGGTTTATGTCCACAGTGGCTGGCGTCAATGAGAAGTTTCCGAATGATGGGAATGGTGTGTGTGTGTCTGATAGGGAAGACACCTGAGAGGGCTAAAAACTCCAAGCTGGAATTCCATTGCCGCAGACCTATCTTTCTGCTTCTCATGTGAAATCCTGAATAAGGCAAATTTTGGCTTTAAGTCCTTTGTACTCCTTTATATTCTCTGCCTATTTTCATACCTGTGTCTGCCCACTTCCACCCTTTGCCACAAGGGGTCTGCCTGGGTTTCTTGCCCTCACTTCTTGCCTCTTTACAATTTGAATCTCTACCATTCTCCACAGCCCTGCTGAATGAGTCTGCTGACCTATTCCTGTAGCTTCAGGAAAGGTTCAGCAGGCAAAGGAGAGGTTACATTCATGAGAGCTCTGTGTGTCCTTCAAGTGATGCCAAAGAAGGTTGGGCTTGGCTGCCTGGTCAACCCCAGTCTGAGCCTGGCCCGGCTCCCAAGGTCTTGAATTAACTCATCAGTGGGAGACAATGGTCCCTATTTAGACTTTAAAATGCTGCACTCAGTATGTCAGCAAATTTGCAAAACTCAGCAGTGGCCACAGGACTGAAAAAGATCAGTATTCATTCCAGTCTCAAAGAGGGGCAATGCCAAAGAATGTTCAAACTACTGTACAGTTGTGCTCATTTCACATGCTAGTAATGTTATGCTCAAAATCCTTCAAAATAGGCTTCAGCAGTATGTGAACCAAAAACTTCCAGACGTGCAGGCTGGATTTTGAAGAGGCAGAGGAATCAGAGATCAAATTGCCAACATGCATTGGATCATGGAAAAAGCAAGGAAATTCCAGAAAAACATCTACTTCTGCTTCATTGACTATGCTAAAACCTTTGACTGTGTGGATCACAACAAACTGGAAAATTCTTAAAGAGATGGGAATACCAGACTACCTTACCTGTCTCCTGAGAAGCCTGTATGCAAGTCAAGAAGCAACAATTAGAACCAGACATGAAACAAAAGACTGGTTCCAAATTGGGAAAGGAATATGACAAGGCTGTATATTGTTACCCTGCTTATTTAACTTCTGTGCAGAGTACATCATATGAAATGCTGGGCTGCATGAATCACAAGGTGGAATCAAGATTGCTGGGAGAAATATAACAACCTCAGATATGCAGATGATACCACTGTAATGGCAGAAAGCCAAGAGGAACTAAAGCCTTTTGATGAGGGTAAAAAAGGAAAGTGAAAAAGCTGGCTTCAGACTTAACATTCAGAAATCTAAGATCATGGCATCTGGTTCCATCACTTTATGGCAATTAGAAGGGGGGAAAGTGGAAGCAGTGACAGGCTTTATTTTCTTGAGCTCCAGAATCACTGTGGATGGTGGCTGCAGCCATTAAATTAAAAGATGCTTGCTCCTTGAAAGAAAAGTTATGACAAACCTAGACAGCATATTCAAAAGCAGAGACATCACTTTGCTGACAAAGTCCATATAGTCAAAGCTATGGTTTTTCCAGTAGTCATGTACAGATGTGAGAGTTGAACTGTAAAGGATGCTGAGCGCCGAAGAATTGATGCTCTTGAATTGTGGTGCTGCAGAAGACTCCTGAGAGTCTCTTGGACTACAAGGAGATCAAACTAATCAATGCTAAAGGAAATCAATTCTAATTATTCATTTTAAGGACTGATGTTGAAGCTCCAACACTTTGGCCACTTGATCCGAACAGCCGACTCATTGGAAAAGACCCTGATGCTGGGAAAGATTGAGGGCAAGAGGAGAAGCGGGCAGCAGAGAATGAGATGGTTAGATAGCATCACCAACTCAATGGACATGAATTTGAATAAACTCAGGGAGATAGTGAAGGACAGGGAAGCCTGGCGTGCTGCAGTCCATAGGGTCAAAAAGAGTCAGACACAACTTAGCAACTAAACAACAAAACAGTGGGGCCATGACGGACACCTAGAACATGCTGTTGAGGGGACCATGGCTAGAACACTATTGGGGAAGAGGTCTGGAATTTTAATCCCTAATGGCGATGTATCCAACACTAAGTTTATGAGCTCAGGAAGCCTGCTGTCTTCCTTCGGGGCTGACCCACTGTTGAATCACGCCATCAACTTCTCTGCCCTTTGTTGAAATCAGAGTTTACCCTGCAGAGCATTGCCTCCTTCTCTGGCTTTCTGTGGCTCTCAGCAAAGCACCTAAATCCTCAACATGGCCCCCATGGTTCAGCCTCCGTCTGTGCCTCTTCTTCCCTGCCTTCTAGCCGCACAGCCTCCCCTCCACTCCTTGGTGAAGGCGCACTTCTCACACCATGTGATCTTCCCTCATGCTCTGCCTGTAATAGAGCATGGACAGAGTACACCCCTTAGCACACAGCCAACCCTCTGTGCTATTACCCGGCACCCTGTTACCAGGCAAGGGTTACCATGGGCCCATTGGTCCTGCCCCCCATTGGTTGGCGGGGCAGTGGGCCCTTCCCCCAGTCAACCAACTGGCAATAAGCAACCCTTAGTAGTCCTGTTCAGTCATTGGTTGGTACCGTGGTAGACCCCGCCCACAAGTAACCAACTGTCAGTGAGCGGCCATTAGTAAAGCAATTCAGCCAGTAATGGTTGTTGTCAGGTGTAGAGTGAGGTAAGAAGGGGATCTTGGCCTTCTCCCTGGGGCTCTTCAGCTCACCCAGCCTTGGTCCAGCAGGTGAGTTGGGGGCTCAGGGAATAGGCGAGGGCTTGGGTCCTCACCAAGGCCACCCATTGGCTGTGAGGCAGCCAACCGTGAGCCTCTCCCCCACCCCCACCTCTGTTAACGAATGGCTATGGCCGTCTGCGTGGGACGGTCTGTGGGTCTGCCCTCGCCCCCACCTCACACCCCCTTGGTTTGGGCGGCCCGAGGAGCCTGAGGGTCACTGTGTCCTGGGCACCTGGCTCCCTCAGCATTGATGGCTGGACAGGGTCTGGCGACCTGGTCCTGAGGGAGCTGCCAACTCAGTTCTGCCTCCTTTTAGGCAATATCTGGACCTTGGAGGAGAAGGAGGAGGAGGAGGAGGAAAGTTGGGACCTGGCCCTTGTCAGAACAGAGAATAATATTTATTTGTTAGAGATTTACAGGAACATGGTTACCTGACAATGACCTGACCTCCAGAACAAAGGATCTGACACGAAGAAATTTACAACAGCTAACCATGCCCCTCCTTCAGCTTTCTTAGAAAATGGCTTTGCTGAAAGCTTTTGGGGAACTTGGGGTTTTAAATACGGCATGAGCTACCCATGTCCTTGCAATAAACCTTTCTCTGTTCCAAACTCTGACGTTTTGGTATTGTTTGGCCTCACTATGGTTTGGGGAGAGAAGGAAATGGCACCCCACTCCAGTACTCTTGCCTGGAGAATCCCAGGGACAGAGGAGCCTGGTGGGCTGCCATCTATGGGGTCGCACAGAGTCGGACACAACTGAAGCAACTTAGCAGCAGCAGCAGCAGCACCAATGGTTCAGGCACATGGACTTGCATTTTTGATAACATTCTCTCCACCTGAAACATTCAGCCTTCACCCATCTGACCCCTGCCCATCCTCCAGATCTCATCCCAAGCGTCACCTTGTCACTGAAGCTTTTCCAGACACCCTGACTTGGTCCAGCATGCTGTCCTCTGCTTTCAGGGGGACCACTCAGGAGAATTCGTGCAGGATGGATGTTGATGGCCCCACCTAGCCTCTTGCTTTCGTGCAGGTAGGAACTGTTGGTCCTAGGCTCTGCAGCCTGCTCCTGGCACATAGGAGGGCCCAAGAATGAACCTCCTGACCTGGACTGCTCAGGAGTGGACTCCAGGCTGCCCATCCTGGTCTGCACCCTCTCCTCTTTCTCTATGTCCTCCTGTCTTCTTTTTTTCTTTGCTTTTCCTTCTCTTCGTCCTCTCCATCTTTCCTATCCCTTCCTTCTTCCTCCCTTGGCCTCAGGCTTACCTGTGGCTCCCCAGAACACTATGTAAGTCAACAGAAAAGCATTCAGAGTTAAAGAAATAGTTGCCACAACTTGGCAGGATGTGTTGGTCAACTAGATCACCCCAGACCCAGGGCCTCGAGAGGAGATCTGATTCCTAATATGATCATTTTCTAAGGCTGCCGTAACAAGACTGTTACAGAGACTGGGTGGCTTAAACAACAGAAATTTCTTGTCTCACAGTTCTGAAGTCCAGAAGTCCAAATTGAAGGTATTCACAGGGTTGGTTTCTCCTGAGCGCTGTGAGGAAAGGATGTGGTCCAGGCCTTCTTGACATGTAGATGGCTGTCTTCTCCTTGTGTCTTGTCATGTCCTTTTCCCTCTGTGTGTGTCACTATGGCTTAATTTCCCCTTTTTAAAAGGAGACCAGTCATACTGGATTAGGATCCACCCTAATGACCTCATTTAAACTTGATGACCTCTGTCAAGACACTGTCTCCAAATAAGGTCACATTCTGAAATGTTAGGACTTCCACCTACAGATGTGAGGGGGGACACAGTTTAACCCATAACTACTACCTTCCAACTACCCATTGCCCCCACCCTTTTTGGCTTATTGAATGAGATAAAAATAGGGAACAACAAGGATACATCATCTTCTGAAGAAATTATGTGGGAGTCTCAGGATAGGGGAGGACAAGATAGGAATATGAAGAGGAGAAAGACACTGAAGGGTGAGAAAAGAGGGTTGAACGGACAAAGAGCTAAAACTACCCTCACATATTTGTGAGAGGCTCCATGGCTATGCTATGGAGATCTGTGGGGCCTGGGATCCTATCCGGGATCTGCCACATACCAGCAGTGAGGTCTTTACCCTCACTAGTGAAATGTGATAATAACAGAACCTAACTTATGGGATGGTTGTGAAGGGCTTAGCACTGTGCCCAACACCCGATAACTTAGTAGCAGTAGGTGGGATGCTACACTGTTCCCACAGTGCAGGTTTAGCCTAAGTAAAACGGTGGTTCAGGAAGAAGGCCAAGTCAAAAAAGAGGCTAATCGCCACTGATTCAGGCCACATGACTCTGTTCTCATTAAAAGCAAAGAAGACAGGGAACCAGACCAACTGAAGAAGCCCTGGGCTTCTTCAGCTGTGAACTGTTAACTGGAGGCATCAGAACCAGCTGGGCCCTACCCAGGAAATGCAGAATCCTGGGCCCCTCTTGAACCCAGCTACGTCAGTACTTACGTGGGTAGTTCCCAGGAACCTGATGTTTTAACATTTTAAAATTAATTTCTGGCTGCTCCATGTCTTTGTTGCTTTGCATGGGCTTTCTCTAGTTACCGGGAGTGAGGGCTACTCTTCCTTGTGGTGCACAGGCTTCTCACTGAGGTGTCTCCTCTTGTTGCGGGTCACAGGCTCCAGGTGCATGAGCTTCAGTAGTTGTGGTGCACGGACTCAGTAGTTGTGGCTCACGGGCTTAGGTGCGCCACGGCCTGTGGTTTCTTCCTGGGGCAGAGATCGAACCCATGTTTCTTGCACTGGCAGGTGAAATCTTATCTGCTGCCCCACCAGAGAAGTCCAACAGGTTTTATTATTATTATTATTAATTATTTTTGAATATAGTTGATTTATCATGTGTTAATTTCTTCTGTACAGCAGAATGATTCAGTTATATGTGTATATACATTTTTAAAACAGTCTCTTCCATTATGGCTTATCACAGGGCATTGAATATAGTTCCCTGTGCTATATATATATATATATATAGTAAGACCTTGTTTATCCATTCTATATATACTGGTTGGCATTCGCTAATCCCAAACTCCCATTCCATTCCTCCTCCCCCTTTCCTTTCAGTTCAGTTCAGTTGCTCATTCGTGTCCGACTCTTTGTGACCCCATGGACTGCAGCACGCCAGGCCTCCCTGTCCATCACCAACTTCCAGAGTTTACTCAAACTCATGCCCATTGAGTTGGTGATGCCATCCAACCATCTCATCCTCTGTCGTCCCCTTCTCCTCCTGCCTGCAATCTTTCCCAGAATCAGGGTCTTTTCCAATGAGTCAGTTCTTTGCATCAGGTGGCCAAAGTATTGGAGTTTCAGCTTCAACATTAGTCCTTCCAATGAATATTCAGGACTGATTTCCCTTAGGATGGACTGGTTGGATCTCCTTGCAGTCCAAGGGACTCTGAAGAGTCTTCTCCAACACCTCTGTTCCAAAAATATCAACTCTTTGGCGCTCAGCTTCCCTTTAGCAACCAAAAATCTGTTCTCCATGAATCTGGTGTTTTAAACAAGCTCCCATGTTTTTCTTTGGCACATTAAAGTTTGAAAATGCCTGGGCCAGACCACGGGTTCTGGAGCAGCAAGGGTGAGTCTTGTCCATCAGTAATCCCCACATCTACACAGCTCTGGTACAAGATAGGCATACCTTCCCATCACCATCATTCCTTAAGTAAAGTCAGAGAGGTGGGCTTGAGCAACTATGCATAAAACAAATCTCTGTGTCATGTTTTGAACATTCAATTTAGAGAGATTACATTAGCAAATCAAGCCTTTTGCATCACTATAAACTTGACTGTGTCCAGATGCTAAGTTCTTTATTGCCCATTCCTCCTCTCTCCATGGCTGGAGTCACCTAGTCTTCACCTTAGGCTTAGCTCAAGATGACCTCTGATCTTAGGCTGGAGGTTTGTCAAGAGCTGTGGCCCAGCACCCTTGCTGTGTCCTTGTCTCTGTTGTTAGGCACCATTTTTTCTCTTCTTGGTACCATCCTCTTGCAGGAAAGCCTGTGCCCCACCTTGTCCCCCAGGGCCTGCATTCATGTCTTATTCCTAAACACCCAGGCCCAAGGTCATGAGTCCTCAAGGCTGAGATTCTATCTCCAGTCCAATCCAGGGTCTTGCTGTCTCTTGACAGAGCTTCCAAATCCTGGCCTACTTTCTAGGGCCTTCAAGAATCATCTTTTCCTGAAGTCCATCTGTCACCAAACTCTACCTGCCTCTCAGAACACCTCCAATGATCCCCCAAAATGGAGATGACGCAGCAGTTAGGAGCACAGCCTAGGTGAAAGTTCGGCTCTGCCACTTTTTAACTGTGTGACCATAGGCAAATGGCCAAACCCACCAGGCTCAATTCCTGCAGCCAGGAGAGCCCCGCTTCACGGAGCTGTTACTAGAATCTGGCAAGGTCACATACAGAGTCAAGAATGGTGCCTGGCTCATGTAAAGGCTCAAGAAATGCTGGCCACCAGCACAGAAGCTCCTCTATTTTTTAAAATTTATTTTAATTGGAGGCTAATTACTTTACAATATTGTAGTAGTTTTTGCCATACACTGACATGAATCAGCCATGGGTTTACATGTGTTCCCCATCCTGAACCCCTCTCCTACCTTCCTCCCCATCCCATCCCTCTGGGTCATCCCGGTACACCAGCCCTGAGTACCCTGTCTCATGCATCGAACCTGGACTGGCAATCTGGTTCACATATGATAATATACATGTTTCAATGCTATTCTCTCTATTCTAAAAGCTCAGAAATGTAAGCAAAACATCACACGAAGCAAAAGCATCTCCATGTTGCCCAGAAGGTGGCACTGATGGTCACACAGAGATTCACTTGGACCTTGGAACAAATGGACTTGTGAGCAGCCTTTTCAGAACTCACCTTTCAATAATAATAATAACAACAACAGATACTTAAATTTTGCTCACTATAAACCAGCCACTGAGCTAAGAGCATTTACTTATTTGAGCCTTTCAATTATAAGGCTAGTACTTTATTCCCCCATTTTATAGATGTGAAGACTAAGGCACAAGGTCACAGGACTAGTAAGTGTCAGAGTCTGAATTTTAACCCTGGCTTCTTCCTACCTGCAGAGTCTATGTTCTTAACCACTGTTCTGCTGGCCTCTCTTCAGTTCAGTTCAGTTCAGTCACTCAGTCGTGTCCAACTCTTCGTGACCCCATGAATTGCAGCATGCCAGGCCTCCCTGTCCATCACCGACTCCCGGAGTTCACTCAAACTCATGTCCATCAAGTTGGTGATGCCATCCAGCCATCTCATCCTCTGTCATCCCCTTCTCCTCTGGCCCGCAGTCCCTCCCAGCATCAGAGTCTTTTCCAATGAGTCAACTCTTCGCATGAGGTGGCCAAAGTACCAGAGTTTCTGGCCTCTCTTAAGTGGTAACATTTAGGAATCAAGGTAATTACCCTCCCCCACTTCCCTCTTCTCCTGCTGTAAGCCAGATGCTTGTCTTTGTTCCTGTACCCCGGACTCCTTTACCTCCCAGCTGAACTGGACATCCTGTCAGCCCAGGTTCATTCGCTCTTACCTGCCCACCCAGTTAAGTCCCCGCCTTTCTCTATGGTTGGATAGGCTGGATCCAGTCCCATGGGACACCTTGCCACAGTATTTGATGAACTTGATGAGTGATACTTTTCTTAAGGAAAAATAGTAATTACCTATACTTTATATGTCATGGATAGTTGTTAGATTTACCTAAAACAGGGTATATCTGTAGCCCGAATGGCTGCAGACTATTTTTCCAGTAGCTTAAATCAAGGAGTATTTCATTAGCCAAGCAGTGCCTATTTGATGACGTGGAAGGGGTGTGCCTTCCCCTCTGCATGGTCCCTGACTGCTGGAAGCTGGTGCAGTGGGGTGGCAGCTCCACAATCCTTAACCGTTTATTCAGGATCCACAGAATGCACATCAGCAGAGTAAGCAAACACATCTCTGTCCTGGCATCAGACATCCCTTCTCTGGATGTAGATGGAGCGTATAGGTGTCTGTCCACTGTCACGATGGAAATATCATCATCAGAGTTTGTGCTGCCTGCCTGTGAAATCAAGCCACTTAATCAACTGGATACTTCCTCCTTGAATCCTTTTTGGAAGCTGGCAAGGTGTATATGCATATGTGCACACCAGGTCTGGGAGGAAGTTTATAAGTAACTCAGTGTCTTCTCCCTAACTTATTTTGTGTTAACTTTGCTTTTGATATAACACTACAGCAAATCCTTTTCTTCATGCTAAAAAGGCAGCATCAATAGAAAACAGTTTCCCTGAGTTTACCCATTGCCCTTAGCAGCAGATCTGGCAAATTTGCCTTCAGATACATGATCTCAAAAGGGGAATTTCCTTGAGAGCCCTCAATGACCAACACAAAGAAAACAAAGGAAGTTTGTGACTGTGAATCACAGTCTCCACCAAAATCCACATTCATTCACCCAGACAGCCACTTTGCTAGACACCACTCAGCCAGCTGATTTCTCTCGAACCCTTTGCCACCACTGGGCTGGGTCACCCTCAGTCAGAACCCGGATGCTTGTGTCCACCCACCAGTGTTCGTGGAGCTAAATCATGAACAATTGTGTCCCTAGAGCAAATGAAAGGGAGAGTACTAGTCACCACAGCAGGAAGGTGGGGGTGGATTTAAACAACTTGAGAGAGCACAGAGTGAGCTCTTGCACCTGATTAGATAGGTGTGTGCCCTCTCGAAAAATGGGTCCTTGATTTTTTTTAGGTCTGGATTTTTGGAATGTTCTATCTAGAAGCCTTGCATACTTTCAGCATGTAATAGTGATGTGGGTATGGATAGCATCAGTGCCAGAGAATGTGCCCAGTGGCTAGCCATTCCCGTTCCCTCTCTGCCGGTGCCTATCTGGAGGAGCACTGAGATGACAGTGTGATTTTCAGAGATTAGAAAGATGGTAGGAAGTAATCCAGGTGACCAGCAGGGCCATTGGAATCCCACCCTCTCAAGCATACTCAGATAATTGCATACTTCAGCCTAACATTTATATCAAGATGTTGACTAATTCTAAGGTGCCCACCCAGTAGACAGGGTTGCTAAGACGGCTGAATTTCCAGGCTACTTAAGAGGGTGAGTATGACAAGCAAAATAATGCTAGCCATGCTCAGTACAGCCCCAGAGTCCTGCCAAACCACAAAGGTTTTAGTGAATGAGAGCCTTCTGCTCCCTCTGGTCCTCATGGCCGGCAGTGGGGGATGAAGATACAGGAGGAATGCTGCACGATTATTCTCACAGGCTCTGCACTCCAGGTGCTATTTTTCACATGTCTGTGATGTTAGCCAGCCTTTCTTTTTTTTTTTCCCCCAAGAAGCCTTATATTTGCACTCAGACAGACAGACAGACACACACACACACACACACTCTCTCTCTCTCTCTACCTCAGCACTGGATGTATATAACCTGCTCTCCGCTCCCAAGAGTAGAAACCCTGATTCCTACCTGAACAGCTCGCAGGCTGAGGGCTTTTCCTCTCCAGTCGAAGGGAAAGAGGATCCTCTCAGTCTCATCCGCCCTGCGTTGTCACTGTCAGTGTGCTGCGACTGCTTCTCCAGCAGCCCCAGGCTGGCTCTCAGCACCTCCCGGTGACTGCAGCTCTGTGTGGGGAGAGGGGACGGGCCGTGGCATGTACATCAGGTTGCTGGTCCGCCTCCAAACACCGTACTCCAGAGCCGGCTCCCAGTCCTGCAGGGCTGTGTGGGAAGCAGGGAGGCAGCCAGGGGGCTGAGCGTGCAGCCTGTAGGTCTCTCTCCAGCCCCGTTTGGATCGGCAGAGGGGACCTGCCTTTAGACAGCTGCCTGCACCGACCCTGCCTACCGGGGTGCACACGGAGTACCACTAGCCTTGGGCAGCCAACAGCAGGCCCAGGGACACAGAGCTTGTGGCCAGCGGGGAAGGGAGGCAGAGACAGCAGACAGTGGCGGCAGCTCTCCTGGGTGTTATTTTAACATGGTTTGTCTTGGGGCAAATGGCTGCACTGAATGGACTACTAGCCCGTCTGGGCAGATTCCTGTTTATTTTGAGGCCTCAGTTGGCAGGGAAACAGCAGGTCATGGCTCAGAGACACTCCTCTGCAATCAGAAGACAGCTGGATGAAAAGGAATCCTTTTCTGTTCTGACTTCTGGCACCTCTGCACAGTGTGTAGATGTCTGTCTGTCTGTCTGTCTGTCTGTTCCTGTTTTGCAAAGCCACTCGAGGCAATGGCCATGCAGTTTAGAGCTGGGGAGGGGCTGCAGAGAGAATATTTCTGCCCTTTCTCACCAGTGGTCAAACCTGTCCCTGCTGAACTAAGCAAATCATCAGGTGGGGTTTCTTCAGTGGACCACGGGCATCATCTTTGTGCCCCTGGCCAGGATGGGGTAAGGAAGAGGGGAAGCTGCTTGTACGAATGACTTTTGGCTACAACATGAGGAATGAATTTGGACTGAAAGGCTATGGATCAGGAGGTATCTCTGAAGAGACCAAATGGAAACATGATTAATAGTTTCCTATAATTGACAAAGAGTCCTATTCCTGATGCAGGCATTTGAGCCTGGGAGGTGTCACTGAGAAAGAGAGTGTGTGTGTATGTGCGTACACGCATACAAGCCTGCCCACCTGGTGATTCAGATAGGAGGTACAGATTGACCTGTTGGAACTAGAAATATATTCGCTGGTTTCTCCCTCCTCTGGGAAGGTGGAGATGGAAAACTGTTCTCCAAAGTCATCAGGGAAACTTCATGTGCCTCTGAAGGAAGGAGTTCAGAAAAGCTCACCTCCTGTGACAAAGAATTAGAAGCACAGACAAACATAACTCTGATAATGGATGAAGCACAGCTCTGCTAAACGGAACTTGAGAGGTACAGGAATAATTGATTTTTCTCAACTTTATTAACAGGAACCTCAATGAACTGTCAAAGGTCCTTTTGACAAAATTTAAAATTTGCTTTAAAAAAAAAATAGTAATCTTCTTAAGCATCTGCACAATTCCAAAGGACCTTCCAGATCATAGATGAAGATAGTTTAGACAGTCATCTTCTTAATGTTGGAGAATTGTTTTGCTGCTTCCAGAGTGCATGTGAGCTGTTCTTAGCCACATGGAATGATAGGTGGTAAAGTTAGGAAGCACCCTAAATCTTCCCTGCAAGCTCCTGTGATTATGGTGACAATCAAATGTGCCCAAATGTGTGACAACACCTCGAACACCAGTAATGCAAGTGTAAGTCATTATTTTAGTGCTGTTTCTTCATTACATCTAGTTGTCAAATGCTCTTAAGGAAAAAAAAAAGCCAAAAAAAACACACATCTCCTAGGCAGATATAGGCAAATGCAATCCCTAGCTACTGATATAAACCAATTAATTTACTACTATCAGGTGTTGTTTGGCAGTGTTCCTGTCCAAATTCTGGGAAATCATGATTTCTCAGTTCCTTAAAGTACTTAACATAATTCTCAATACTGAATTTTTAATGTTTTAATTTAACATCTCTCAAGTTCCATATTTGTTTCAATTTCCATGTCAAGTGTGTAGATTTATCTTTTTTTAAAATTTATTAAAGTATAATTTACAATATTTGTTAACTTCTGCTGTACAACAAAGTGATTCCATTTTATATACATATATATACACACACATATACATATATATATTCTTTTTCATATTCCTTTCATTATGGCTTATCATAGGATATTGAATATAGTTCCCTGTGCCATACAATAGGACTTGTTGTTTATCCATTCTATATATAATAGTTTGCATTTGCTACAACTCCAATCTCCCAGTCCATCCCTCTTCCACCTCCCCTTCCCCATAGCAACCACAAGCCTATTCTCTATGTCTGTGAGTCTGTTTCTGTTAGATAGGTTCTGCTGCTGCTGCTGCTAAGTCACTTCAATTGTGTCTGACTCTGTGCGACCCCATAGACGGCAGCCCACCAGGCTTCCCCATCCCTGGGATTCTCCAGGCAAGAACACTGGAGTGGCTTGCCATTTCCTTCTCCAATGCATGAAAGTAAAAAAGTGAAAGTGAAGTCACTCAGTTGTGTCTGACTCTTAGCGACCCCATGGACTGCAGCCCACCAGGCTCCTCCGTCCATGGGATTTTCCAGGCAAGAGTACTGGAGTGGGTGCCGTTGCCTTCTCCAATAGATAGGTTCATTTGTGCCGCATTTTAGATTCCACATATAAGTGGTATATGGTATTTGTCTTTCTCCTTCTGATTTATTCAACTTAGAATGATAATTTCTAGTTCCATCCATGTTGCTGCAAACGGCATTATTTCATTCTTTTTTATGGCTTTGTAGTATTCCATTGTGTATATATACTACACCTAGATTTATCTTTTAAATAATGTATATTCAGATGCTTGGAATCATGAGATATGAAATGTTAACAGTTCCTGGCCCTTCTGTTATTTAGCATGGTAAAGAATGGGAGGTTTCTTAGTTTAAAAGTCTGGCCTCAGAATAGCCTCCTAGCTCTGGACTAGGAAATAGTCCACGGAAATAACAGCTGTCAAAGCCTCTTGTTAAGCATTCACAAGCCACTAGATTCTATAGAGAGTATGTAACAGAAACCGTAGCTTCCTTCAAAGCTCTTAGACCTCTTTCAGTGCCATTAAGACCATTTAAGGTTGTGAAGTAATTAAAACTTTATATGTGCACTTACTAGCACTACAGAGGGTAGGTCTGAGAAAAGAAGAAAATGACAGATTTGGAGGACCAACAGAAGTCCTAGTAGAGGTCTGGTAGGTTTATCCACAGAGGTGTGGCCTTGGCCAGAGTCAGCCATGTCTACAATGTTGTGGCTGGTACTGGACCTGAGATTTTTCCTTCCCCGACCTGAGAGATTGACTTACTACCAAGCACTTAAGCAGTTGCTATTACAGAAAGTGGTTCCAAACCTCTTATAAGAGATTTGGAAGGACAGGAAAAGTAAAATGTGGCATTTCTATAATTTTTTCTTATTCTGTGTTCAGCGCCTCTGAAAATCAGACATAAAACTATCACTTTTTAACTGCACCAAAATGAAAGAGGAATCAGAGCATGATAGATTCAACAGGACTCCAAATGTCCACAGGAAATACATTTTCCTTCTCTCCTGCCATAACACATAAGCCCTGGCTTCTTATCTTTGAGTCTTGAGGCTGATGTTCAATATTTGCTTTAAAGTTTCCCTGTCATTCATCCTGTTTACATGAACAATGCAGTTATATGAAATGCATACCAGACACTGCATTTTCTTTCTAATCTCGTTTGACCTTGTTTGGACTCAAAAAATCCTAATCAGCTGACAGGAGAAATCAGATGCTGCCTGCCTCTCTCTCCCCGCAGCAAAGTATTTCCTTCTGTTTATGCTCAATCATGCAATTAAATGAAGGGCACGCTGGCCTCCTGGTGAACCAGCTGCCAAGATGACGGAGGGAAGCAATTTGACAAACAGGGCACAGGGAAACACAGCAGACATTCACAGGAAATTGTATTAGTTGCCCAAGGAGATCCAACAGACACAAACATAACCAGAGCTACAGGACAGAAACGGGGTCTAGAGGTTCTCAAGTGAGAAGGTGCCTTTCTCAAATCTCACTGTAACCCAAGAGCAGGAACTTGTCCCAGTTGATCGGCCTGGCTCAGCAACTACAGGAGAGGATGCTTGGAGAGGGTCACACCCATGAGAAGTCGGCTTTCTTTTTCTGATACTGGTATCCATTGCCTAGTCAATGTTTTCCTCGATCTCTGCTTTTCAATTTTATTTTAAAATATTTTATCTTTAAATAAAAGGAATGCTTTGTGCATTTATATAAATATGTACAGTATATAGACAGGTACAAAATGACCCGCACTAACCCCCTTCTTCGCAAAGATAATCATTGTTCACTTTTTTCCTGGATCCTTGGAGGGGAAAAATGTCTTTATACACCTGAATGTGTTTGTTTAAAAGCAATTTACTGGGCAGAGTGTCCCGCATTGTTTGTTTTTCGCCTAACACTAGGTCTTTGCATATAGGTCTGGTCTATCCAGGCGCCAGTATTCCCTGCCTGGCTTGTTGCAGTACCTCCTTGCTGACTTCCCTGCTTCTGCCCTTACCATCTACAGTTCCAGAGGAATCCTGCTAAAAGGTAAATGGGATTGTGTTTCTATTTGAACATAACTGCCCAGTGCCTTTCTCTGGCACTAGGAACAAAAGCTAAGCTTGCTGTCAACCACTTGCATCTTCAGGTCCATCCCTGATGCATTTCTCACTGTGCTCTAGCCTCCCTGCTCCTCATACAAGCCAAGTCTGGTCCTGCCTCAGGGCCTTTACACTTCCTGTTCCCTCCACCTGAAGTGCATGGATTTCTTTTCTGCCCCTCGATTCTTTACATGGCTGTCTCTTCCTTATCATTCTGGTCTCACTTCAGACCCTCCTCCCTGACCACCTGTTCTAAATTAGCCTCTCATAGATCTCTCTTTTTCTTCATAGATCTTACTACTATCTGAGAATTATCATGTTCAGTTATTTGTTGACTTATGTGTGTGTCCTCCTGACACACACACTAAAATGAAATGTCCATGAGAAGAGCCAGGGATTTTGTCTGTTCACCCTTATATTTCCAGTTCCTAGATCAAGAGTTTTCACGTTTGAATGTGCATCACAGTCACAGATAACTGGGCCTCAACTCCAGAGTTTCTCTTCAGAAGGACTGGAGTAGGCCTGGGAATTTGCATATCTGACAAGCTCCAGGTGATCCTGAGGCTGCCGGCCCATGGGCCAGACTTTGAGAACCACTAGTCTGCACAGTGCCTGGTACACGGTGGGTGTTGCTTATACATTTATTATGTGAATACACAAGTCTGCACAGAAGGATCTGCTACTTTCTTTGGAAAGGCAGTTTTATTTTCAGTTTATCATTTATTTATATTTATTAGACTATAAGCCTCCAATTCTTTGTGACAGGAGGGCTCCAAGTTCTGTCAGCTAAAGTGATGTATTAGCTCCATTCATTTGTCAGCAGATGATTAGAAACCTAAAGTGTTACAGGCCCAGGGGAACCAATGAGAGACAGTCATCGTTCTTTGCCTTAGTAACGCCGCAAAGCCAAAGGTGGTGGGATTCTCGCTTGACATGTGACAGAGTACTTTCCCTGTGGGTAAGTACTCAGGCCTCCCCTGTATTTGTTTAACAACTATGCTGTTGACTTGGCTTAGGCCTCAGTGCATTGGAATATATACAACACACACACACACACACATTTTCATATTGAATTTCAGGAAGTTACAAGATGCCTCAAATCTCTTTTAATCTAAAATTTAAAAACTCCTGATCTAATCATTGGCTATGTACTTGGCAGAACAAAGACAACCTGGATCCTCAATTTGTTAAATTCCTGATGAATAAAAGTTTATTAAATGTAATCAGACAAACCTTAGAGGGCAACATTAGAGAAAAGCATTAGAGGAAATTATTAGGTAATAAGGTTTCCCATCTTAGGTTGGAGAATGCTTTTTGAAGCATATTTTGAAACCCAGAAACAAAAATATAGTGAGATTGATTCCATAAAACTTAAAATGATCTTTACAAGAAAGAGGAGAATAAGATCCTTCAAGTCTAAATTCTGGAGAGAAATCTGTGCATCTTATGTTTTCCATCTATATTTTTTCCACTTGAATTGTCTGGGAGACCTATAGCCAAGCTCAGTGGGACGAGACATAAACTTATCAGAGCAGACAGGATTAGACTACATCCTTCAACAAAGCCATTTTGTCACTTTGTTAATTATTTCATTAGCCATGCATGGTTTGGTTTTTTTTTGAGAGAGAGATTTTATTGAGAGATAGTTCACATATCATGCAGTTCCTCCATTTAAAGTGTGCAGTTAAGTGGTTTTAGCATATTCCCAAAGTGGTGCAACCATCTCCACTGTCTAATTTAGAACACTTTTGTCATCCCCCAAAGAAACCCTCATACCCATTAGCAGTCATTCGTCATCCCCTCCCCCACTCCCGCCAGGCCCACACAACCACCAGCCTACTCTCTGTCTCTATAGATTTTCCTGTTCTGGCTATTTCGTATAAATGGGATCATATAGTATGGGTTTCTTTTCCTTAAAAAGCATAACGTCTTTAAGGCTTATCCATATTGTAGCCTATTCATATTTATCAGAATGCCATTCCTTTGTCCATCAGTTAAAGGGTATTTGGCTTGTTTCCTCTGTTTAGATATCATGAGTAATGGTGCTGTGAATGTGTGGTGTCCACATTTTCATGTGAACATGTTTCTATTTCTCTTGAGTCTAGCAATGGTTTTTCTCTTAAAGATTTACCCAAAACATTTTACTTAACTTAAATAATCCTTTTCGTTTTAGCTTTGTTCTATCATGATCACTTGGGGAAGCAAGAAGGCTTGTATCCTAAGGACTTCTGAACTCCTCTGCCCTGAGTTTGAGCCCTCCTTGCTTCTGTGTAATTGGGGATGTGACTTCATCTCACTGAGCCTCACTTGTGAGGAAGCCAGCTCTCTGATCCTCTCAGGGATACTGTGAGGATTAATGACATAAACCCAGTAGGATCTGCTCTTGAGAAGACACTATCCCACAGGAGTAGGTTCCTGTGTATCAGAGAAACAAGATACCCTCAAGCCAGGCAGGGGCTCCCCAGCACCACAGGTGATGGTATCAGCCCAGAGGCCAGTGGGTGAATGCAGAGGCACAGATGGTATAAAAAAATACTGTTTACTTGAGATTTGGGTTTCCTCTGCTATCTGAATTTGGTTGCATTCTAAATCCTTCAGACCACCCTCTGCAGGAGGCCCTGGCTTGGTCACCCTGCTCAGAGGGCAGGAGAAAGGTCAGGGCCATGCTCAGTGACGGGCAGCCAGATCACCAAACAAATTCTAAAGCCCACCCTCCAGCTAACATTTTCCCAGAGACTACTCTAATCAAAGACCTCATTTAATCAAAAAGTACCTGGCTTTCTGCAGAGTCCCAGAAGTACCTCCTTTTGTAAAATTCCTGTACCCTTGACTTTCTTGTTGGCCCTGGGGTAGGACCCCGCACCCCTGGATACAGTCTAATAAAGACTCCCCTGTAGAGGCACTGGGAGCTCAGGTGGCAGGAGAGGAGGCTAAAGTATCTGAGCTTATTCATAGTCTCTGACCAATTGCCTGTGCCCTTCACTTTTTAAAATCAGGCAGCAGAAAGTGCTATTGGATAAACAGGGAATTGATGAGTTTAATAGGAAAGAAGATGGCAGGCTTGCTTGGGTTCTAACTTCCAGACCACCACTTACTAGCTGTCTGATCTAGGACAAGTGACTAAGTTCTCTGAGACTAAAGTAAATGTCTGGATAATATTGGCACTTACTTCACCGGGTCACTGTGGGGACTTACTGAGAAGATGCCCATAGGGTCTCTAGTCTATCAGAGCTCTGTCAATGTTTGTCATAGTTATTATATTACTTGCAAATTAAGAATTAAGGATCTCAAGTAATCTAGCCATCCTCTCTAAGCTATTTAGTGACAAAGTGAAGGTTGCTCAGTCTTGTCCAACTCTTTGCAACCCAACGGACTATACAGTCCATGGAATTCTCCAGGCCAGAATACTCGAGTGGGTAGCCTTTCTCTTCTGCAGGAGATCTTCCCAACCCAGGGATCAAACCTAGGTCTCCCACTCTGCAGGTGGATTCTTTACCAACTGAGCCACCAGGGAAGCCCCTCCAAGCTATTTAGGGAGGCTGTTTTTATTTTTATTTATTTTTACTAATTGGAAGCACCTAATATGTGTTAGCAGAGAAGGCAGTGGCACCCCACTCCAGTCCTCTTGCCTGGAGAATCCCATGGACCGAGGAGCCTGGTAGGCTGCAGTCCATGGGGTCACTAAGAGTTGGACACGACTGAGCGACTTCACTGTCACTTTTCACTTTCATGCATTGGAGAAAGAAATGGCAACCCACTCCAGTGTTCTTGCCTGGAGAATCCCAGGGAAAGGGGAGCCTTGTGGGCTGCCGTCTATGGGGTCGCACAGAGTCGGACACGACTGAAGCGACTTAGCAGCAGCAGCAGCAGCATCAATATGTGTTAGACACAGCAGGTAGGGCTGGGGATGAAACTTAATTTTCCCCAGGAATATAGAATTCAAGTTGGGAGAGAAACTAAGATACGTGCAGCTCTTAAAGAGCAGGTAAACAGTGATGGAATGCTGAGGGTCAGTGCTGCCCCAGCTTGGAGAGGAGAGGAGTAGAGAAGGTCAGATGGGCCAGATGAGGTGTCGGAGGGAAGGCACTGCAGAGGCCAGCCTTTGAGAGGCCAGATGGGTTCCCATCAGCAGAGCAGAGCAGAAGGAGGCGGAAGTGGACAAGGGTGGGGGAGGGGGAGGGGAGACCCCTGTGAGCACAGCCAGGTTGAGGGTCCAGTGGGTCTGGGCATGGGGGGTGGTCTGGGGACTGAGCCAGAGCCAAGCCTTCCAATGTCTTTCCCACTCTCAGGAGTCTCTAGGGATGGCATACCGTGAGATCTTTTAGTCACCTGTTCTATTAATTATCTTTTCTATGACACTTTCTGTCACTTATACACTTTTGTGAACTCTTAAGAGAGAGGAAAGAGGAGGGGCTGTGTTGGAGGAGTTTTGGCTCTTAATCTGAATGGTCACCAAAAAAGCAGTACAAAGTGGTAACTGTTGACCCTAGCCGTCCTGCATCCAGACCCCTTCTTGTCTTTGGGGACCAGCCTTTCATTGCTTTCAGGTCATTTGGTTTTGGGTGGCAATGACTATACCCCTGTGGCACGGCTGGACACAGTTCCCACATTGGTTTAGTGAAATGAGATCCCAGCTAGAACTCTTGGGAAAGGACAGCACCCATTCTTATAGGGCAGCTGTACCAGCAGGGTGTCAGCCCTGAGCTGCTGGCAGCCATCCTCTACTGTGATGGATGGGTCTTCCTGGAAATGGAATGATACAAGGATGGAAAGCAAGAAATGGAGAGAGACAGATTCAGGATACCATCATCTGAACACCTGGATTCCACCAAATCAAAACCCTGGCCATTTCAGTTACATGAGGAAAACATTTCCACCCACCCCTTTCTTTTTTTGTGTAAGTCTCTTCAAATTGGATTTCAGCCCGTTGTCACTCAAAGAATTTTGATTTATTCAAGGATTTATCTTGTTCCCACCAGCATTTTGTTGGCTTACCCTTAGCATAGCATTCATAGTCAAGAGCTGTGTCTAGGAAGAGCAGTATGTGCATGCAAGCGATGGAGACATCTCTCTGTACCTCCAAACAGGCCCAGGTACACGTCACGTGCTTAGGAGGCAGAGACATTAGGCAGAGAACACAAGACTCTGAAACAATGTCTTTCTTCTTTTTCCTTTGACTCTGCTTACAGAGGAGTTCTCCCCCAAACCCTTGCTTTTTTCCAAAGAGAAGAATTTTTGGATCTGTTAAGTGTATTTTGCAGGGTTCCAAGACGTCAGGAGATAGGGAGGAGGTGAAGGGAACGGAAACTCTACAGATGCTCTTCAATCTCATTTGTGTTCTTCCCTTTTGCCCAATCACAAGGAATCACCTGGCATCTTTTTTCTTTTCTTTTTTTTTCCTATTTGATGCAGAGCTTTTTAAAAACAAAACAAAACAAACCACTAAGCATTAACATTACCGTAATGGGATTTGTTAATGATTTTCTGGGAAATATCTTCTTGAATCTCAGCAAAGATAATTCACTTGGTAGCAGCCCTTTCCTGCTTCCCTGCTAAGAATTCAACTCACCCAGTTCTTTCCGGAATCTAGCTAGTGTCTGAATGAGAGAGGGGAGTACAAGGAATGTTTCAGTTGAGCATCCATCACATAGACTCGAGCCTGCCACTGACTGAAGTCAGGGAGAAGAGGGTGGGGGAGAGCATTCATGCAGAGCAAAAGCCTGAAGTCAAGCAGAAAGTCCACAGTAATCTGAGCCCCTTGGAGAAACGAATGTACTCACCTCTGCTTTGGCTCTGGGGTGCTTTCTTTCTGGGGTGCTAGCAGCTGTGGCAGCCTACGGTGTCCACACTGTCCTAGCAGGACTGCAGCAGGCAGGCCTCTGCAGGAAGAAAGGAGTTCCCATCCTCCATCTGAAGGGAGTGGCCTTCACCAAAGGAGGCGATGCCCTTATCCCCGTAGGGGCCAGACGGTTGGGTCTGCTTGTCCTCTCTTGCTCCCTCTCTGATGTGTATGGAGCTCAGGGGAGCCCCGAGAGGCGGGCTACGTGCCGACCACACATCACACGCGCCCTGTTCCAGGTTGTCTCCCCAGCCTTGCGGAGCCTGGGGAGAGAGGCAGCGGAGTGTGGCATGAAGCCACTCTCCTGGGGCCCTACTAGAGCGGCTAGTGGACCCACAGAAAGCCCAAGGACGAATACTTGCGTATTTATTTCTCCCCTTCTCATGTGATCTTATTTTTGGACCAAACACAAAAGCTATTTGGGGGCTGGACAGCTGCCAGGTGAAAGGACAGTTATCTCATCCAGCTTGTCTCCATGCCTCTCTCTGAACTGTCCCTGCTACCTTTCTCCATGTAAAGCAGAAGGGGGAGGCAGGGCTTGCTCTGAACCTTACTTTTAATATATCTGAGCAGTTAGTCTAAATTACTAACTTTATTTCAACCGATTCATCCCCACCCTTTAAGGTTTCACAGAGGATCTATCCAAGGACAAAGTCACTGTTTCTATGTCTGAGGCTACACGTATAGCCATCATCTACACAGTACTGTAGACACAGAGACCCTGTTACCAGCACTGGGTGGGACCTCAGCCCTGGAAGGCACTTGTGAGTGATATGGAGGAGCGAGACTGTAACTCTGAATCTCTGATTCTGCCTGTTTCCTTTGGCGCTTCTGCTTCTAACTCCTGGATTTGTTAAACTTACAATATGTAAATAGCTTGTTTTTTTCCCTTCTGATTCTTCCTCTTCAGACCCAAATGGGAAGCTCTGAAATGCTCACTCCTGACAAAATGCCAGTTCCATATCATCATCTTCACCATCACCACAGTTATTTCTTGAGCCCTTGCAAAATGCCGTTCCCATCCTGAGCTCTTTTCTAGCATTATCTCATTTATCCTCACAACAGCTCTGTGGAGAAGGTAATCCTGTTCCCATCTGACAGCCAGAGAAGCAGAGGCCAGGAAGGTGAGCTTGCCAAGGAGAGAGATGCCAGCCCCATTGGCCGACTCCAGAGCAGGCGTTTTCAGTCACTTTGTTTGCTCCCTGCCTCCTGAATCTATAAATCATTGAAATTTCACTGTTGTTTTCATCTCATAAGAATAACAAAAACCCACGTTTGATTCAGATCCATGACTTCACTCCTCAGTTTCTTTTCTCAAACTCAGATCTTGAAGAGGAGAAAGGATAAAGTTTACAGTCCTAGGCCCTGACTCGAGGTGCAGGATGGAGAGTCTCGGGCCTCCATTCTCTGTGGAGCCAGTTTCCTATGAATAATTCACTGTGCAAACACAAGACACCAGAAAGGACTGGGCTGGACTGCCCAAGCTGTGGTCCCCACTGCATCCAAGGTGAATTGCCCTTTCTCTTTGCTACCTTGAGAGCCAGGGAGATAGAGCCTAGCAGCTTGTACAATACTTCCCTCTGCTGGCCACTGGTATTAATTACCCCCAGGATGGTGGTCTCTAAGATTTTCCAATGGGCACACCAAGGAATATTTTTAGAGAACCAGTTTCCAGGTTCCCAGATTTTATAAGGTATCTTTTCCTAAAACTGGTTAGCCTGAAAACAATGTCTGTGTTCATAATAATCCTATCCTTACTGGAAAGCATACCCCTCACTTTTCACAAATCTTAACTCAGGAGCCATAACCCCAAATGTGAAAATTTCCAGGTCCAAGTTCCCAGACAAAAAGGTTCCTTTAATAATTTAACTCAACTTCCTTCAATAAATAATTAAGGCAGTTTTAAATTTCACAGATTTTTCTTTTCCATCCCTTGAATTTGAAGGAGAGTACTGTGAAAGTTGTAGAGGATATTAGAAATAATAACAATAGATTAATAGGTACATTTAAAGAATTATATCAGAGTTTAATTTTTTAAATCCAATGTTTATAATATGCTGGAAATTATTATCTTAATTCCATATGAACTTGGTGGTGACCATTTAACATCAATTTTTAAATGTGAGTATAGGTAACATAATTTTTCATAATTGCTTTAGAAGGCACAGGGGCAAAAATGGATGAAGACTGTTGTAGCCTAGGGTGGCCCTTGTTGACTGATAATTTGCTCTTATCCACCCACCCCTCCATCCATCCATCCATCTTCCACCCATCCATCCAATACCCATCGAGCATCTACTGTGTGTCAGGCATTGTTTTAGGCACTAGATATAAAAATGGTGAGTAAGAACTGACATGTGATATGCCAACTTCTTACTTATGAGTCCCTATAGGGAGTTGAGTGAAGGGAAACAGATTAATTTAGTAATTTCTTAAATAAATGTAAGGATTCACCTTTGATAAGTACTTCCAAGGAAGGGTATTCAGTGATGAGACAGTGTATAATGAGGATTATATGTATATAATGCATATATATATATAAACATTATTGTATGTATACATTAATATATTAATGTATATAACATATATATGTATATGATGTCAATGTATAATGACACTATATAATGAAGATTGATCTAACTCATGGTGAAGATGTCAGGAATAAGGTCTGAACTCAGAAAAAGGTATTCAGCAATCTATATGAAAATCCAGGAAGAAAGGGCATTTTAATGAGACAGGATTGTCAAGAAGTAGGATCAACCTTTGCCGAGTCAGTTGTTTTTTAGAAAGGGCATTTCAGTTCAGTTCAGTCACTCCGTCGTGTCCGACTCTTTGCGACCCCATGAATTGCAGCACGCCAGGCCTCCCTGTCCATCACCAACTCTCGGAGTTCACTCAGACTCAGGTCCATCGAGTCAGTGATGCCATCTACCCTCTCATCCTCTGTCGTCCCCTTCTCCTCCTGCTCCCAATCCCTCCCAGCATCACAGTCTTTTCCAATGAGTCAACTCTTCGCATGAGGTGGCCAAAGTACTAGAGTTTCAGCTTTAGCATCATTCCTTCCAAAGAAATCCCAGGGCTGATCTCCTTCAGAATGGATTGGTTGGATCTCCTTGCAGTCCAAGGGACTCTCAAGAGTCTTCTCCAACACCACAGTTCAAAAGCATCAATTCTTCAGCACTCAGCCTTCTTCACAGTCCAACTCTGAGATCCATACATGACCACAGGAAAAACCATAGCCTTGACTAGACGGACCTTTGTTGGCAACGTAATGTCTCTGCTTTTGAATATGCTATCTAGGTTGGTCATAACTTTTCTTCCAAGGAGTAAGCATCTTTTAATTTCATGGCTGCAGTCACCATCTGCAGTGATTTTGGAGCCCCCCAAAATAAAGTCTGACACTGTTTCCACTGTTTCCCCATCTATTTCCCATGAAGTTATGGGACCGGATGTCATGATCTTCATTTTCTGAATGTTGAGCTTTAAGCCAACTTTTTCACTCTCCACTTTCACTTTCATCAAGAGGCTTTTTAGCTCCTCTTCACTTTCTGCCATAAGGGTGGTGTCATCTGCATATCTGAGGTTATTGATATTTCTCCCGGCAATCTTGAATCCAGCTTGTGTTTCTTCCAGTCCAGCATTTCTCATGATGTACTCTGCGTATAAGTTAAAAACAGTCCATACTGAAAATCAGTGGAAGCAAATTTTCCCCAGGGAAATTTTGGCAATTTTTGGAGACATTTTTGGTTGCTGCGGCTGGGCTGTGCTCATGGCATCTAGTGGGTAGAGGCAAAGGATGCTGCTAAACATGCTACAATGTTCAGGATAGCACCCACAACAAAGTGTCCAGGCTGGCCCTAAAGTCAGTGGTGGTGATGTTGAGAGGGCAGGGAAGGCCCAATAAGTGTCTACCATGGATGTGGATTCATCCATCCATCCATTCATTCATTCAACAGGTTCTCATTGGGTACCCACTATGTTTGAGACACTTTTCTGGGTGTAATCAAGGCATACCAGGCACTCCCTAACCAAAACTGTCACCTCCAATGGCCTGATAGTGCTCCTGTTACCCAGCCTAAACTTTTCACTATTAAAATGGTAGGCAAAACTGGTCTGGCTTCCTGTAGAAAAAAAGACAAAAATCTATGGATATTATTCACAATCTGGTCACTGCAATAAGGTAATGGTGAAACTCTATGTCTGTCAACAGGGAAGTAGCTTCATAATTTGGTACATCCATACAGTGGAATACTGGGCAGCCAAAAAAAGAAAAGAGGTAAATGTCTTTGAGATGACTCAGAAAATAACCGTGAAGATATTAACTGGAAAATTTTTTCTGAACAGCAGATTGAATGTAGTTGATTTGATTTTTTTAAAAATTGGTTTATATGACTGTTTGCTTGTACAAGCAATTGCTGGGAAAATTCTCACCAAATTTTTTAAATGTCTATTTCGAGGAAGTGGGGGAAAATGTTTAACATATTCATTGGGAAAAGTTCCCTACCTGATTCCCTCCTTTAACACCAGCTAGATTCTTCCTAGTTCATCCTCTTAGTTACTATCAACTTCCGGCACAGTATCTATTCCATACTGTTAATCCAAGGTCCTTCAGAACTTGCCACCAGGCAGTCTTCATGGGCCCTTCTTGGGAGCTGCTCTTCCTGCCCCAGCCCTGTTCCCACCCCACCTCCCCAGAGCTTAAGTCAGGTGAACTTGCCAGGACTTATCACATCACACTCGTACAAACAGGCTTACCTCTATGCCTGTAAAACAGTCCTTTGCTTTTTCTACTTGTATTAGTTCAGATAGACCAGGTTACATGACATTTATAAATAATCTCCACATTTCAGTGACTTAAAGTAACAAGGGCTTCCATGATGGCTCAGCGGGTAAAGAATCTGCTTGCAATACAGGAGACATGAGAGTTGCTGGTTTGATCCCTGAGTCAGGAAGATCCCCTGGAGAAGGAAATGGCAACCCAGTCCAGTATTCTTGCCTGGAAAACCCCATGGGCAGAGGAGTCTGGTGGGCTCCATACAATCCGTGGGGTCACAGAGTTGGACACAACTGAGCAACTAAGCACACACATGAAGTAACAAAGGTCTAGTTCTCACACATCAACATCAGCGTGTCCATTTGTAGGTTGGCTAGGCAGCTCTCTCCATGTCATCCTCAATTGAGGGTCCAAACTGAAGGAACTCTAACCCTCCCCTTACAGGAGGGAAAGGGGAGAGGTGTTTGCTATTACAATAGCACCTGGAAGTTACTCCTACTCACATTTCATTGGCCAAAATGAGTCTTACAGCCACACCTAACATAAAATGAGACAGAATTTTAGCCCTATAATTTGCTTGGAAGGTCACGGATTATAAATACTTGGGGAACCTGAATTCTATAATTGCTGTATAATACATAATAGTGTACCAAATCAAGTTTACTGATCATGTTCAAATAATCTACATCCTTACTTCTTTATCTGGTCACTTCTTGTGGTTTTTGTCAATCTTAGCTACATATTTTTTGAAGCTACATCATAAAATATATGATGTACAAGTTTTATAATCAGGATTTATAATCACTATTTTCTTTATGAATTGAACTTTTTATTATTTGATATATCCTTCTTTAGCTGTAGTAATGCTTTTGGCCTGAAAATATGTTTTGTCTTACATTAATATGTACTATTAATATAATTTTGTTTAATATTTGTATTTTGTCCACCCTTTCAATATTTTTAAAATTAATATTTTAGATGTGTTTCTTATAAATAATATATAGATTTTTAAAATCCAGTTCAGTATTCTTTGGCTTATAATTGAAGTATTTTGTTCATTCATATTTAATGTAATTATTGATATATTTGGGTCCATATCTACATCTTGTTAAATGCTTTCATTTGTCCCACATGCTTTATATTCTTTTTATTCTTCTTTCTTTTTTGCCTTTGGAGTGGTTAAATATACTATTTTTTCACCCTGTTACCTTGCAAGCTATATACTTTTTTACTATCCCTTTTGAAATTATCATGGCAATCACAATATTATCTTGGATTATCAAAGTCTAATATTAATTAACAGGGCTTCCCAGGCTCAGTGGTAAAAAACTCGCCTGCCCGTTCAGGAGACAAGCGTTCATTCCTGGGGTCGGGATGACCTCCTGGGAAGGCAATGAATGGCCACCCACTCAAGGATGCTTCCCTGGGAAATCCCATGGACAGGGGAGCTTGGCATGCTGCAGTCCATGGGGTTGTAAAAGAGTTGGATGTGGCTTAGCGACTAACCATCAACAATAACAATGTTAGTTAACATTTCAGTCTTCTTCCATAGTAATACAAGGACTTTGGAACATTTTAGTTCCATTTGTCCCTCCCTCCTTACTACGTGTATTTGTTATATATTTTAACTTTTTAAATCCCCAATGGACGTTGCCATGTTGTTTTGTAGAGTCTACTTCATTTGAATTTCCTCAAATTAACCTTTGCATTGTTCCTCATTTCTTCCTGCACCTATATCTATCATATTAAATCATCTTCCTTCTGCTTAAAGACGCTTTAGTATCTGCAGCTATTAAAGAATCCTGAAAATGTCTTAACCTTTCTTATTAGAGGCTACTTTCACTGGGCATGGAATTCTAGGTTGGCATTTATTTTCTTTCAGCACTTGAAAGATACTTAAATTCTGTTAATTCCTAGCTTCCATTGTTTCTGTCAAGAAGTAAGCTAACAGTCTATTCCATTTTCTCAAGTAATGATAACTCCTTTTAACATTTTTTTTTGGTCTTTGGTTTTCATATATTTTACTATGATGTACCTAGGTGGTGTTGTTATTTAATTACTAAGTTGTAATAACTTTTTTGTGACCTCATGGACTGTAGCCCACCAGGCTCCTCTGTCCATGGGATTTATCAGGCAAGAACATGGAGTGGGTTGCCATTTCCTTCTCCAGGGGATCTTCCTGTACCTGGGATTGAACCCCCATCTCCTGCATTGGCAGGATACCTAGTTGTAGTTTTCTTTTTATTTGTCCTGCTTGGGGTTCCCAGGGATTCTGGAAACTGTGGCTAGCTTTTAGTCAATTTTGGCAGTTTCTCAAATATCTTCTCTTCAAATTATTGCTATTGCCTTGTTCTCTGTCATCTCTTTCTAGAACTTCAGTCTTCACTTTATCTTCCTTATCTGTTATTTCCTCCCCAGTATTTCCCATCATTGTGTTTATGTTTCATCCTGATGTTTTCTTCTAACTGACTTCCCAGTTCATCATTTTCCCTTGTGACTGTGCCTAATCTGCTTTGAAGCCATCCACCGAGCTCTTCACTTTTGTTATTGTATTTTTTAACTCTAAATTTCTACTTGGTTATTTTTCAAATCAAGATTGGCCCCCACACACACACCTTTAAGTTTACAGTTCTCTGCTGTATTTTTACATCTCCAAAGTCTGTGTCCAGTAACTCCAAAAGTGGAATTCTCTGGGACTGTTTCTATTGTAGTTGTTTCTGTTGGATCTCATTCGTGTTGTCTTATTTCCCTAGGTATCTGGATATTTTCATGCTGAAATTGTATGTGAAAAATTGCTAGTAGAAGTAACATGTGACATTATGGTGTTATCTTCCTCCAGAGAGTACCTAACATTTGCTTCTGCTAGACGCCTGGGGATATTAACAGTTTGGGATAGCCTTAACCCAACTTAAAGAATTAAAATCATTGAAAGCTGGGTTGAGGCTCTACAAAATCTGTGGTTAGTTCCGATTTGCCTAGTCTTAAGGTATAGTCCTTCAGGGGCTTTGCCTAAAATGGGGAGTTACAGTGCCCTCTGTTCTTTGGTGGGCACTGGATTCTGCCTTTTGTCCCATTCAACATGCAAAATTGCCTAGGTACTGCTTAACTTTTCACCTTTTTAGCTGTCTCTTCCTGAAGCAGTAAATGTCCCAAGGGGGAAGAGCCCCTAGTTGTTGGGCTTGTCTCCTTGAATGGCTGTCTTTTCCCAAAACTTGGTTTGGCGATTCTTCATTATCTTATTGTCTTTGATGCCTTCAGGCTGATTTTATTCTTGTTTGGTCCAGACTTTCTAATTGTCCTCAGGAAGAAAGGAGAGCCCAGTGATCTAGTCTGCTGTGATCAGATGGCAGGAAATATAAATTCAAGAAGGTGTCCATGTGTATGTACATGTGCATACATTATGTGAATGGCGAGCACTAAGGTCAACCAGAGAGCATGGACCTATTTTTATTTTAGGGGAATGAAAGTCTCATGTTGGCAGATTTTCCAGTTTTTTGCTTTTCAAGAGAAGTAGGAAATGCAGACTTTTTAAATGTGAAATTCCAATTTTCAACGGTGGTTAAAAAATTAACTCTCAGTGAGCCAAACAAGACCCATCTGGGGTCCAAACCCAGCCCATAGGACACCAGTTTGAAATAGCTAGACTTTAGTCTGTGTAGATGGGAGAAGTGGGGTGAAGGGTGGCTCTCCTGCACCATTAAACACTAGCTTCCAGAAGTCCAGGCTGCCTTGAATAAACTTGTGAAAGTCGCTCAGTCGTGTCCAACTCTGTGACCCCATGGACTAGCCAGAATACTGGAGTGGGTAGCCTTTCCCTTCTCCAGGGAATGTTCCCAATCCAGGGGTTGAACCCAGGTCTCCCACATTGCAGGTGGATTCTTTGCCAGCTGAGCCACAAGGGAAGCCCGAGAATACTAGAGCAGGTAGCCTATCCCTTCTCCAGTGGATTTTTCTGACCCAGGAATCGAACAGGGGTCTCCTGCATTGCAGGCAGATTCTTTACCAACTGAGCTATCAGGGAAGCCCATAAGTTAATCAAAGTGAAAGTTGCTCAGTTGTGTCCAACTCTTCGGGACTCTATGGGCTATACAGTCCATGGAATTCTCCAGACCGGAATACTGAAGTGGGTAGCCTTGCCCTTCTCCAGGGGTTCTTCCTAACCCAGGGATCGAACCCAGGTCTCCCACATTGCAGGTGGATTCTTTACCAGCTGAGCCACGAGGGAAACCCAGATAAACTTGAGGCCCTCATATAAAAAATAGCTTTAAAACCACTTTATGTCTCTACTGAAATCTCTTAAAAATGCCAAGGGGAGGATGGATTCCAATCATAATATCAACAACGTTCCTGAACAATCTCCCATCTCTCTCCCAAATTCTTCTCATAGCAACCTAGCAGCTACTCCATTTCCCCTTAATTTATCTCTTAATTCCTCCCAATTCAGGCAATCCCTGGCTCCTATCTCTCGTCCCCCTTCTCACCTTCTGATCTATTCTGCTTTCTCCAATAGGTGATTTCACTATTCAGTGAACCCACAGCATCACACAGTTCAGAGCCCCTCCTCTATTTTCCTACAATCTGCACAAGAAAAGTCTCCAAAACTTAGCTGGCCAAGACTAAATCCTCCTTCATAGGAAGTGGGGGTGGCAAGAAACGGTGCTGTAAATACTCTAAAATACATATGTTTTCCTATCCCATCAGCTGTGCCATCTGGGCTGGGGTGAATCAAGGACAAGATGTCATTTGCAGAGGAGGCAGAGCCCATATCCTGGACGCTTTGGCAGCAAGGTGACTTTTCAGATGGCTGTCATCTCCTTGTCACTTACCCTCTGTTGAAAGGACAGGGCCCCCACCCAAGCCACCACCCCTCCCACAAATGGGGAGGCAGAAGTTAGAAGGAAGAGAAGTCAAACATGGACTTTTTCTGATGTGTCTAATAATAGAAAGTTGGCAAAGCATGTCACAGAATACAAAGTATTTGATAAAAATAGCATATGTTGAGCTTGGGACTCAAGCTAGAGATGCATGGAAATGAAATTTATTCCTTCCTTGAGTGTTCCCATACTAGTGTAACAATTCTGTCTCTCTCATTAATGAGGGTTCAAATGCTGTTTTCTGTGGCCAAGCAGTTTCCTTTCCCAGGGTCTGATGGTGGAGGAGGTGCTGGCTCAGTTAAAGAAAGCACAAGACTGAGAGGGTCACGGGCCATGGGCATGGCTCCACCACCCTCAGACCCACCCTTGACTTTGACACGCAGTGTCAGCTCTACCTTCCTCCAGCGCGAGAGTTTTCTAAACAAGCTAGGAGCCTGAACAGTAGTAGTCTTACTCCCCTAGAGGAGGGCACTGCCCAGGCGGCCCTCAGTAGAGGCAAGTCCATAAAGGCTGCTGTTTTCCTTCCCCCTCAATCACCTTCTGGAGAAGGAAATGGCAACCCACTCCAGTGTTCTTGCCTGGAGAATCCCAGGGACAGAGGAGCCTGGTGGGCTACCATCTATGGGGTCGCACAGAGTCAGACATGATTGAAGCGACTTAGCAGCAGCGACAGCAAGCAGCTTCTCAAGGTGTCAGGGACTCAGATTCCCCTCTTGCTCCTGAGGACTCCACAAGGCTATCCCTCTCAGTCAGGTTGGAACTCAAGACTTGCCCTTTCTCAAAGCACATCCCACAGCCCAGAGAACTACTACCCCTTGGACTGTTGCCTCTCACCAGCTCTTCCAGATCCCATCTCCTCAACATCCTGCTCTTGGCTGAGCTTCCTTTACTGAGACGTAAAGCTGAGCCAATCTAATAATAAATAAGAACAAGGGATCAAGTGGTCCTTTTTAAATTGCTTTTTAAAATTGTGGGCAGGATATATATGACACAAAACTACCATCTTATTTTTAAGTGTACAGTTCCGTTTACATTGTTGTGCAACCATACCATCATCCACCTCCAGAACTCTTTTCCTCTTCTCAAACTGAAACTCTGTACTCAGTAGACAACACTGCCACATGTTCCCCCTGCCACCCTACCCCAGCCCCTGGCAACTGCTGTTCTGTTTTCTGTCTCTATGAATTTAACTACTCCAGATACCATATATGGGTGGAATCATAACAGTATTCATCCTTTTGTGACTGGCTTATTTCACTTAGCGTAGTGTCCTCAAGGTTCATCCATATTGTAGCATGCGTCAGAATGATGTTCCTTTTTCAAAAGGGCTGAATAGTTTCCATTGCATGAACATACTACCTTTTATTGATCTGTTCATCCATCGATGGACACTTGGGTTGCTTCCACCTTTTGGCCATTGTGAATAATGCAGCAATGAATGTGGGTGCTCTTTTCCTGACTGTTTTGACCCATTTGTTGTTTAACAAGACTTTTTAGGAAAGTTATCCAAATGGTGCATTATTTCAGGAATCTGAGGGCAACCCTTGAAAGCTGTTTTAGACAGACTTGATGTTTCTCACGAAAAAAAAAACCAAAAAACTATGTCACATGCATATAAGGCTGCCTGGGGATATGTATTCTGGTTTCAAGTGTTGTGTGCTTTCCTCACTGATAGGGTTAAGAAATTATGTCCAGTGAGGGGAACATGTTTCTGACTATAGACGCATAACTTCTCAAGCCACTTGGCCGTGGGACTCTTGACAGTGGTTGATTGGCAGACAGTGACGGTGGGAGGTGATAGGGTAATACAGGTGCAAGAAGGCTTTGACATCAGACCAGCAAACATGTATCCCTGACATGGGCTTCAAACACCTCCCTTGTTCTCACTCTTTAGGGTTCTTGCTGATTCACATCCACCCCCTCCCCAAGCTTTTAATTTTCCACCATCAGCATTGCAACATGCTCATGTGTAACAAAACTGCAAAGCAAATCATAACGTCCCTCACCTTGCCCCCACCCTGAGCCCCATCACATTTCTTCTCCCACCCTCTCTCCCTGTCTTCTCCAAGAGACCTGTCTTCACTCTCACTTCCACATCCCCACCTCCATCCACTCCTAAACCCATCACGCTCTGGTGCCCATACTCTCCTATCTCTGGGTCCTGATATATGGCCTGCTGGGCCTGCTGGTTTGAACTCCTGATAGACCTGAGTCTCAGCCCCTATTCAAGGCAAGAGCACTGCATCTTGAATGGTCCTGGCATCTTGCTTCAGAGGCAGTCCTTAGAAAACCAAGAATTTTGTATTTTATTATTTTTTTTAATTTAAAATCTTTTATACAGTTTTTAAAAGTTACACTCTGTTCACAGCTATTACAAAATATTGGCTGTTTGGATAGATCACATCTATGTCCAAAGTCTTTCTTTTAAAAAATTGTTTTAAAAATTTTAATGCCATTTTTAAAGGTTATTTCCCATTCACAGTTATTGCAAAATTCTGGCTATATATCCCATATTGTGCAATACATCCTTGAGCCTTATACCCTGGAGTTTTGTATCACCTACAACTCCACCCTTATATTGCCCCTCTACTCCCCCAACCACTAGTAACCACTAGTTTGTTCTCTATACATGTGAGTCTGCTTCTTTTCGTTATATTCACTAGCTTGTTGTATAGTGATATTATACAGTATTTGTCTTTCTCTGTCTGACTTATTTCACTTAGCATAATGCCCTCCAAGTCCATCCATGTTGCTGCAGATGACAAAATTTCATTTTTATAACTATATATATATAAAGTATATATTTAATACTATATAATAGTATTCCATTGTATATATGAATCACACCTTCTTTATCCATTCATCTGTTTTTTCATTATTATTAAATGAGTTTATTTATTTACTTGGCTGCACCAGATCTTACTTGCGGCATGTGGGATCTAGTTCCCTGCCCAGGGATGGAACCCGAGTCCCCTCAATGTATCCCCTGCATTAGGAGTTCAGAGTCTTAGCCACTGGACCACCTGAGAAATCCCCCATTCATCTGTTGATGGATACTTACATTGCTTCCATATCTTGGCAAGTGAAATAATACCTGGTGTTCTGTGACAAACTAGAAGGGTGGGATGGGGGTGGGGGGTGGGAGGAAGGTTTGAGAGGGAGTGGACATGAGTATACTTAACGGCTGATCCACGTTATACAGCAGAAACCAACACAACATTGTAAAGCAATTATCCTCCCATTTAAAAGTTTTTAAAAATTGAAAAGAAAAAAGAGAAGAGGTAAGGGATATAATCTAGACTCACACTCTTACAAACTCAGAAATGAAGTCAGTACTTGCAAATCACCTTTCAGACAGTGGCGCATGGTGATGAGATCACCTTTATCATCAAACTAACTTCGATACAATTCCCGACTCTGTCAGTCGCTAGCTGGGACACCTTGGGCAAGCTTCTTATTCTCTCTGTCTCTTCTCCTCATTTCTGGATGGCAATTGTAATTGCACCTACCTTGTAGATCCATTAGGAAAAATAAGAAAATGTGTGTCGAGTGCTGGGCACAGCATATGGCTTGTAGGAAAATATTTCATAAGGATGAGCTCTTAATAACAACTTTTTATTGGTGTAAGTTAATGTTAGTGCTTATATCTGTCTTGATATTCATACCTGTAAAATTTGAATGAACAAATCTGGTAAGACTAAGGGATTTACTGCAGAATTCTCTAGGGAATGATTTTTTTTCCAAAGAGATCAGACCAGAAGCATTTACTGAAGACGGCATGAGAACTGCAGGGAGAAACATTGTCTGGGGGCTACTGAAAGGCACAGTCACTGAGGGAGGTTGAGCGTTCCTGGATGTGAGGGGATAAACCAAAAGACAGGAGAGTGTGAAGAAATGTGTGGCTCACTGATTAGTGACAGTTAAGATGGTCTCCGTGATGCAAATACAAACACAGACTGTGGGAAAACAGCCAATGGAAAAGCTGTAGGAACTAAAATTAGATGATAGCTAACAGGCTGGCCACCAGACGAGGAATCTACTGTTTGCTGAATTTCACAAAACTGCAACCCTCGTTTTAAAGTAAGTAGAGATATTCCAAGAAGAGATTGCAGGGCCCATGAATAGGTACAGGAGTCTGATAAAATGGATGAAGCATAAGCCGAAACCAAAAGACATTAAGGTGAAACTGACACACGTGTTCCACACATGGAGGCTGGAGGGTGGCTGGGCTGAGGTGCAAGTCTAGTCCAGGGTGATTCTGCGCAGCCCTAGAGCACCTGACCTGTGGCTGGTGGGCACTGAGGTGCTATCAGTGTAAAACATGCACAGCTCTCAAAGGTGGAATAAAAAAATGTAAAATATATCAACAATGTAAAAAAAATATTAATTGCATGTTAAAATGGTAACAGTTTAGACATAAATGTTGGGCAAAATAGAAGATTGTGTTTAGTCGCCAAGTCATGTCTGACTCTTCACAGCACCATAGACTGCAGCAGGCCAGGTTTCCCTGTCCCTCACCGTCTCCTGGGTTTGCCCACATTCATGTCTATTAAATCAGTGATGCTATCCAACCATTTCATCCTCTGTTGCCCTCTTCTCCTTCTGCCTTCAATCTTTCCCTGCATCAGGGTCTTTTCCAGTGAATCGGCTATTTGCATCAGGTGGCCGAAGCTTTTGAATGTTGAGTTTTAAGCCAGCTTTTCACTCTCCTCTTTCACTTTCATCAAGAGGCTCTTAAGTTCCTCTTCACTTTCTGCCATAAGAGTGGTGTCATCTGCACATCTGAGGTTATTGATATTTCTCCTGGAAATTTTGATTCCAGCTTGTGTTTCATCCAGCCTGGCATTTCACTTGATGTACTCTGCATATAAGTTAAATAAGCAGGATGACAGTATACAGCCTTGACATACTCCTTTCCCAATTTGGAACCAGTCCATTGTTCCATGTCCAGTTCTAACTGTTGCTTCTTGACCTCCATACAGATTTCTCAGGAGGCAGGTAAGATGGTCTTGTATTCCCATCTCTTTAAGAATTTTCCACAGTTTGTTGTGATCCACACAGTCAAAAGCTTTGGTGTAGTCAATAAAGCAGAAGTAGATGTTTAAAACTCAACATTCAAAAAACTAAGATCTTGGCATCTGGTCCCATCACTTCATGGCAAATAGATGGAGAAACAATGGAAACCGTGACAGACTTTTCTTGGGTTCCAAAATCACTGCAGACGGTGACTGCAGCCATGAAATTAAAAGATGCTTGCTCCTTGGAAGAAAAGCTATGACCAACCTAGACAGCATATTAAAAAACAGAAACATTACTTTGCCGACAAAGGTCTGTCTAGTCAAAGCTATGGTTTTTCCAGTAGTCATGTATGGATGTGAGAGTTGGACCATCAAGAAAGCTGAGTGGCGAAGAATTGATGCTTTTGAACTGTGGTATTGGAGAAGACTCTTGAGAGTCCCTTGAACTGCAAGGAAATCAAACTAGTCAATCCTAAAGGAAATAAGTCCTGAATATTCATTGGAAGGACTGATGCTGAAGCTGAAGCTCCAATACTTTGGCCACCTGATGCAAAGAACTGACTCATTAGAAAAGACTGTGATGCTGGGAAAGATTGAGGGCAGGAGGAGAAGGGGACAACAGAGGATGAGATGGTTGGATGGCATCACCAACTCAATGGACATGAGTGTGAGCAAGCTCTGGGAGTTAGCGATGGACAGGGAGGCCTGGGGTGCTCCAGTCCGTGGGGTTGCAAACAGTCAGACACAACTGAGTGACTGAACTGAACTGGCCAAAGTGTTGGAGCTTCAGCTTCAGCATCAGTCCTTCCAGTGAATTTTCAGGGTTAATTTCCTTTAAGATTGACTGGTTTGATCCCTTGCTGTCCAGGAACTCTCAAGAGTCTTCTCCAGCACCACAGTTTGAAAGCATCAATTGTGTGGTGCTCAGCCTTCTTTATCTTCCGATTCTCACATAGAGGATATGAAAATTAGTTTGTTTTTTCTGTTTTAATGTGACTTCTAGAAAATGTAAAATTATATCTATGGCTTGTATTTGTGACTTGCTTTATACTGCTATGGGACTGTGCTGGTTGGTTCAGCCACACACTCTCCTGTCCCAGCCAGATCTAACTGGTATTAACCATGACCTTGGACAAGTTATTTAATCCATGGAAGCTCCATTTTCCTCATTAGTAAGAAAGTGTTTGTAGGAGTTAAAGAGGGTAATTAAAAAGCATTAGTAGAGTGCCTTGCCTAGATTAGGTAGTCAATGAATGTAAGCCGTTATTTTTTGTTGTTAGTTAAACCCATAGAACTGAAAATTTACTGTAGGTCAGTAGCATCTTGTATTAAAGGCAATACTATGGGACACTGTCACAGTCTATCAAGTGAGAGAGGAAATCTACCCACCTTTTGGAGCAGTGGTTCTCAGGCGCTAATGCCTGAGAGGGGTGCTACTGGCATCTAGTGGGTAGAGGACAGGGATAGATGTTGCTAAACATCCTACAACTTACAGAATAGCTCCCAACCCCCAAAACACATACACAGAAAATTATCAGGTCAGAATATGAGTAGGGCCCAAGGTGAGAAGCCCTAAATTAGAAGCTTTGGGTTGCTTGCAACTTACACTGATTGATGGTCAGGTTCTAGTGTATGTATGATGTAAAGAGAAACTACAAATGCCATCCAGTTGCCTGCCTCCCAGCCAGCAGCATCATCGTCATCCAGGAAGTTATTAGAAATGCAGATTCTCAGGCTCCATCTCAGTCCTGCTGAATCAGAATCCCTGGAGGTGGAGCCCAAAAATCTATGGTTTAACAAGCCCTTCAGCAGATGCTGAGATGCTAATATACTATAAAGGCTGAGAAGCCTGCTCAGCTGACATTTTCCTGGTTACCGTTTCCTGCACATCCCAGGCCTGAGCAGCAGGTGGCAGCAAAGCCCATAACGATGTTGTAATTCCTGCAAGAAACTTGTGCTTTTGCCAAATCTGTTGGTAAGAGTTGGGCGCCAAAGTGTTTTCACACTAGATCACAGTTAATAATGCCAGCTTTCTCATTTCAGGGAAGTCAGAGGGGAAATGGTTCATAGTCATCCTAAGGTCCCTTCTTAGTCACATAGTGCTTCCAGGGCTTTGAAATTGTCCAGTTCTAACGTCTGTTACAAAGGCATCTTCTCCAACAGAGAATTTAGTGAGTAATCCGGTTTGGACTGTTCTCCTAAAATACTTCTCACCCTGTAAAATCCCAAAGCCAAGAGAGTAAATCATTTCTGCTGTCCTCAGGCAACTTTGTGCCAAGTATTCAACTCATCACCCATCTGAAAGGACCCTTGGTCCTTCCTCATGGACCAGATCTAGTGAATGATGAGCATCTCAAGTTTCCAGGGATCTTTTGTCTGGCAGAAAAAAACTAAATTTGTTCAACAACCTTTGTTAAGGGTAAAAGTGAGCAAATTTCAGTTCAGGTAATTTTCCATTTGTGCCACAAGGGGGCACCCTCCACACCGTCGTAGGCATTTATAGTCTGGATTAAGGCCCTGAAAAAGGAAGATTGAGTGACCTGCTAGGCAGGGAAGAGTGGAGCAAGGAGCAGTTACTTTTCTTCCATCAAGTAGCTGAATGATGTGGCTTCAGAGTTAGACTTCAGTCCTGGACTCTGGGCTTCCCTGGTGACTCAGACAGTAAAGAATCTGCCTGCAATGCTGGAGACCTGAGTTTGATCCCTGCGTTGGGAAAATGCTCTGGAGAAGGGAATGGCTACCCACTCCAGTACTCTCGCCTGGAGAATTCCGTGAACAGAGTAGCCGAGCCGGCTACAGTTCATGGGGTCGCAAAGAGTCAGATGAGACTTAACGACTAACACCACACAACCTTGGACTGTAGAGCTAGGTTTCTCAAAAGTGTGATCCTTGGTCCAACTACCTGGGAAGTAGTTGGAAAAGCAAGCTCTTGGCCCCACCTCAGATAGCTGCATCTGACGCCTTGGAGGCGGGGCAGCCATCTCTCTTAATAAGCAGCCCCCACTCTCCCCCAAGGTGATTGCTCTGCAGGCTTTAGCTTGAGCACCACGGCTCTCCAGTCCAAAGCATCTCCCTGGTTATTGGCTGGGAGGCAAAACCACCTTCCTATCTGATCTCATCACACTTCTGCCAGGAAGTGAAATCTAAGAGCCCACCTTCTTGATGCCCAACATCTTCTTCAGGTCACTTACCTGAGAACACCTGAGGATACTGAGGTCTGTCACTGTGCATGAACCTGTGGAATCTCTGGCTCTGGGAGATACAAAGGAGTGCTGAGTTGGACGTCTGTCCTCATGGAGCTTCCACTCTTCCTGTAGAAGATAGGATTGCCACAGAAAACCAAAGACCGAGGGAGTCCCGAAGGGTGTGGTTCTGGCTACAGGGGGAAGCAGCATGGAAGCTCCCTATACGCCAAATTCCCTTCCTGACCTTGGGCTTCCTTTCTTTCCCAGTGCTGCTGCAGCCCCTCCCCTTCTCCTTTCTGTGCAACTGACCCCGCCGGGTTAGCCCTGTTTTCTCTTCCTTTTCCCCTAACCTCTCACAGCTCTTGTCTTATTTCTCCCACCCCATTCTGGTTTTGTTTAAAATCACAAAAGTTCAGGGCCAGGGCCAGCAGGGGTGGGGACCCCAGGGGGGCAGGGGGAAAGGAGAGAGCAGAGTGGACAAAGGCAGGTTTCCTTTGGGGTAAAGCCCAAGAACCTCTGACTGCACTGGAATCCTGGTTGCTCCTGCCCATCACGCCATGCAAGTCTGGGGGATTGAGAGCACCCCAGGCTGCAGAGTGTGGGAGAAGTGGCTGTACCTGAGCTTAGCTTTGGCAGGTGAGCAGAAGGGAGGGAGGGGCCATGCCAGCCCCGTAGCAGGGAGGAGCTGAGGTGTGATGGGGAGTCATGAGAAGTAAGACCGGATGGGTCTCCAAATTGAGAAGATGACAAAGTTTGACTTCGATGATGGAGGTACTAGAGAGCTATACTAGATTTTTGAACAGAGGAGAACTGTGCATAATAATGAACTGTATTGGTATTGAGAAGGTATCATACATGACAGGGGGTGCAAACTCAAATACCTATAATTTGAAGCAGGCCAAGTAAGAAGCAGTGGGCATGGAAGGTGCTGGGGAAGCTAGAGAGCTGATGCCTGCCAAAATGAGCAGTTAGTATACAAATCCAGACAGTTACTGCCATGGAGAGATAGAAGCCCATAGCAGCCAACTCTTCTAGTTTCTCAAGAGAAGTCAGAACTCTGGATTTTTTCCTTAATATGAAGTTCCTTCAGTATTAAATATGGCTAATTAAAAATGTAAAAATCTGGGCCTCTTGTTGGCCAGTTCTCACATGCATTTTTGGGTCTGACCTGGGGGTTTGTACCATAGTCTCAAAATAATATACTGTTTCTTCCTCCCTCAGTCTTTTGTTATCAAATCCATCCATTATGAACAAAAAATAAATACAACATTCATCTATAAGTGGGACTATCTCATTGATCACCCCACAATCCTGTAAGATGAGTTAGTCCCGCTTATGGATGGGACTCGGCCTCAGAGAGGTACAGTCACTGGCTCTGCATCACATAGTTACCAAGTTGGGAGCCAGGATTCAAATTCAGGTGTTCAGATTCCTGAGTCATGCATTTATCCTATGTGTTATGGCCCTTCCTGTATAGTTCTGTTAGCATATTTTTGTCCTGTTTTTCTCTCTTCCAAGCATGAGTGATATTCATGAGGTTATATTTACCATTTTGTATTAAAATACCAGTTCTGCTCTTTCTATTGCTCATACCCTTGGTATATAAAGCATGTGAGTCAGTTCTGGTCAGTTTGACAGACGTTTATTGGAAGCCAATCATGTGCCATGTGGGGAGGTGGACACCAGTCCAACTTTATGAAGTCATTTTAATAGGGGATTCTGAAAAATAGAAGTGCCACCTGTCATGGGATATCATGTTGGGATAAAGTCATCTCCAGTATGCAGCGAGATCACACTGTGGGGTTGTGAATATGGGGAAGGGGTGGGTCAGGAGTGTCTTCCTGAGGTAAAGGTTGTGAGGCTGAGTGTCAGAGAACTCTGAACAACACCAGGGTTCAAGAGACCAACCAGTGGGAGAGCCACAGGGTGGAGGGAAGATCAGGAGAGTGGTGACAAGGCATCAGGAGGAGTGAGGAGAATCTACTTGGGAGGGCTAATAGATGGGAAGGAGGGCCAGTGTCAGAGTGTGTAAGGTGGATAGGCTGAGGGGACACTGCATAAGAATAAAGGTTTGTAGTATGAATAGATCAGTGAATCCATGGAAAGGCACGAAGAGGACATTGCCTCAGCTCAGCCTGGCACACAGGAAGGGCTGACTGCCTAGGAGTCTGTTCTGTATCTCTTTCATTTAAAAAAATTTTATTTACTTATATATTTATTTAACCGTACAGGGTTTCAGTTGCAGCACTCGGAATCTTCGATCTTTTGTTTTGGCATGTAGAATCTTTAGTTGCAACATGTGGGATTTAGTTCCCTGACCAGGCCCAGGCCCCCTGCAATGGGGGTTCAGAGTCTAAGCCACTGGACCACCTGGGAAGTCCCTGCTCTATGTCTTATTGTTTGTGGCATCTTAGGCAGTCACCTCTTTGATCCTCAATGTCCTCATCTGTAAAATGGGATCTCTCACTCATATGGTTTGATGAGAATTGTATGAGATGGACGTGCCAACCCTAGACCAGTGCCTGGCCCAGGGCAATCACTTAGACAGTGTGAGTTGTGATTATCATAGTTGGCGCTTGGTAAATGTTTGTTGAATGAATGGGAGAGAACAATGGCTTAAGCAGCCCCAGTGATACCCACTAGAGGTGGGAGATCAGGAGAGGAGCTAAGCTTAAGACTAGCCCCATGATTCCATTGTCTTTGACTGGAAAATGGGAGTTACATTCATCAGAATGAGACTTCAGCTTTATCATAAACTACAAATGAAGCCATCTGGTCTCCCTGAGAAGCATCCCACCTGGACAGGCAAGTCTGACCACAAGTTCTGCAGTTGAACTGGCCATAATTGGGTGCTGAGGCTGCTGATTTTCCCCAGTGCACTTGTCTGCATGCAGGCATATCTAGCATTCCTGAAGGTTACATCATTCCCGCCAGGTGCGGCTAGCCCCTCTGACAGAGCATGTTCTCCCGGGCAGTTGCAGCAACCTGGCACCTGGCATGGAAGAGCCCAACTAGTGCTCATATGCAGCTGTTCAGGATGTGTGCCAGTTTCGCTGACTCTGGATGATGGGCGGATACAGCTATCGCCACTGCCTCCGTTGCTCTTGAATACAGTGGCGCGGCCAGTCTCCCAGTCAGGTGGGTGACTCTAAGTGGCCACTTTCACCCCGGGGATTTCTACAAGACCCAGGAAAAGAGAGAAAAGCTCTGTAAAATGGTTACACTCATACTTCCCATTTCTGTAGTCAGTTGTGTTAAAGATCTCAATGACTGGGGCACATCGGAGTTTTTCTTCAGAGATTCTATGCTGACAAGTATTGTACCGTGATTTTCAGGTGGTGCTGGGTGCCCACACCAGAGGAAGGGTCTCAAAGATGAAAGTCTGTCTGCTTTTTTCTGAACGAAGTACGTCCTGTGGCAGTGGATCCCCGCCTTAGAGTGAGCTGGATTCCTCTGTGGAGAAGAACAGACATAGCACCACAAGTTCTGAATTGGTAGGTGAGTAGCCAGACCCGGACACTGGGATCATTAACCACAGTGTGGTCCATAGGCTGCCTACATTGTCTCTTGGGTACTTGTTGAAAAATACAGGTTCCTTGTTCCCACCCCAGACTCACTAAATAGACTGGGTACGATGGCTTACTGTTTAACAGGTGACTTTAACCACAGATCTCTCAGCAATTTGAACACATTTTCATTGAAAACTGCTACGTAAAAGATGCTAATGTACCAGGACACTCAGGAAGCCATTGCTTAACAACAGTGAAGTTTGAATTTCTGTCCCATAGACCCCATTTTTTTTCCTGACTCAACTAGACTTCCCTCAGCAACTGAGGGGAAGTGTTGATAACAGAACACAAAGAAGCAGAGAAAGAAAGGAGATATAATCTGAGGCTATATTGAGTCTAAGGCCAAGAAATTATGATGGAAAAACACCATAGCTTCTCACCTGGCCTTTGGGGGGCAAAGGAGAGTGTGTGAGAACCATCAGAAACTGTCCACATCACCCAGTTCTTTTTTTTTTTAAATAAGTAGTCTTATATTTTGCTTTATTTTTATTTTTTAATTTTATTGGCATATAGTTGATTTACAGTGTTGTGTTAGCTTCAGGTGTACAGCAAAGTGATTCAGTATACATATATTCATTCTCTTTTAGATTCTTTTCTCATGTAGGTTATCTCAAAACACTCAGTGGAGTTCCTTGTGCTATACAGTACATCCTTGTTGATTATCTGTCTTATATAAAGTAGAGTGTGTGCATTCATCCCAAGTTCCTGATTTATCCCTCACCTCCTCATTTCCCCTTTGGTAACTATAAGGTTGTTTTCAATATCTGTTAAGTCTGTTTCTGTTTGTAAATAAGTTCATTTGTATCATTTTAAAAAATTAGATTCCACATATGGGTGATACATTTGTCTTCTCTGACTTTCCTTAATATGAAGTGAAGTGAACTCCAGGTCCATCCATGTAGCCACAAGTGCCGTTCTCTCTTTCTTTTTAATGGCTGAGTAATATTCCGTTATATATACGTACCACATCATCTTCATCTATTCCTATGTCAGTGAACATTTAGATTGCTTCCATGTCTTGGCTATTGCAAACAATGATGCTATGAATATTGGCATGCATGTATCTTTGCAGATTATGGCTTTCTCTGGTTATTTGTTATATGCCCAGAGGTGGGATTGCTAGACCATATGGTAGCCCTATTTTTAGTTTTTTAAGGAACTTCCATACTATTCTCCATAGTGGTTTTACCAATTTGCATTCCCACCAACAGTGTAGAAGGGTTCCCTTTTCTCTACACTCTCTCCAGTACTTATCATTTATGAACTTTTTGATGATGGCCATTCTACCTGGTGTGAATACCACTCAATTCTTTGATGAAAGGGCTCATGGTAGTTTGCAACCTCCTTTGGGAGAAGAAGCTGCTGCTGCTTTCAGACCTGAGTGGCTTTTACCTCTGCCACAGGCTGGGGGCAGGACTGTGTGAACAGAGCAATTGGGAACTTGGATACCAGAGGTCAGAGCACTGTCCCTGGCCTTAGCCTGCAAGATCCAACTCCCAGGGAACAGAGGGGCACAGGCCAAGTGTCTGTGCAGTGGCTGGGGAACCTTTACCCCTGTGTTTCCTGTCCCTGTGGTCAGTCTGAGCCCTATGAGTGTGACAGCCAGTGCAGGATGTTCTCTAGGAACCCAGTCAGCCAGACAATGTGCACTCTGTCCCCATGTTTCCTGGCACCTAGACACTTAACTCAGAAATTGCCCTTGCACCCTTTGGGGGTGGGCAGATTTAAGAGCTCTCCTTTCAACTTTAGCCTGACATCTCATAAGCTGAGAAGATGCACTTTTCTATCCGAAAGTGCAGTTTTTCCGCACTCTTTGACCATCAGGCCTTCAAAAGAGTATCTTTTCTTCTGCTGAAGCTGATGGTCCCTGGGAGAATTCACTGAACTTCAGAAGAATTCCCCCAGAAATTCCTGTGACCAGGGGACCCCATGTCCAGCGATTTGGACTGGGACCACTCCAGTGTCCTTTCCCACTCCCAAGACAACCAGAGATCAAACAGCCATCCTAGAAGGCCGGAAACTGGAGAAATATTTTAAATGTGTTCTCAAGTTCATTGCGTTATACTCAATGCCATTTCTGAAACTAAGGCAGCTTGCCAATGCACACAGTATATCTCAGTAAAAGAAATAAAAGCAAAGGGAAAACAGGATGGGAAACAGACAAAACCAGGTTCTTGCATATATGCTTGAGTAGCCTTAGTAAAGACAGCACACAGATGGGTTCTGAGCTTTCTAACAAGAAAAGTGATCAGTCTTAAAGGTGACTCAGATATCCTTAATTCTTTCACCCTTTCTTTTGTTAAAAGATCCCCTGGAGGAGGGCATGGCAACCCAGTCCAGTATTCTTGCCTGGAGAATCCCTATGGACCAAGGAGCCCGGCAGGCTACAGGCCATGGGGTCGCAAAGAGCTGGACACGACTGAGCGACCAAGCACAGCGCACAGCACACACTTTACTGAACTTCTGTCTGCCAGGCACTGCCGCCGGCCCTGAAGATAGAGCCATAGGAACAAAACCAGTCTTCAAGGAGCGTACTTGCCAGTTGAGAGAACTAAACAATATCCAAGGAAACAATGAAACGTGATAATGTATCAGGTGCTGCTAAGTACTAAAAGATAGGAAACTATGTAATGAGGTCTAGTTAAAGAGAATAGTTAGGAAGGTCCTCTTAAGGAGTGATGTTTGAGAGGTAACCTGAAGAGTGAGGAAGAGAGTCACGCAGATGTAGGGAGAGAAGGTCTGGGGCAGAGAGGGCAGTGTATGCAAAGGCCATGAAAGGACAGTGGTGTGTCTGAGGAACCTCTGAGCCATCAGTGGGGCTGGAGCACGGTGAGGGGGGGAGTAGGACTTGCAAGACGCCCTGGGGAGTGGTGCGGCCTGGTGGCCCGGGGAGGTGATGAAGGCAGAAGGAGAATGGGATGTTCCAGGCCGCGTGAGGACTGAGACTCTTACTCTGAGTGAAATGGGCAGCAAATGAGAGTGTTGAGCAGAAAACTGATATGATTCTAGAAGATCCCTTGGGCTGCTGTGTAAAAAATGGGTGGCAGAGGGATGTTTTGCTAGTTGGCTAGGACTGCCATAATAAAATACCACAGACTAGGTGGCTTAGAAAAGAAATGCAAAAAAGCAAAATGGCTCTCTGGGGAGGCCTTACAAATAGCTGTGAAAAGAGAGAAGCAAAAAAGCAAAGGAGAAAAGGAAGGATATAAGCATCTGAATGCAGAGTTCCAAAGAATAGCAAGGAGAGATAAGAAAGCCTTCCTCAGCGATCAATGCAAAGAAACAGAGGAAAGCAACAGAATGGGAAAGACTAGAGATCTCTTCAAGAAAATTAGAGCTACCAAGGGAACATTTCATGCAAAGATGGGCTCGATAAAGGACAGAAATGCTATGGACCTAACAGAAGTAGAAGATATTAAGAAGAGGTGGCAAGAAAACACAGAAGAACTGTACAAAAAAGATCTTCATGACCCAGATAATCATGATGGTGTGATCACTCACCTAGAGCCAGACATCTTGGAATGTGAAGTCAAGTGGGCCTTAGAAAGCATCACTACGAACAAAGCTAGTGGAGGTGATGGAATTCCAGTTGAGCTATTTCAAATCCTGAAAGATGATGCTGTCAAAGTGCTGCACTCAATATGCCAGCAAATTTGGAAAACTCAGCAGTGGCCACAGGACTGGAAAAGGTCAGTTTTCATTCCAGTCTCAAAGAAAGGCAATGCCAAAGAATGCTCAAACTACCACACAATTGCACTCATCTCACACGCTAGTAAAGTAATGTTCAAAATTCTCCAAGCCAGGCTTCAGCAATATGTAAACTGTGAACTTCCAGATGTTCAAGCTGGTTTCAGAAAAGGCAGAGGAACCAGAGATCAAATTGCCAGCATCCGCTGGATCATTGAAAAAGCAAAAGAGTTCCAGAAAAACATCTATTTCTGCTTTATTGACTATGCCAAAGCCTTTGACTGTGTGGATCACAATAAACTCTGGAAAATTCTGAAGGAGATGGGAATACCAGACCACCTGACCTGCCTCTTGAGAAATCTGTATGCAGGTCAGGAAGCAACAGTTAGAACTGGACATGGAACAACAGACTGGTTCCAAATAGGAACAGGAGTACGTCAAGGCTGTATATTGTCACCCTGCTTATTTAGCTTATATGCAGAGTACATCATGAGAAACGCTGGGCTGGAAGAAGCACAAGCTGGAATCAAGATTGCCAGGAGAAGTATCAATAACCTCAGATATGCAGATGACACCACCCTTATGGCAGAAAGTGAAGAGGAACTAAAGAGCCTCTTGATGAAAGTGAAAGAGGAGAGTGAAAAAGTTGACTTAAAGCTCAACATTCAGAAAACGAAGATCATGGCATCTGGTCCCATCACTTCATGGGAAATAGATGGGGAAACAGTGGAAACAGTGTCAGACTTCATTTTGGGGGGCTTCAAAATCACTGTAGATGGTGATTGCAGCCATGAAATTGAAAGTCGCTTACTCTGTGGAAGGAAAGTTATGACCAACCTAGATAGCATATTCAAAAGCAGAGACGTTACTTTGCCAACAAAGGTCCGTCTAGCCAAAATAGTCTGTCTAGGCTATGGTTTTTCCAGTGGTAATGTATGGATGTGAGAGTTGGACTGTGAAGAAAGCTGAGCACTGAAGAATTGATGCTTTTGAACTGTGGTGTTGGAGAAGACTCTTGAGAGTCCCTTAGACTGCAAGGAGAGCCAACCAGTTCATTCTAAAGGAGATCAGTCCTGGGTATTCATTGGAAGGACTGATGCTAAAGCTGAAACTTCAATACTTTGGCCACCTCATGCGAAGAGTTGACTCATTGGAAAAGACCCTGATGCTGGGAGGGATTGGAGCAGGAGGAGAAGGGGACAACAGAGGATGAGATGGCTGGACGGCATCACCGATTCGATGGAAGTGAGTTTGAGTGAACTCTGGGAGTTGGTGATGGACAGGGAGGTCTGGCGTGCTGCAATTCATGGGGTCGCAAAGAGTCGGACACGACTTAGCGACTGAAGTGAACTGAGGTGGCTTAAGCCAGTGGTCCCCCACCTTTTTGGCACCAGGGACCAGTCTCATGGAAGACAATTGTTCTACTGACCTTGATGAGGAGGGGGAGCGGGGAGGGAGGGGAATGGTTGGTCTCGGAATGATTCAAGCACATCACATTTATTGTGCACTTTATTTCTATTACTATTACATCAGCCCTCACCTGATGGATCATCAGAAATTAGATCCTGGAGGTTGGGGACCCCTAACTTAAGCAACAGAAATGTATTTCTCCAGTTCTGGAGGCTGGAAGTCCAAGATCAACATGTTGGCAGGTGTAATTTCTTCAGTGACCTCCCTTCTTGGGGTGCAGACCGCCTTCTCCATGCATCCTCATGTGATTTTCCTCTGTTCTTGTGTATCCCTGGTGTCTCTCTGAGGGTCCCCATTTCCTTCTCTTGCACAGACACGGCTCAGATTGGATTAGGGCCCACCCTCACGTACTCATTTGAACTTAATCATCTCTTTCAGGGGCCTGTCTCCAAATATATCCCAATTCTGAGGTACTAGGGGGTTATAGCTTCAACACATGAATTTGGAGGGAACACAGTTCAGCTCAAAGGGTAGAATTGGAGAGACTACTTAAGGGGCTAGCAAGAGATGATGGTACCTTGGACTAGAGTGATAGATGTGAAAGTGGAGTAGTCAGCTTCTACAAGTATCTTAAAGGTAGCATAGGGTTCACTGATGTATTGAATGGAGGGTATAAAGAAGGACAAGAGACAAGAGTCACGGATGGCTCCAAATTTTTTGGCCTGGGCAATTGAAAGCAAGAGGTTGGCATTTACTGAGTTGGAGAAAAGTCTAGAAGGAACAAATTTGGGGAGATGCTGAGAATTCAGTTTGGGATATGTTAAGTTTGAGGTTCCTGCTAAGTATCCAGGCTGAAATGTCAAGTACTGAGTAGGACACACCAGTCTGGAGTTTAGGGGAGAGGTGACGGTTTCTCTGGTTTAGGGGAGACACCTGAGTTTCTATGGTTTCTTTCTCTTTTATATTAATAACAGCTTTATTGAGAGCTAATTCACATACTGTAAAATTCACCTTTCTGAAGTGTGTGGTTTGGTGGATTTTAATATATTCACATGATTGTGTAACCATCAGCACTATCTAATTTCAGGAAATTTCATCACCCCCAGAAGAAACCCCATACCTATTAGCCATCACTCCTCTGCCCCCTCGAGCTCTTGGCAATCAGTGATCTACTTCCTCTCTCTACAGATTTACCTGTACTGGACACTTCATAAAAATGGAATCATATAATATGTGGCCTTTTGTGTCTGGCTTCTTTCACTGAACGTAATGTTTTCACAGTACATCCATCAGAGTCAGTACTTGATTATTATGGCTTAATAATATTCTTGTGTATGGATATGCCAAAATTTGTTTGTCCCTTTATCAATTAATGGATAATTGGGTTGTTTCCACTTTTTAGCTATTATGAACAATGCTACTATGAACATTCATGTACAAGTCTTTGTGTGAACACATGTTTTCAGTTCTCTTGAGTATTTACTTAGGAGTAGAATGCCAGGTCATAGGGTAACTCTATGTTTAACTAAAATTGTTTTCTAAAGCAGCTAAACTGTTTCACCATTTTACATTCCTACCAACAATGTGTGAGGATTACAATGTCTCCAGATAATAATCCTTGTTGTTGTCTGTCTTTCTGATTACAGCTATCCTAGTGGGCATGAAGTGGTATCTCCTTGAGTTTTGATTTGCATTTCCCGGAAGATTAATGATGTTGAGCTTTTGTAATGTGCTTATTGACCACTTGTGTATCATCTAAAAAAAATATCTATTTAAATTTCCTGCCGATTTTTAATTGGGTTATTTGTCCTTTTATTTTTGGGTTTTGAGAATTCCTTGTGTAATCTGGATAGAACTCTGTCTCTGAAATATGATTTATAAATATTATTCTCTATTCTGTGGGTTGTCTTTTCCTTTCTTGATGATGTTCTTTGAAGGATAAAGTTTTTACTTTTGATGAACTAGCATATACATTGACAGTCATCACCTTATAGTTGTTATTTTAAGCCACAAGACTCCATGATATCCTCCAGGAAGTTAGTTTAATAAGGAATGGAAGTATCCAAGGACTTGCCCATCATTCACAGGTCCAAGATGTGAGAAGACACCAGCAGAGGAGACTAAGAAGGACACCGCTTCTACTTTCTCTCTTCTCTCAGTTTTGGGATGTTCATTACTTTCCAAGGTGACAAGAGAAAATTTAGAATCATTGTTCATTAATTAGGCAGTGCCTCAATTCTCTCCTTCAAGGCCATGCAAACCCCAGGGGCCTCTCCCAGTCTTTTTCTTTCATGACACTTATCAGATGATCTGATGGACTGAGCTCATAAATCTCTATATATTCTTACCTCTTATTACTTTTGCTTTCACACAGAATGGGTCCACATGCATCACTTACAGCGACACCTATTGAGAAGATTTTCTATCTCCATCTCATCAATTAAAGGCCACCCTTGAATTTGGCTATATTGCAGCCACCATCAGGCAATGGCACCCCACTCCAGTACTCTTGCCTGGAAAATCCCATGGATGGAGGAGCCTGGTAGGCTTCAAAACCATGGAGTTGCTAGGAGTTGGATACGACTGAGCGACTTCACTTTCACTTTTCACTTTCATGCGTTGGAGAAGGAAATGGCAACCCACTCCAGTGTTCTTGCCTGGAGAATCCCAGGGACGGGGGAGCCTGGTGGGCTGCCATCTATGGGGTGGCACAGAGTTGGACACGACTGAAGCGACTTAGCAGCAGCAGCAGCAGCAGCAGCATCCATTTTCGCCTTGCACCTGGCAGCCAGGCCAACTCATCTGTAAAGCCAGCAAGGGCTTCTTCCTCTGCTTATAGCTGGTCTTAAGGACCCTAACATGGCATTGGTGTAAGCTGGGCAAGGGATGTTTGTGCAACTGCAGTAAGTGACCTGGGAGTCTGGACTGTCCATCCATACAACCTGGTCCCAGACACACCATTTCCAACTCAACACCACACTGTTGCTGGGCCCACCCAACTCTGTGACTCGGTGGGTCTGACAGACACCAGCTCATAATAGGCAGCTACAGACTGTCTCTACTGGTACCAGGCAACACAGCATGAGCTGTTTCTCTAAAGGTGTGTGCTTGTCTGCTGTAGATTGCTTGACCCTGCTTTAGAATCCGAGATTCTTGATTCATCATGATTCTTCCACTGGGTCTGTCAGTAATTTTCCTTTTACTTTAGAGGCGATGTTCTGGTATACATCTGACCACTGGACACCTAAAGACTTCACAGTGGCTTTGGCTGGTCATTGAATCTTCGCAGCATTCATGTCCTACCCTGTACAGTGTACTTGTCTTACTGAGGTCTCCACTGTTCTGCTCATCGTGCTCTTGCTCTTCCTATCTGACCAGTCTGATGCCATCAGTGTAATGTTCCATGGAGTGTCCAGGTGGCTCAGATCTCTGTGGACTGTACTATTACAGAAGGTGAGAGAGTTAAAAGAGCAGAGAAACAAAACTAAATAAAGGTCAGTTTCACAGTAATGTGAACTGTTTCTCATTTTCTTTCCTAACCAAAATAGAAAAGGCATTTACCAAATTAAGAGCCACATACCATGTACTTTGCTGCTGCTGCTGCTGCTGCTGCTGCTGCTGCTGCTGCTGCTGCTGCTGCTGCTAAGTCGCTTCAGTCATGTCCGACTCTGTGCGACCCCATAGATGTCAGCCCACCAGGCTCCCCCGGCTGTGGGATTCTCCAGGCAAGAACACTGGAGTGGGGTGCCATTGCCATGTACTTTAGGCCTTATTAATCTTCTAGAGCAAAAATACCCCATGCAGCACTGCAGCTGCAATCAGGGGCACTAACTGAATTGTGACAGTCTTCAGTCGTTCTCCAGATACATTTGCTGTCTGCTGGATTCTAATTGACAAATTAAGTGACGATACAAGAGGAACCACCATCCCTGTCCTTTAAGCTTTTCATGGTGATATTAATTTTTTCCATCCCTCCAGGATATAGTATTTTTTATTTACATTCTTGGCCAGGAAGGAGGGGGCACCTTCCGAGGTTTCCATTTGACCTTCTCCACTATGATAACGCCTATGCCAAAGGCCAAGGACCCAGTGCAGGTATTATACCAACTGCTGAACTTATCAATCCCAATTTTACACTCAGGGATGGTGGAAATGATCACCTGGTGGTTTCACAAGCCACCATGAGCCAGATGTTAGCCATGATTTCATTTATAACCTGATCCCTACAAGCCCCTGCTCTGAGGCAGACCATGATAATGATTTGTGTCTCTGGCTATCAGTGTCACCCCACATCTGCCCAAGGGTCTCTTCAGTATCGGGACATTCCCATTTTCTTAGTGTTCAGTGACCTGAGTAATGCTCTAGTGCATACTTGCCATGGAGTGGCTAGGTCATTTCTGTCAAGGACCCATCTGCCTCTTCAATCAGCAGATTCTGGATCTGAGAGTGGACTTGATCCAGAAACCGAGTGAGGGACCACGACTCTTTCTGGGAAGGAATGCCTTGCTCCATCAGCCATCTCCACAGCCCCCTGCAGGTCAGTCTCCCTTGGCTGCCCCTCCACACTTGACAGCTGTTACTGTGAAGGCAGCAGAGCTGGCTTCTGATGATTGACATTTGGCTTATGTTACTTGAGAATGACGAGTCATGCCTATGGGTACTAGCAAGCCTAGCTCTGTGACTAGCCCTCTGGCCTGCAGAGGAAAGCTGCCACTAAACTTCTTACTGCCATGTAAGTTAATAAGGTCCTGATGGTCTTAGTTAATAATGTGTCCCCTGGGCTTTCTCATGGAACAGGGTCCTGTGATCCCCTGGCCACACGTAATGGATCCACTCCAGCATTCAGCTTCTTCATTCCTCCCTCGCCTGTCTTTGAGAAAAAATCAGGCATTTCCCCTTTGTCCTTCCTGGCTCATCACTGTTTAGGCTTCTGAGAGCTATTGGATTTCTCGTCTATTACTATAGACCAAATCCCCTAAAACTTGCTGGTTTCAAACAACAAACATACATTATTTCACAGCTGTTGTGGGTCAGGTCGGAAGTGGTTTAGCTTAGGGACTGTCATCAGATCGCAGTCAAGGCATCAGCCAGGTACACATCATCTTGTCACGCGAGTGTATGTCCCTCGGTTCTTTGTCTCATCACAACAAAGATTTGGAGTGACGGACATTAAAGCCCCCTCGGTGTATCACAGCTCTTGGGGGTCTTGCATAGACCGTGTTATAGCTCTCAGGTCTCAAAAGGACCATGATATAGCTCTTAGACAAATCAGTGTTACAGCTCTATTTTATTTAGAAGATAGCAGGAAAATCCATCTTCGAGGCGTGAGGGAAGTTAATACCAAACTAGATCTAATACCAAGTTAGATCCAAAGACGCGAAGAGAAGAGTGCCCCAGCGCGTGGGAGAGAGAGAGAGAAAGAGCTAGCTTTGGCTCCTCTTTTTATATGTTCATCTCTCCCTGGGCCTGTCCTATGAAAACTGGGCCATCCAGGAGCGTTGTTTGTTTCACCTGAGGTCCTCACTCCGGTCCTCAGACCTTCCTTTGTTCTATTTTCGCGGGCTTTTCCCTTCCTTGTCTTTTAGCCACCGCTATTTTGGACTCCTTTTCCCTATTCTACCAGCTAACAATCTGAAGCCGTGCTTGGACTGGAGGGGTTGCTTCCAAGAAGGCTTGCTCACCTGGCTGGCAGTTGGTCCTGGCTGGGATGCCTCGGTTCTCTTCCATGTGGCCTTGCATCCTCCAGGACTTCTCTTCCCCATATGACCTCTCTAGTCTGGATTTCTTTACATGGTGGCTGGACTGTGAGAGAAAAAGGAAGTGTGCATTCAAAAAAAGAAAAAGAACCTCAGAAACAGAGAGAGAGAACCTGAAGTAGAGAGAGAGAGAGCCCAAAACTTAAGCAAGCCTAATCATGGAAGTGCCATCTCATCACTTCTGCTGTGTTCTTCTTCATAGAAGTAAGTCATAAGTCCAGCCTACAGTTAGTGGGAATGGATTACACATGGGCATGAGTACTAGGAGGACCATCTTGGAGAATGCCTACATAGCTACCATAGCAGCAAATTGGCCTTGGACCCTGGGATCCTGGACAGGGTATTAACTTCCATGTATCAGGAAAATCCCTCCAAGTCAGAGTATTTTGGGTAGTGTATTCTTACCTTTGATCAAGAACCCTCAAAGCAAATCCCTGAGGTCTTCAGCTCCTGCTGACACATGTTTCGCTAATTCTTATAGCTCTCATTGTATGGCCCCTTTCCTCCCTTTTCAGGCCTAGCACATGCTGGAATTTAATCCTTACTAGTGGAAGGTGAGAGCAATTCTCAAGAGGGCTTGTCAGGGGAGAAACCTGTGCAGGACCATCCTGCGTGGGCAAGTACTCTTACTAGAAAGAGGTGGGCTACTAGAAAGAGGAGGCCTCCCGGGGAAGCAGGGTGTTGCCATAGATATGAAGAAGCCTGGAGCATCTGTCCAGGTGTCCCCATCCCCCATTTCAGGGACCAGATTTTCCAGCCAGGGTTTGACCTTAGCACAATAGCTGGTCTAGGCTGGGTTTTTGAATGCCTCTGGAACTCTGAAACTCAAACAATCAAGTCCTCTTCAGTCCTCAGCTCTGTTAGCTTTTCTACTGTAGGAAATGAGGGCCTTTTTGTAAACTACCAAATAAACCCTGTGACTCTCACGCTTAGCCTTTAACTGTTGGTTTAACTATTTGTTAATGACCTTCGGTTCCTCCTCCCTGGCTGGGCTTCAGGACAGCTTAGCAACAACCAGCTAACTCTGAGCTCTTTGTAGACATCATCCCAAACCTGTTCCTCACCCCCAGTATCATTCAAATTCCTCAACCTGACAGGCCGCTGGATGCCTCCCCAGGCCACCACCAATGAAGCATCAGCCATTAGGCCACCAGCTTGTGCCAAGGATTCTCTCTGCCCCCATTCCACTCAGGATGATGTCCTCAGTCTTCCTGGTGGTAAACAAGGCAGGTCCCAAGCCTCACCTTTCTGCCTGCCTTCTCCAACTGTTCCTGTGCTAGTTTGGATTCTCGGAGAAGCAGATGTGATGAAGTGTGAGAGATTATTTGTGGAAAAGGGAGGGAGCAGGATTGGACAGGGAGGGTCTTCAGACTGTTCTGCTGTTCTGATAGCTGTTTAAGGAAACCTTGGGAAGGATGATTGAGAAAGAGACTCAGACCACACTGTAGTTCTAAGAAAGCTTCAGTCAGACAATGAAGAGTACTTCAGCTGGAGTTAGAGGAGTCATGTGCTCAGACCTCAGCATTCTCAGTCATTGCTGGGAGCAGCTCTGGAAAGTACCTGGGCACCAACCCCAAAGGATTCAGAGGGGCTGTCAATCAGCTACACACTCCACCCCTTCCCTAGCTTCTGGAAGCAGCAGGAGGACTGAGCAGCCTTGTTTTGCTTGTTTTAATTTTTATTGAAATATAGCTAATTTACAGTATCTTTTAGTTTCAGGTATACAGCAAAGTGAATCAATTACATAAATATATATGTACATATGTCCACTTTTTAAGATTCTTTTCTCATATAGGCCATTACTGAGTAGTGAGTAGAGTTCCCTGTGCTGTGTGGTAGGATACTGAACAGACTTTTGATAGCCTCCAGTCCGCAAGTGTGCTGACTATTGAGAACTCCAGTTTACACAGCTTGTTAACTCACCTGGTGAGAAGATGTAATGACCCTCAACTTCTAAGTATCTGAATTTGAGGCCACTTCTGTTCTAGAAGCTCAGGGCCTCCTGGACTGCCCCCACCTCCCCTCACTGGCCCTGGATGCATACCTGGTCTCAGGGGTAAAAAAACTGGTTGTGTGTGGAATTGTGGAGAGTCAGGCAGAGACAGTGGGGCACATTTGGCATCTTTGGAGAGTCTTCTCTAGGATTTACTGTTCAGGCACAGAAAAGCTGGGATAGAGAAGCCATCTCAACAGCCGAGTGGGTTCCTCAGGCTGTACCCAGAGACTTGCGTTGTGATGTGATGGGTCCCAGCTGTTTGCTGCCCTGCCTTTGTGGCTGAACTTCCACCACTGGAGTCATTCCTTTGTCCAAAACATGATCTTCTCCAGGCTCCTCTTTTTAAACGATATTCTGTATCCACATCCCCATCCTTCTCTCACTTCCCAAGAAGGAAGTGATTAAATCTCAAATGCTCCCATATGAACTCATTTTCCTGGGCCTTTCCTCAGTTCAGGAAAAACCCTGGCAGTGGGGCTGCACTGGAGGTGCAGTGAGGGATGTGGTTAGGGCAGCAGATGGGGAGCCCCCATTTTTTTTCTTTTAATGATATGCTGCATAATAGATTATGATTACTTTGCTGATCCTTGCTAGGAAGGTCAAGTGATCATATTTTTTTTCTATGTGATATTTGCCCACTTCACCTATCTCCGAGTATTCTAGGAAGAGATCTTTGTGTTTTTGAGGCAGGAAAACAGCCTTTAATATCATCCAGTGGGTGGGTGAGGAAAAGCTAAGATCAGGCAGTGTTTCTGTTGCCTTGGGTGCCTCCAGCAGGCGGTGAGGGGGAAGACGACTCAGAGCTGCCTCACTCCACTGCACGGTGTTTGTGTTGTGGCCGCTTCAGGGTGAACATTATTCCAGAACTAAGATGCATCTGAAATGTCCTACTGCTTTCTTATGTTTTAAAAAGTAAAAATGAAATCCAACTCTAAGCCATCAGGTTTTCAGGAAACTCAGTCTCAGGTATTATAACAGAATGCCCAGACATGGGGGAGATGCCTATAGGGGCCTAAGGGGACTGATGCACCTGAAGTCTGCTGACCCTGAACTTGTAGGCCTCTAGAGCACAGAATTTCCAAGCCAGGCTTCATGCCTGTCTTCCTGAGCCCACCATGAAGCTCTCCCCGCTACACTATCCTGTAACTCTCAGGTCTCCACGTGACCCCAGGGAATGTCTCCAAGGCTTCATCACTCACCAACCTGCAGTCCTGCTCCTCCTCTCCCCATCAAAGCCAAGCCCCTCACCCTCCTGGCCCTCTGAGTCCCCTACTATCTGCTCTTCGGCTTGGTAAGACCTTCATAAAAGAGGAGGACAGGATGACTTCAGGCAGCTTCTGCTTATAACTCCACATCACCTATTCCCCCGTGGCAGGGAGGTGGGGACAGGGGAGGGTTTAAAAGGGTGAAATGCACATTTATTCACTTAGTTATTCAAGAAGTCCTGTCTGTGTCAGGTACCACTCTAGTCCCTGAGACTGATTTATGAACAAGTTCCCTCTCTCCAGAGGCTCACATTCTAGTGTGGGGAGGAGGAGTCTGATGATAAGCACATAAGCAAACATAGACGGTGATTTTGCCTGGTGGTGGTAATGTGCTAGAAAGCAATAGAATAGAGAATTGAGCAGGAGAATGAACATTTGGTTGGGTCACTGAGGAAGGCCTCTCTGGGAAGGTGATTTCTGAACTGAGCTTCACTTGCAAAGACGTGGTCGGAGCAATCCAGACAGAGGGAACAGTGCTGCAGTGGAAACGTGCTTGGCCTGCTCGGGAATCATGAGCAAGATGACGGTGCAGAAGCAGTGGGAGGCCAGATGGTGACCTTTCAGGCCATGGCAGGAGAGTGGATTTGATTTGAAGTCCATTGGGAAGCTCTTAGAGCAGATCTGAAGCAGAGCAGTAACATAATCTGATTTATGATTTTAAAAGATAACTTTGGCTGCTGGGCAGAGAACAGTTTATATGGGGGTATAAGTGGGAACAGAAATCATGAAGAGACTGCCTCTGTGGTGCTGGGGAGATGAAGACTCCTGCAATAAAGCAGTGCAAACAGTGCTCTCTGGCCACTGGGGTTGCCTCGGTGTTTTGATATTACAGCTGAAGCAGCCTGGCCTTCTTTTCCCCTTCCAGTAGACATTTTAATTCTACTTCTTCTTATTTCCCTTTTTATTTATGAACAAGCACAAACAGTTTCCTACCAGGTGTTTTAATTTTTGGCCAAACTGTGTAGCATGCAAGATCCTATTTCCTCAACTGGGGATCAAACCCATGTCCCTTGCATTGGAAGGCAGTCTTAACCACTGGACAGCTGGAAAAGTTATCCCTCCTGCCAAGTTATTTTAATTTTTACATTTTAATTTATTTATTTTGGCTGCTCTAAGTCTTTGTTGCTGCACGTGGGCCTTCTCTAGTTGTGGCGAGCGGGTGCTACTCTCTAGTTGCAGCTCCCTGTCTTAGCTTGTGGGATCTTGCCGGACCAGGGATCAAACCCGTGTCCCCTTTATTGGCAGGCAGATTCTTAACCACTGGACCACCAGGGAAGCCTAAGTTATTTTAAATGTTATCCTCTGTCACAGACAGATAAACTTGTGCTGGTGGGTAGGCATGTAATTCTTACAGTGGGCTCTTTCTCTCCTCCATCTTCCGTTCCTGCTTGGTATTTCAGAGCCTTACTCATTCATTCCCCTCTTCTCTCTTCTTTTATTTTCTTACAAGGTGTGGATTTGGTCAAATCTTGCCCCATTTCTGTGTCAATCCTCTTGGTACTGTTAAAATATAAATGGAGTCATATTAAAATTTTAAAGTTTATTTGAGCAAAAATCAATGCAGAGCAGGCAGAGCCCATCCAGAAGTGGTTAGGAGTGCTCCTTTGACAGGGAGTGGGGAAAGACTTACATAGAGAAAATGTGGAAGCAAGGAAAAGAAGTTCTTTGGCTGTAGCTTAAAGGGTAGTTGACTGTTTGTGATCGGCTGCCCTTAGGTTTTGATTTTGTAAGCTTGAGGCACTTCCAGGCTTAGATTTGGTTTGCATTCATATGCTGCCACATCATGGCATTAGAACCACCTCATTTTAATGACTTCCTTGTTTAATTAATTTAACAGTATGCTTTGATGTTTTATGGGGGGCAGGACTTCAAAGACAGTAATAAAGATTGTTACTACAATAAGAATCAGTCCTACTTAGCTGTAATCATACATTACTTGAGCAGTTACTGTATGTCACGCTGTGTGCGAGCTAACTCACTTCAGTTATGTCCTACTCTTTGCGACCCTCTGCACTACAGCCTGTCAGGCTCCTCTGTCCATGGGATTCTCCAGATAGGAATACTGGAGTGGGTTGCTATGCCCTTCTCCAAGGCATCTTCCCGACCCAGGGATCAAACCTGAGTCTCCTGCACCGCAGGCAGATTCTTGACCAACTGAGTCACCAGAGAAGCCCCGGCAGGTTGCAGTCCATAGAGCAGCACACACGTGTCAGGCACCAGGCTAAAAATTTGTTTCACTTAATTTCTCATGGCAACTTGTGAAGTGGTTGTATTATCCCCATTTTACAGAAAAAGAAAAGCTCTGGAAAACTAAGCACATTTCCCCAGGTCTCATGCCAGAGTAAGTAGCAGGGCCAGCATTCAGACTCAGACTGTCTGATGCCAAAGTGCCCTCTTGATTAACCCCCTCACTCCTTCCTGCCTCGTGGTTGGTTGTTTTATGCTTGGCTAACGAACCTGGTTTGAAATTAGAAGAACGTGGAGCTATGTGAGCATACACTACAGTTCCCTTCTCTGCACCTACGTGAAATAAACAACATGCAAATTCAAATTCTAATGCAAATTAGCATCTATTTGTTTTTCAAGTCAACTATTCAAGCATTTTCTGTACCAAGTCAGTGGCTTTCTGGGTCAGATTAGGCCTTGATTGAATGTGATGTTGCTGTCAGTCCAGATTTGTGCTTCCACATGTGTGCAGGTCCCTACAGGCCGCAGAGCACTTAGATGCAGCCCAGCAACGGCTCCTGCCCACTCTACCTTCCCCCCAAGAGCACGGAGCTGGTGCAGCTGCTGAGCCTGTCCTAGCCTAATGACTCTGTTCATTTTCGTGCCTGGCCATTGTTAATGACATTTGTCCATGACACACACACGAACACACACTAAATAGAATTAGGATGTACTGGAAAATGTGACTTCTGTATAGGAAGTTAAAAAAATTAAAAAATTGCCATCTGGATTTTGATTTTAAGTCTTCTTACACAGTAAGGCTGCCTCTCAAGATGGCACATTTTGGGGTCTGCTTGGCAGCATCATTGCAGCTTACTTTCTCTCCATCCTTCCTGCTCCCAGCTGCTGAGTCCAGCTCTATAGCTTGTGGGGTAGGAGATAGGTCAGTGTACACAATATCCAAGGCTGTGCCCTCCTTGTTCTCTGACTGTGACCACAGATGGGCCAGGATTCTTCTCTGTCTCTTTGCTCAGACTTCCATGAAGGCTTGTTTTCTCTTCTTTGAAATCTTAATGAAACCGTCCTCCAGCTAAATCTGGCCCTCATTCTCTCCACAGACAGCCCTTTAATTGTTTCATGTATTTATGAAGGCTGGCACAGCTTCCCCAAGGAAGACAAGTAAGGAGAGGGTAAACATAAATTCTCACTAAAGGCTAACCACTGCTACTACCACTGGTAAAATCCCTGATTCAGTGTCCATGATTGACGGCTGGCACAGCTTCCCCAGGGAAGACAAGTAAGGAGAGGATAAACATAAATTCTCACTAAAGGCTAACCACTGCTACTACCACTGGTTAAATCCCTGATTCAGTGTCCATGATTTCTAAGTCTCTTATATTCTGGAAGAATGCTGGATACAGAATAGATATTTATTAAATAGTAATATAGCTGTATTGATCGCTGAGGAAAGCTTTCTTTTCTCTTCTTGCTATTGTTTGGAACTCAGCATTCAGATGCTTATATCTTTCCTTTTCTCCTTTGCTTTTCACTTCTTTTCTTTTCACAGCTATTTGTAAGGCCTCCCCAGACAGCCATTTTGCTTTTTTGCATTTCTTTTCCATGGGGATTGTCTTGATCCCTGTCTTCTGTACAATGTCACGAACCTCTGTCCATCGTTCGTTCATCAGGCACTCTCTCTATCAGATCTAGGCCCTTAAATCTATTTCTCACTTCCATGGTATAATCATAAGGGATTTGATTTAGGTCATACCTGAATGGTCTAGTGGTTTTCCCTACTTTCTTCAATTTAAGTCTGATTTTGGCAATAAGGAGTTCATGATCTGAGCCACAGTCGGCTCCTGGTCTTGTTTTTGCTGACTGTATAGAGCTTCTCCATCTTTGGCTGCAAAGAATATAATCAATCTGATTTTGGTGTTGACCATCTGGTGATGTCCATGTGTAGAGTCTTCTCTTGTGTTGTTGGAAGAGGGTGTTCGCTATGACCAGTGCATTCTCTTGGCAAAACTCTATTAGCCTTTGCCCTGCTTCATTCTGCATTCCAAGGCCAAATTTGTCTGTTACTTCAGGTGTTTCTTGACTTCCTACTTTTGCATTCCAGTCCCGTATAGTGAAAAGGACATCATTTTTGGGTGTTAGTTCTGAAAGGTCTTGTAGGTCTTCATAGAACCGTTCAACTGCAGCTTCTTCAGTGTTACTGGTGAAAGAGAAGAGTGAAAAAGTTGGCTTAAAGTTCAACATTCAGAAAATGAAGATCATGGCATCTGGTCCCATCACTTCATGGGAAATAGATGGGGAAACAGTAGAAACAGTGTCAAACTTTATTTTTCTGGGCTCCAAAATCACTGCAGATGGTGATTGCAGCCATGAAATTAAAAGACGCTTACTCCTTGGAAGGAAAGTTATGACTAACTTAGATAGCATATTCAAAAGCAGAGACATTACTTTGCCGACTAAGGTCCGTCTAGTCAAGGCTATGGTTTTTCCAGTAGTCATGTATGGATGTGAGAGTCGGACTGTGAAGAAAGCTGAGCACCGAAGAATTGATGCTTTTGAACTGTGGTGTTGGAGAAGACTCTTGAGAGTCCCCTGGACTGCAAGGAGATCCAACCAGTCCATTCTAAAGGAGATCAGTCCTGGGTGTTCTTTGAAAGGAATGATGCTAAAGCTGAAACTCCAGTACTTTGGCCACCTCATGCGAAGAGTTGACTCATTGGAAAAGACTCTGATGCTGGGAGGGATTGGGGGCAGGAGGAGAAGGGGACAACAGAGGATGAGATGGCTGGATGGCATCACCGACTCGATGGACGTGAGTTTGAGTGAACTCCGGGAGATGGTGATGGACAGGGAGGCCTGGCGTGCTGCGATTCATGGGGTCGCAAAGAGTCGGACACGACTGAGCGACTGAACTGAACTGAACTGAACTGAACATACCTGCACTGTTTCTGTGCCACTGCCTGTAAAATACTCATCAGGGTTTCCCAAAGTTCAGTCATTTACTCATTACTTTTGCATATTTTTGTACCAGTTGTATAATTTTTTTTTACTATTCTTTAAATCCACAGGTCACTTTTGTTTTACCTGATTTATTTTCCAATTTATTTATTATATTATCTTCACAAATGGAAATTCAGCATCTTATGCATCAAGTAAAAGGGAACTTTAAACCTAATCTGTTACTATTAAAGAAGAAATCTGAACCTCCTTGGCAGTGCAGTAGACAAGAATCCGCCTGGCAGTACAGGGGATATGGATTCCACCCCTGGTCTGGGAGGACTCCACACGCCATGGAGAAGCTAAGCCTGTGTACCACAGCTCCTGAGCCTGTGTACTGCGACCACCGAAGCCTGAGGGCCTAGATCCTGTACTCCATAACAGGAGAAGCCACTGCAGTGGGAAACCCGGGCACTGCAATGAAGAGCAGCACCCACTCACGGCGACTAGAGAAAGCCTGACTGCTTTCTTGTCCTCTAGACCCTTCCAACTGCCAAGATCTGCACCTCTATGCTTGAGAGCCCCTCTGCCTCTGCCCTGTTCTGTGGGCTATCAGGAAATTACATCCCTGAGAGTAGCCTCTACCAGTGACTGAAGGGAATTGGTGTACAACAACCCTAGCTCTTTACCCCTCTGATGGGATACTTCTGAAGCATGCCTTTTGTACTCTTTCCCAGAGTTTCTCTGGAGGGTTAAGTTCTAGTCACTTGCTGTAGTTGCTACCCAATACCTCTTGTTGGCTGCCTTCCTTCCCTCTATTACCTTTACCTGCATCTCTGTACCTCCCACACGAGCTAGTTTCTCTCAAATCCAGGTCTTTTTCCAGGTGAACCCAAACTATGTCAAGGGCTTCTTGCAAATCAGGAGTTGATGGTCAACTTTGCACTCCCCAGTTGACATTTGCATGTGTGCTCTGCATGACTATGCACTGTCTACGAAAATTTATTAAATCATGAAAGTGAAGAAGTATGACCACAACTTCAATAAATATTTATCCAGGTAACATGTTTCTAACCAAAGTAACAATTTGAATGTATTTCCCAGGAAATGAAATTTAACTACATTGACTCATTTGAGAAGACCTGATTCTGGGAAAGATTGAGGGCAGGAGGTGAAGGGGACGACAGAGGATGAAATGGTTGGATGGCATCACTGATTCAATGGACATGGGTTTGGGTAGACTCCAGCAGTTGGTGATGGACAGGGAAGCCTGGCGTGCTGCGGTTCATGGGGTCGCAAAGAGTCGGACACGACTGAGTAATTGAACTGAACTGAACTGGACGCAGTTTTTAATAGCAATGGCTCTTTACAATAACACAAGTAAACATGAGATGAAAGTTTTATTTGGATAATGTCCTTCCATGAGGAAAGTCAATATCTAAATGCCTGGGTGTTATTCAGCAGAGAAATTTGTTATAACTGCAAATAATTACTTAAAGAGAATAGTTGAATGAGATGTTCATTAAATAGTAGAATCATCACAGTAGTAACTATGGTTAATAATTTCAGAACTCTCATAATTTTATCACTTGTGCTCTCTTTTAATGAAACCCTCTATATAAAAGCTGTACCAATGTCTCCTGCAAAAACTTACTCCAAGTGGTGGAATAACAAGACAGCTTCAAATACAAGGTTATTCTGCTTTGTTGATCTAGATGTTCAGCTGATATTCCACTTTGGTCTTCAGAGATACCAACATTACTGCAACCCCTTTGAAGGACTCCTATGTGCTTTCTTGACATTCAGATATTGGTGGGGCTGATTAGCAATGGAGTACAATGGTCACCCCCAAATCTAGTTGTCCAGATTTCTAGGTGCTGAGAATATAGCAGTGAGCAATGCAGAATGAGTCCCTCTCTTCCTGGAGCTTATAGACTATTAATCAAACAAATGATTATAAGGTTTAAGTGCTACAAAGAAAGAGGACAATAGGTTTTTAGAGATAAATCAAGGAAGTACTTATTTACTTCTGTGAGGATTATCAATGGAGGTTGTAGTCACCTAGAAGTAATAGAAGTCAAATGAACAGTAGCTTAAGCGATTTCGGGTTGGTTCCTTCCCACTGCGGGATGAGAAGTCTGGATATAAGTAGACAAGTGTTGGTATGGCATCTCTTCAGTGTCATCAGGGTGTTGGTGACAGTTGCTCAGTCATGTCTGACTCTTTGTGACCCCATGGATTATACAGTCCATGGAATTCTCCAGGCCAGAATACTGGAGTAGGTAGCTTTTCCCTTCTCCAGGGGATCTTCCCAACCCAGCAATCCAACCCAGGTCTCCCTCAGATGTTAGGTTCCTTCTAACTTTCTGCCATCATCAGAGTATGGCATCCCTAGTAGAAGGATGCTGGAGTGCCTTTCATCGTGACAGAGGTCCAGTTGGAGGCAAGGAGGAAGTGTCAAATATAAACAGGGTTAGCTTGCTTGCTGGTTGAATTGGCCTCCCTTTTAGGGAAATCTTCTGAAAGTAGTCTTAACAGCTTCTGTTCATACCTCATTGGCTTGAACCATGTCATGTAACTACCCTTAGCTGCAAAGGAGGCTGGGAAATGTCATGTTTTATTAGGAACTTTACCACCAACAAAATCAGAAGGATGCATTTAAGAAGGAAGAAGGAAGAGTGGATCCTGGATAGGCAGCTAGCAATCGCTGCTACAGAATAAAGGTTGGAGTAAGCTCTGTTGAGGAGTTCCCTTCAATTCAGTTCGCTCACTCAGTTGTGTCCAACTCTTTACCACTCCATGGACTGCAGCATGCCACGCCTTCCTGTCCATCACTAACCCCCGGAGTTTACTCAAACTAATGTCCATTGAATTGGTGATGCCATCCAACCATCTCATCCTCTGTTGTCCCCTTCTTCTCCTGCCTTCAATCTTTCCCAGCCTCAGGGTTTTTTCAAATGAGTCAGTTCTTCCTATCAGGTGGCCAGAGTATTGGAGTTTCAGCTTCAGCATCAGTCCTTCCAATGAACATCTAGGACTGATCTCCTTTAGGATGGGCTGGTTTGATCTCCTCACAGCCCAAGGGACTCTCAAGAGTCTTCTCCAACACCACAGTTCAAAACCATCAATTCTTTGGTGCTCGGTTTTCCTTATAGTCCAACTCTCACATCCATACATGACCACTGGAAAAACCATAGCTTTGGCTAGACAGACCTTTGTTGGCATAGTAATGTCTCTGCTTTTTAATATGCTTTCTGGGTTGGTCATAACTTTTCTTCCAAGGAGAAAGCGTCTTTTAATTTTATGGCCACAGACACCATCTGCAGTGTCTTTGGAGTCCCCAAAAAATAAAGTCTCACACTATTTCCACTGTTTCCCTGTCTATTTGCTATGAAGTGATGGGACCAGATGCCATGATCTTCGTTTTCTGAATGTTGAGTTTTAAGCCAACTTTTTCACTCTCCACTTTCACTTTCATCGAGGCTCTCTAGTTCTTCTTCACTTTCTGCCAGAAGTGTGGTGTCATCTGCATATCTGAGGTTATTGATATTTCTCCCAGCAGTCTTGATTCCAGCTTGTGTGTCATCCAGTCCAGCGTTTCTCATGAGGTATGTTGCATATAAGGTAAATAAGCATGGTGACGATATACAGCCTTGATGTACTCCTTTCCCTATTTGGGACCAGTCTGTTCACACAGTTCTAACAGTTGCTTCCTGACCTGCATACAGATTTCTCAAGATGCAGGTCAGGTGGTTTGGTATTCCCATCTCCTTTTTCCACAGTTTGTTGTGGTCCACACAGTCAATATGACCAACCAAGGCAACATATTAAAGAGCAGAGACATTACTTTGCCAACAAAGGTCTGTCTAGTCAAGGCTATGGTTTTTCCAGTAGTCATGTATGGATGTGAGAGTTGGACTGTGAAGAAAGCTGAGCACCGAAGAATTGATGCTTTTGAACTGTGGTGTTGGAGAAGACTCTTGAGAGTCCCTTGGACTGTGAGGAGATCCAACCAGTCCATCCTAAAGGAGATCAGTCCTGGGTGTTCATTGCAAGGACTGATGTTGAAGCTGAAACTCCAATACTTTGGCCACCTGATGCGAAGAGCTGACTCATTGGAAAAGACCGTGATCCTGGGAAAGATTGAGGGCAGGAGGAGAAGGGAATGACAGAGGATGAGATGGTTAGATGGCATCACTGACTCAATGGACATGGGTTTGGGCGGACTCCAGGAGTTGGTGATGGACAGGGAGGCCTGGCATGCTGCTGTTCATGGGGTCGCAAAGAGTCTGACACAACTGAATGACTGAACTGAACTGAACTGAACACTGTCAAAGGCTTTGGCATAGTCAATAAAGCAGAAGTAGATGTTTTTCTGGAACTCCCTTGCTTTTTTGATGATCCAATGGATATTGTCAATTTGATCTCTGGTTCCTCTGCCTTTTCTAAATCCAGCTTGAACATCTGGAAGTTCATGGTTCAAGTACTATTGAAGCCTGACTTGGAGAATTTTAAGCATTACTTTACTAGTGTGTGAGATGAGTGCAATTGTGCGGTAGTTTGAGCATTCTTTGGCCTTGCCTTTCTTTGAGATTGGAATGAAAACTGACCTTTTGCAGGCCTGTGGCCACTGCTGAGTTTTCCAAATTTGCTGGCATATTGAGTGCAGCACTTTCACAGCATCATCTTTTAGGATTTGAAATAGCTCAACTGGAATTCTATCACCTCCATTAGCTTTGTCCATAGTGATGCTTCCTAAAGCCCACTTGACTTCACACTCCAGGATGTCTGGCTCTAGGTGAGTGATCACACCATCGTGATTATCTGGGTTGTGAAGATCTTTTTTGTATAGTTTTTCTGTGTATTCTTGCCACCCCTTCTTAGTATCTTCAGCTTCTGTTAGGTCCATACCATTTCTTTCCTTTATTGTGCCAATCTTTGCATGAAATGTTTCCTTGGTATCTCTCATTTTCTTGAAGAGATCTCTAGACTTTCCCATTCTATTGTTTTCCTCTATTTCTTTGCATTGATTACTGAGGAAGACTTTATTATTTCTCCTTGCTATTCTTTGGAACTCTGCAATCAAATGGGTACATCTTTCCTTTTCTCCTTTGCTTTTCGCTTCTCTTCTTTTTACAGCTATTTGTAAAGCCCCCTCAGACAATCATTTTTCCTTTTTGCATTTCTTTTCCTTGGGGATGGTCTTGATCCCTGCCTCCTGTAAATTGTCATGAACCTCCATCCATAGTTCATCAGGCACTGTGTCTATCAGATCTAATCCCTTGGCTCTATTTCTCACTTCCACTGTATAATCATAAGGGATTTGACTTAGGTCATACCGGAATGGTCTAGTGGTTTTCCCCACTTTCTTCAGTGTAAGTCTGAATTTGGCCATAAGGGTTCATGGTCTGGGCCGCAGCCAGCTCCCGGTCTTGGTTTTGCTGGCTGTTGAGGAAGTAACACACCAACAGCAGTGGGAGAGGCTTTGCAAGGAGACCAGCAACACAGGCGAGAGAAAGAAGGGTGGGCGGAGGAGCCAGCTTCCGGATTCAGCGTCTCATCACGAGCAAGGTGAGAGGGTTCCAGCCCTCTCCCGACTTCCCAATGAAAGCCAGGAGGAGTGTAGTCGGAATATACAAGTATGCCGAGCAGGAATATTCAGTGACTGGTTTTCGAAAGAGAGTATTATACGTCATCACTTCTCCATGACTCATGCCTTCCCAAATAATTTCAGTTTTGAGCACTTAGTACTTTTTCCACCAAAAGTATGAAGTGGTTATCCTTCTTCCTGCCAAACTTCTTGTCAGCTTTGTTTTGGACCTAGGAAAAAAAGAAATCCTGTTTCCTGTCCTTTGTTTCCTGGCTGCAGCCTCTGGTTCTGCCCACTTCTTAGTCTCACAGTGCCTATTTCGTCCTCAGGCTCTCAAACAAGCTCACAGAGCTCTTTCTCTTCCACTGTTACTAGTTAGTCACACAGACTTATCAAAGTAGAAAACAACTTCTGTCAGTTTGTGAAGTCTGTTTTCTCTTTTTTTCCTCCCCTTGTATCTTTTTGTTTTGTTGCTTTCTTAGGTTAATTTCCCAGACTCCTTTCTGCAAAGCCAGGAAGAAACTAAGCAGGTGGTGAGGGCCTGGTTCTCCTGGGGAATATACTGGAGCAACGTTGATTCCAAACCAGAAATGATGTAATCAAGTCACTGGCAACAAACGAAGACAAGGAAAACTCCAGGGTTTTCTATTTTGAGTGTGGGAATTGAGATCTAACAGTATGGCCAGGAGTGGGGAGTAAAGGGTTCCTCATCTAAGAGAATAGCTCCTGGGTTTGCGTAAGTTCCGCCATTTCTAGGCTGGCTGCCTTCCAACCAGTTGTTTGACTGCTCTAAAGTTTGTTTTTTTGCATTTGTACAATAGAAAAGGAGATAATAGTTCCTATCTAATCAAGTTGTTGTGAGGATTAAATAGGCCAATGAATGTAAAGTGCTTGTTGAGTACCACATTGAAAGTACTCAACAAATGATTATCATTATTACTAGTGAGATTTAGATCATGTGTGTTTTTAAATTAAAATAATACTATTGATTCCAGCAATGAGAAGAAAATATATGGAAGATTACTGATTCCTTCATGGAGAGGCTGGCTTGGGAACAGATGACATGTGTAAGACTGGCATCAACCCTCAACCCTTTCTCTATTATAAACTCCTTAGAGTGAGAGCTGCTGGGCACAGATGATGTATCTGAGTGTGTTCCCAGTTTGCGGTCAGGCAGCTACCCAACTTCCCTGAGCAGTGCCTATGGATGAGAGAAACAACCTGTTCTGGGTTCTCTCCAGGATGTCAGTGGCCTAGTCTGTATGTAGATGAAATTCCAGCTGGGAATACAGATTTAGGAATTGTGTTTCTTACTCTCATGATGGCACAGAAATCTCTTTGATCACTTTTGGAAAGGTCTCTCTGAATCTTTCCACTAGTCTGTTAAAACTGTTCGGACATTGATTGTGATTCAGAGCTTCATTTCTCCATCCCACCAAACCAGTAGCTTCTGGAAATTAATTATTGACCAAAATGAGAGAATTTAAGCATGGCACCATGAGTGTGCCTATTTTCTATGTCACCTGCATTCAGAATTTTGCTATATCTGTTGGGATAAGCTAGATTATGCTCTAAAATTTAGTGGCCCTAAAATCTTTGTGGCTTAAAACAATAAAAATGTTATTTTATACACACTATACATCCAGAGCAATCTCAATTGACCCTGGCAGGGAGACAGGGGACATGCAAAATCATGTTCTGATTCTTAAAGACTACTGCCTACATTTCCATAGCTCAAGAAGCCACAGTCCTTGTAGCCACACCTAACTTCAGCAAAAAAATTCTCTCATCCTTGTATTAGGATTTTCCCCGTTTGAATGAGCCTACCTGTAGCCAGTGTGATCTGGTGGGTTTGTTGATCCTTTGAAATCAAAGAAACTGGCTTGAAACTGTCAAGGACTGAGTAAAGATCTAGATCTAATGAAAATGAGACAGGATAGGGGTTTTGAAATGCCTGTTAAGAGTCTCTTCTGAGAAAGTAGTAATGTTTCATCTGCATACTGTGTTCAAACTTAAACCTGTTTCATGCCTCACATCTGAACCTTGAAATAGAAACAGAACGTATGGACCATAAAACAGTCAAGTTTTGTGTAATATCAATAGCTATTTTCCTTGAGAAGTGATCAAAACCATCTTTGCAAGAGTGATAGACTTAGTTTATTGAATCTTTTCCAAGGGAGAGTTTAGTAAGAAGTGCTATGATAAATAAGTCCATGTAGCTTTATTCCCTTATTTCCAATTAATTCTGCTCATAATTTGGAAATAGAGAAAGTAATCTACATGCTTTAAGGATGACTTCAGATCACACTTGCCACTCAGAACATTGAGAACACACTGGACTTTTGGACTGTTTTGAATAAAATGTGTAAGTGGAGCCAGCAGAGACATCACTATTCCTAAGTCATCAGTTTACTGCCTACCTGTCATGTACCTGGCACTGGACTAATCATTCTATACACATTATCATGTTTTTGCCATTCTTTCAACAACAGACAAGACTGCTGAAGCTTTGGGAGTTTACACTGTTCTGCCCAAGGTCACTCAGCTAGTACAGCAGCAAGCCAAAGGCCTGAATCCAAAGGCTAAACTGAATTAATAGCAGAGAATGAATGAGACTCTACCGAGGGAACCCTGTAGACTTGGTGTGAAAGTTGGTTGCTTATTTATGTCCCTATTTGGCTGTTTTCCACATTTGAGGAACTGAGGCACAAAAGGATATACAATGGGTCTTATATCAACCAAAGATTAGCTTTAGTTCTGAAAGTAGTAATAAATAACATTATGCTCCCAGTCCTTAACAGAGAGCATAATAGCTGGATTTGAGGGTTTTGTAACAATGAGATGGGGTGGAAAGAAAATAGAGGCTTGGCGGATTCATGTTGATATATGGCAAAACCAATACAATATTGTAAAGTAATTAGCTTCCAATTAAATAAATTTATATTAAAAAAAAAGAATGTAAAGAAAAGAAAATAGAGGCTAAAGAGAGGAAAGAGTTCAACCACTAAAGCTCTTTCCTCTGCAGTAGTCACACCTTAAAATGCATATTAGAATGCAATTTCCAACATTCTTTTAAGTAGTTAAAGTATAGGCCTTTTCTTAAATTTGTGTGTAAAGGTTGAGATACAGCTGAAGGGGAGATGATTCATTTTTATTTTTTTGAGGTTTCAAACTTATTTTATTATATTTATTTATTTTTAAATTTAAATTTATTTATTTTAATTGGAGGCTAATTACTTTACAGTATTGTATTGATTTTGCCAAATATCAACATGAATCCGCCACAGGTGTACACATGTTCCCCATCCTAAACCCCCCTGCCACCTCCCTCCCTATACCATCCTTCTGGTTCATCCCAGTGCACCAGCCCCAGGCATCCTGTATCCTGTATCAAACCTGGACTGGCGATTTGTTTCTTATATGATATACGTTTCAATGCCATTCTCCCAAATCATCCCACCCTCTCCCTCTCCCACAGAGTCCAAAAGACTGTTCTATACATCTGTGTCTCTTTTGTTCTCTCACATACAGGGTTATCGTTACCGTCTTTCTAAATTCCATATATATGCATTAGTATACTGTGCTAAATGCTAAATGCTAAATCGCTTCAGTCGTGTCCGACTCTTAGCAACCCCATGGACTGTAGCCCACCAGCTTCCTCTGTCCATGGGATTCTCCAGGCAAGAATACTGTAAGGAAATGCAAATCAAAACCAGTATCACTTCACACTCATTAGCATCAGTTCAGCTGCTCAGTCGTGTCTCTTTGCGACCCCATGGACTGCAGCACGCCAGGCTTCCCCGTCCATCACCAACTCCCAGCTCAAACTCATGTCCATCAAGTCAGTGATGCCATCCAACCATCTCATGCTCTGTTGGCCCCTTCTCCTGCTTTCAATCTTTCTCAGCATCAGGGAGGGGAGATGGTTTAAACTGAAACCAAGATCTTCCTTTTTCTCTTGTCTTTTCCTTCCCTGAGGTCCAGAACAGTGAGCCTCCTTTAGATAAAAGAGTATTTACCCAAAGCCTATTTCCATTAAGGATATTTCAGCAGCCCAGTTAATCTTTTATTCTATTGAGGAATTTTCACTGTCTGTTATTATTGGAACAAAGATGTCTTTATTAAAATAAACTCTCGGCTTCCCAAAGAATTGTCACCTTAGTTAAAAGAGCATTATTTGTGATGGTTTTATAGGAATGGAAGCTATGACATCATCATCATATGGAACACTATCAAAGATCTTGTTTCTAAGAAACAGGATTCCTTGGTGGCAAGCAACAGAACCAATTCTGGCTCATTTAACCCCTTCTATACTTCACCCCCTCCACCCGCCCCCCCCCCCCCAAAAAAAAAAAGAAGACTTCTGCTCATAGATCCCAAGGAAAAGGCGGGAAACCAGATTTTTTTCTCTTTTTCCCATTTATTTATTTAGTTGTGTCGGGTCTTAGTTGCAGCATGCGGGATCTTCATGTGGTGTGGGGGATTTTTTTTTTCCTGTTTTTTGGTTGTGGTATGTGGGATCTAATTTCCCAACCAGAAATTGAACCCTGGGCCCCCTGGATTGGGAGCTACTGGACCACCAGAGAAGTCCCCAGACCAGGCTTCTGAAAGCACGGGGACCAAGATGGCTCAGGGAGCACGGTCCCTGATCACCTGTACCAGATGAATCAGCTTTGTTTTTTTCTGTCTCTGCTTCATTTGTCCCACGATTTTATTTCCTGGGAAAGAAAGTCTGGTTGGCCAAACTTGGGTCTTGTGCCTACAAGTCAGCAGGGGGGACATCAGAGCTCCTTGATTGATATTCCTATCAAGCCTACCTGCAATGGGAGAGTGGGAGAGGAGTCCTGCCACCTCCAGGGGATGTAGATAATAGAAAGGCAATAAGAATTTCATGATCGAGAGAGCTGCTGGGGACGAGAAGTAATGGAAGAATCACCAGTACTTTGTCGGGGAAATGGAGTCACTGAATGGAAGTAGTTTTCCTGAGGGGTCACAGTGAACAGGAGGAATGAAACATTCTGACTCCTAAGAGCCAAATGGGGAGTTCTCCCTTATTCTGTCCAGCTTGCTAAAGCAGTGGTTCAGAGGCCTGGCAGTGCATCAGGATTACTTACCTGTGGAACTTGTTAAAAATAGAGGAGCTGGGTTTGGCATGGGGCTGGTACCTCTGTATTTTTAATAAGCTTCTCATCTGATGCTGTTTACAACTAACTTGGAGGCCCATTACACCAAATCTCCACAGGCTCCAATATAGAAAAAGAACATTATAGAACTAAAAATGGAAGAATGTGATTTTAGGAAAAAGATTCAGGTTTGGTAATAAAGTTTTTGAGGTCCAGTTAGTGTTAGCTGTCTACGTGGTTTGTGGTTTGGAGAAGGTGAGGGCGGAGAATTCTTCCTTGGTTATGATGAGCCTGGGCCAAGTGGATTAGGAGGTTAGGCCATTGTCCCAGAAAGCACTTGCAATTGCCCTTTGGAGAGGAGGCTGGGGGCCCTCTGAGGCTGTCCTGACCATCTAATAGTGCTGAAGGGGGAGGCTCAGATTATATGGATAGATTACCCAAGGGCTAAGATCTGGAGTGTAGAAAGGGTTGGGAAAAAGGCCTGAGCTGACACAGACAGGAAAAGGATCTGTTACCTTTATCTTTCTGTTTCATCACAACTGATGACAGGCCACACCAAGTCTCTTAACCAGCTTGGAGCATGGAGGAGACGGGGGAATGCTGTTCTTCTGCTGGGAAGCTGCATGCCTCCACTTCTCACCTGGCTACTCCCATCCATCCTTCAGACCCTTGCTGAAATATCCTCCTTCCAGGCCCCCGAATCTCACGAGGCCCCCTGCTGTTCTGTCTTGTGGACGCGTGTTCTTTCCCAGGGCCAATTTCTTGGGCATGCAGCTTGAGCAACTCACAGGCCCTGTACTTCGGAGGACTAAGCTCGGTTGGCTGGATGCTCTGCTGTTGTCATCTTGCAATTCTTCATAATTTTTGAACAAAGGACTCTCCATTATCATTTTGACTAAGTTCTGATGATCATATAGCTGGTCCTGTTTGTTCCCTTCCTTAAATTTAGCATTATTTAATTTCAATAGCTCTAGCATCTAATTCTATGTCTACCACTATAGTATAGATTTGATAAATATTAGGTTTAATCATTTGAAATTATTGTTATTTGACTATGTTTGACTTATTAAAAAACATTCATGTGATTCAACCTAAAATATTCTGAGTGAGTGCATAAATGAATGACGGAAAGAGGAAAGATACCTTGAACACAATGAGTTGCTCACCTAGTATCCACTTTCTTCCTTCCTACCTTTCTTCCACCTGTTTTGATTGTGTCCATCTCCTCCCCAGTGATTCAGAGAAGGAGACTCCATCTCTAATTCCAGGGTAAATCCTGATCAGTCTATGTATTCTTTCTTCTAAGAACAATCTTTTTTCTCTGGACATTGTCAGGTTTGAAGGAGACCTGCTATAGCCATCTGCCAGTCTAACAACAACAACAACAACAACAAAAACTCAAAGCAGAGAGCAGACGTCAAGGGATTTCAGGAAAGCAGTATCAGGATATGTTGTGGATAGCCTGTAATCTACCCCTGAACTTCATATTATGTGAGATAATAAGATTTCTGTGCTGTTCATTTTGATTGTCTATTGTTATGAAACAGTTATCCCAAAATGGAATGGCTTGCAACAGCATCCGTTTTATTATATTTCACAAGTTTGTGGGCCAGGAAGCCAAGCAGAACTCAACAAGGAAGTCACTCAGTGTTATTCAGCTGACTAATGGCCTGGACTGAAAAGCCCAGGATGGCTTCCTTGTACTCGGCATCTTGGTGGTAATGGCTTGAAGGTTTTTTGTTTGTTTTTTAATTAATTAATTTTTGGCTGTACTGGGTCTTTGCTGCTACACGTGCAGTTCCTCTAGTTGCAGTGAGTGGGGGCTCGCTTTCTAGTTGCAGGCGGTGGCTTCTCCTGCTGTGAAGCACCAGCTCTAGGCACATGGGCTTAGTAGTTGTGGCGCACAGGGTAGTTGCTCCTTGGCAGGTGGGATCTTTCTGGACCAGGGATCGAAACTGTATCCCCTGGATTGGCAGGCCAGTTCTTAACCTCTGGATCACCAGGGATGTCCCTGGTGACATTTAAGTTCAACTGATACCTTCAGCCAGAACATGTCCATGTGGACTCTCCAGCATGGCCATCCAAGGTAGTCAGGCTTTTCACAAGGAGCACAGGGCTCTCAAAGTGCTGTAAGAGGCAGAAAGCAGAAGATGCCAGTCTCTTTAGGCCCAAGACTGGACTGGCACAGAATCGTTTCTATCATGTACTATGGATCAAAGCAGGCACAAAACCCACCCAGATTCAAAAAGAGATGACATAGATTCTATTGCTTGTGGCGAAAAGCCCTGAACATCACATAAATCAATTGGAAACAGGTTTTCTGTTATTTACAGTCAAAGGGGTCAGAAATAATTAAAGAAATTCAAGGTTCTTTCAAGCCTGGGAAGATATTTCTTCCTGTTCCTACAATATAGAGGTCAGTAAACTGTTTTGTTAAGGGCCAGATAGTAAATATTTTAAGTTTTACTGGTCACACAATCTCTTTTGCAACTATTTGGCTTTGCCAGTGACACATGAAAGCAGCCATGGGAAATATTTAAACGATTGATATATGTGTTCCAAAAAATTTTTATTTATGATCACCGAAATTCGAATTTCATATAATTTTCATGCACCATGAAACATTTTTTCCCAACTATTTAAAAATGTAAAAGCCATTCTTAGCTTTTGGAGTGTACAGATAAAGAAGGCAGGCCAGATTTGATCCCCAGACCACATTTTACCTACCCCAGCTGTAATGTAGCAAGTTTGCTCCAAGCTCAGGGCCTTTGCATGTGCTGAATTCTGTCTGGAATACTCCTCTCCAAGGTCTTCATGTGATTGGTACCTTCACTTCATTTGGGTTTTAACTCAGATATTACCTCCTTAGAACAGCCTTCTCTGATCACTCTATCCAAAATAGTTCCCTAACTATTTATATTAGCCCCTTATATTTTCTTGATAGCACTTCTCACTGTCTGATGATAGGCATCAGATAGCACTGTCTGATGTTCCTTTATGTCATATGTTTATTTGCTACCTCTTTTTGACCTTCAGTAGAGTAGGAGTTAAATGAAGCCTGTCCTCTTCTCTTTTGTATACCCCTTACCTAGTACAGTTCCTGGCACGTAATGGATGCTCAATTAAATATTCATTGAATTTGTATTGAATGGTTACAGTGCAGTTCTCTGGGGCTTGACAAGAACATAGACGCCTACTGAATTCATATGTATTGAATGAGAGAAAGATAATTAAAGCAGAAGGAGGTCACCTTATCATCTGCACTCAGAGAAGCATTGGTCCCTCTGTTATTCCCTGTGTTTCAGGAAAATGCCAAAGGAAAAACTCTTATCCTCTTGTATAATTCTGAAATAAATTGTTTTCCTCTCTTGGCAGGTGTTTCCAAATAGATACCTTGCCTGTTTAGAGGCAGGAAAAAGGGAAACCACCTTATTTGAGGACAGAGAGTGTCATCTTGGTAGTTGTGAAATAGTGTTTGGAAGCTAGATTATTCTAGTCTACTAAGGTATGATTTCCCAGAAATTCCTAAGATCCCTGAGGGAAAATGGCAAAGGTCTTTGATGTCACGACAACAATCGAGATGACAGAGTTGGGAATAACATCAGGGTAAACTTGTCATCTGGAGAGAGAAGAAAAAAAGCAATAGGTACAACATTTGGGATAAGAAGATTTGAGCTTGAACAAAGTGTACTGGGTGGTGTTGGGTGGTGGCCAGAGCCAGCCATTTGGCAGTGGGCTTTGCAAGCTTGGGGACAGAAGTGGCTTCCATCCAGTCCTGCCTTTACTTATTAAAGCAAACAATTGGCAGAGTAGAAAGAGCCTGCTGTAGGTGAATACAGTAAACAGGACGTATCCATGGGGAGCAGTGAGGGCTCCAATCTACTGGATCTTAGGACTTAGGACTTTCCGAGTTCAGTGAGTTCAGGTGATGAATAGAGCTTTAGGACACAAAGTAGAAATGGAGAATGAGGCTGATACAGAAGGTGACAGGAGGCTGATCTGAGAATGCTGAGCATAGTGTGGGCTATGTTCACAGGATGACTTGCCAAAGGAAGTTAACTTTGACTTTAGACAGTTGACTCCATTTTCAGGGGATGAAGCAGAAAGAAGAGTGATGGAATTTTGTCTCTCATGTAGACTTTTTGGTTGCAAATGGTGGGAAAGCTAAAAAAATGTTGCCAGAGTTTAAAAAGGGAATTTATTGCTTCACATAATTGATATTGCCTTAGGTATGCCCAGATCTAGGATTTCAAACATCTTTAATTTTTTTTAAAGATTTACTTACTTTTGCTGCACTGGGTCTTTGTTGCTGCACATGGGCTTTCTATACTTGGAGTGAGCGAGAGCTGCTCTTTGATGTAGTGTGCGGGCTTTTCATGGTGGTGGCTTGGCTTCTCTTGTTGCAGAGCATGGGCTCTAGGCGTGCAGGCTTTGGTAGTTGCTGTGCATGGGCCTAGTTGCCCTATGGCATGTGGAATCTTCCTGGAGCAGGAATCAAACCCAGGTTCCCTGCATTGGCAGGTAAATTCTTAACCATTGGACCACCACCAATAATGTCCTTAGTAACTTTTGGTCTTTCTTCACCTCTCAATTCCTCTTTCCTCTGTATTGGCCCTCCCCATGATCAGCTCCTAGTATACCCCATCCAGCTTTAAGTTCAGTAAAGAGTTTATTTGGCCTAGTTTCTCTAGCAAGTCCAAGGATCCTATCTCGTTGCTTTTTACTGGTCATGTGCCCATCCTTTGAACCCAGGGATTGCAATGTTTTATTGATCAACTCTGGGTCACATCCCCTCTCCTTGAAGTCTGGTGCAGTCAGCTCCAACCAGATTACTTGGACTAGACATGGGGAAGAAGTGGGTTCCCTAAGAGAAACTGAGATACCATTATCAAAACTCAGTATTGATGCTGGGTAGGCAAAACAAAATAAAACGAAAATAAAAACCAGATGACAGACGTCTACAACCAATAATCCACACACTCACATAAAATTGAGTTGGAAGCTACCATCTATCATCAGCACATGAATATATTATTAACTAAATGCTATCATCAGGTCTTAGATATTCAGTTGTTCTCATACTGGCAGAACTTTATCCTCTGGTTTAAATCAGCATTAGACAAAAAAGATCTTCATGACCCAGATAATTATGATGGTCTTAGATATTTAGTTGTTCTTATACTGACAGAATTTTATCCTCTGGTTTAAATCAGAGTTAGACAAAAAAGATCTTCACAACCCAGATAATTACGATGGTATGATCATTCACCTAGAGCAGGACATCCTGGAGTGTGAAGTCGAGCAGTCCTTAGGAATCATCACTACGAACAAAGCTAGTGGAGGTGATGGAATTCCAATTGAGCTATTTCAAATCCTGAAAGATGATGCTATAAAAGTGCTGCACTCAATATGCCAGCAAATTTGGAAAACTCAGCAGTGGCCACAGGACTGGAAAAGGTCAGTTTTCATTCCAATCCCAAGAAAAGGCAATGCCAAAGAATGCTCAAACTACCACACAATTGCACTTACCTCACACGCTAGTAAAGTAATGCTTAAAATTCTCCAAGCCAGGCTTCAGCAGTATGTGAACCGTGAACTTCCAGATGTTCAAGCTGGATTTAGAAAAGGCAGAGGAACCAGAGATCAGATTGCCAACATCTGCTGGATCATCGAAAAAGCAAGAGAGTTCCAGAAAAATTCTGCTTTATTGGCTATGCCAAAGCCTTTGATTGTGTGGATCACAACAAACTATGGAAAACTCTTCAAGAGATGGGAATACCAGACCACCTGACCTGCCTCTTGAGAAACCTATATGCACATGGTCAGGAAGCAACAGTTAGAACTGGACATGGAACAACAGACTGGTTCCAAATTGGGAAAGGAGTACGTCAAGGCTGTATACTGTCACCCTGCTTATTAAACTAATATGCAGAGTACACCATGCAAAAAACCAGGCTGGATGAAGCGCAAGCTGGAATCAAGATTGCTGGGAGAAATAGCAATAATCTCAGAAATGCAGATGATACCACCCTAATCGCAGAAAGTGAAGAAGAACTAAAGAGCCTCTTGATGAAAGTGAATGAGGAGAGTGAAAAAGTTGGCTTAAAACTCAACATTCAGAAAACTAAGATCATGGCATCTGGTTCCATCACTTCATAGCAAATAGATGGGGAAACAGTGGAAACAGTGTCAGACTTTATTTTGGGGGGCTCCAAAATCACTACAGATGGTGATTGCAGCCATGAAATTAAAAGACGCTTGTTCCTTGGAAGAAAAGTTATGACCAGCCTAGACAGCGTATTAAAAAGCAGAGATATTATTTTGCCAACAAAGGTCCATCTAGCCAAAGCTATGGTTTTTCCAGTGGTCATGTATGGATGTGAGAGTTGGACTATAAAGAAAGCTGAGCACTGAAAAACTGATACTTTTGAACTGTGGTGTTAGAGAAGACTCTTGAGAGTCCCTTGGGCAGCATGGAGATCCAACCAGTCCATCCTAAAGGAAATCAGTCCTGGGTATTCATTGGAAGGACTGATGCTGAAGCTGAAACTCCAATACTTTGGCCACCTGATGTGAAGAACTGACTCATTTGAAAAGGCGCTGATGCTGGGAAAGATTGAAGGCAGGAGGAGAAGGGGACGACAGAGAACGAGATGGTTGGATGGCATCATCGACTCAATGGACATGAGTTTGAGTAAACTCTGGGAGTTGGTGATGGACAGGGAGGGCCTGGCATGCTGCAGTCCATGGGGTCGCAAAGAGTTGGACACAACTGCGAGACTGAGGGAGTTAACACCAAGGACAGAAGCTAATCGTCATAAATGGGGAAAAACACTATCCAAAGTGATTTAAAGCAAAAGCACAAAATAGCATAAACTTGATAATTAAATTTGGTGATTGGAAATGCAACTACTGCCCAGTAGCCCTTGGATTACAAGGTGACAAAACTCTAGAAGACAAGAAATGCTCATTCTTATTTAGATATGTCTCAAGACAGGTTTCACCTTCAACTTAGAAATAATTCATGAAGTCCTTCTAATACCTGATAATGTGTGTGTACTTGGGTCCTATGTCTACCTCACTTTATTTCCATGACACCATACCCTTCTAGTCCTCCACATCTCTGACTTTTCCATTTCTGTATCCTTTATCCAGGCCCAAACTCTGGTATTTTCTAGAGCTTTATCAATGATTCCCAGCTCTTCTCTTCTTACAAACTCTCACAGACTAGCTCTTCATTCATGCTTTTCAACAGATTCCCAAGGACAGCATCCTTTGTGCCAGGTACAGTACCAACCATCCTTGAAGGTTAATTTGTGATCATCCCACAAGCTAATGACACCCAATCTCCTCTAAGTCCAGACCTCTCCTTTCAGATTCACACTTGGACATTCACATGGTAGGTACTTTATAAAGAATTCTTGATCGATGAATAAATGAATGAATGCTTCCCTTAATGTTGCAAGTTCAACATACGTCACAATGAAATCTTCTTCCTGCCTGATCCTTTTACTACTTGTACTTGGTATTACCCTCAGGGATAGAAACCTCAGGTTTATGCTTGCCGCCTCCTTCTTGGCTCCTTCATACTCAGTTCAGTTCAGTTCAGTCGCTCAGTCATGTCCAACTCTTTGCTACCCCATGAACTGCAGCACACCAGGCCTCCCTGTCTATCACCAACTCCTGGAGTCCACCCAAACCCATGTCCGTTGAGTCAGTGATGCTATCCAACCATCTCATCCTCTGTCGTCCCCTTCTCCTCCTGCCCTTCATCTTTCCCAGCATCATGGTCTTTTCCAATGAGTCAGCTCTTTGCATCAGATGGCCAAGGTATTGGGGTTTCAGCTTCAACATCAGTCCTTGCAATGAACACCCAGGACTGATCTCCTTTAGGATGGACTGGTTGGATCTCCTCACAGTCCAAGGGACTCTCAAGAGTCTTCTCCAACACCACAGTTCAAAAGCACCAATTCTGTGCTCAGCTTTCTTTATACTCCAACTCTCACATCCATACATGACCACTGGAAAAACCATAGCCTTGACTAGACGGACCTCTGTTGGCAAAGTAATGTCTCTGCTTTTTAATATGCTGTCTAGGTTGGTCATAACTTTTCTTCCAAGGATTAAGCACCTTTTAATTTCATGGCTGCAATCACCATCTGCAGTGATTTTGGATTTTGGATTCCTTCACACTTAGTTCTACTAATTTTAACTCAATATTTCTTCTACTTGTCTCCTCCATCTCCACTCCTCCTGTCCTAATTCAGACTTGTAGCACCTTCTACTTGGACGCTGCCATAGCCTCCCTACTCATCTGTCTGCCTCTAAATGTGTCCATATAGCACCACACTCCCCTCTTCAGTGACTCTCTGTTGCCTGTGAACAAAGCTCATACTCCTTAAAATGCCAAATAAAGTTCCCTGTGTCTGCTCCCTGCCTCTCTTTCCAGTCTCATCTTGAATATGGTTTGGCTCGAATGTTTGTTATTTCTCACACACCAGCACCCAGATTCATGGCTTTGCTCATGCTCTACTTCCTATCTGGAATACCCTGGACTCCCATTTCTGTACATCATTTATGCTTCCAGTGAGATATCATATCCTCTAGTAAACCTTGTCAACCCTTATTAGACAGATCTGGGTGCCCTCTAGCTGGCTTCCATAGCACGGTGGCCGTCCCTCCATCATTACACTATTAACATCAGATCCTCTTGCTGCAACCTGGACTCCTGTGTGAGTTCCTTGAAGATATGGGCATGTCTTGTTCATCCTTGATTCCTCAGTCCCTACCCACTACCCGAAACACAGTAGGATTTCATGTCTGTTGAAGAACTATGTTTTAAGTGGAGCAGGTATATTAGCCTTGGTACTTTTATAGTGTGAAAAAAGCACTCCATAGAATAGTAAAGCTAGAGGATATGCTATCCAAGACCGAGATCAAGGGTTATCAGTAGAGACTTGGAGGTAATCTAATTTGCATTTTCTGGCCCAAAAGATTAACTCCAGGCAAATACTAAAGACCCTAAAATATTAATATTTATGCTGATTTGATACCATGGGATCAGGGAATGGCAAATAAGAAAAATCAGATATTTCTCTAACTTAAACAGTTTATGTACTTATAGTCAGATATTTTAAACCTTTTCCTGAATTTTCAGACTAATACTTTCTAAATTAATCTGAAATCCATTCAGATTGTCAACCAGTTGTAGCAGAATGAATTGTGGGGAAAAGATGGAAATAAGATGAGAAGAGGTATTCTGGGTCAGATCATGCTTTTGCTTTTACTTTGGTAAGATGGAAAATTGTTGGAGAGTTTTGATTAGAGGAGATTATTGATGAGATTTTATACTCTGATAGGATCACTCTGGCTGCTTGGAGGAGGCTTTAACTACATATAGGCAGCATGGGCAGAAGCCAAGAGACTAGTTTTAGAACTGTTGTCATTCTAGGCAAAAGATGTTGGTGTCCTGGACCAGGGTGATAGCCAGGAGGCAGAAAAGTAGTCAGATTATAGGTGCATATCAAAGACTCAGCCAAAAGAATTTGCCAGTAATTGGATGTGGATTGTAGAGAGGGAAAAAATGGATAATTCCAAGGATTTGGGGTTGAACAACAGCCAGAATGGATTTGCAATTAGGAGGAGCAGGTTTAGGGGAAAAAATCAGGAGTTCAGGTCTGGTCCCTTTTTCAGTTTATGTCTGTTAGTTGTACAAGGGGGGAATTCTGAACAGCTGAGTTGTACATACCTGTCTGGAGTTCAGAAGGGAGGTTTTAGCCTACAGATGATATTTGCAGACACAAGGCAGGTAGGGGTCATCTAGAAGGTGTGTAAGGAATAGAGGTTTGAGGACCAACTTGGAACGGTCTGGTGTTCAGAATTTGGGAAAATGAGGAGGAATCAGCAAAGGAGGCCAAGGTGGAGGGACCAAAGAGAAAGGAGATCCAAGAGGCAGTGAGTGTGTGGTGACCCAGAGGTCAAGTGAAGCAAGATTATTGTGCCTAAAATAAAAAACAACCTACCAAGTTCTAATTTACCTTAAGTCTCAGTGGATAGTGTCTTTCTGTATGTGTACATGTGTGTGTCTGTGTGTGTGTGTATAATTTTTTGGCTTGAGGTCACTCAGCTACCATATATTTCCTTTGTTCCCCACCCCAAACCCCCCAACCCGCCGCAGGGATTCTGAGTCCCATGTAGTTCTGGACTTCATTACTGAGTCTATGTGGTCATGAATTTTACTAGTTCTCTTTTCATCTTGTGGTAACTGCAAGATCAGTTCACCTTCGTTTCTACACTTCTAAGGAAAATCTAAAGCCCTGAGCACCTGCTGGGGCTTCCCATTCATAAAATCATTCATTCATTCACCAAATAGTTACTGGGAATTTACAATACACAGGCGCTGTTCTAGGCCCTGGATTTACAGCTGTGAACCACTGAGTCCCAGCACTGTCTATGTAACAAAGAGCTTACATTCTAGCAGAGGGGGTAGGAGTGGAAGAGAGGGAGATAATGTGTGTGGGGTCAACAAATAAACAAAATAGCTTCAAATTGTTATGTCTACACTGAAGGAAACAATCAGGGGTCTGAGATGCAGACTAACAGTAAAGAGTAACTTTGGGGACTATTTTCCACTAGGACAGCAGGGAAGCTTCTCTAAACTCTAAGATCCTGATGGTTCCAAAGTAACCAGCACATCCATTTCTTTTTAGAGTCCTGAATTGAACTTGAGGCTCTTGTTAGAACAAGGGAGGAAGCCTACCTCCAGTTCCATCTTCTGTGAGCATCTGCCCTCAACAGTTTATAGGAGTAGGCTGAAAAATCAGTTCCTTTACAATTTTATCTAACATCTGCCAGAAGAAACAGAAGATTATAAAAATGAGACTTATCAAAGTTCATCTTCCAATGAAGAGGTTAGTAACCATTTAATTTTTAATATTTATCTGTTTGGCTACACCAGGTCTTACTGAAGGGATGTGGGGTCTAGTGTCCTGATCGGAGATTGAACCCTGGCCTTGGGAGTGCGAAGTCTTAGCCACTGGACCACCAGGGAAGTCCCTGCTGCTGCTGCTGCTGCTAAGTCGCTTCAGTCGTGTCTGACTCTGTGCGACCCCAGAGATGGCAGCCCACCAGGCTCCCCTGTCCCTGGGATTCTCCTGGCAAGAACACTGGAGTGGGTTGCCATTTCCTTCTCCAGTGCATGAAAGTGAAAAGTGAAAGTGAAGTCACTCAGTCATGTCCGACTCTTAGCGACCCCATGGACTGCAGCCTACCAGGCTCCTCCGTCCCTGGGATTTTCCTAGTTACCATTTAATTTAGCTAAAATTTTTTGGGGAACACTCAATACAGTGCAGACACTGGTCTAAGTAAGCTTTTAATATGCATCCTAACATTTAATCTTCACAAAATTCCTTGAGGTTGATACTATTATTACCCCCATTTTGCACTTAAAACTCTTGAGGTTTGGATGAACTACCTCACTGTCTAAGGTTACACAGTCAGCAAGTGGCAGGACTTCCATTAAAACCCATATCTGTCCAGTGTTCAAGATTTTGCTTTCGGCATGACTTTGAAAAAGATGATTTGAAGACATTCTTAACTATATTTTAAGTACTACACTCCTTATCTTCATAAAATTTTGTTAGATAAGAAAGAAAATTATAAGCTTTGAGGTGCTAAGTGCATAGTTGAATAATCTTTGGGATATTTCAGTGACAAACTTGTTTTAAGTGGTGTCAAGCAAATTCCATCCTAAAGTGAAAGTATGTCAGTTGGTGATTTCAAGTTTGAAAAAGCCCTACATTGTCTTTCAAGAATGCTATGAATAGAAATTGAAGGGAACTATCTGAACTAATAAAGATAAAAATATTTTTGGTAGGACATCAAATATTTAGGTCTTATTTCTTACTTAGCTCATTTAAAACCCACAAATTGAATATTTTTAAGCAGGTTTGGTAAATTGTGAGGTTTTTAAAGTTCACATAATAGAAATTCAAGCTATAATTTATTGAGCATTCATTGTGTGCCCCTTCAGTGTACTGTGTATATTGTTTCATTTGTTAACTATACTTTTATGAGATATTAATTATCAATGCTATTTAAAAGATGAAGACATTGGGTCTCAGTTAAGTAACAGATTCAAATCTGTGTGTCAAAGCCAGTATTACAATCTAGGGATGGAAACCCCATGTTTCTTTCTTATGAGATCTTATTTCTTATTCAGGTTTCAGAAGGTATCTTTTATTATTAGACTGTTTTCATTCTTTAAATAAGTGACCTTTGGGAAGTATCTTTATTCTCTAGTATTCAGTGCCCTTGCCTTTAAAGCAGTGTGATTGCACTGGATGTTTTCCATAATCTCTTTTCGCTCTAAAGCTCCATGGTTCTATGACTCCATAAATAGCTCAGTTCAAAGATAATTCAGTGGTGTTCAGTGGGACTTCGGATTTTATTTTTTCAATTAAAAAAAATGAAAACAGTAGGAAATTAAATCTTTTAAAACAATTTAGTCGGTCTGTCTACTATTTTCTCTTTTATACACATGGATATATTATTTGACCCTTTCCTCCTTGTCATTTATAATACTTGATCAGTAACAATAGCCCCAAAAAATAGATTCCAATTGCTCTTGCCAACTTATAGCTAGGGAAACAGGTTGTTCCAGTGCTTCAGTCTGGGTTTTCTGAGGTCGTGGTCACTCAGTGACAAGGAAGGATTGGGACCTACGTCTCTGAAATTTCTAGTTTTACTCTGTGTTTAGTCACTCACTCTTTCGTTTGATTAGTCCAGAGGTCAGTATCCTGTGGCTGGTGGGACATAAGATTTCCAAATTTTAATTTGCCAAAGGATGTTTAAAAAGACTACAGCTACTATCTTTGCTTTTCATTAAAAAAAAATGAGTATACCAATACCAAATATGTGGGAAGGACATACCTTAAACAGCACTTATTTAAATGGAGTACATGTAGCTTCATAGAAAATTCATTACACAGTCACTTTTTTTTTTTTTTTTTCATTTCATGACAGAACACAGAAAACTTCTTTCTAGGCAGGCCCAGATCATCAGGCCAGCTTTGGAAAGCAGAGGGGTAGTTCACACTGTTACTTTTTTAGACAAAACAACCTTTTAAAAATGTCTAGTTTGTACATGGAAACATGCTAGTATTTTAATTTGAGAGTATTACAGCCACAAGTTTTATAAGTAAAAATTTTCTATACATGGGTTTTGGGTAATAGAACTATAACAGTGGGAAATTCTGGAAAAGAAATACAAAGGGAAGTAAGGAAGAAAATGAAAGAAATCTGCCATCATCCACTGTTGCAGAAAGAGCAGATATTATATCCTCTTTGCTCTGTGCTTAGTATTAATTTTTCCTACTGGCTTCTCCCTAGAAAAAGGTGATGGAATAATTTTCTCTCTTGAAATATTGCCCTCCTCTGCCCCAACAGTGCCACCTTCAATAGACCCAGGAACCCACTAAAAACCACAACATCACCTCAAAACCAGAGTCATCTAACAGAATGTGAATTCCTGTGGAAGAAAAGCCCATCCATTAATAAGGTTTTAAAGTTGGATATGATAGCTTTCTAATTGCTTTAGAAAGTTTATTTATTCCCCATGACAAAATTTCTATTTTGCAACCACTGAAATGGCAACCAAAAGACTAGCAATTAACCCTTTCTCCTTATGCTCCTATTCCATTGTTTATAATATTGTTCATTTTCTGAATGTATTTCCTAGAGCACTATGTGGGATGTAACATTGGGGGAAAAAAACAGGATTCTGTGTTCCAAGAAATATGGGAAATAGTGGGTTAGGCAAAATCTCACAGTATTATTTACTTCAGGGCTTCTCAGGACCTCTAATGTGCTGAGGTACATTTAAAGTATACACATGTATGGGAAGATCCAGAGGCAAGAAAGATAGCAAATGTATGGGGGCTACTTCAATTTAAGTTATTTTTCATAAGTAAGCTGATTCATTTTGTCGTTTTAGCAGAAACAATGGTAAGAAATAGGCCAATTACTTTTATTGACCCAAATAACCCTGAGGCTGTAGTGAAATTGTATTTTTACAGTTTTCTGGTATCATCTCAGCTTTTGAATGTTTATTTTTATTAATGGATTATTATTTTTCTTAAATATTGTTTCTTATTTAATATTCAATCCTGCTCTGTAAATCAGATATTATTTTTATCATAAATGCTTAAGAAAACATTCTTATAAACTTGACCAAAGAGGTGAAAGATTTATATTCTGAGAACTATAAAACACTAGTAAAGGATACAGAAGATGATTCAAAGAAAAAGAAGAGATCCCATAGTCTTAGATTAGAGGAATTAACATTGTTAAAATGGTCATACTACCCAAAGCAATCTACAGATCTAATGCAATCCTTGTACATTTACCCATGACATTTTACATAGAACTAGAACAAAGAATCCTAAAATTTATATGGAACTGTAAAAGACCCGGAATTGCCTAAGCAATTTTGAAGGGAAAATACCAAGCTGGAGGCATAACACTCTCAGACTTCAGACAATACTATAAAGCTCTAGTAATCAAAACCGCCTGGTATTGACACTGAAACAAATACATGGATCAATGGAATAGAGCAGAGAGCCAGAAATAAACCCAACCCACACACCTAGGGTCAGTTAATCCTCAAGAAAGGAGGCAAGAATTTACAATGGGAAAAAGTCTCTTCAGTAGATGATGTTGGGAAAGCCGGACAGCTGCATGTGAATCAATGAAATTAGAATACATCTTCATACTACACACACAAAAAAACTCAAAATGACTTAAAGACTTAAATATAAGACATAATAAAACTCCTGGAAGAGAACATAGGCAAAACATTCTCTGATATAAATTGTAGGAAGTCAGTCTTTCAAGGCAATAGAAATAAAAGCAAAAATTAAAATATAATTAAATATATAAGCTTTTGCACAGCAAAGGAAACTATCAACAAAATGAAAATGCAACCTATGAACTAGGAGAAAGCATTTACAAATGATGCAACTGAAAGGGCTTAATTTCTAAAATATACAAACAGCTCATACAACTCAATAATTATAACAACAACAACAAAACAACCCAATCAAAAAAGTGGGTGCGTAGAAGACTTAAATAGACATTTCCCTAAAGAAGACATACAGATGGCCAGCGGGTACATGAAAAGATGCTCAACATCACTGATTATTAGAGAAATGCAAATCAAAACTGCAGTGAGGTACCACCTCACATCATTCAGAATGTCCATCATTAAGAAGTCTACAAATAACAAATGCTGGAGATGGTGTGGCAAAAAGGAGCCCTCCTGCATTGTTGGTAGGAATGTAGATTGGTGCACCTGGTGCAGCAACTATGGAAAACAGTATGAAGTTTCCTCAAAAAACGAAAAATAGAGTTGCTAAATGATCTAGCAATCCTATTCCTGAGCATATATCCAGGAAAACTCTAATTTGAGAAGATATTTGGACTTCAGTGTTTATAGCAGCACTGTGAACAGCAGCTAAGACATGGAAGGAACCTGTATGTTTATCAACAGATGAATGAATAAAGAAAATGTATATATACACAATGGAATACTACTTAGCCATAAAAAGAACAAAATAATGCCATTTGCAGCAACATGGATGGATGCAGAATTTATCATACTAAGTGAAGTAAGTCATAAAGAAAAAGACAAATGCCATATGATATCACTTATATGTGCAGTTTAAAATATGACACAAATGGGGACTTCCTTGGTGGTCTAGTGGTTGAGAATCTACCTTCCAATGCAGGGGACTTGGGTTCTATCCCAGATCAGGGAACTAAGATCCCTCATGCCATTAGACAACTAAACCTGCATGCCACAGTGAAGAGCCCACGCATACCGCAGGGAAGACCCAGCACAGTCAAAAACCAGAAACATACAGACGTAGAAGTAAACTTAGAGTTACCAAAGGAGAAATGGTTTAAGGGGGAATCTATTGGGAGTTTGGGATTAGCACATCCAGACTACTCACATAAAATAGTTAAAACAAGAAGGTCCTGCTGCTGCCGCTGCTAAGTCACTTCAGTTGTGTCTGACTCTGTGCGACCCCATAGACAGCAGCCCACCAGGCTACCCTGTCCCTGGGATTCTCCAGGCAAGAACACTGGAGTGGATTGCCATTTCCTTCTCCAATAAGAAGGTCCTGATATATAACAAAGGGAACTAATATTCAAAATTCTGTAATAAAGCATAATGGAAAAGAAAAATTCTTAAAGCTAATAATTTTCCTTTTTGGAAGCTATGTAAGAACCATGTATTAATGCAGATGATCAAAATTCAGGCAGAAGTGAAACAGTAGGTTTTGTGATTAGTGCATTTTATCAATTAGAGTTGTGTTTGGCTTTGAGTAGCAACAAACCCCATTAACGGGACTTAAACAGGTTATGTTTTTTTCCCCTTCAAGTGATGAGTAGTTGAGAGGAAGGCACTTTGGGGATAAGAGTTATGGCTCCGTGGCATCTGGCTTTCACTATCTTCCCATACATCAGCCCCTAGCATGTGGTATTCCTCTTCATAGTTGCAAGATAGCTGCTCCTCCTTCATGCTTTGTACCCACATTCTTGGCAAAAACAAGAGGAAGGAAGGTGGGCAAAAGATGTGTGTCAGTTGTCTCCTTATTTAAAACAAACAAACCCTTTTCCAAACCCTACACAGTAGATTTCTGGTTATACCTCAATGGCCAGTAACATGGCCACGGTCATGAGTAGCGCTGTGAAAGTCAGAGGAATTGAAATCTTTAGCTGGGCACTTGAGGTTCTGCTAGTAACATAGCCTAAGATTGGAGCTGTACTACCAGTTAGAATCTCAGCTCTGTAGATTGGTGGTTATCTCACAGTAGATGATTCCTTTTCAGTTTCCTCTTGCATAAAATGGAGATAAGATAATAATCTTGTTGTAATGAGATTAACTTCTGTAAAGAGTTTAGAAAAGTATTTGATAAATAGTAAATGTTATATAAGTACTTTCTCATTAAATGAGTAAGGAAGATGGGGGAATGGACTTTGGGTAGAAAAGTAGCAGGCATGGAATAAACAAATTATTAAAAAATGGAAATAAAAATATTGCTAACATATATGGCAGACTTATGTAGTACAAGGAATGAGTTTATTAATTTCTTGCATGAAAGAATGTTAATTAAGTGCTGTTACCTCCCTTAACAGGGCTTCTCAGGTGGCATAATGGTAATAAATCCGTTTACCAATGCAGGAGATGCAAAAGACATGAGTTTGATCTCGCGGAAGACTCCCAGGAGGAGGAAGTGGCAACTCGCTCCAGTATTCTTGCCTGTAAAATTCCATGGACAGAGGAGCCTGGCAGGCTGCAGTCTGTGGGGTTGCAAGGAGTCAGACATAGCTAAGTGCAAGCGCGTGTGTGTGCACATACATACACACATGCACGCACACACACACACACATGCACACACACCCCACATATTTCCCTTAAAGAAAACTGCAAGCCAGTGGTTTTATCAGGATATATTACTCTTTTTTTTCTTTTGGAGAAAAATGAGAATTTTACGTCTGTTTCAGTCAGTTGCTTCTACACAAATTACAGGGCCTGGGACTTAAAGCCAAAACAAATTAGAGGCTTTTGTATAGTGATTGATGTATCTGGGACATACTAGCAAAGGGAAAACACACACACCTCAGAATGAGACCTCCTCTTTCATTCATATGTGATTTTTATTCCATTTTTAGGTATTTGGCTATTATTATTTACATGTATAAAGTGTCTTTCTTATAGACATCTTGTATGGAGATAGTTGGGCTTCCCTGGTGGCTCAGATGGTAAAGAATCCATCTGCAATGCAGGAAACCCGGGTTCGATCCCTGGTTTGGAAAGATCCCCTGGAGAAGCAAATGGCAACCAGCTCCAGTGTTCTTGCCTAGAGAATTCGATGGACAGAGGAGCCTGGCAGGTTACAGTCCATGGAGTCAAAAAGAGTCAGACAAAATTGAGTAACTAACACTTTCACTTTTCATGGAGATTGTTATTGAAGGCAGACAGATTTGAATTATAAGCGTTGTTTCATCACTAACTATGTGACCTTAGGCACCTTACATCTTCAAGCTTTAGTTGCCTTATCTATAAAGTAGGGAGGGTTACAGCACCTATTTCCCAGAATTCTACTAAAGGTTAAGTGAAGAAGTAATAAAAAAAAAATGCTTAGCATGAATCCTACTACTCAACAAAAACAATAAATGTCATTGTTAATGCTACCACCACCATCATCATTTTTTAAAACCAACTTTGTTGAGGTGTAATTTATATAGACAAAAATGCACTCATGGATTTTCACAAATGTTAATGCCTTTGTGCCACAGTTGAGAAATAGATTTTCTGTTATCCCCAAATCATCGTTTTAAAATAGGATAACTGATGTCTTATCCAATAAGAACACAAAGGTGAAGTCGTGTGTAAGGAAATATACGGTATCAACTATAAAAAAACTTGAATGAATGCTAACTAGAATTACAAAACCCAGGGAATATAGCAGAAGGAGCACTCATTTTGAGGGGTGGGTGGGGGACTGGTCAGCTGTACTGCATGTTATAGTGTCTGCCTGCTGCTGCTGCTGCTGCTGCTGCTAAGTCGCATCAGTCGTGTCCGACTCTGTGTGACCCCATAGACGGCAGCCCACCAGGCTCCCCTGTCCCTGGGATTCTCCAGGCAAGAACACTGGAGTAGGCTGCCATTTCCTTCTCCAATGCATGAACGTGAAAAGTGAAAAGTGAAAGTGAAGTCGCTCAGTCGTGTCTGACCCTCAGTGACCCCATGGGCTATAGCCTTCCAGGCTCCTCGGTTCATGGGATTTTCCAGGCAAGAGTACTGGAGTGGGGTGCCATTGCCTTCTCCTATTCAACAGCAATTCTCTCTTTTCCCTTTAACAGCACTTTGCTTGCTAACTCCCAAGGCTTTATGTGTTGGGAATGGGACTGTTTCAACTCTGGCTTTAGTCTTGTATTTCTGCTAGATTTTTTGGAAACAAACAAACAGAACTTTCTTACTGCTAATACTGCTTGACATAAGTTTGGAGAAGTAGAGAGAATCTCTGAAAATGAAGGCATCACAGAGGAAGGTCAGCTGGAGTGATGGAGAGAGAGATCTTATGCCGATATCATCAGCTAAACTGCTAGAAACTGTCCTGAAGCTGTACTACCCTGGTCCTGTTACACGAGGACCAGTGAACTTTTATCATAGACGAGCTGTGTTCTCTAGCTTGTGTTCAGGAATCATGGGTGAGTGGCCCTTGCCCACCTCTGCTTGTGTGGGCTTGGAGATAACATTTGTGAGAGTGCTTTCCTGTTTTCTACAAAGGGGAAGTAATTGTATTGTGGATTTAAAGTTAATTGGACAATTCAAGTCAGAAATTATATGGATATAAAATATATTGATATCAAAAGTAGAACTGTTTGGACTAACTGGCTAATTGGGAGGAATTCAGATATTTATCTAAAATGTTTAGGCCAGATCATTTTGCCTAAATAATTTCTGTATTTCATCTGAAACTTATTTCTGGGCTTTAAGTGTTGTATTCTATTTGCATTCATGGCCACAGCCCATGCTGTTACAGGAGTCACTGTTTCTTCCTTACTGAAGAAGTGCCCCTCCCATTGGCATTGTGCATCTTTGAAGTGCCCATTGCTGTTCTAGGTGCTGGGGCTGTACAGTGAATAACACAGAAACTGTATTTCATGAAGATTACATTCTAGAAATAGAGAAACAGCTGCATCTTCCAGGGGCCAGTTACTGTACTCAATACTACTACATTCTGATTCTCTTCTTCTGATAATATTATCAACAGTGTGAGGGGTCTTTGTGGAAATTCTGGATAAAATTCATAAGAAATTTACATGCTATCCCTATACTTCAGTTCAGTTCAGTTGCATCTGACTCTTTGCGACCCCATGAATCATAGCACGCCAGGCCTCCCTATCCATCACCAACTCCCAGAGTTCACCCAAACTCATGTCCATTGAGTTGGTGATGCCATCTAACCATCTCATCCTCTGTCATTCCCTTCTCCTCTGGCCCTCAATTTTTCCCAGCATCAGGGCCTTTTCAAATGAGTCAGCTCTTTACATCAGGTGGCCAAAGTATTGGGGTTTCAGCTTCAACATCAGCCCTTCCAATGAACACTCAGGACTGATCTCCTTTAGGATGGACTGGTTGGACCTCCTTGCAGTCCAAGGGATTCTCTAGAGTCTTCTCCAACACCACAGTTCAAAGGCATTAATTCTTTAGCACTCAGCTTTCTTTATAGTCCAACTCTCACATCCATATATGACTACTGGAAAAACCATAGCCTTGACTAGACGGACCTTTGTTGGCAAAGTAATGCCTCTGCTTTTTAATATGCTGTCTAGGTTGGTCATAACTTTACTGCCAAGGAGTAAGCGTCTTAATTTCATGGCTGCAGTGACCATCAGAGACTTTGGAGCCCCCTAAAATAAAGCCTCTCACTGTTTCCACTGTTTCCCCATCTATTTGCCATGAAATGATGGGACTGGATGCCATGATCTTAGTTTTCTCAATGTTGAGCTTTAAGCCAACTTTTCCACTCTCCTCATTTCACTTTCATGAAGAGGCTCTTTAGTTCTTCGCTTTCTGCCATAAGGGTGGTGTCATCTGCATATCTGAGGTTATTGATATTTCTCCTGGCAATCTTGATTAACCCAGTCAAGCTCTTCCCCAAATTCCTGATCCACAGAGATTAGGAGAGAAAATACAATGATCGTATTTTGCTTTAATCTATTAAGTTTTGGTGTGATTTGTTATGTATTACTTAAGAGCCAGAACACCTACTTTTAAGTGCTCAAGATATAGCATTAAGCAGATTTAGTTTCATGGAATTCCATTCCACATCTTTCTCATTCTTGGCAACTGAGGAACAACTATTTTCAGACTTTTAATTATCCATTTGATAACTGTTTGGGCCTGCTATCAAGTCTAAATTTGTAGCTACAACTGGCAAACAGATCACATTCATTCATTCATGCATTTAATAAATCAATACCTCCATGTAGATGACTTCTCTAGCTCCCGAGTTAGCATTGCCTTCTCAACGTTCCCAACTTACTATGCAGCATTGCTATTGCTTGTCGCTTTTCTATCCCACTAACCAGTAGCAGACAGGTTCATTCTGTGTTATTCATCTTTGCATCTCTAGTATCTAGTCTAGTGCCTGCACATAGCAGACCTATGTAAAAACAAAAACAAAGACAACCGAACAAACAAAAAACAAGCCACACACACACACACAAAACCACCTAACTGGAGGGCTCCTCCTTCCTAGACATACGAATAATTTATTCAAAGACAGTCCCTTTCCTCTAGCACTTTATAGTTCAGCACTGGACACTGGGATCCAGACTGACAGGTGCAGTTAGTGAGCTGCCTGGATTGATTACTGTGGTGGAACCCAAGGGCAATAGGGCAACACATGACAGGAAAGTGGAAGGTGGAGAAGGACACGGGAACGGATCCATTCATTTATTCCACAAATCCTTATCAATCGCCGTTGCACATATAGCACAAGGGAAGGGCTCAATATCTGTTACTAGATGCCAGCCACTGTTCTAGGCGTTAGGGATGCCGCAGCGCACAAGAAAGCGGCGGTGTCTCATTTCGTAGTCTTGAAACTCACAGTATTGATTGCAAAGGACTACAGGCAGTGGACGTAATTATGTAAAATTGTGTGAGGTGCCCAGCAGGAAAACAGGCGGCTGAAATTCTTGAAAGGATGTTAGATCTTTCGGTTGGGGGCAGCCGTGGGCGGGTTTTGAGCAGGAGTGGCCTTGAGGGGGCCGGACTGTAGGGGGCGGGAAGACTGCAGGCCAGAAGAGATGGTAATTTTAAGATGTAAGTATGTTTTGCTTGAGTGGAAGAAGGAGCTTGTGTCTAGGGGCGACGTGGTCGCTTGGTACGCTCGGGGTTCTCCTGGGACGTGCGCGAGTGCTAAGTCGCTTCAGTTGTGTCCGACTGGGGAATGCATTTTGAGTGTAAGCACGATTGCCTCAGCCTTAGGGGAACTGCAGCCCTAAATTCCTAGATTTTTCATGTTCGGCACATCTAGGCTCCTCCGCTCCCCAGATATGCAGACGCACCGTCTCCGGCTCGGATCCCGGCCGCTGCGCTGGCCCATGCGGCAGCAATCTTCGTTCCTTTCTGGCTCCGACTGTGCAACCCAGAGCAGACGGGAGGGGGCGGAGCTTGTGCTGCGGACCTAGGCGGTGGCGTGGGCCACGCCCCCGACCTAGACCCCGCCTCTGGACCCCGTTGATTGGGTTATGGTCGCGGAAGGGCCGGGCATCCTCGGAAGGCCCGTGGGTAGGGCTGAGACGGGGTTCTGATTGGCTTGGCTGGGATTAGGTCATTGCTAGCAGGTTCGTCCGGCTCGGACGCCGGCTGGGCGGCCGAGGCTGCTGTGAGAGGGCGCTCGAAGCTGCAGGAGAGCGAACTGGCGAAGGAGGCGGGCAGGCGGCTGCTGCACTCGCTCGACTGCTCGTTCCCTTCCCGTCGCCGCTGCGGGTCCTCAGCTGCTCTTCCTGCTCCGCGCCCTCTCGGTTACACGCCGTTGGAGCAGACGCTCTTCGTTCGCCTCCAGGCTCTGTTCAGGAGTCGCGCGCGCCCGCGGACCCCGCGCTGAGACCGAGCCGGCGCCACACCTGTGGAGCCGGCGGCCGTCGGGGGTGCCGGCCAGGGTCTCGCCGCGTGCGTGCTCCGGGCTGCGGGCCGCCGGAGCCCCGGGGGAGGCGCGCCCCCCGGCTGGGCGCCGCGGACACCATGGGGCTGCCCGCGCTCGAATTCAGTGACTGCTGCCTCGACAGCCCTCACTTCCGAGAGACGCTGAAGTCGCACGAAGCGGAGCTGGACAAGACCAACAAATTCATCAAGGAGCTCATCAAGGACGGGAAGTCACTCATCAGCGCGCTCAAGAGTGAGTGCCCGGGAGCCTGGCGGGGACGGTGCCCCGGGGCGGGAGGGGCCGTCGGGCGGCGCTCAGACCTAGGGGTCCCGCGCCGGGCTGGATTTCTGCCCCCGGGCGCTGAGGGACGGGTGTAGACCCTTGTCGCGAAGCGGAAAGAATACGTAAAATGGGCGAGCTAGCAACAAGACAGTGAAGGCAGAGACCCGTCACCCGGCCGTTTGCGTTCCGGGGGGACTGAGAGGTGACCGAGCGCGAGTAGCGCTCTGGGGCGCCGCGGGTGGGTGTGCGCGTCACACAGGTGTCTCAGGAGTGGGACTGGAGTGCCTGGAGCACCGTAGCATATTGGGAAACCCCTTCGCGTCCACGACTCCGGCTTCCTTGGGGGAGAGTTGCTCACCCCTGAGTGCCCAGCCGTGGGAATGGAGCGTGCCCCGCCAAGGGGGCGCTGCCTCCCCTCAGGAAAAGGCGGGTTGTGCCTGCTTCACTCCCGCCTGCTCAGGGCCGCCGGGGTCTCCGAGAGATCTCCTTCCCTTCCCAGAAAAGGGCTGGGTAGGGTGGTTGGTCAGCTCGCGATTCTTTGGAATAGTGGCAGCTTTTAACCCACCAGATCTAGAATCAGGGCCACGTACGTGTGCAGGTTCTGATTCCTGTGTTTAGCAGAAGGTGATAGGGGTGGGAGTACAGAATCAGAGTGTTCCTTTACTCTAAACTGTGGGCGAGGGTTTAAAAATAGAACGAACATATCCTCTCCCTCTCTCGCTCCCTCACACTCCTTTTTTACCTCTCCCAATATCCTTGAAAACTCAAAGGTTTGGGAAGGAATGTCCTCGATCTTCGCTCAGAAAGAAGTTTAAACTTATCCTTAGAGATTTTCGAACCTTTTGCAAACCCATTTTTGCAAATTTCCCTTTGGCAGGGGAGAAATGAAATTTACATTCTGTGTATGATTTCCCTTGTCATTTGCAGAGCCAGAGAGTGTCTCCTTCTGGCCAAACGAGTGCTCTAGGGATGGATGCCTTGGATTGCTGAGCTCCTTTTTTTGGGTGCCTTTTCTGTCTGCCTATTTAAGAATAATTTGGTCCATCTTTTATTTTTAAGAATCAGAAATAACATAAAGGCAGATAGTGGAATTGTCTTTCACTTGACTTTTCCTTTCTCTTTGCTGCAATTCTTAATAGGTGATATCTTTCAACTAGGAAAGCTTGTCTTGGTAGAGTGCAGCCGTGGGCCTGAGAATTGTCACCAAGTCTCTTTAAAGGAGACTTAAAGTCAAGTGCCTGAGATGTCATTTTGTGAGCCTGTTGTTTCTAAAGATGAAGAAGACAGAGGAGCCCCAGGGCAGCAAGTGGTAGTCTTTTGAGGTGAAATAAAAGTAGAACTTTGGTGTGCTGAGGCTCTTCAGAGGCAGGGTCTCTGTTGGAGGCTGTGACCTGAAGCAAATGAATAGACTCTTCTTTTGTTGATGACCAGGGCCGTCCTTAGAATATGTAACCCCTAGTTTGGAGTAAGTTAGGGGCTCACTTACAGGTTGGGCCCACACATTTTGTTTGAATCTCAGACTGGCTTTAATTGGGCCTCTGCTTTATTCAGCAAACATCTGGAGTGCCTGCCGTGTGCTCGATATTACCCTGGGCACTGAGGATGTAGTAGTGACTGTTCTGTTGTTCCTGTGGCTGTGGAGACTTACTCCATACTAGGCACTGCTTCACCCACAAATTATCTCACGTATTAGAACTCATCTTTCAAATGAGAAAGCAGGCTTGAAAGAATCACTGGCTGAGAGTTTTACCGCTCTAAGAGCAGGGCTGTTTTTGTCCCCCGCAGGGTCTGAGCCAGAGATGAAGTTCCTGCTGATGTTGAGCTCTTAATTCTGTCTCATTCCTCTTGCCCAGAATTGAGCCCCTGGTCCGAGAGTGTTGGAATTTGGACTTGCATTCTGTATCTTAGCCTTGAGTCTGAGGAAGATGCCTTTATGTGATTGGCAGTTTATCTGCTTGCCACTATTTTTAAGGTGTGTATGGGGGAGGAACTTAAGAATTCTTTGGGTAGGAGGAAACAGTACAGGTGATAAAGAGTTTTTTAAATTGTCTAATGAATGGACCAGCTCTATAACTTGGGGGAGAGCTAGGTGTTCTAATCTCTTAATATCCAGCTCTGTAATTATTCTCTTCTACTCTTATTAGTGCTTGAACAGGTGCCACATGCCTTCTTAAAGAGGGTGGAGAGGATTATTATTTCCTGAACTTCAGGCGTTGTGTTATCATTGGGTCCTTCTTGCATGGTATATTACTATGCTAGTATATGTGTATTCATTTTCTTTGGATCATCTTTATCACTTCTGCAAAATGTAAAGCGTTTAAAAAAATATATGTAAAAATACATAATTGTGTAAAAGTAACATTGGTTTAGATGATTTATAGGCTCTTCCCTCTCTAAAATTTTATGGCTTTATTTTATAATTAGTATGCACAGATCTTTGGGTTTAGATTTCCTTTGTGTGTTAATCTGAGGCTATAATACTGGCCTCCAGGGATTGCTGAAGTTCAGCTAGATCATTGCTCTTTATGAATGAGGAAACTGAAGATCAGAGAGATCAGTCACCTGCCCAAGGCATCACAGCAGTTAAGTGTACTTAAACATAAGTTATCTGATTCCAGAGCCTGTGCACTTAACTGTGAAGTAGAAATGTTGTGTAGGTCTGTTGTCTATCGAATACCCTTGAGAATCTGGTAAACAAACGAACTCCTAGAAGTCTTTCCCTGGAGCTCAAACCTCTGGGCTGGACACATGGCAGCTAAGCAATAAAATAATTTGGGATCTGCATTTCAAAAATTCCTGCCTTTGGAGAAAGTTCTTGTTTGATGTGGTGACTCCCAGTCAATTTCTTCTGTGCTAATTTGTCTAGGCATTTTCTGTGAGCACTCTTTCCTTGACCTGATTAATCTGTCTCAGTCCAGAGGATTCAGTGTGCTTTGGTCATTTTTTCTTTCTGGAGAGATAATAGAGGCTGGCGATGACGTTCAGACTTGTAGAATTAAGAGTTTTAGGATTTTCTGTGTTCTTGACCTTATCACTTACTGGGCAAGGCACTAAGCCTGAGCTCCTCCTGTGTAAAATGGGAAGAGCCACGCTGACCTCCTAGGGCTGTTGTGAGCACGAAATGAAACGTGCATGTAAAGAAAGCACTTAGCTTGGAGCCTGGTGTGTAGCGCTGCTTAGTTAATGGCAGCTATTATTATCTTCCAGAATGTCAAGACTCAGAGCAAGAGTCACTAATAGCAGAATTGTCTACACAAGTGCACTGAACTTCATTTCTGTCTGTCTCATGGACTTCATGGCAAACCAAATGTGATTTCATAGAACTGGGAAAGTGAATTAGGCTTTTGGTTTTGAGAGGTGGTTTTCAGGAACTGTTTTCTTTCCACCTTCAGTTGGTTTATGGACTTGTTCCTGGGGATATGCCCCTTTCAATTTGACTTCTTTCTAAGATAGAGTGAATTCTCTTACTTTAATAGTCTTAGGTGGGAGGGATGGGGCAGGAATTCACATTTTAGAATATCAACTTTATTGAGATGTAATCTGTTCACCCTCTTAAAGCATCCAGTTCAGTGGTTCTTAGTACATCCACAGAGCTATGCAGCTGTCACCACAATCAATCTTAGAATATTTTCATCACCTCCAAAAGAAATTCCATTCCCATAAACAGTCAGCCCCCACCATTTTTTTCCAAGTCCTTCCTCCCCATTCTCCTGCCCTCCAGCCCTCATCAAGCACTGATGTATTTTCTGTCTCTATTGATTTTCCTATTCTGTATATCAGGAGTGTAATTTTAATAGTTTTCTCTTAGATGGTGGTGGGCAACTTGAGGCACTGAGTTCTTGATTGGAATTTCAGGTGGGAAACTTTGAACCATAAGCTGCTCTCCTACAGTGGGGTTTAAGTAGGGGTGAGGTCCCAGAGACTGAACTGTGTCCTAGGAGAAAACCCAGTTGTCTCATGAGATGGAAAGATGGATTCATTCTAGTTCCTGGCACTTTCAAGGATACAGAAAGTGAAAGTGTTAGTAGCTCAGCCGTGTCTGACTCTGTGACTCCATGGACTAGCCTGCCAGGCTCCTCTGTCCATGGAATTCTCCAGGCAAGAATACTGGAGCTGGTTGCGATTTCCTTCTCCAGGGCATCGTCCCAATCCAGGGATCGAACCCAAGTCTCCTGCATTGCAGGTGGATTTTTTATCATCCTAGCCACCAGGGAAGAGACTACCAAAACTAGGACAAGGATCCAACCCCTTCTGTCAGTCAGCTTTCAGTCAACTTGGGGCAGAGAGTGTGATACTGAATAAAGCCTTTCTCTGGGGTTGATATCTTGTTGGGTGACACTTTTTTTTTTTTTTTTGAGTAAAGTGAAATGAATGTATCTGTGTTTCTCTAGTTCAGCCTATAGTTTTCGTGAGGCTTTTTGGGTATGATATGCCTTTATCACTGCATTCTCAGAGGTTAGTAATTCTGACCTGCATTACATTTCGAAGGCAATCACAGTGAATTTTAACAGAAATAAATTAATAAGAATGCCAGTAAAAAACACAGCAATTAATTTTAGCTGCTATGTATTTGTCTGTCAATATCAAATCTTAAATTCAAGGCACATTTATCTTTTAACAGAAATAAGAGTTGTAGAAATCTGTCGTAATAGCTGTACATGAACAAAGCAAAATGCTGTATTTTGGACCTTGAACCAAGTGGAGAGATGGATAAAAAGTCTGGTATACTTAAGTGAGGTCATACTTGAAAGGTTTTTTGCTAAGGCATGAAGAAAACGTTTAGATAGTACATTACTATCTAAAAAAGAATGAGATTTAAATAGTTTTGATAATATTTGCTAGAGGGCATTCATGAGGCTCAGTGGGGCCCTGACCTCATATTATGGGGGGAAAAAAAGTAAAAATTATCTCATATCTACATTCTTAAATAATGCAAGCTGTCATTAATTGCCATAGTCTAAACGTCCAGTCTAATAGATGTGTTCTAGAAGAAGCATGAAAAAAAAGTGAAAGTGAAAGTTGCTCAGTGGTGTCCAACTCTTTGCGTACTCCAGGCCAGAATACTGGAGTGGGTAGCCATTCCCTTCTCCAGGGGATCTTCCCAGCCCAGGGATCGAACCGAGGTCTCCCGCATTGCAGGTGGATTCTTTATCAGCTGAGCCACAAGGGATGCCCAGAATAAGCATATATATCTTCAGTGTATTGAAAATTGTTTCTAATCCTCCGGTAACTGCTCTTCTGCATTTCACAATGATCTGGATTCTGAACATTAGTAATACTAGTGGGCATTCTCTTTATAGAAGTCCTTCGCAGGATGTCTTCCAAGAATACATCCCTGAATGTGGCTCTGGTGCCTCAGATGGTAAAGCGTCTGCCTGCAATACGGTAGACCCAGGTTCGATCCCTGGGTTGGGAAGATCTCCTGGAGACGGAAATGGCAACCCACTCCAGTATTCCTGCTTGGAGAATCCCAGGGACGGAGGAGCCTGGTAGGCTACGGTCCATAGGGTCGCAAAGAGTTGGACACGACTGAGCCACTTCACTTCTCTTCTGGCCCCTTTATGTAGATGGGGAACATATCTCAGCATTAAGTTCATTTAAGAAGTGAACTCTGCAGAATTAACTTGGAACTGGTAATGTTCAGGCTGAGGAGACCCAGACCTGGGGCACATAGTGTAATTCAGAGAGCCAGGCCTCTGTTATCAGGCAGACTTGATGTTCAGTCAAGCTCTAGCACATACATGCTGTTAAGACCTTGGGAGCACTGTCAGTTTTCTCAACAAACAAGCAAACAGAAAACCTGGAACCTTGCCAGCAGCTCTTGTTCTCGAAACACTCACCAAGGGCCCAGCCCTATGCTAAGTGCACACACTGTCTCATGGGTCCTTAACGTAGTCCTGTGAGGTTAATACTCTTATTCACCTGCATTTTGCAGTTAGGATAACTTGTCTCAGGTCACAGAGCTAGGAAGTTGTGTAGGCAAGTTTTGAACTTGGCAACGGACTGCAGGGCTTCTCTTAAACATGAGCCATCAGTGCTTCAGTAAACACTTTGCCAGTGAAGATACAAATTCTTCAGAGGTAGACGCTAGACAGGAGAAATGTGCAGCAGGTGTTAGATTAAGTGAGAATATTGTACCCATTGTTTTTCAGTCTCTGAGTCCTGGTTGCAAAGAATAGCCAAGATTTGTATTGTGCTCTGAAGTTTTGTGCTCTCATCATCGTAGGATTAAAGACCCATTGTAGGCTAGTGAGGCATAAGTAAAGGGTGCCTGACTACTTGGCTTTTTGAAGCAGTAGAGTTGCTCTTTGGGGGTGGCACTGATTACCAGTGAGTTTCTCTCTTCTTTTTAATGTTATTTAGAAAATGCATACTTTTCTAACATTTCTTTTTTCAGTTGAAATATTTAAAAATTGAGATATAATTGACACAGAACATTTTTTTAGTGTTAGGTGTACAATGTCACGATTTGCTATTTGTATATATTATGAAATGATTGCCACAGTATGTCTAGTTAACATCCATCACCATACATATATTACGAATTTTTTTTCTTGTGATGAGAACTTTTAAGATCTATTCTCTTAGCAGCTTTCAAATTATAGTACTATTAACTACAGTCACCATGCTATGCATCACATTCCACGACTTACTTATTTTGTGAATGAAAGTTATTCTCTTTTAACTGGGTAGTAAAGAGTTGAACATGGAGGCCAAAAACCTGTTCCTGGGTCTGATTTGTTAAGATAAATAGTTCGTCCTTTTTGCTCATTAAAACGAGAGTGGAAAAAAAAAATCACCAAGAGTGGTGTGCTTAAAACACCACTTTTGTACTTATTTAGGATTTGATGTAGGTTTTTGCAGTAGTGAGATGAATCCTTCGTTAATAGTATAAACTCCCAAAGGCTCTTCAGTACCAACCTGCTTTGTTTAGGACTAATATTATTTTTTACTTACCAAGTCCTAAAGGATCAAATGCATATGGAGTTAGGTAACAAAAAGTTTTTTTCTCAGCTCTTTTGCTTTGCTTTAGCACCTTTCAAATAAAAGAAGAAAAAGCATTTCCTAATTATTTGTAAATGGTGGTAATTTGCAATACTGACATTTGGAATATTACTCATACAAATATAAACATCTGCAAATTTTATCCAAACAAGATTTTGTAGTTTTCATATAACACTGGCTTTAAAAAAAGTCCTTCCACTTTAATTCAGTTATTCAGTTCTGGATTGGACTGAATAAATTGCATCTATAATCTGTACAAAATTTCCCACGTGGCTCAGTGTAAAGAATCTGCCTTCAATGCAGGAGACATAGGTTTGATCCCTGGGTCAGGAAGATCCTCTGGAGAAGGAAATGGCAATCCACTCCAGTATTCTTGCCTGGGAAATCTCATGGACAGAGGGCTATATTCATTGGGGTCGCAAAAGAGTTGGACACCACTCAACGACTAAATAACAATAATCTATAGCACTCAGCCCACTGATTTGAGGCTTAAGTTCCCCCTTCCCTCCTTTTTAAAAAACATGATTAATAGGCTTTATTTTTTAGAGCAGTTTCAGGTTTACAGAAATACTGAGTGGAAAGTATAGAAAGTTCCCATATAGCCTCTCACACCCATTTCTCTCAGATAGTACATTTGTTACAATAATGACATAGTGTTATAACTCAAGTCCATAGTTTACACAAGGGTTCATTCTTTGTGTTGTATATTCTGTGGGTTTTGACAAATGTATTGACCTTAACAGTATCATGCAGAAGAGTTTCAGCCTGTGAAATACATGTCTTTGTATGGACATATGTTTTCATTTCTTATTTAATTTCCCACCTAGGAGTAGAATTACTAGGATGCATAGATAAACTTAGGTTTAATTTTGTAAAAGCCTGCAAAACTCTATTCTGCACCAGAGGCATTCTTTTAAATTCCCCTCAGGAACATCCAGGGGTTCCAGTCTCTCCACATTATCACCAATACCTGCTATTGTCTGTCTTTTTGATTGTAGCCATCCCAGTGGGTAGGAAGAGGTACCTCTTTGTTTTATTTTGCATTTCTGTGATACTTACAATGTCAAGCATCTTTTCATAAGCTCATTGGCCACTGGTGCATTTTCTTTGCTGAAGTGTCTGTTCAGATCTTTTAGATGGGCACTGTTTATATCTTGGATTGTTTCTTTAATCCTTTTGTGCGTACATGCTCAGTTTCCAAGTTGTATCTGACTGTTTGTGATCCTGTGGACCATAGCCCGCCAGGCTCCTCCATCCATGGGATTTCCTAGGCGAGAATACTGGAGTGAGTTGCCATTTCCTTCTCCAGGGACTCTTCCAGACCCTGGGATCAAACCTCATCTCCTGCATTGCATTCTTTACCACTGAGCCTCCTGGGAAGCCCTTAATTCTTTCACTTTTTCCATAAAACTTTTGATGAGTAAGTGAACACCATTGGGCATACTTTATTTGCACTCATTTGGGGACTTTTTGCTTCTACTTGCTTCAACCTCAGATGTACTTGATGGATCAGTTTCACATCCCAGGGCTTGAGAGGTGATTCTGACAAGGCTATGGTTCAGATTTCTGCTCTAGTTAGGCCAGTCAGCGTCCCTCTGGGGAGAGGCCCCAGGCTGAACTTCCTAATGCTGGCCAACGTAAGCTAATGATCACAAACTCCATGAATTGACAAAATGAGAATGGGTCAGGGAGAAAGTGTTGTCACCATGGAGCTTTTGGGGAATGCAGTTCACGAAGGTGACTTTGTTACCCGGTCTAGGCCATTGCATTTTTGAAAGTTAGCCAAAGGAGAGGTGCCAGTATGAAGTTAAGTGTCATACATTTCTGACTGACTCAAGTTTTAATTTTTAAAATTATAACCCAGTATGTTTTAAATTGTATATCTTAGGCCACCAGAGGAAGGCTTTCATTCAACAAACATGGAGTCTTACTTTGCTCTTACCTTGTCATCCAAGCTTTGGCCTCGAGGAAGGGCTTTTAAGGTTGTGGTAACAGATGCAGAAGTTGTGAGGTGAGAGGAATTATGGGGTGTCCTGGGGCTCGCAGGGAGGCCAGTGTAGCTGGAGCAGAGCGATGGCAGATGAACAGGGAGAGAGGCTGGGAGCCAAGTCCTCGAGGTCTTGACTCCCAAAGGGACTTTGAGTTTCATTCTGAGTGTGATGGAAAGTCAGGGGAAGGTTGTGACATCATCCTTCTTGTGCTTTAAGAGATTATGGGGACCACTGTGTAGAGAATAATTTAGTGGGGCAAGAATGGAGGCAAGGAGAGCAGTTAGGAGGCTGTATAATAGGTGAAGTAAGAGGCAGTGGCACCTTGGGCTAGGGGGCAGTGTTGGAGATGTAGGTCAGATTCTGGGTGTGTTTGGAAGCCCACAAGATCTACTATTTGATTGGATTTAGGCTTTGAGACTAAAAATCAAGAATGATTCAAATGTTTTTAGCTAGAGCAGTTACGGAGAAGGCAATGGCAACCCACTCCAGTACTCTTGCCTGGAAAATCCCATGGACGGAGGAGCCTGGTGAGCTATAGTCCATGGGGTTGCGAAGAGTCAGACACGACCGAGCGACTTCACTTTCACTTTTCACTTTTCACTTTCATGCATTGGAGAAGGAAATGGCAACCCACTCCAGTGTTCTTGCCTGGAGAATCCCAGGGACGGGGGAGCCTGGTGGGCTGCCGTCTATGGGGTCGCACAGAGTTGGGCACGACTGAAGTGACTTAGCAGCAGAGCAGTTATGTGAATGATGGTGCTATTTTCTGAAATAAGGATGACTTGGGAAGGATTAGGTTTGGGGGAAGATGAACAGTGTAAATGGATGACCTAATCTTACCGTGCAAAGACAAAAAATTACACATTTCATGCATACACTCATAAAAGAATGACAGAGTATGGAAGTATACAGAGTAAAGCACCCCCTTGCCTGAGTTAGCCACCGATGTGCTCTTTTAACTCATCCTTTTTCTGTGCGTATTTGTTGTTTTCCTAAGTGGAGTTACAGGATATGAATTAGTCTGTGTTTTGCTTTTCTGGTTGATATTACCTCTTAGAGTACACATATACAGTGTATTCTTTTTAACACCTGCAGAGAGCACTGCTATATGGCGACACCATGGCTGATTTAACCCTTCTCCTGTTGAGGGATATTTGGATTGCCTCACTTTTCACTATCAGAGAAAGTGCTACAGTGATGGTTTGCACACTGTCCTTTCTGTGTGGCTCGTAGTAGTTCCATGGGGGTTGATTCCTTAAAGCGGAATTATTGCCAGCTCCCATCTTTTTTTTTTTTTTTGTTTTTTACAAGTTCCTTGACATTGACTCTTTAGGTCCTTGGCACCCCTGTCAAGTTGGTATTTGTCTGGCACTGTTTTAAGTGTGTTGTTAGATTGTTTCTGAAGCTTAATGTTTTGCTTTAATTGGAAGCGTCCTTAACAGGACAGGCTCTTCTTTTAGGTGCTGGCATGGATTCTGAAGGAACCAGGGGCTAGAAAAGAGAGAGAGATTACAATTAATTGGCTGTGTCCTAATTAACGTTGGACCTGTCTGATATCCTTTCTGAGCTCTAAGTTCTTACAGATAAAATGGGACATGGGATGTGGCTTTGCCCATATCTAATAGGCTGTTCCAACCTCAAATTTCAGGGAAATCACATTTGTTAGGATGAAGAAAATAGCCTTAGTGGCCAGAGGAATATTTACAAATTAGAGTCCCTGGAGTTTACACATTTTGTAGAAACGCAGAGTGGAGAAAGAGAGGAAATAGTAAGGAAAACAGCTTGGCAGTGTGGCCCAGAAGCTGTCACGGCATGTTTATATCTGGCTCATTTCACCTTGGTAGGAAGGCACGGAATGCTGCAGGGGGTGAGCCTGGAGGCTTGCGCAGTGTTACTATATTTAGAAAGTGGAGATTCCTGGGGCTGAGGGGGTGTCTGTGTGTGTGTGTTTTCTTTGCCAGATGGATAAAGGGTTGAGGGGCTTGGGAATTCTGGATCAAACCTTGCTAACTGGCTGGCTTCCTTTGGCCAAGCCAGTAGCTACGGTTGATTCCCGCTGCTGCCACACAGGAAAAGCCACAAGAAACCCCATTTTATATGGTTTGTAAAGACACCACAGGTTGATTTCAGAGCTCATCTGATCTTGCTGTCAAATGTGCTTTTAAGTTTATTCCAGGCTGATTTGAACACTTTGAAAAGATGAAGTGGCTTCTCCTGTGAGACTTTAGATAGGTTTCCAGGTAGATCGAGTTGAACTTGAGGCTGTTTCTGTGCCACAGAGACTGTCAAACAGATTGAGTCCAAACCATAACAGATTCCTGACTGTGTCTTGTTATTACACTGGTGGGTCAAGTGTACAAGCTGATTATTATTTGAGCAAGTGAGATGAAATTAAAACAGCATTTTTACTTTAATTCATACCTATGTTTCTTTTTAAAAAGTTTATGTCACTAAGTAATACCTGTAAATAGTACACAATTTAGAAGGGACAGGAAGGAATGCAAGCATCCTTAAATGCCTCCTGTCTCCAGATTCCTGGTTCTTCTACTGGAGACAGCATTTCATCCATTCTTGAGTATTTTTCAGATATAATTTATGCATGTGCCAGCAAATACATATTTATATATTTCTCCGGTAGCAAGCCATATGCACTGTTTTGCATATATTTGCATTTTGTACTATTTTAATGGATTTTGAATATTATTCAACTTTGGTACATATAGAGCAAATTCATTTTTAGCATTGCATTGTATGGCACTGTATGGACATAATTTATTTAATCAGACTTCCTGGGTGGCTCAACTGGTAAAGACTCTGCCTGCAGTGCAGGAGACGTGGGTTCGATTCCCGGGTCAGGAAGTTCCCCTGGAGAAGGAAATGGCAACCCACTCCGGTATTCTTGCCTGGGAAACCCCATGGACAGTGGAGCCTGGTGGGCTACAGTCCATGGGGTTGCAAGAGTTAGACGTGACTTAGCGACTAAACCACCACCAAATAATAGACATTTAGATAATTTCCAACCTTTTGCTACTATAAGCAATGCTGCTGTGAACCTGCTGGTACCACCTGTTATGAGCAGATGAGTGAGTGCATCTGTAGGGTGAATTCTGGAAATGGAACTGCTGGGCCAGAGGGTACGTACACTTTTCATTTCAATGGATATCTCATAGGAGTGCTTCTGAAAAGTTCTGAGTGAACTGAATTTTATAAATCACATTTTTGGAGTAGAAAGGAAATTCATCATTTGGTTTATCATAGAGTGGCACTGCAGTAAAGCAATGCTTCGAGTTTTGTCCATTTCCTACTCCTCAGTTTGTGTGTACTTCATTCTGGGATCAGAAGTGACAACAAAATTGCTCCCTAAAATGAGCCAGAGCTGGCCTGGTGATCAGTTGCACGTGGGGCCCCCAGAGAGCTTGTTTGTGCTTCTGGTGAGGGTGCTGCTGAGTTGTATCTTGGTGCAGTGTGTGCTTTACTTTGGAGGTTTGTCAGGTGTGAAGGAGGGCAGGCTCCCACCTCTGTCGACAGAAGACTTTTATTCTGAGCCAGTAGGCACAGCTTGTCTGTCCGTGAAGCTTTTCTGGGAAGTGGCAAGGGAGCTGGGCATTTTTGTCTGACCTCTCTCTGCTGGCTGCCTCTTCCGCAGAGCTTGGCACTTTTCCTGATGGAGGGCACGTGTTGTCTGTGGTCTCTGTTTCAGTGCCTGGGGCCACTCACATTGGGATAGAAGGCTCCTGGTAGTGGGGTTCTGGGATGAGGCGAGCACAGTGACTGCTCTGGTTGCTCGGCATCTTCAGGAGGCCAGGGAAGCCCAGACCGTCCGCAGTACAACGATTCCTGGCAGGTTAAGAGGATCTCTGGGGAGCTAGCAGAGGACTTAGGGAAAGGCAAGTCCAGGGAGGCAGTGTTCCTAACCATCAGTCTTCTAAAATCACCTAGGTCATTTCTGCCCCATCTTATCACAGTTTATTTATTTTGAAAAAGTCTACTCATTAAAAATTACATTTATTTCAAAAGAGAACATTATAGCATCCTGAAATCATGGCTTTGATGTGGTTAGTAATATTTTTTTCCTAGAGTATCTTCAAGTGGTCATTAATTCATAATCATTACATTGAAAAGTATTTGTTGTTGTATGATCTAAAATAGAACTATATTTTATCAGTGATTTGAGCTTCCCTCTGCTTTGCGCTGTCCTGGAGCAGAGGCGCATCAGAGAACAGACAGCATGTGGCCATTGTGCTAGGAGGGAGGGAAGGGCAGAGACGTGCTTCTCAGACTCAGGTGCTGGCGTCGGGGTAGGTGGCAGTGTGCCAGGGCGTATGCAAAGCTAGTTGCAGGGAGTGCACTTCTTGAAAATCTGTTTTACTCAGTGGAATCATTATTTGAATATTCAAACAAACACCCATAAATTATAGAAGAAAAATCAAGATACCATGGCACTTTTCACAGAAGACCTGGTGTGACTGAAGAGGAGAACAAAGGAAGGGGAAACAGGGGTGTCCCTGGCTGAACTGGTGGGGGACACGGGGCTAAGAGTCCTTGCTGAGTTATTTGCATGGGACCTACAGGTGGAGACACCTACTAGGTGGAGGGAAAAACAGGCCAGGGGCCCCAGAGAGAGAGGGGGTACTGCTGTGGGTTTGGGTCTCACCAGGTGCTATCAGAGGCCCAAGCAGTCCATTGAAGTCACTGGGAGTCTGGGACTCACCCCAGAGATTCTAATGTAATTTGTCTGGGTTGCAACTTGTGCCAGGGGAATTTTAAAAGCACCCCAGGTACTGCAAATGTGCAGCACAGTTGGAGAACCACTGGCATGGAGTGAGGAGAGCGCAGGGGCCAAAATTGTGGGCAGCATCAGCATTTGGCAGAAGAGGTGGGTGGAATAGGGATGGAGAGATTTGTTCTGATTAAGTATGAGGTGTGTCTTCCTGGGCAGTGTGGGTGAGGGCTTGCCTAAAGCCTTTGAATTTTGCCCTTGGAAACCAGAGAAAGCAGTTTAAGTGCGAGGGTGATACATATCCACTATCCGATATTATTGTGAGGAGTAAATGAAATTATCACAGGTATCGTGACTAGCGGGGTGAGCAGGCCCATGGTAAGTCCTTTGTGATTGGAATGTCACTACTGTCATTTCTAGATTTGTCTCTGGAAGGAACCATTAGAGCAGGTCAAGGAATGATGGGGAATTGGCTCCAAAGGGTACAGGTTCTCCCGTTTCAGAACATCTCAGCATGTGGCTGCACGCCTAGGATCCAGTTGTCCCATGAGCCTAGGGAGGCCGGGAAGCTCCTGAAGGGAAACTTTTTGCTCACAGTCACACGACACACATTTCCCCAGTGAGTCCTGTCAGGGTTAAAGTCATGTGGGATCAGAGCCTGTGATTATATTGCATGGTTTTTGTTTAAAAACCTAGAAGAAGCATAATGAGCTGACTGAGCTGTTGTTGCACTGCTGGTGGGGGGAACCCTGTCTCCGGGAGAGCCGCAGAGGGACTGGCTGATGGCTCTGGAGGACGAGCTGTGCACCAAACCCAGAGAGGGCTGGGGTGCCTCCAAGGTGCCATTGGAGAACTCATTTCTGGCACCAGCTCCTCCTTATCTCTCTTCTGATCTCAGTGGGTTCTCAACCTCCTAGGAAGGACTGGGTGACAGAGCAGACAACAGCTACCGCTGTTGGGACCCTGGGGTGTTGACCCGTGCAGCTTTTCCCTTGTGATTTGCTTCTTAAGAAATTCTGTAGGATGCTCTTCCAAAGACAGGGAAGGGGGTTTGCATTTGTATCTGACTGGTGCCTTGAGATGTTGACACAAATCCTGTCCTGGGCCGGTACCCAGCAGAGCATCAGCCTCATGACTCTGACTGTGGGCAGTGCGGAGACCAGGCAGGCCCTGGAGATGGGCACGTTGGCATCTGCAGCCTCGTCCAGCCCCAGCCACACCCAGAGGTGTCTGGCCTGCTGGCCAGGCCTTGGAAGCCACAGATGACTTTGCTTGCTGCCCTCTCCCAGCCCTCTGACTGAAGCCGCCCTGAGCTCAGTGTGCAAGGTTAACAAACCACCATATTGTCAGCTCTGTGTAGAGCAACAAGATGCTTCTCTCTCTGGAAAGAAATTCTGTTTCTCTCCATATAGCCAGCATGCTTGGAATCAGCTCCCCAGTGGGAAGCTCTGCTCCAGTGCGTAGAAAATTGGAGTGGCGCTGAGCTATTGGCCCCCGTATCTTTTGGGTTCTGTCTTTGGCTTGCTTTCCGGTCCCCTGTCTCTTCTGGCTGGCAGCACACCATACTGTGATGAAAGGAGAATCCCAGCAGGGCGTGGGATTTTGCACTTGAGGTGCAGAGTTCAAGCTTGAAGATGGTCATCAGCCGACAAGAACCTATATTTGGCTTGTTTTCACAAGTCTTAGTTTTGAATATTGGGGTCTCCTCCCCTTCCCCTCTAATCTGGAGAACTGAGCCCCTCAAAAAGAAGGTTGAAATGTTTCTTGGTGGTTATCTTAAATGAGAGATGTGTGAAATGTTACGGAGGAGAAGGATGACTCATGCTTCTTACTGTGACACCTCAAACAGTCAGATCACTGAGCTCCTCAAATGTGTTGGCATGGAGTTAAGCAATGGTGGGCAGAGACCTTGGAGGTCCTGCCTTAGGGTTTTTGAAAGTAACTTAATGAGATGTAATTCACATACCACACAGTTCACTCATTTATAATGTACAGTTCATGACTTTAAGTATGTTCACAGAATTTTTCACCCATCTCCACAAGTAATTTTAGAATATGTTTGGTCATCATCCTCAAAAGAAATCCTGCACTCCTTCGCCAGCATCCCCATCTCCCCAGCTCTAGTCAGCCACTTAAGATTTTAACCCAGGGCCCAAAGTGTGGTGCTCACCTGTCTGCTTTGTCCTTAGATCGTTTTAAACTATAGATCTGTTTCCTTTAAGGAAATGGCAACCCACTCCAGTATTCTTGCCTAGAGAATCCTGTGGACAGAGGAGCCTGGTGGGCTGCTGTCCATAGGGTCGCACAGAGTCGGACAAGACTGAAGCGACTTTGCATGCATGCATGCATTGGAGAAGGAGCAACCCACTCCAGTATTCTTGCCTGGAGAATCCCCTGGACAGAGGAGCCTGGTGTGCTGCTGTCTATGGGGTCACACAGAGTTGGACACGATTGAAGTGACTTAGCATGCACGCATGCATTGGAGAAGGAAATGGCAACTCACTCCAGTGTTCTTGCCTGGAGAATCCCAGGGACAGAGGAGCTTGGTGGGCTGCTGTCTGTGGGGTCACGCAGAGTCGGACACGACTGAAGCGACTTAGCAGCAGCAGCAGCAGCAGCAGCAGCTGTTTCCTTTGATGCATTCAGATAATTTGCACTTCTCCAGAATGCTGCAGTTTCAGCGCCAAGGTGTTTGGATCTGGAACTCAAGTTTTTCTGTATTCTGTTCACCCCTGACAAATGTGCTAGTGTGGCAGGGACTAATTCACACTCATCCCTGAGTGCATGTACATCTCTCGTTAGGATTTCTTTTATCCTGTCTTTCTCTGTTTTGATCTTGCTTTGTAGAGGGTAATCTGGTGTAAGTGGGGAGGAATACCCAATATCCAGTAGGTAGATGCCTTGTTTTGAGCAGAAGAGAAGAACATTTATTTCTAGAGTGGGAAAAATTTCAGTGATACACTGATTTGGATAGTCACACTTGGAGGGTTTTGGCTTTATTTTAGGAATGTTGGTAAAGAAGTAAGTTTCTTGTGCTGAAATGATGGTGTCTAAGGTACTTAACATGAAAGTCCTTCTTCCCTACAAAAGACCTTGGATTGTTCTAGGAAATGTCAGCCCAGATGTAGATGACACATTTTCTACATCTATTTGTTTTCTCTTTCTCTCATTTGCTTCTGTCCCTTCTCTTTCTTTTGCTTTTTTTCCCTCTCTCATTCTTTCCCTGTGCCCTTCCCACATCTTGCCTTGCCAGAGGGCAAAAAAAGTGACTGATCTCTGACCTCTTGATTTTGAAAAGCAAAACCTTTTATAAATGGGAATGACCTGAAATCAATTTCCAGAGTTTCTAGGGTTATACTTAAAAAGACTTCTAGATTTGAGGTGACTATGAATCTGTAGTGCCAGGAAGAAATGTGGGCTCTGAGTTGGCACTGTGTTGTAGACAGCACTGTGTGGGGTCCCGTTTCCTGTTAAACTTCCTGTGTTAGGTTCCAGAGGTGAAAACTGCTCAGAACCAGTGAGGGTGTAAAATGTCTGGCCCCTCGTTAGCTGTTCTGATGAGGAACATATTTTTTTCTTCCCCTAATGGGACTTGATGCAAGCCTCATTTTTTTGTCATTGAGATAGGGGTGCTGTTAAGATTATCTTCAACAAAAGTAGGCCAGTGATTTGTATTTCATAAAGATAAATTTGGGGATGCTGAATGAGAGCATGTTATTTGGGTTAGTTGAACAGATCCAGATATAATTATGTATATTTATAATGCTGATTAGAGACCTAGAAACCTATTTAGAATAGGTCAGGAAACGGGGTATGACATCTCAGTCTTTACTAGTATAATCTCTGGAAATAATATATTTTGGGCATAATTAAATGACAGCTGGATCAGGTGGGTTATATCTCCCTCCCTCCAGCTGAACAACCCACAAAGTTGTTACATGGCATGATAGTATGAAAATAACAGGACGCCCCTTCAGCCTTCTTCTAAGGTGTATATCTCTCGCCTTTTTCATCACATAAACTAATTCTTTAAAAAAAATTAAGCAATCCAAAAACAAACCTGTATTTTTTCTGATTATACCAGTAATGCGTGTCAATTAGATATAACTTAAAAATTACAGATGAATAAAAGAGGAAAATGCAAATCACACTAATAGTACTGATTAGAGATACTCATTTTGGTTTTATCATCTTTTTCACTCAGGTTATGCTCATCTTTCCTTATGATTATACACTATCTGAGATTGTTTTTAGTGGTTATGTAATATTCCAGGCATGCTCTGTCAAGACTTACTAATGGCCTACTTTTGGACGGTTAGGTGGTTTTTCTCTTTTTCATGTTCATTAACCAGTCTATAATGAATGTTCTTACAGCTATGCCATCATTAGCTCCTTAAGAGTATTTACATAGGTTGCCCCGTTTCTCTTCCTGTCTTTAAGATTCCATTCTCATCTCTCTGCTTGTTGCCTTCTTTTCCTGCAGGTTGAGCAGAACCTTGGAGCCAGAAAGTGGATGTCTTTTTTGAGTGCCACAGAATGAAGCATCTCATATATTGAATGCATATGATTGCATTCATTTTTTTTTTTGATTGCATTCATTTGAACATAATAACTAGTAACACGTTTACCACCATTTAACTGTTTATTAATATGTCAGAACCTTTTATTATGTGTTTTACAAACTATTTCATTGCACCTTCACAGTAGTATTATGAGGTATGTAGTAATATCTCAATTTATAGACTAGAAAAAGGAGACACAGAAAGCAACAATAACTCATCCAAATAAAAAGTATTAGACTCAGGGTTAGAACTTTGAGCCAGTGCGGACTCTTTTGCTCTTAACCAGTGGTGGACAGTTGACTATAATCTTAGCCCAATCTCTTAAATCTTCTGTTTCTTCCTTTGAAGTGAAGTTAAGTGAAAGTCACTCAGTCATGTTCTACTGTTTGTGACGCCATGGACTATGCAGTCCATGGAATTCTTCTGGCCAGAATACTGGAGTGGGTAGCCATTCCATTCTCCAGGGGATCCTCCCAACCCAGGGATCGAACCCAGGTCTCCCATGTTGCAGGCAGATGTTTACCAGCTGAGCCCCGAAGCGAGCCCTTTCTTCCTTTATAAAGTGAGAATAACAGTACTTGCTTGAGAACATTGTAAGGATTAAATGAGCTCGTTAGTTGTCAACAGCATCTGGCCCCAGATCACTGCAGCTGTTGCCACTCTAATGACTATTTCACCTTTTATAAGGTAGGAATAATATAGATACTGTAAAAATAGTCTTTGTGCAGTGTCTACATTTGAATCTCTGACTTTCTCACTGGAGATGAATCCATGTGTTGGGGATTATCTCTAAAAGTTAAACTGGGCCTCATACTCTAGTCACTAATGTTTTGGTGGCTTGATTTTATACACGTCTGCTCACAAGATTCTGATGCTGACTTGTCAAAAACCGCTCTAAAAGTAACACATTCCATGAGCACCTCACTACCCAGAGGTGAACTTTCTTGTGCAGACAACTGAATTCTAACAGGGAATTCTTCCTTGAGTCTAACCTCAAGTATCTGTTGCAGGACTGGACAAAAGTGTTTTAGATAAGTGTTGGTGTTAAGTGGAGGTCGGTGATCTCTGTCCTCTGGTCATGAATTGTCCCCATTTCCAACTCGAGTTGTTTCGTTGCGCGTGTCCTCCTGTCTCTCCCTCCCCTCCTCCCAATCACTCCTGCCTCTCAGCAGCCATGAACACTTGGGCAGTTCTAAGGAAAACAGTGCCGGTTCTCACACTGCATTCTGAGAGCATATCTAGGCTGGCTTACCTAGGGATCCAGAACAAGGCACTTTCCAGCCATAGGACCTTTCCATTGCTTAGAACACCTTTGCTACAGCTCTTCATAGGGTTGGCTTCATCTCATCTTTGGGGACTCAGCCGAGTGAGTCCCTCAAAGAGTCCTCCCCTGACCATCTGACCCCCTCCTTTATGTCATTACCCTAGTTTATAGGTAATGTGCCTATTCTACCCTTAAAACTCCCCAGTGCATTTTTTTTTTTAGTTAATTTATTTTTTAATTGAAGGATAATTGCTTTACAGAATTTTGCTGTTTTCTGGCAAACCTCAACATGAATCAGCCATAGGTATACATATGTCCCCTCCCTTTTGAACCTCCCTCCCATCTCCCTCCCTATTCCACCCCTCTAGGTTGATACAGAGCCCCTGTTTGAGTTTCCTGAGCCATACAGCAAATTCCCGTTGGCTATCTATTTTTCATATGGTAATGTAAGTTTCCATGTTACTCTCAACATACATCTCACCCTCTCCTCCCCTCTCCCCATTCCATAAGTCTGTTTTCTATGTCTGTTTCTCCATTGCTGCCCTATAAGTAAATTCTTTGGTACCATCTTTCTAGATTCTGTATATATGCATTAGTATATGATATTTATCTTTCTTTCTGACTTTACTTCACTCTGTATAATAGGCTCTAGGTTCATCCACCTCTTTAAAACTGATTCAGATGCATTCCTTTTTATGGCTGAGTCATATTCCATCATGTATATATGCCACAACTTCTTTATCCAATCATCTGTTGATGTTATTAGTTATGTTAATAGTTCTAGCTATTCTAAATAGTGGTGCAGTGAATAGTGGGATGCATGTGTCTTTTTCAGTTTGGGTTTTCTCAGGGTGTGTGCCTAGGAGTGAAATTGCTGGGGCACATGTGGTTTTATTCCTAGTTTTTTAAGGAATCTCCATACCATCTTCCACAGTGGCTGTATCAATTTGCATTCCCACCAACAGTGCAAGAGGGTTCCCTTTTCTCCACACTCTCTCCAGCATTTATTGTTTGTAGACTTTTTGATGATGGCCATTCTGACCGGTGTGAGGTCATATCTCATTGTAGTTTTGATTTGCATTTCTCTAACAATGAACAGTGTTGAGCATCTTTTCATGTGTTTGTTAGCCATCTGTATGTCTTCTTTGGAGAAATGTCTGTTTAGGTTGAACAGTGTTGAGCATCTTTTCATGTGTTTGTTAGCCATCTGTATGTCTTCTTTGGAGAAATGTCTGTTTAGGTCTTTTTCCTGCTTTTTGATTGGGATGTTTGTTTTTCTGGTATTGAGTTGTATGAGCTGCTTGTATATTTTGGAAATTAATCCTTTGTCAGTTGTTTCATTTGCTAGTATTTTCTCCCATTCTGAGGGTTGCTTTTCACCTTGCTAATAGTTTCCTTTGCTGTGCAAAAGCTTTTAAGTTTAATCAGGTCCCACTTGTTTACTTTCGTTTTTATTTCCATTACTCTAGGAGGTGGGTCACAGAGGATCTTGCTTTGATTTATGTCATCCAGTGTTCTGCCTATGTTTTCATCTAAGAGTTTTATAGTTTCTGGTCTTGCATTTAGGTCTTTAATCCATTTTCAGTTTATCTTTGTGCGTGGTGTTAGGAAGTGTTCTAATTTCATTCTTTTACATGTAGCTGTCCAGTTTTCCCAGCACCATTTATTGAAGAGGCTGTCTTTGCCCCATTGTATATTCTTGTCTCTTTGTCAAAAATAAGATACCCATAGGTGCATGGGTTTATTTCTGGGCTTTCTACCTTGTTCCATTGGTCTATATTTCTGTTTTTGTGCCAGTATCATACTGTCTTGATGACTGTAGCTTTGTAGTATAATCTGAAGTCAGGCAGGTTGATTCCTCTAGCTCCATTCTTCTTTCTCAAGACTACTTTGGCTATTTGGGGGTCTTTCGTATTTCTATATGAATTGTGAAATTTTTTGTTTTAGTTCTGTGAAAAATGCCATTGGTAATTTGATAGGGATTGCATTGAATCTGTAGATTGCATTTGGTAGTATAGTTATTTTCACAATATTGATTCTTCCTACCCAGGAACATGGGATATCTCTCCATCTATTTATGTCATCTTTGATTTCTTTCATCAGTGTTTTATAATTTTCTGCGTACAGTTCTTTTGTCTCTTAGGTAAGTTTATTCCTACATATTTAATTCTTTTTGTTGCAATGGTGAATGGGATTGATTCCTTAATTTCTATTTCTGATTTTTCATCATTAGTATATAGAAATGCAAGTGATTTCTTTGTATTGATTTTGTATCCTGCAACTTTGCTGAATTCACTGATTCAGTTCGGTTCAGTTGCTCAGTCGTGTCTGACTCTTTGCGAACCCATGGACTGCAGCACGCCAGGCTTCCCTGTCCATCACCAGTTCCCAGAGCTTACTCAAACTCATGTCCATTGAGTCAGTGATGCCATCCAGCCATCTCATCCTCTGTCGTCTCCTTCTCCTCCCGCCTTCGATCTTTCCCACCATCAGGGTCTTTTTCAGTGAGTCAGTTCTTCCCGTCAGGTGGCCAGAGGATTGGAATTTCAGCTTCAGCATAGTCCTTGCAGTGAATATTCAGGACTGATTTCCTTTAGGATGGATTGGTTGGATCTCCTTGCAGTCCAAGGGACTCTCAAGAGTCTTCTCTAATACCACAGTTCAAAAGCATCAATTCTTCTGGGCTCAGCTTTCACTGATTACCTCTAGTAATTTTCTGATACTGTCTTTAGGGTTTTCTATGTATAGTGTCATGTCATTTGCAAATAATGAGAGCTTTAATTCTTCTTTTCTGATCTGGATTCCTTTTATTTCTTTTTCTTCTCTGATTGCTGTAGCTAGGACTTCCAAAACTATGTTGAATAATAGTGGTGAAGTGGACACCCTTGTCTTGTTCCTGATATTAGGGGGAATGCTTTTCCACCATTGAGAATAATGTTTTCTGTAGGCTTATCATATGTGGGCTTTACTGTGTTGAAGTAGATTCTTTCTGTGCCCATTTTTTGAAGAGTTTTAAAAAGGCTTTTTCTGCATCTATTGAGGTTATCATATGGTTTTTATCTTTGAATTTGTTAATGTGGTGTATCATATTGATTGACTTACATCCCTGGAATAAATCCAACTTGATCATGGTGTATGAGCTTTTTGATGTGTTGCTGAATTCTGTTTGCCAAAATTTTGTTGAGGATTTTTGCGTCTATGGTGATCAGTGATATTGGCCTGTAGTTTTCTTTTTTTGTATTATCTTTGTCTGGTTTTGGTGTAAGGGTGATGGTGGCCATGTAGAGTGAGTTTGGAAGTGTTCCTTCCTCTGCAATTTTTGGAAAGAGTTTTAGAAGGATAGGCATTAGCTCCCCAGTGCATGTTGAATGAATTATGTCAAGTGTCCCTTCAGAGAGCCCAACTCAACCACTTGACTCTGTGTTCTAAAAGTCACTCTTAAGTGCTTATGGCTCCAGGTATCCCTTGGTTCTCTTTAGATTTTATTTTATTTAAAGATTCTTTCTTAGACAGATTCAGTGTTACTGCTCTGATGGGGTGGCAGTCCAGTCTACCTTTGGGGTAGCACAGGAAATGATGATGGTTTAGAAAAGGCAAGAGTCAGCTCAAAGAGCCTTCACCAGCTACCTCCTTGCTGCCCATCCCTTTGCTGTGTTTGCCCTCTTTCTCTTAGATCATTCTCTACCTCTTTATTTTTATGCTTGTCATATTTTATCTTTATTTCATGTTAATCACGTGGAGGAAAGGAAAGTCTGATGTTCTAAAATCCGTGTAAGTAGCACCAAGCAGGAAGCTCAGATACCCTTGGCTGGGCCAGTTAATGTGAGTTGACTATTTTCATAATCTTCACACCTAGAAGAAAGTGACTTACAACTGTCTCTTAAATCAATAAGACTGTTTGCTTAATTTTTTTTTCTTTAAAAAGAGAGATTTTTTAGGGTATTCTCCTCCATACCTCTTATTTAAAGGTGTTAGGTTTTGGATTTCCCTGGTGGCTCAGTGGTAAAGAATCTCCTTCCAGTGCAGGAGACACCAGTTTGATCCCTGGTCCAGGAAGATCCCACAAGCTGCCGAGCAACTAAAGTCTGTGTGCCACCAACTCCTGAGCCAGTACGCCGGCGCTTCGGAGCTGCCGCTGCTGAGCCCGTGTGCCTAGAGCCTGTCTCTGCAGCAGGAGAAATCGCTGCAGTGAGAAGACTGCCCCACAGCGAAAAGGAGCCCCTGCTTGCTGCAACGAGACAAAGCCTGCACGCAGCAGCCAACAGCCAGAGTAGACATCAGTAAATAAATAAATCTTAAATGAAACTGTGAAGTTTTAACTATCATTTTAAAGTAACACAAACGGAAAGGCATCCTTGGTAAGCCTCATAATCAATCATAAAAGGCTTATTTTTCATTTTCCTCTAAAAAGATTAAAAAAATATTTCTTTTGTTCATATTGCAGGCTGTATGTTGCTGACAGTGTTTCCAGCTGGAACCACTGTACTTCCAAAGGATACAACACCACTCTGCCAAGGCATAATGTCTGTACAAAATTTTTTCCTGAAACCTAGTAGTAATTTTTTAAAAAAACGATTTAAATCAGTTCATTTGGATAGTTTCATGTGGACAAATGGGTGTTAACAGTGATCAGCCAACTAAAGACAGTGCTTCCTGTACAGCCCCTTACTTTTTAGGACTTCTGTCTTGCTAAATAGAATTTTAAGCACAAGCGTGAGTTTCTTGTCCCTGTCTCTCTTGGGCGCTGTCTCTGTTTTGTGTGGAAAGCCATTGTCCTTGGTTAGATATGTAATTTAGGAGCGGGAAGAGAGAGAGAAGGAGCAGTGTCACATCTTTGTGGACACAGATGCCCTGCTTGGAGACATCTAAGCACTGGAGACTCACTGACCCGCATTCTTTCCCTACCCCCCTGCAGTGTACTGACCGTGCAGGGATCGGCTGCCACAGTTACTTCTAAAATGTGTTGCCAAATGCAGAAATCTCCGTCCCCACTGACTTCTCAGTTGTTGGAAAGGAACTCATGACCTAGAGTCGCATAGCACAGTGGCCAAGTTTTCAGCACCCAGATCCTTGGAGGTGTCCTCAGAGTATACAGGGTCAAGGAAGATTCCAGAAAATCCTGAACGTGAAACGCAAACTGGCCCATTTTTTTCTGGAGTGTGCACCATGCCCTCTGCTCCCTGCTGGTTTCTGCTGTCTTCATAAATAGTATTAGAGTTCTTTCCATGTCAGAAGCTGCTCTCTATTCTTCTGACAAGCTGTTTTTGAAAGTATTTTAAATCTATTTTGAGGAGACATCCACAGCTTACATTCATTGAAGGCGAAGGTTCAAGGGCAGTGTGGGAGAACCCCTAAAGACGGCAGGTGCTCTGTGGGCTGGATTTGGCCAGTTTTGTAGAACAGCACGAACCCACCCCTGCCCTGGAGTCACGGGGCATAAACAGGACATGCTGCGTGACCTGGAGGTCTGACATTCGTTCTTCTGCTTGTCCGCGGGAATTACCAGGCTGAGGCTGGTTGCCAAGCAACCCTGGACATAATAGAAGCAAGAGAACTCGCCCACTGACTGTTAAATTCCCTTTGCCTTTTTTCTCTGTTTTCCCTTGGAGGCTTGAGGGGTACTGGTTTTGGGTGGGAGGAGATCAAGTACACTAATTTGAAAGACTGATTGTGAGAGTCTTACTGTTTTAATACCACTGGTCTCAGCTCTAGTCAGATAACTGAGCCTTAAATGAGAACGATCATTCTCAGGGATCCCTACATTCCTGGAGCAGTTGGGAGAAGAGAGGTGAGCTTCCCCTCGTGTCTGCAGGGACGTGGTCTGTTGGTCTGGACCTTTGCTGACTGTGAAGGCAGCTTTTGTTATCACTAGCCTCTCAGTCGGTTTTCAGAAAGTACATGGTGGGCATGACGATTCCACTCTGTGCCAGACGGGCCACTTTCTGTTGTGAAGGAGTGAAGACACAGTCCAAGCCACTTACAACAGAGAATTGATTGTGGTGTGGAACCAGAAAGGCCAGAGATGTTCTGAGTTCTCACTGTACCAGCTCCCGTGGCTCACACAGTGTCTGCGGGCCCCAGTTTTTGCTTCTCTCCATGCCGCTTTCCTGTAGGTTGGTGCCATTTTCAGACAGCCTCTTTTCTTATGTTGGCAAGAGAACCTGTGGCCAGGAGTTTGAACCAAAGCCCTGAGTGTGGTTCTCTTTGGATTTTTATTGAGTCATGTGCACATCCTTGAGATAATCCTTGAAGCTTGCCTGACCTGAGCCCAGAGTGGAGTCAACAGCATATGAGATACAAGTTCTGAGTGTCAGGGAGGAGTGGTCTCCCAGAGGAATGTTAAGGTGCTATAAATACAGAAGAAGGGGGGCTAGCTGCCTGGCAGCCAAGGCAACCAAATTCCTCTACCCTGGCCTGGTTAGATTGAACAGGGTCATCCAGGGAAGAGAAAGGGTTATGCCTCTCAGATACTTCATGGTTCTTGGCCACCTTTGGGTGAGTTAATTTGGGATATGAGACTTATTTTTAAGTGAGGTAACCTGGAGATTCAGATTTGGGGAAAATGAGACAGTTTAGAAGCCCTGGGGACCACTAGGATTGGGCTGATGGTGGGCAACCTGAGAATAGTGTTTAGGAGCCTAGTAAGCTGGGGGTGGGGTGTCTGGTGGGTAGGAGGGTGAGAGGGGACTGTCCCTGTTGGGCTAAATTTTAAAAAATACAAAATGCTATATGAGATAAGTAATACAGCAGATCCATAACCGCAAGCCGCCGATTATCTTGCAGCCCAGCCAATATGAGATTGAGTTCTCCGTCTTCCAGAGCCTGTTTCCCCTAATGACCCTTGCAATTTGGGAAACATAATACATCCTGTGGTGTTTGAACCTGCTGGTGGTCAGTGTAGTAGGTTAGACTACCAAGGTCAGCAAACTTTTTCTGTAAAGAGCCAGATTTTATTATCTGTTTTAGGTTTTGTGGATCTTGTAGAGTCTCTATCACATATTCTTTCTTAGGCTTTTTTTTTTTTTTAAACAGCCATTTAGTAATGTAAAAACTCATCGTAGCCCAAGGACCACAGTTTGCTGAGTCCCAGTATGGGTTGTGGAATTAGTGGTCCTGGGTTCCTGTGTGGGCATTTTAACGTCTCAGAGACTCAGTTGTCCCAGTTTTCTCATATGTAAAAATGAGTCTGGTAAAAGTACCCACCTCATTGGGTTATTGCAGGGATGGCTCAGACAGTATTGGCTCCTTGGAATCGTGATGTTGACCCCTTAGAGCACTGCACAGTGTATGTACTCCGAGGGGACGATGGGGTTGAGATCTAAGAGTTTTTGTAATTTCCATTCTTCTTCCTCTTTTTTTATGCTCACTTTTTCTCTGCTCTGGACAGCTCTACCAGCTTTTGGGAACTTGGTGCCAATCTCAGTTTCATTTCTGGTCTGTTCAGGAAGTGACCCACATTTTAATCCATGTTTGGCAGTAACTGAAATAAATTGGCTTGGTTCATTGTCAGAATGCAGAATGTGTACTTGTTTTCCTTCCAGCCTGAAATTCCCTCCTTATCCACTTTTTCACTACATTCCACTTCATCAGCCCATCAGGACCTCTTCTTAAAGCTGGGAAGAGAATTGTTTTTTTCTGTTTTATCAGAGAGAATGTTAGAATTGTGGATTTTGTTTGTTGAACTTGGTGGATGGATGTCAGCCTATTACCTGCACTTACTTGTACAGGCAAATTGTGATGGAATGGATAGAAATCACATGACTTTCCAAATCCTTAGTATCCTGCAAGCACTCACCGTCAAGTCTTTGCTCAGTTGACATTCCTCAGTGAGATTCAAGCTGGCCACCCACTCCCATCCTACTTCTTTGTTCTACTTTTTCCTACAGTGCATTTCTCATTCTAACATACTACATAATTAATTTATTATGGTTTCTTTTTTGTCTGTCTCTCCCTACTAGAATGAAAACTCTACAACGCCAAGTGTGTTTGTCTCGGTTCACTTCTGTACTCCCAATGCTTTAAATGACATCCAGTACATAAATATTTGTTGAATGAATGAATGCCTTGATTCCTATATCGGAATGTTTACATCCTGTTCTTTCTTGCCTAGAAATCCATGAGATGGGTTTGAGTATTGACCCTACCACAAATTGCCTGTGTCTTTGAGCAAATCGTTTAAGCCCTTAGGACTATAGTTTTCTTATCTTTAAAATAAGGGGTTAGAGTAAATGATTGCTAAAGTTCCTACTAGGTCTTTAGTTCTGTGATTATAATCTCTGGTTAAAAGAGACGGTGTACTACTATTAAAATTGCCACAGATATTTCCTAAAAACAGCTTGAATTTCATTGGTGGGCAGAGTGGATTTAAAGAGACTCAGAAAACATTTTTAGAGGTACCTTGTGCCTTTCCTAAAACAATTCTCAAGTCTTATAGTCTGGTTGCAGTCAAGAACCTTTCCACTAACCCTTTTAGGAGAAAGCACGTATGTCGTGATAGTGCTTTCTGAGCTTCCGTACTCCGGCCCCTGCCTGCTGCCCCAGCTTCACATTATCGTCCTGTCTATACTCTGCGTTTTGGTCCTCCTGAATTTATTTTGGTTCCTCCAATGGAAGATGGAGTCAGCCCATTGAGTGTTTCTGTTTCTACCTGGTATCCCTGGTGCCTTCCTCATCCCCCTTTGGCTGGTGCCTAAACATACTTTGAGTCTCAACACACAGTGGGTATGGATTTAGGAGGGATTGGCAGTGGGGTTCCAGTTCTACCAGGAACCTCACTAGCTAAAGTGGAGACTAAAAAAGGCCTGAGTTTGCTCAGGAACTGTCACTAGCCTGGGTTGGCTAGAGCATCTATGCAATAAGTATGCCAAGGTTTGGGGGATTAGACTGTAGAAGGGTTGGGTGCCACAGTGAAGAGACTGTTTTCATTTAGTGGGTACTGGGAAGCCAGTGTAAGTTTTCTGAGTAGCACAGTGACATAATCAAAGCTTTATGAAGTGAATAGCACAGATGAACCTCTAAGAGCATTGAAAACATAATTTCCCTAATCCTTAAAGCATACTTGGAGGGATAAATGCTAGGGTTCCTGTTTTGCAATTGGGAAGAAAGCTGGGACACGTAATGATTAAAGGACTTATTTTAGGCGTCACAGAAAAGCAGTGATTGAGCCATCAAGCGTCTTTATAATTAGATAACATTGTGATCTGCAAGACTGATGGGTGTTGTAAGTGACTTCGTTCATTTTTCAAAGTGGAGAGCAAAGTGAATAATTGTTTGAGTATTAAGATTATCTCTCAAAGGTGACTGACTCATAGATGCTTCTGGAAGCTTTGGCAGAAGCTTGGATTCTGTTTAGGTGTGTTAACCAGATCCTTTGAGGGTGGGTAAAGGATGCTTCTTTGTATCATAGCTATTGTCACCCTACGTGGTTGTTATATGTGCAGATTTAGCAAAGTCAAGAAGCAGAAATGCCAGTTTCCTCTCCTGGCTGGTTTAGGAAGAGTTTTTTTCGCAGTAGGTGTTGTCTGTGATTCCATTTTACTTAAGATTTAAGGGAGATACTGGGTTTTTCACGTTCATTACAGACTATGTTTAAAGCTGAGTTTAAAAGACTTCAGCGGTATAAATTAATGATCTTCAAAGACCAGTTCCCACTCTGTATTGGAGCAGTGCTTTTCAGCCTTTAATGGCCATCTAAGTTGCCTGGGGCCTTGTTGAAATTAGATTCTGATATGGGGCTTGGAGCTGTGTCTTTCTCACGAGCTCCCAGTTGATTATTATTGATGGTGTCGAGTTGCAAGGAAAAGGCCTGGATCTCCTTTCACCTGAACTTTCTTCCTGTCCTCTGTGCCCTAGTGTTTCTATTTCCTGGTGTCTCAGATACTTGTCTTCCTTCAGTGGCTGCTTGTATTTGCCACCAAGACTCATTGTTTAGCTTGTAGCCAGAATGATCTTTGCAAAGTGAACATCTGAGCGTGTCGACAAACTGTTGAAGTCCCTTCAGTGGTCCCCAGTGCACCTCTGTATCCTAGTCCGGCCCATTTGCCAGTCTGGTTTCATCTTGCACCATCTTTGTATTTTCCAGCTTCGAGGCCTCTCCTCTGCTCTCTTTGATGCTCACGTGCCTCCCATCACAGGGCTTTGGTACACACGGTTGCCTCTGATGCTGCACTCCTTTGCCTCCCTTCCCCTAACTACTACTTCACACCCCAGCTCAAGTGCTACTTCCTCTGAAAACTGCCCCAGGCTTCCCTGTTCAGTGACCTTCCGCCTTGGCCTCTTCTGCCTTTGCCAGTCCCCTCTGGTCTCTAGCTGGGGTCCAGAAGCAAGGAAGTGGGGGATTTGGCTGGGGGCTTGCTGGATATTATATTCCAATAATCCACTCAGTTCAAGTGCTGCGCATCATTTTAGGAAGTTGTAGATTGCCCAAGAGCTGCCTTTCAAAAGCTCTCTGCCTGGAAGGGTGGTGATGGTGAAAGTGGTCTTTGTAGTGTGAAGGAGGAAGAGGAAGGGCAGTTTCCACTTGAAACCAAATCATGTCATCTAAAGTCTGCTTTCAGCGCTTTTATTGGTGTCCATGCACTTGGTGAAATGGTTCTGTGTGTCTCTCTTCCCCACTGCTTTTCCTTTTTCTGTTGTTCTTAAAATTACAGAAACTGTATTCCAGAAAGCAGTTGCCTAGCTCAGGCATATAGGACGTGTGGCTGAGCTGAGAGAAGAATCCAGGTGGGGTTGCTGCTGGGCTTCGTCATCTGCTGGGCTGGGCTGCTGGGCATGTGGGGGTTCTCTTTAAAGCCCAGCAGACCTTTGACAGCTTCCTGGGCCTACACATAGCCCTGTTGAGGTGAGGCTCTTCCTTCCCAATCTGGAACGCCTTGAAGGGATGCCTCGAATGTGTTCTGTGGCAAACCTAACAAACCTCAGTAATGTGGTCACCTTTTCTGCTGTGTCACCGCTCTTACAGCAGTGACTGTTACCATGAGTAACAACTGTGATACTGTGTGTGGTGGTTTTTTTTTTTTTTGAGGTAAGAGCTGTCATTTATTATCCCATTAAAATTTTTTTATATGTATGTACTTTTTAAAAGTTTACTGTCCATTTACGTTTACTGCAAAATATTGGTTATATTCCCCGTGTTGTACGATAACATCCTTGAGCCTATCTTACACGTAAGAGTTTGTATCCCCCACTCCCCCACCCCGATGTCGCCCCTCCCCGCTCCCCACTGGCAGCCAGTGCTTTGTTCTCTATATCTGTGATTGGCTGCTTTTTTGTTATGTTCACTAGTTGGTTGTATTTTTTAGATTCCACATATAGGCAGTGTCATTCGGTGTCTTTCTCTGGCTGACATACGCTTAGGATACTGCCCCCCAAGTCATTCATGTTGCTGCACGTGGCAGAATTTCATTCTCTGTTACAGCTCAGTCGCACTCCATTGTACTTACTGCGCCACATCTTCTTTATCCATTCATTGTTGACGGACAGCAGCTATGGGTTTTTTAGAGGCATATTTTAGTTTTCTCCTCCTCTCCCTTTGGAGGTTTGTCCTCTGCATTTTGGATCCTTCTCATAACTTATTATGATTTAGACTGAAAAGTACACTTAGATTCTAAGCTCCAGGAGGGCAGGCTCTAGGGCTGTATCCTTTGTTGTCTGCACAGTGACTGGCATATAATAGCTGCTCCACAAATGGTCATAAGGAGGAACTTGTTAATTTGCAATATGGTGAGACTCCCCAGCCTCATCCTTCCCATACCGATCTGATCTTTCAGCAGCCCTGCCAGTGATGCTTTGAGGCTGGAAGTATTTATACCTGTGAATTCCTGCAGAGGCTTTGTTCTGCCAGCTATGGGGACTGACACGAGCCGTGTGGTTGTAATTGGCCTCATGGCTGCTCATTGACCTGCTTGACCTGTTGGCCTGATGGAGTGCAATGCACAGTATTAAACGGACGATCCATCGGAACAGATGTACAGGGAATAGCTCGTTCTCCTTCTGTCCTTGAATGCAAGCTCTGAGAGGAGCCATGCTTACGTTGCCGTTGTCTGGAGTGGTTATCCAGAAAGCATTGGCTGTAGAATAAATAACTATAAAAAATGCAGACTAAGTGGATGAATGATGAATATATTTGTTCTGACTTAAATGTTGGGGTGCAGAGCTGGGGAGGACTAGGGAGACACATAAACATTCCTTATGACTCATTGGAGTCCCCTTTCCCTGCCTTTATTTTGGGCTTCTCTTCCATTAAACTACCTTTAGAAGGCCAAGCTTTTTTCTTTATTCTTGTCTAATCCCATTATTTGTGCTTCATTAATAGACCTGGTTGTGGTGGTGGTTCAGTGATTTCCCTACTTTCTGCAGTCCTCCTTGGGAACCCAGCAGCATGCTTCTGGTGTTCATGTGTGCTTTGAGTCTCCTAGTCATATGGCATCTGTCTGTAAGCTGGAGGGTCTTGGCATCCAGGTGGGAGGAAAGCAGGAGCAGTAGCAGAGAAGATTGAAATGATGTTGGGCTCATGTCTTGTTTCAGTTTAAGCAAGTGTCTAGGGAATTCCCTGGTGGTCCAGTGCTTAGGATCCGGTGCTTTCACTGCAGAGACCTGGGTTCAGTCCCTCGTCAGGAAACTGAGATCTCACAGACCACACAGCACCGCCAAAATAAATTTTTTTTAAAAAAATGTAGTGTCCAAACCTCCCCTTCCTGTAAGGAATATAAGGGCACAGACGGGCTCCAGGCTGAGCGTGTGTGTGTGTGCGCGCGTGCGTGTGTGTGTATACAGTTCGGTTGTCAGCTCACAGTAGGTGCTGTTTCCTATGCTGCAGGCACCTTTAATTTTGTGGTTTAGTTGGTTGGGGCACAGGCTGATAGCTTTTTCTTTCTGTTTAAAACTGTTTTCTGGCTTTGGTTCTTTTCTTTGGTCTTCAGTTGGAGAATTTCCATAAGAACCTTTGCCTCATGTCTTGCACACCATCCAGTTCTATATTCTGTCTTTCCAAGTTAACCTTCGTGGTCCAAGTACTGTGCTGGGAAATAGCGACAGTCATAACTAACATGCATCGATGATGCCCTCTGTGGCAGACCTTTCTATACATCCTACACATGCTCTCAGTAAACCCTGAAAACAATCAAGGTAGTGATATTATCACCCTTGCCGTTGTCTTTGTGAGGAAAGCTGTCAGATCCACTTGGAAAGATATTAGATGCCCCCTTTTGATAAAAACAGACAAAACAAAATAAGCATCCCTTTGAGAGAAAGGACTGCGTGTCTTGCCTGAATCACAGGCATATTTTCTAGACTGCCTGCTAAGGTGTAAGATTTAGTAGAGGGTTTTTTTTTTTTTTTTTCTTTTTTAGAATTGTTACCAAGGAGATATATTGCCTCTGAAAGGCAAATATGATGATGAATTCCCCCCGCTTTTGGCTACTCCTGTGCTTGAAGATTGTCACCATACCCAACTGTTTTCCTTATGGAGAATGAGGATGAAAAGGCCTTGTTCTGAACTTCGGTGGTTAGAGTAACCCACATGTCTCAGGAAACACTGTGTTCTTTAAAAATGAATTAAATCCATGCTATTCATACTCATTTGTAATGCCAGCCATTGGTTAGAGTATCCAGATAAGCAGTTGCCTTCAATCTGGTGAGACTAGAGTGGGCGTGGGTCAGATTCCGTAACCTTGGAGGAAGCGGGTAAAAACTGGACTGAAAAGAAGAACATCAAAGAGTATCTGTTCCCTCTTAAACCCCTGGCAGCCGTAGAGGCTGTCAGCATTGAGATGAGGAAAACTCTTCTGTGGTACCTTCTGTTAGAATAAAGCATTTGTTTATGACAACTGTCCAGGGAATTTTCTTTTTCACAGTAATGGCTACCATTTTCTCATTGTGGCCCAGTCCCATGATCACTGACGATGAAGGAGACAAATGGATATGATGAGTTGTCACTTTTCTGATTTCATTGTGATTCTAGTCTTATTTTCCATGTATCCTTTAACAGAGCTATACCCAGTCAAAATGATTTAACTTGTTTAAGGTTTGGTTACCCTTTGTTTTTTCTGTCCTTAATTTTAGTGGAAAGGCTCATGAGAATTGTCTGCTATAGAATGGAAGAGAGGAAAAGCAATTATATTTATCAATTGAAGTGGTTCTAGAGTGTTTTATGGTTTGAAGTTTCTCAGTTTTATTGATGGAGAAGTAGATATTGGAAAGCATTTTTTTTTAAACAGCCTTATTGAGATATAATTCACTTACCAGAGCATTGGAAATGTGGAGTTAGCTCAGGGACACCTGAATAGATTGTAGGCTGAGTCTGGGACTCTGGTGAGAGGCCCCAAGACAAGATAAATTTGAGGTTCAAATCAGGAGGCCCAAACTTGAGTTTGATTCTACCTCTCCTAAGCCTCAGTTTCCTCACCTGTATTATAGAGATAATAGTACATGTGCCTACCATGCAGGGCTAATTTGAGGATTCAGTGAGCTAATAGTGCTTATAAGGTACTTAATACTGTGCTGGTTACAACCTCAATAAATGGTGGCTGGTATAGATTCCCCTTAATCTAGCTTCATACACAGACTCTCACTAACTTTGGGAACTTTATCTTTCTGGACTGCCTAGTTTTACTGTGGTTAAAGAACAGTTAATTAAAGATGCATTTTCTTGTGTCAGGGAAATAAGCTCTGATAGAGTGCCTGAAGAACTGTGGATGGAGGTTTGTAACATTGTATAGGAGGCAATGATCAAAACCATCCCCAAGAAGAAGAAATGCAAAAAGGCAAAATAGTTGTCTGAGGAGGCCTTACAAATAGCTGAGAAAGAAGACACGCGAAAGGCAAAGAAGAAAAGGAAAGACATATACATCTGAATGCAGAGTTCCAAAGAATAGCAAGGAGAGATAAGAAAGCCTTCCTCAGTGATCAGTGCAAAGAAATAGAGGCAAACAATAGAATGGGAAAGACTAGAGATCTCTTCAAGAAAATTGGAGATACCAAGGGAACATTTCATGCAAAGATGGACTTAATAAAGGACAGAAATGGTATGGACCTAACAGAAGCTGAAGATACTAAGAAGAGGTGGCAAGAATACACAGAAGAACTGTACAAAAAAGATCTTCACGGCCCAGATAATCACGATGGTGTGATCACTCACCTAGAGCCAGACATCCTGGAGTGTGAAGTCAAGTGGGCCTAGGAAGCATCACCGTGAACAAAGCTAGTGGAGGTGATGGAATTCCAGTTGAGCTATTTCAAATCCTAAAAGATGATGCTGTGAAAGTGCTGCACTCAATATGCCAGCAAATTTGGAAAACTCAGCAGTGGCCACAGGACTGGAAAAGGTCAGTTTTCATTCCAATCCCAAAGAAAGGCAATGCCAAAGAATGCTCAAACTACCGCACAATTGCACTCATCTTGCACGCTAGTAAAGTAATACTTAAAATTCTCCAAGCCAGGCTTCAATAGTACTTGAACCATGAACTTCCAGATGTTCAAGCTGGATTTAGAAAAGGCAGGGGAACCAGAGATCAAATTACCAACGTCTGTTGGATAATAGAAAAAGCAAGAGAATTCCAGAAAAACATCTGCTTCATTGACTACACTAAAGCCATTGACTGTGTGGATCATAACAAACTGGAAAATTCTTCAAGAGATGGGCATACCAGACCTCCTGACCTGCCTCCTGAGAAGTCTGTGATGCAGGTCAGGAAGCCACAGTTAGAAGTGGACATGGAACAATGGGACTGCTTCCAAATTGGGAAAGGAGCACGTCAAGGCTGCATACTGTCACCCTGCTTATTCAGCTTCTATGCCGAGTTCAGTTCAGTCGCTCAGTTGTGTCTGACTCTTTGCTAACCCATGAACCACAGCACACCAGGCCTCCCTGTCAATCACCAACTGCCGGATTCTATCCAAACTCATGTCCGTCGAGTCGGTGATGCCGTCCAACCATCTCATCCTCTGTCGTCTCCTTCTCCTCCTGCCCTCAATCTTTCCCAGCATCAGGGTCTTTACAAATGAGTCAGCTCTTCACATCAGATGGCCAAAGTATTGGAGTTTCAGCTTCAACATCAGTCCTTGCAATGAACACCCAGGACTGATCTCCTTTAGGATGGACTGGTTGGATCTCCTTGCAGTCCAAGGGACTTTCAAGAGTCTTCTCCACCACCACAATTCAAAAGCATCGGTTCTTTGGCACTCAGCTTTCTTTATAGTCCAGCTCTCACATCCATACATGACCACTGGAAAAACCATAGCTTTGGCTAGATGGACATTTGTTGGCAAAGTAATGTCTCTGCTTTTTAATATGCTATCTAGGTTGGTCATAACTTTTCTTCCAAGGAGCAAGCATCTTTTAATTTCATGGCTGCAGTCACCATCTGCAGTGATTTTGGAGCCCCCCAAAATAAAGTCTGACACTGTTTCCACTGTTTCCCCATCTATTTGCCATGAAGTGATGGGACCAGATGCCATGATCTTAGTTTTCTGAATGTTGAGCTTTAAGCCAGCTTTTTCACTCTACACTTTCACTTCCATCAAGAGGCTTTTTATCTCCTCTTCACTTTCTGCCATAAGGGTGGTGTCATCTGCATATCTGAGGTTATTGATATTTATCCTGGCAATCTTGATTCCAGCTTGTGCTTCCTCTGGCCCAGCGTTTCTCATGATGTACTCTGCATAGAAGTTAAATAAGCAGGGTGACAATATACAGCCTTGACGTACTCCTTTCCCTATTTGGAAGCAGTCTGTTGTTCCATGTCCAGTTCTAACTGTTACTTCCTGACCTGCATACAGGTTTCTCAAGAGGCAGGTCAGGTGGTCTGGTATTCCCATCTCTTTCAGAATTTTCCACAGTTTATTGTAATTCACACAGTCAAAGGCTTTGGCATAGTCAATAAAGCAGAAATAGATGTTTTTCTGGAACTCTCTTGGTTTTTTGATGATCCAGCGGATGTTGGCAATTTGATCTCTGGCAGAGTACATCATGCAAAATGCCAGGCTGGAAGAATCACAAGCTGGAATCAAGATTGCCAGGAAACATATCAACAGTCTCAGATACACAGATGATATGACTCTAATGGCAGAAAGTGAAGAGGAACTGAAGAGCCTCTTGTTGAGGGTGAAAGAGGAGAGTGAAAAGCTGGCTTAAAACTCACATTCAGAAAACTAAGATCATGGCATCAAAAAACTAACTTCCTAGCAAATAGAGGAGAAGTGGTAACAGTGACAGATTTTATTGGCTCCAAAATCACTGCTGATGGTGACTGCAGCCATGAAATTAAAAGATGCTTGCTCCTTGGAAGAAAAGCTATAGCAAACCTAGTGTGCATATTAAAAAGCACAGACATGACTTTGCCAACAAAAGTGCATCTAGTCAAAGCTATGATTCCTCCAGTAGTCATGGATGGATGTGAGAGTTGGATGCAAAAATACAGAGCATTGAACAATTGATGCTTTTGAATTGTGGTGGTGGAGAAGACTCTTGAGAGTCCTTTGGACAGCAAGGAGGTCAAATCAGTCAATCCTAAAGGAAATTGGTCCTGAATGTTTATTGGAAGGACTGATGCTGAAGCTCCAATACTTTGGGCACCTGATGTGAAGAGAGGACTCATTAGAAAAGACCCTGATGCTGGGAAAGATTGAAGGCAGGAGGAGAAGGAGATGACAGAGGATGAGATGGTTGGATGGCATCACCGACCTGATGGACATGAGTTTGAGCAAGCTCCAGTAGTTGATGATGGACAGGGAAGCCTGGAGTGCTATAGTCCATGGGGTCACAAAGAGTCAGGCATGACTGAGCAACTGAACTGATTCTGGTACCAGTTTAATATTGAGTTACCAGATAAAGCACAGGATGCCCAGTTAAAATGGTATTTCGGATAAACAATGAAAATTTTGTAGTGTCAATCAGTCCCTACATATTTGTTGTTTACCTTAACTTTAACTGGTTGTCTTATATTTTTATTTGTGAAATCTAACCACCCTAATTTAATCCCAGTTCCCCCTGTTTGGAATCATAGACTAACTTTATGAGTACTAAAAATGAGGAATTTTGAGTAGGATGTAAGGATAGGATTTTATTTGCTTCTCCCCTGCTGCCCCCATCCTTTCTAGTTGCCAGTAGAAACCTGGCCTTTCCCTAATAGCCACAACATCCACTAAAACACTGGTTGCATAGCAGCCAAACATCTTTGTTGAGAAATAAGCCAGAAGGAACTGTCTCGGATGGCACTTCCCCTGCCGCATGGTATTGCTGAGCTAGTGGTGAGTAGACATTGGGAATGCCAGCGTAACAGTCCTGCAGTGATGTTTGTGGTTCACCTTGGAGGAACCTGGGGGTCTGCAGGCAGATACTGCAGTGGCATCCAGGAAACTGCTGTCAGGCTTCAGGAGCTGTTTGGAAGCATTCCCTGTGCAGGACTCCAGCAAGGAGCATCCTTTGTCTGCAGGTCTAGGGAACACATGAATACAAAAGAAAAATCCCAGTCCTTGATAACTGAGGAATGAGCAGTTTCATAGACAGGAGCAGCATCTACCAGTACTTTCTGTCATTTACTGAGCAATTCCTTGGTGACTTTGCCTCAGTGCTGGTCGGTGCTTTCCAGGTATTGTCCTAGTAATCCTCATAGCAGCCTTAGGAGCTGGATCCTATGATCATCTCCATTTTCCATCTGAGGAAATTGAAGCTTCCCATACAGGATGGAGCCTGGAGCCACACTCAGGCTGGTCTGACTTAAAACCTCTCTGGTCTTGGGTCTTAGTTGGTGGTCTAGTGGTTAAGACTCTGTGCTTCCAGTGCAAGGGGCATGGGTTCAACCACTGGTTGGGGAAGGTCCACATGAAAAAAGAAGTCTCTGTTCTCTCTTGTCTCCTCCATCAAAAATTGCATGCATAGGTTGAATCACGTGAAATTACCAATGCTGTACCAACCATTTTTGACCTACAGAAATGGCTGTTTCATATAGTTCAAACTGATCCAAAGACTTGATGATAAACATGCACACACACACGTAACACAATTCATTGTTATATAACTAATATATGTAACCTGTTGAGGCTGACAGGAGTGACTGAAGTGTGTAGACCTGGTTCAAGTTACCAGGGAGGCTTCTGGGAAATTAGTTTTCATTCATTCAATCATTCACTCACCCCCTCACTCTGTGGCTCACTTAGCAGATAGAATCTCACTAAAAAATTCTGCCAAGCATCATATTAAGCATAGAATTGAGCAAGTTTTTAAAAATACATAGTATGAAAATTTCCCTCTTGCACATTTGTAGTCAATCCTGCGCTCACCGCTAGGCACCCACTCATCTGTATTTTGTATGCTGACTGTTTTTGGACATTTCATAAGAATGGAGTCATACATTCTGCGGTCTTTGTGACTGGTGTCTTTCACTCAGCATCCAGTTTTCCGGTTCATCCTGCACTGTAGCATGTATCACTGGTTCGTTCCCTTGTACAGATAGACACTGTTTTGTTTTTCCATTCACCAGTTCCTAGATACGTGGATCATTCCTGTTGTTTGACTGTTAATGTATATTGCTACTATGAACATTCTCAGCTTTGTGTGGCTTTGTTTTCATTTCTCTCAGGTAGGCTGGGTCATATGGTAAATTTCTCCTTAAGGAGCAGATTTCTGAGGAAGGAGAGTGAAAAATGGGTTTACAGGAAGGCTCAAAAGTAGAAGAGAGGTTTGGATTAGACAGCAAGGCAATGATGACCTGGAGTAAAATGTCAGAACCCAGAAAGGTGAGCTGAACATACTTTAAAGTAGGAGAGTTAGGAAGGGCAGATGGAGTTAGCTAGAAGATCCTGGTGTCCATGGAGGCTAATACTGCTTCTCTTTGCACATTTGGCAGAGTGGGCAAAAGCCTGCTCTTGCCCTTGCTGTTTTTGGACATAGGTATTGGAACTCGTTTTATAATTTTATTGTAGTGATAGTCCTTCATAGGAAAGTAGTGTTTCCTCCTTCTCAAAATCCCAGTCCCACAGTTTTTGCTGAGAAAATGCAGACTGTATATTGGGTTTTTTCACAAAGCTAAATTATCTTATTCTGAGAGTGTATTTGTATTATTTTGGAATTGTTAAGACTGTTCTTATATTTAGTGATGGTGATAAAATTTTTTTAATGGTTGTGCTTCAAGTAATGTTACTGGCACCCAAATGTGCGTGTGCCTGCCTCCTTGCAGTTCTTGTTTAGTTTAAGTTGGTTGTTGAAATCCCCAAATCTGGGAACTTTTCTAGAGAAGGTTTTGGAAAGGAGGCTGTTGGCATCCATGGTGGACCTTGTGTTTTGCCTCCTTCCTGATTTTCTTACATAATTGTGGATTGTGGGCATCTGGAGTGATGCCTGGGTGAGACCAAAATAAAAGATTAGTGAAACCAAGAAAGGACTCTCCCAGGCACGTCACCCGCTTCCTTTCTTAGCCATCTGACTGTAAATATATGGAGTCGCTTTGGTAGGGTAAGGAAGCCAGGCTAAGCTCAGGTTGGATTTCTTAGCCATGTTTGAGGCTACCTGACAGTTGATTCTCTTCAGGGCAAGAGTTGTTTTCTTTGGATCTTCTGCTGAGGCTGGAGGCTCTGCAGGAGCAGTACTGTGGTGAGGACTCTGGGACAGAAAAGCAGCCCTGGGTCCTGAGGGTGAGGGGAGGCCCCAGTCTTGCTCTCCAGTGGCTGTTCTCTTGCCTGGGGTTTGGGAGTGGAATTTTTCTGTAACATGATCCTGAAGTACACATAGCCATTTTTTCCAGCTAACTACAACAATAGTGTTGGTGCTATGCATGAAATTATAAGAATGAAACGTGCCGATCTGGGCACTGTGCTCAGTGCTCTCAGGCGTGGTGTAATTTGACTCTAGCAACAATTGTGTTAAAGAGGCGCGGTTATTCCATTTTTTGTGTGAAACAACATCAGATCAGGAATGTTTAGTAATTTGTTTGTTTAACTTGCCACTGAATGAGAGACACAGAATCAGGAGTCAAACCTAGCCTGTCCTGTTAAAAACCCAAGCTGCTCAGTTCAGCAGTTTCTACACGAAATCTCATTTCCAGAGACCGATCTCACTTTGATCCCCCTTCACTGTGGGGGTCTTGTGTGTGAAAAGGTTGCTGAAGATGGCTGCTGTGGGCTGAGCTTAGCAAGTTCTCCCTGGGGTAGCCCACATAGCTCTGGTGTGTCTGATAACACTCTGTTTGCCGCCCCTTTGTCTATAGACAGCTCTATTGATTCAGCCTTGGGAAGTCTTTGCCCTGGCTGCCCCTGTCACCCCTTTTGTTGATACATCCCCAGAACATTCAAGTTCACACCCAAGTTGCAGGCCTGGCTCCTGGGGCTGAGGACAGGATGTGAACAGCTGCCCTGGTGCTCATGGGCGTCTGCTGGGTCACATGCAAGTGGCTTCCCCCTTGCCTGACCTTGGGAACTAGGGGCTTCTTATCAACTGTCTTCATGCCGCTCTTTCAGGCCACAGTTTAAACACTTTGCCAATTCCTAGTGAGGAAGAAGGTGGCTAGAAAATGAGAAATTGCATAGTTCTATCCATTTCTCTTCTATTTTGAAGAATGTTGTAGTTTAGGAGAACACTAGACTGAACAGCAGTTGAATCTCTTCTGCTTGTTCTACTTTAGCCCTATAGTTTGAGGTGGTGAAATCCCATCCATCTAAGTGGTATCAGATTTTGCTTAGTTCTTAAATTATTTCTTCCTTCCCTTTCTGCCCCCTCGCAGCTTAACATTTGCCTTAGTTTTTATGCTCAATAGCCTGTGAGATATGACTGATCTTACTAACTTTTGGTAAAATGGACTGACCAAGGCATTCAGTGGTTGAGTTGTACAGGGTCTGGTGAGAATTGGGCCTCAGAATTAGGTCTTTGATTGCCAGACCAGCTGCTTTCCTGTCACCACTTTGTGGGACAGACGAGCCATTGACAGTGAGTTCCAAGGACCTAACAGAAACAGAGGCACTTAGCTGGTGGTTACAAGCTGCTTAGAGTATGGTCCATCAGTTTGGGACCAGGGGTGAGCTCCAAGATGGACCAGCCAGCTCCATGAAGAGAGGAAAGCTCTTCTATCCCTGCAGAGGGTACCCTGGCCACTATTAACTTCTGGAGGTTTCTGCCTGAGAAGAGAGTTGCCGAGCAGCTTTTCTTAGCATGAATGAGTTAGAACATATGTCTTATCCATATATGGCACATTGCTTATTAAGCTTGTGTCCTTGTACTTGTCTCATTCTCTGGCACTTGGCCCATCAGTTAGTTGCCCTATTATAAGATAAGTGCCTGTATGACCAGGTGTTCCGCTTTTAAGTCAAGAACTTTGACTTTAATCAGAAATTTACAATTTGCTTTCCAGAGGACTTAGTTGAGTGCAATTACATGACATAGCAGTGTTAAATTTTGCAGTGTATCAATAGAAACATTAAAATGAAGTCCTGTAAAATATGCACGTTCAGTGTCCTTTTTGAATGGTCTTATTTGTGTGTTTCATCAGCCTGTGTTAGACATTTTTATAACTCTAGTAATCTATGTTCATCGTAAAATGATTAGAAAATTCAGATAAGCAAAGAGAGAAAGAGCAAAAGGAAAGGAGAAACATATATATACTCTAAATAAAAGTCCCTTGAGAGAAACCAGGATGTGAAGGACTTTGAACTTTTTAAAAGGAGGAGTCGAGTCCATTGGTGCAAGTCATCATTCTCAGAATCATTCTTCTCTTCCTTGGTCCAGGGAGCAAGACCTGGAGTTGGAGTGTCTGTGAGCATGCCCTGGAGAAAGTCAAGGTTGCTTTTGATTGGCTGCATTCTGCTATAATTCCAGATAGTTCAGGGATCAAAGGTTCTGCTGTTAATTTACCACCTGCTCAGGGTGGCTGTGAAAAGGGAAAAGTATCCTTTTTGGGGTCTCCTATTTATACAGTTGCTAATTCTCAAGCAGAAAGGGGAGAAATAATCTTACATTCACACCTCTTCACTTCTTCCTCCCTTCACTGCCGTGGTCATCCATCAATTCATACATTGATTGATATATAGATTGATTGATTGACTCATCTATTTATTTAATACCTATTTACCGTGTACCTCCTGAGCACCAGCCACTGATTGCGCTCAGCTCTAGAGTCAGACAAGCCCCTGCGCTTGTGGAACTTACGAACTTGTTGGAACACGTTGGCTTGGAGCAGGTTGTGGTACCGTTGCTTCCGTTTCAGCTTTTAGTTGCATGGACTTGAAGGCGTTCTTCTCTCCCCAAGAACTGATTGGACTCCTAGGTCTGACCTGGAGCTCAACTTGTCCTCCCACCCACAGCCGGCCTGAAACTTGACTATCCCCAACAGGGAAGGTGAGGAGGAGAAGGCTGCATGTGGCTGGCAGAGTTCTGCTCAAAATGGGACTTTACTTTTGTCTGGGAGGAGCAGGGGAGCAGATCACAGAGGGAGGGGTTCCTGGCTTCATCAGAGAGAGAAGGCCTCATTGTGTGTTGTTGTTGGAACAGGTCCCAGAGACCTCAGTGCAGTTCTTTGGACAGGGCTGAGCTCAGCTACCATGCCGTAAAATAAGAGCTGAAAGAATCGGTGTGGAATTCAGGATAGTATCAAAGGGAGCTCTGTGCTGCTGCTCTCCCCAGGCAGGGGCAGGGCTTCAGCTCCAGGTCAAGCCCTGCTGTGAACTTCATACTATCTTAATGAACGTGCCTTTTGTGTTTGTGTCTGTGCTTTCTCTCTCGCTCTTTTTTGTCTTTGTTTCTCTCAGTCTCTCTCTCACATGTAGTCATTTATTAAGGGGTTTGGATGGAAATGGAAAATTTTCATCTCTGTAGGTTCTCTTCCTTTTGAGTTGTGGCATGTCTGGGTGAACGCATGAGGTGCAGGGATGGGAACATTTGACACAGAGAACTGAGAATGTTCCAGGAAACCGCAGTTCCCAAACTTTAGTCACTCGTGTACTTCCATGAGGATTTTCTGTCACATCAACGCAACCTATTCTATTGTTTACCTAATGTGTTTATTTAAATGGGAGTGCTGTTCTTTTTGAAAGGTCACCCTTTGTTTTAAAAGGGTATTTTATAACTGGGCCATAAATAAAGCACTAGTATACTTTGGTCAAAATAGAAAGTAACCTTAGCAATCACGCCATCAGCTCTAGTGAGTATTTTTGTGCCATGTAAGCTGATTTTGTACCCTGCGAAAGTTGCGTGCTCACCATGCTTTGGGAAGTTCTGTCAGAGATTGTACTGGCTCTATTCAACTTATTCCTGACGAGTTGGACGAACCAGTCTCCCTGCTTCCAGTTGCTGTCTCTCCAACTACCTGTCCACTCTCAGGTGAGTTCCTGGATACAACACACGTTGCCGTGTGCGGCCTCAGGGAGTGTCACAGGTATGAGGGAAGGGCATATTCCTGACTGCCCCTTTTTCCTATCATCTGTAGGCCCCGGCCCCAGTTTCACTTTGCTCTGTACTCTGGATGCAGATAACATCTCCTTGCTGAGGAGCAGGAGATGCAGACATTGAAAAGTGCAGTGGACCAAGCTGTTTTCACACCAGGCATCTTCCCCAGCTCTTTAACAAGCATTCTCCATCCTGTGTGGCAGAGCAGAAGCTGAGAGTGTGGCCTCTGGTGCCAACAGCACAGGCTCAAATCCCAGGCCCGCTCCTTCTGTAACATTGACATGTAACCTCTGTTTTTGTTTATTCAGCTAGTAAACACGGTGTGCCTACTATAGCCCAGCCACTGTTCTAGGCTCTAGGGCTAACATAGTGAACAAACCAGGAAAAACACTGAGGCTTTCGCAGAGCTTATATTCTGGCCTTATTTTCATGTGCTGAATTGAAGTTAATAATAGTTCTCCCTGCTGTGGTTGTTTGAGGTTTTAGTGAGCCAGTGTGAGTAGTGTGCTTGCACAGTGCCTGGCTCACTGGCTGCCTTGTAAATAGCAGTTGTTTCATTATGATAATTAGGTGCCCAGCAGTATTCTTGCCTGGAGAAGCCCAGGGATGGGGGATCCTGGTGGGCTGCCGTCTATGGGGTCGCACAGAGTCAGACATGACTGAAGTGACTTAGCAGCAGCAGCAGCATACCAGCAGCAGCAGCATACCAGGCTTTGAGCCTGTTGAGCCCACTCCTGCCTGCCTCAGCTTCAGCAGCACCCAACTGAAATACTCTCTCCTTATTTCTTGGCCTTAAAGTAATTCTCGAAGCCCCGGAGCCTCTGGGAAAATTGCCTGGTTTGGAGCCTCCTCAGCTAATCGTAGGACTTCATGTGTCCTGGTCACCCCCTGAAATAAGCTTAGTCATTGCCTCACTGCCGTGAGGAGCCCTCACTGCCGTGAGGAGCCCTCACTGCCGTGAGGAGCCCTCACTGCCGTGAGGAGCTGGCGTTCTCATGCCCTGGATGGCGTTTCTGGGGCGGGCTCTTTTGCCCTTTGTTAACCAAGAAGGGACCCTCCTCTGCTGCTTTTCCCCCCAGAGCCGCCTCCTCCCTTCCTGTAGTCGGAGGGTTATTGAGGCAGGAATCCTCACCCTGCAGTGTGCTGTGAAGAACTGTTTAATGCAATTCTTTGTTACTGCACATGGGAGAAACCTTCCGTAGCATGGTTGGGCTCAAACAGAGGTATTGGAGGTAGGCCTTGGCACCTGTCCGTGAAGGGATTTGACTATGTTTGAATTCCATTCATTTCCAGAATACTGTTTTATCACCTTTGTAATTAAGGACGCAAGTATAGTTTTGTCCTGGGTCTCCAGTCCCAATGGCAAAAGTTTCCACTGACTCGAGCACTCAGTGGTCTGATTGTGATTTGTGTGCCCAGAGCGACGGCTTCAGAGGAGAAGCCAGTCTGCCTGTGCCCTGTCAAGACTGGGCGATGGGCAGTGACTTCGAGTTTGGAGCAACATGACTAGTGTGCATGTTCGTTGTCAGGGGCTGCCATTACCCAGTATCACAGACTGAGTGGTTTAAACCACAGAAGTTAATTTTCTCACTGCTGTCTGAGATCCAGGTCCACACGGTTCTTCTGAGGCCTCTTTTCTTGACTTGTAGATGGCTGTCTTCTCTCTGTGTCTTGACATGGTCTCCCCTCAGTAATTGTCTGAATCGTGGTGTCTTCTCTTTTCTTGGCTGCACTGTGCAGCATGTGGGAGTTTAGTTCCCCTGCCAGGGATCTAACCTGTGCCCCCTGCCTTGGAAGCCCAGAGTCTTAACCACTAGACCACCAGGGAAGTCCTCTAATATCTTCCTATAAGGACCCAGTCATATTGGATGAGGGCCACCCGTATGATCTCAGTTTTCATTAATCACCTCTTTAGAGGCCCTATCTCCAGATATAGTCTCATTTAGAGGTACTAGGAGTTAGGACTTAAACACAGGAATTTTGAGAGGGGACATGGTTCAGCCCATAACACTGTGGTTCAGGAGTGCAGTTCTGAAAACACCCCTATTTCCTATGCCTTGAGTTGTTCAGATGAGTGTTTGAGCGTGTTAGGGAGGCTCAGCAGGCCAGCCAGCTTTAGAATTGGGCGTTGGCTTTGTGGTGGCCGCCGTTACTGATTTAATGAGATCTTGCTGGTGACTTAGGTGAGCACCCTCCTCAGAGGTCAGCCAGGCCTCAAGTAGGTTGGCTAGTTTTATCCAAACAGGTAGGTAAACTTTGAGAGAGAAGAGTAGAAATAGTTTGGGGACGGATTTGTTGACAGAGGAAGCATGATATTGTCCTTCATAGACAAGACTCAGAACTTTGTCAAGAGTTGGGAAAACTGTGGCAGGAGCTTTCCAGTAATCTGAAACCCCCCTCTCCTTCCTGTTAGATGCACTGTAAACAGCGACTGCCTACAAGAGGGTTTGGAGGCTGTTGACTTTGGCTGCAGTGTGGCCTGAGAAGATTCATCGGTTTCCAATTCCTGTTCTCTCAGGATATTAAGTATTGCAATGAACTGGAAAACTTTTCTTTATTAAAATTGGAGGAAGAGTTGGGGTGTTTTGAGGGAGACCTACAACAGGAAGGGAGCTGACACTAGAAGTTTCACTGCATTCCTTCAGAAGTTATTTCATCTTGTTTCCATTGTCTGTGTTTAGCAGCTTAAATGTGTGTGTGTGTTTAGGGAGGGGTGTTTAAAAATAAACACAATTCCGGAAATTCTGACATTATAGCTGGCTTGTGAGGCAATATAGCATGGTGGTTAAGGGTAAAGGTCTGGTGTCTCATCAATCCTGGCTCTACTGTTCGTCCCCTGAGTGACCATGAACCAGTTACTAATCTGAGCCTCAGTTTCCTTCTCTGGAAGATGGGAGTGATACTAGTACCTGCTTCATGGGATGTTGTGAAGATCAAACGAGAGACTGCATGTCAGCCAGTGGTTAGCTTAGTGATTGACAAGCTGCTTATTTCCCCAGTCCAGTGGCTAGCTATTAATTATGAAAAAAAACAGCATTATATAACTTAGAGTCTTAAGTGATTTTTATCAGTTTCCAGCCTTGCTTACAGAGAAGGCAATGGGACCCCACTCCAGTACTCTTGCCTGGAAAATCCCATGGATGGAGGAGCCTGGTAGGCTGCAGTCCATGGGGTCGCTAAGAGTTGGACACGACTGAGCGACTTCACTTTGACTTTTCACTTTCATGCATTGCAGAAGGAAATAGCAACCCACTCCAGTATTCGTGCCTGGAGGATCCCAGGGACGGAGGAGCCTGGTGGGCTGCCGTCTATGGGGTTGCACAGAGTCAGACACGACTGAAGCGACTTAGCAGCAGCAGGAGCCTTGAGTGCATTTCTGTTTCCAGCTAAGAGAACTTACTTTAATCTTTTTCTGAGAACAGCATTCATGCTTAAGGAGGAAATTTCTTTCCAATGGGAAAAAAAATATACATATATTTTAAAAATAGCTTTGGTGTTCTGCTGTAGAGCTAAGGTGTATTGGTCTTGTTGACTTAAAAATTGTGTGCTAATTGGGTGGAGGTCACTCCACAGATTTGCTGAGATTCCGCAGTCACAGTGCAGCCTTCCCCTGCTCCCTTCACATTCTGTAATCGAGATGCTCTTGCCCACCGCAGGCCTTTGCATACGCCCTTGCCAAACCATGGAGCACTTTTGCCACTTCCCCTTCTCACCACTCATCCTTCAGACTCGTCCCAGCCTCACTTCTCTAGCTGGCCTTTCTGGCTCCTCTGTGCGTCTGTATGACCCTGGTTCTTGCCTTCTATAGCACAGAGCCGTTTTTGATTGCACATTCAATTAGGTAAGGACTGGTTAAAGTTTGTCTTGTCACTAAGTAGGAATCCCATGAGGGTAGGAACCTTGTCTTTTTTGGCTTACCACTCTATACTGAGCACCTTGTAGCACCTTGGGACATAGAGACACTGGGTAAATAGGTATTGAATGAATGAATGGATATTGTTTTGGTGAGAAGAGCTGTGTTAGATACAATGGAGAGCTGCAGAGATAGTCCTATTCAGTTCCTACTCTTAAAACAGTCTCTTAGAGGAGAACTCAGTGGTGCCATCAGAGGAGTACACCAGTGATGCTTGAGTTCACAGGAGGGCAGAGTCATTCTCCACAGGAGAAGCAGCATACGGGCCTAGGAGAAAGAGGAGTTGAGCATGAAGAAACGGGAGAAACAGGCACACTGGATGGAGGGGCCTGTGTGCCGAGGCTTGGAAGGCACAGCCTGGCTTCAGAGACTGGAGTCACGTGGTTTGGCTGGAGCCTTGAAGGCTGGCGGGGAAGCAGTGGGCAGTATGTTGGAAGGTATGTGAGAACCAGGTTGTGGCAGGCTCCAGGGCCAGGCAAAGCACTTGGGTTGGCATGGAAGAAAAGAGGAGGTGTCCTAGAAGTTAATGATGATGTGGGCACTGTGTCTCAAGAGGATAGTGTCTACGATCTTGTGCCGAGAGGCAAGCCCATGATAGGGAGGATGAATAGGAGATGCTCGCAGAGTGGGAGGAAGAAGGCTTAAGGGGGTTTTGGACAGTGAGGTGAGAGATAACACTGACTGGGTGAATCACTGGTTAGTGGGCTCCTCCGTCCATGGGATTCTCCAGGCAAGAATACTGGAGTGGGTTGCCATTTCCTTCTCCAGGGGATCATCCTGACCCAGGGATCGAACCCAGGTCTCCCACATTGCAGGCAGACACTTTAACCTCTGCACCACCAGGGAAGCCCAGGTGACTATGGGAGGTAGTAATGCCTCTTTTAAATGCAGGAATGTGGCGAGCTCCCAGCATGGTGCCTAGCTAGTGCTGGAATATCAGTAAATGCTAATTCTCTTCCCTGTGCCACAAATAAGAGCTCAGGCAGAGAAACATGTGGGAGGGGAGCGAGCAAGATGGAGGTGCCAGCCCAAAACTCAGGTGATGAATCTGGGCAGGTGGCTGGAGAAGCAGGAGTGGAGCTGGCCAGGGAGAGAAGCGTATGTCACTGTTATTGCTGCAGTCAACCGAGGGAGAAGGGGTGTCTTAGTGAGTTCTGGCTGTTGTGACAACAGAGATTGATTTCTTACAGTTCTGGAGGCAAGACGTCCAAGATGCGAGTGCTGGCATGGTCTGTTTCTCAGAAGGGCCCTCTTCTGGGTTGTGGACTATCGACTTCCTGTTGTGTCCTTCCCTGGTGGGGAGCAGAGGTAGGGAACAAGCTCTCTTGCGTTTAAGGGCACCAATCCCATCATGAGCGTTCTACTCTCATAACCTCCTTATTACCTAATTACCTCCTTCCTCACTTCCTTCACGTTAGGGAGTAGGGTTTCCATGTGTGAATTTTGGCAAGGACACAAACATTCAGTCTAAAGCAAGGGCTTGGGCAGCACTTTGGGGACCATCTCCCTCTGAGGATAAGAGAAGGGAGTCAGGAAGACTCAGAGATACAATAGGTGAAAAACTGAGGGGATGGTGCTTTGAAAGCCTTGGGTTATAAGATGGGTTTTCCTGCTGTCGACATGTCGAACGCTAAGAGGACTTTAGGTGGTCTGTGGGTGGCATTGTGGGTTGACGCCATTTCAGCCAGCATCTTTGTCACTTTGGTTCCCTGACCATAGGTTGCAACCCCAAATCCTGGCAGCCATCTGGTAAGTGCCTACTTCTCACGAGGCGGTGAGGACAGCTTGGCGTGACTTCAGCCCTTGGCTCGGTGCCTTGCCCAGAACTGGCATTTTATCCAGTCTCGTCGAATCGCACTGTTCACTCCTTTGGCAGAGATGGTGAGAAGTGAATGTGTCAGTGCTGTTTTCATAGGAAAACTCGCTGCCCAAACATTGAAAAGTTCAGGTGCCTTATTTAAGATTCCCGACCAGGTTTGGGGTCTTCTTGGAGTTTGGGGAACCAGTGCTTTAGTTGAAATTGATTTGTGGACTGTGGCAGGTTAGTTGTCTGCCCTGGGCTTCAGGTTTTAGAAATGAGAGATGAATAGCAGGGGTATCTATCCGAGCAGGCTCTGGGGGCATGATTTAGGTTCTGTTTTCTCTCTTTGACCATGTCATCCAGTCCCAAACGTGGAAATGTGATGTCTGTCCTGGTATTTATTAGAAGTTCTGACAGCATGGCTCTTGGGCAGGTTTGCTTAGATCTGTCTGGCCTGGGAGTGTGTCTTCCCTTTCACTCCGTGTGGGGCCACAGAGGAGACACCAGGTACCAGTTGCTGCTGCTGCTGCTGTTTTATCATTCTACTTTAACCCCGTGTCTGTGATCTGGGTCCAAGCCAGGCTCCAGTGGGTCTTACTTGGGTGAGCCAAACCACGCCCCAACCTGATGGCACCCCTCTCTTGGCTTCTTTTGCACACCCTTGTTTTCTTGGTGCTGTGCCCATAGGTGTGCCGCTGCTGGCTGGGGTCAGAGATTGGCACAGGAGAGCTGCTGGAGGGAAGGTCCTCTGGCGGCTGCACCTTCTGCTGTCACTCAGGTACTAGCTCTGCCCGGGGTCCCTGTGTTGTCCTTTAGTATCGTTTCATAAATCAGCATAGCGTGATGGGTAAGAGCTCAGACTCTGGACTTTGGATCCTCTCTTAGCTTTATCACCTTTGTGAAAGTCACTCAGTCATGTCTGACTCTTCGCGACCCCATGGACTACACAGTCCATAGGATTCTCCAGGCCAGAATACTGGAGTGGGTACCCTTTCCCTTCTCCAGGGGATCTTCTCGACCCAGGGATAGAACCCAGGTCTCCCACATTGCAGGCGGACTCTTGACCAGCTGAGCCACAAGGGAAGCCCACCTTGTCAAACACTTAACTTTTCTGAGTCTCAGTTTCCTCATGTATAAAATTGGGAACATAACATCACCACCTTCTTTGGGCTCTCAGGAAAAATAAATGAGATCATAATTGTAAAGAGTCTAGCTCATATGCCAACACTCAGTAAATGTCAGCTGTATTTGTCATCTCTCTTATTCTCTGTCCACCATCAGTGGGGGGAGGAGCTCCATGTACCCTTGTGTCAGCTCCTTCCTGTGAACCTTTCACCTGGAGTGATGCGGAGGGGACCCCCATGAGAACCCCCCCTTCCGTGTCCCTATGATAGGGTTCCAGCGTTACCCTTTCTCTGGGTGTGTCTGGAAGGGCGCCCACTCTGGCTCTGGCTCCTGGCGCCTGGCCTTTCTTCCCCTCCACCTGGTCATCTGAGCCAGGGCTGTGCAGCACACGGAGCCTTAATTTAGTGCTGATTGGGTTGCGAGGAACAGCTGCCTGTTCAATTCAACTGAAGCCAAGGGGAGAAATTTACCGATGGGATGCCGGGATGTCCCGTGGACCCTGAGGGCAGGAAGTGCAGCTGGCTGGGAACCAGGAATGGGGAAGTCTGGAGCCAAGTTGTGTGAACTTTCCCTCTGGGGCTGCTGATGTGTCCTCTCGCTTGCCTCCACAGACCAGCTTTATCTGTTCAGTGTGCACACAAGGGGAAGGAGGCTGCCCCAGCCCAGTTCTGAAACGCTCCTCAGTTTGAATGTCAGCATCAAGAACAGGCTCCTCTATGCCCCAATCACAAATGCCCAGAAGAGAAACAAAGTGGCCCAGCTAGCTCAGTGCCCACCTTTGTCCCTGTACTGAGGAGGCAGAGCTGGGGCTGGAGTGGGCATGTGCCACCTCGTTGATGGGGGCAGGCAGGTCACCTCCCAATGTACCATACCTCCAGTCCTCCTCTTAGGAAGGGAAGCCCTCTCCCTTCCTTGGCTGGCTCTGCCAGGCATATGCAAACTGAGGTTTTGAGGTTATCTGGGATTTGCCAGAATAGACAGCCTCTCGTGTCAAAGAGCATGAGTGCCTCATAAAACCCCAGTGGGTTCGGATTTCTGAACAACACAAAGTGCTTCATGAAGAGGGATAATACTTATGTCTCATAGGTGACACAGGAGATGGCTTTAGGATATGCAGTAACAACCGTTTTTTGTATTGATAATCATATATTTTATTAGGAAAACTTATAGCTAAAGATCAAACCAACAGACTCAAAGCTATTACGCATAATAAGTAGATAAAAATAAGTTTGTTTAGAAAGTTTAAATAGTATGGATTTGGAAAAAGAAAGTGTGGAGGTCGTATATGAATGACTCAGGCTGGGGAGCAGTGACTGTTGGTGTACAGAATTTTTACCCTTGAATCCAAGGGAAGACTTCAGGAGGTCTGTAAATCCCTTGAAGCTGTAGGCAAAATTGTGAATGCGTTTACTTGTTTGTCTTTTTCCTTGGGGCGTTAAGTCTTAGCGCTGTTTAAAATTTAGTGTGTGCTGGAACTTTCTGGAGGTGATTTATTAAAACTTGCGGTTTCCTTCCTCAGAAATTTTGATGTAGTGGGTTTTAATGGAACCCAGGAATGTGTATTTTCATAAGCATTTAGGTGACTAAAGTGGGTGATTCTTGACCTTGCTTTGAGGAACACTGGAACTTAAAGAGCTCCAGGAGGCTCAAAACTTGAGTATCCAATTTTTATTCACCCCAGTGTCCTTAGGATTGTTGTTCAAACTGGTATAACTTTCTTGTGAAGGATTTTTGAGATCTGTGGACAAAGGGTGCTGAATAAATTCACATCACAAATTATTAAGGGTTTCTTAGCATTGTGGCTCTTTTCTCTCTGAACAGCCATTTCATATTTGGGTTTGGCCTTGTTGGTTCAAGATGCTAATAAAAACTAAGGCTTATACTGAGCAATGCCAGCCTGGAGCTGGAGGCTTTGGATATAATCTTGAACCTAGTAGTAGAGAAACATGTGCCTGGCCACAGTGGTTGTTAAAGGACTGTCACAGTGTATTTTACATCAATAAAAACAGAAGCAGAAAAGACAACCACAGGGTTTGTGAGTGGCAGCAGTAGCCACCAGCATGGTTCTCTGACGGCTGTGTATGTATGCAGTGGAAGGATGGTGGGAGCTGGCCTTTGCCCTGGAGATGCAGCATAGCATTTAAGCTCTTCCATTTAGAAAAGACTCTTTGTGAATGGGTCTTGGTCTCTGCATGTTCATAAAGGCCATAATAATCAGAGCATAATAATAAGGAAACGTTTTTAAAGCCTTTCAGTGTTCCGAACACATTTGTATGCATTTATTTTTCCCCAGCATGCTATGAAGTGACATTTTACAGATGAGGAAACTGAGACTTCAAGAATAAGTAGGGAGGACAGTCTTCTGCTCCTTGGTCTAGATCAGAAGTCAAATCATCTGGGAAGGCAGTGCCATATGATGGTGAGATTCAGGTAGTGTCTGCTCTGCTTGGGACAGACAGATTGCCAGAAAGGAGGGCTCCTTGAGGCAAACTCAGGCTGAAGGTGAGTCACTTGTATCTTGGAGGCAGTTTATGGAGTTTCCTTATATTCTCTCTTGATTTCTTACTTATTATCCTTCATCTTTATGGCATCTTAATTGTGTTACCTTTGACCAAGGGAGGAGAGCACATGCTGCTCACATGTGGGCCAAAGAGCTCACTGGGATGCATCCCTCTGCCCTACGCCTGGCTTATCTGGTATTGGCAACAGGAACAGGCAGACTCCTAAGGCAGAGGTTCTTGTCTTGGGTTCCATGGACCATCTTACAAAGGTGGGGAGGCTCTTCAGTGACCTCTAGGAGAATTCTGAAATTTGTTGTGCACGTGCCCCTGGCTACCATGGTGGCTCAGATGGTGAAGAATCCACCTGCAAGCCTGGTGTGCTGCAGTGCACAGGGGTTGCAAAGAGTCGGGTGCGACTTAGTGACTGAACAACAGCAAAGACAGTGTGCCCCTGCCTGCAGGACACACACGCATTTTTCTAGGTAGTGGGGTCCTTGGCTCCCTCTCTACTCTCTGAGCCTCTACAACCCTGAACAGATGCCTCACTGCAAGGGGAGTGCCCACTGCTGAACCATGGCTAGCTGGTCTAGCTCCCTGCCTCTCCAGGTATAGTTTTCGGGCCGGTAGCATCCATGGCATCTAGGAATTTGTTTACATATGCAGAATCTTGGGTACCTAGAATTGGAATTGGCAGTTTAACAAGAATACCAGGTGATTTATAGGAACATGAAAATTTGAGAAGTACTGGCCGGGTAACCCTCTCCATCTGGTGAGTTAATTTCCAGTGCCAGCTGTGTGTTGAGAGGAATGTTTATTAAAAAGCCATATTTCCTTAAAATCTTTTTTAGGAAACAGTGTTCCTTTATGCATAATATTTCTCATCTTTCTCCTTTGCTTATTGGTGCTCAGCTGATTGTAAATTGAGTTAGATCTAGATAAGAGGATTTTTGACCTGCACTGGTTAATTCATGTGAACTTTTATGTTGGCCATAATGTGGCATCTGACCCAGCCCTTTGAGGCCAATAAATCGGAGGTGATAAACTATTGATTTGCTGAACAAACTCCATTTCCCATTAGGAATTTCTTCAAAGAGTATCATTTTGGGCTTTAAAGAAATAATTGAATTGACTTTTCAGCTGGTCATGGTTATGCTTGCTCATTTTCTTCTAGAGTTGGCTCATTCGTCATCTTTCCATTGTACTTTTGGATGAATTGTCAACAATAAGCCCGTTTAGTCTTACATTTGCCTAGAGAGTTGCCTGATGACTCATACTCACAGTTAATAAGTGCAGCCAGCTGGATGTCCATGCATCTTTAGTCTTGTGATTGTATGTTTTCTGGTGACATACACCTTGGACTCTGTTCATCTCGAGGGGGAGGCGATCTTCATTTCGGTGTGTATCCATCTGGCAGCTTCTCCAGTTCCTGCTGAACTTTAACCCACTGTTGAACATTTACTTTCCGTGGGTGTGTTGGCAAAAGCAGTGCCTGGTTGAATCTTAGTGTAGTTCCTGTGTAAGGAACAGATATCATATGGTGTCTGATATGTGTATTTTTGACCAGTGTCACAAATAAAATTCTAAATTATGAAGAGGCATTTGAACTGTTTAATTGTGTTTATGCTTTGTTTTACTCTGGAAACTTGGCTACCATATCAGTTATGTGCGCATCTCCCCATCAGACTGGAGTTGTTGAAGTTTGAGCCCCATGCTACTCACTGGTGTATCTCTAACCTCTGGCACCGTGCCTGGCACTTGCGGGAGCAGTCAGTAAATATTTGCTAAATGAGCAAGTGAATTAACTACTTTTATTGCTCTAGTTCATGGGTGAGCCCCCATTTATGGAAATACTGATGATATTGACAAGAGTAGCAGTCATTTATTGAGTATTCTTGCTGAGACAGGCCCTGTGCTAAGCAATTCCAGTACCTTCTATCATATAATTCTCTCTACAACCTTAGAAGGCAGGTGGTATCATTATGTCCATTTTACAGCTGAGGGAACTTATAAAGTAACTTGGCCAGCATCATGTGGTTGGTGATGGGACCTTGGGCCATATGACTTTGAAACTTGTGCTAAGTTGTTGTTCACTTACTAAGTCGTGTCCAACTCTTTGCGACCCCATGGACTGTAGCACACCAGGCTTCCCTGTCCTTCACTATCTCCGGGAGTTTGCTCAAACTCACGTCCACTGAGTTGGTGATGCTATCCAACCATCTCGTCTCTGTTGCACCCGTCTTCTCCTGCCTTCAGTCTTTCCCAGCATCAAGGTCTTTTCCAGTGTGTTGGCTCTTCCCATCAGATGGCCAAAGTATTGCAGCTTCAGCAGTAGCCCTTCCTGTGAACATTCAGGGTTGATTTCTTTTAGGATTGACTGGTTGGATCTCCTTGCTGTCCAAGGGACTCACAAGAGACTTCTCCAGCACCACAATTTGAAAGCATCAGTTCTTTTGGCACTCAGTCTTCTTTATTGTTCAACTCTCACATCTGTACGCAACTAATGGAAAAACCATTGCTTTGACCATCTGGACCTTTGTTGGCAAAGTGCTGTCTAGGTTTGTCAGAGCTTTCCTTCCAAGGAACAAGTGTCTCTGAAGTTCATGACTGTAGTCACCATCTGCAGCGATTTTGGAGCCCAAGAAGACAAAATCTGTCCCTGCTTCTACTTTCTCCCTTCTATTGGCCATGAAATGGTAGAACTGGATGCCTTAATCTTAGTTTTTTTAAATGTTGAGTTTTAAGTCAAAATTTTCACTGTCCTCTTTCACTTTCATCAAGAGGCTCTTTAGTTCCTGTCCATTTTCTGCTATTAGAATGGTATCATCTGCATATCTGAGGTTGTTGATATTTGTCCCGGCAATCCTGATTCCGGCTTGTGACTCATCTAGCCTGGCATATCGCATGATGGACTCTGCATATAAGTTAAATAGACAGGGTGACCATATACAGCCCTCTTGTACTTGTTTCCCAATTTTGAACCAGTCAGTTGTTCCATGTCTGGTTCTAATGGTTGCTTCTTGACCCAAATATGGGTTTCTTAGGAGATAGGTAAAGTGGTCTGGCACTCCTATCTCTTTAAGAATTTTCCACAGTTTATTTTCATCCACACAGTCAAAGGCTTTAGTAGCCAGTCAGTGAAGAAGAAATAGATGTTTTTCTGTGATTCTGTTGTTTTCTCCATGATCCAGCGGATGTTGGCAATTTGATCTTTGGTTCCTCTGCCTCTTTGAAACCCAGCTTGTACATCTGAAAGTTCTCTGTTCATGTACTGTAAAAGCCTAACTTTGTACATGAGCATTTAACTTTTTAGGTAAGGACACTGACCTGCAGAGAACGATGGGGTATGTGGGGCTGTGGCTTCTGCTTGGCTCCTTTAAAATGGTAAACAGTTACAGACAGAAAATGTTGGCTGCGCAGGTGCTTGGGTGGAAGTCCTTACTCGGCATGCTACTTACCTTCTTTCCTGCAGAAGTAAAGCTGCACACTGGTCAGTGCGGCCCCTGTTCTCTCACTGTCCAGCCTGAAACCTGGTTGGAGGGCCTCTGTGACCTTAGACACTGCTCTCTTTGTTTTTGGAATCCATCGTGTCACCCTGCTATTAACCTAGTGTTAGTGGCAAACCAATCTTAAAGCACTGGTTGGAAGCAATATTGTGATTTTTTTTTTTTTAAGCCTTCTTAAGACATAGGATTGAGAATCTAGTTTGAAACATTTTTTTAAGATTAACCTGAAAATCTATGCTCTGCTGTCTTTTAACATGAATGTCATAATGTGCATGTTGACAAGTATTTGACGGCGGTAATTGCTTATGACAGCTTATAGCTTGCTGATGGTTATTTAAAGGCAGTCTCTCCTTAGATTAACTTCCCCCTCCACTGCAGGGAGCAAAGCGATTTGTCCTTTTGTAAGGTCTGTCATGGCATATTTGTCACTTTTAAAAAGTGGGCATCTTATTTGTCACCCTAAAAAGATCTTTTCTTTCAGTGGTTATAGATAAACAGCCAACACAGTGAGTGAGTATTGTAAATAGTTTGTGGACCATTTCACTTATTTTCCCGTGGTCCTGGGTGAGTGTGACTCATACATTTTGGAGCAAGCTCTACAGTTAGTTTCACATCACATATTTTGGTTGGTTGGTTGGTTGCAGAACTCTGTATAGGGTTTTTTTTTTGGTGTGTGCATATGTTGATGCGGTTTCCTCTCACTGTATCTTACGGGTGTGTCCTGGATGATCCTGCCTTCCAGGTTTCTGGCAGTATGTGTTAGTGCTTCTAAAGCAGAGCTCTGTCTGTATGTTAGTTCTGAATTTGGCTAAATAGAAATTTAAAAATCCTCAGGGAGTTAGGAATGGAGTAGGAGGCCTAGTCTCTGAGGGTCACCTAGTACCAAACACCTCACCTGGGCTTTCTTTGGCAGGACAGAGCTTGAAAGTGTGTGGGCCCTGAGCCCCTGGCCTCTGCCGTTTACCTGTCGTCCTGCAGGGTTGCAGCCCTAGCATCAGCAGCTGTATAATCTCCAGGGTGGGTGTCCTGGCAAGAGAGCCAGACAGGTGATTTGTTAAATTAGTACCTATGTGCAGCTTCTAGCCTCTGGTGCCAGGCAGCACAGAGCTTGGCAGGATTAAAAGCAGGCTGATTATACAGCCAGCAAAGGTGGGAGGTAAGACTGCTGGCTGTCACCATGCTTAACCGTTGAGACACCCACAGAAAATGGTCCCAGCAGCTCTGTCTCTGTGGGATTTCAGAGCATGTGATAAATGAGAGATCCAAGCACAAAGTTTTGACTAGAAAAGAATTTCCTAGGAGGTCTTGCTAATGGGACAGGGCATCAGGAGTGCCACAGTAAGGGCCATGCTTTATGTATAGGAACACTGTTTTAGGAATTAGGGACTGTGCTTAGTCGCTCAGTCATGTCCAACTCCTGCAACCCTGTGGAATATAGCCCTCCAGGCTCCTCTGTCCAAGGGGATTCTCCAGGCAAGAATACTGGAGTGGGTTGCGATGCCCTCCTCCAGGGGATCTTCCCAACCCAGGAATGAAACCCTGGTCTCCTGCATTACAGAAGGATTCTTTACAATCTGAACCACCAGGCAAGCCCAGGAGTTAGGGGAATATCTGGCTTATGTTAAACAAATATTAATTGAGGGTCTTCTGCTCTCTGCTGCTTCAGGCTGAGAAGAGAGAAAGTGAGCTGGTACCTTTTCCTGGGATAACTAGTGGGAACACAGGCCAACTGCTCTTTTTATTCATTTATATGTATTCCTTGCCTCCTGTGTGTGAGGTCTGTGTTCTACCTTCCTTCTAACAAGAACAAGGGGCTTCTTTTCTCTCTCCTTCAAGCCTGGGAAGTGGGCTTGAATAAAGAGTGATTCCCTAGTTGTGTGATCTTAGGTATACTAACATGGCCTCCTTCGTAGGATAGTTGTGAGAATTTAAATCCGTGTTGTGCGAAATGGGCTGAATGCATCAAAAGCTGGAATCAAGATTGCCAGGAAAAATGTCAACAGCCTTAGATGTGCAGATGATTCCAGCCTAATGGCAGAAAGCAAAAGGAACTAAAGGTCTCTTGATGAAGGTGAAAGAGGAGAGTAAAAAAGCTGGCTTAAAACTCAGCATTAAAATTACTAAGATCATGGCATTCAGTCCCATCACTTCATGGTAAATAGATGGGGAAAAAAATGGAAACAGTGACAGGCTTTATTTTCTTGGGCTCCTAAATCACTGCAGATGGTGACTGCAGCCATGAAATTAAAAGACACTTCTTGGAAGGAAAGCTGTGACAAACCTAGACAGCGTATTAAAAAGCAGAGACATCACTTTGCCGACAAAGATCCAGACAGTCAAAGCTTTGGTTTTTCCAGTAGTCGTGTACAGATGTGAGAGAGTTGGACTATAAAGAAGGCTGAGCACCAAAGAATTGATGCTTTTGAACTGTCGTGTCCAGAAGACTCTTAAGAGTCCCTAGGACAGCAGGGAGATCAAACCAGTCAATCCTAACAACCCTTAATGTTCACAGGAAGGATTGTTGCTGAGGCTGAAGGTGCAGTACTTTGGCCACCTGATGGGAAGAGCTGACAACATTGGAAAAGACCTTGATGATGGGAAAGATTGAGGGCAGGCGGAGAAAAGGGGATGACAGAGGATGAGATGGTTGGATGGCAGCACTGACTCAATGGAAATAAGTTTGAGCAAACTCCAGGGGATAATGAAGGACAGAGAAGCCTGGTGTGCTACAGTCCATGGGGTCACAAAGAATTGGATACGACTGAGTGACTGAACAACAAAGATGCATTTAAAATGCTTGCAACAGTGCGTTACACACAATGCTAACACACAGTGCAAAGTCTGTGATAGTAATAATAATTCTGTTATTAGTAGTGCTATTATCATCATCATTGAACGAAGAGGGAGTAATTCCAGAGGAAGAGGGTTGTCAGTCGCTTCCACCCACTGCCAAAGGTTCTGGAGGTTTCACTTTTTGTCCCTCCTGCTGGAGGTGGATATGAGGATGTGAATGCGGAATCTGAGAGGGAGGACCCGAAGCCTGGCCCCTTCCCATCTCCCAGACAGGGACAGATGGGCCCAGGTCAACAGCCTCTTCCTGGAGACAGCCTGGAGCAGTGTCGGCTTCTTTGATTTAATCTCTTCCCTGTCCCCAGGCCACCAAAAGTTCAGAGAGTTCTTATTTTTCTATTGTAATTTTTTAGAAGGACGGTTAATTCCTTCTGGGACATTCAGGACATTTATTCTTTTGTTTGAAAAGCAAAATTGGCAACACTGACTGAAGGATAAGGCGAAAAGTACTTAAGAGTCAGTATTCTAAGAAGGTCTTTCTCTGTAGCAGAGGTTTGAGATCAGAAAGGAGGAAATTTTTCTTGAGCCAGAAAGTATCATTTATAGGTGTCCTTGATGAAATCAGTGCTCAGAACACAGTTTTAAAATCTGCTTATGACAGTGTTGCTTTTCCTCCTGCATTTCGTCTGGCCTGGGATTTGTGGAATTTGCACAGGATGCCTGTGGGTATTCAGTTTCCAGTGGCTGAGCAGAAATGAAGAGGAGAAGGAAGCAGAGTCAGAAGACCTAGGTTTTGGACTTGCTAATTAGCCCACTCCAGTATTCTTGCCTGAAGAATCCCTTGGACCGAGGAGCCTGGTAGGCTACAGTCCACAGGATTGCAGAGACTGAAGTACTTAGCAGGCGGTTAGCACAGGGAAACCTGCAACTGTGCCCTGTGTCTTCATTTGTAAAATTAGAATATCTTTCTAGTTCACAAGGATAGTAATGACCAGTGAGACAGTACTGAATCTGGGGATTAATTTTACTTGGGGATTAAGGGTGTGGATATTTTCTCCAATTGCATTTCACATACTTGACATGCTGAGGTGTTTGTGCTTCCTGTGTCCATTATTGTAGGGGAATGGGGGTTGCTTCATAGGTCCGATTTCCAGATAACTGAAGATGAGCTGTACAGATGTCACAGTATGGTAAGGTCCTGTCCACACCCTGGATGAGGCACTTTTCTAGAATTAACTTGTTTAATCCTTACAATTCCATAATATAGGAATTGTCCATAATATAGGAGTTGTCGTATCTATTTGGCAGAGCCGGAACATGCAGTTCAGAGACAGTGAAGTAATCTTGTCAAGGTTGCGTGGCTTCATTCAGTCACTGAATAATCATTTATTGGGTTTCTGATGTGTGCCAGGTAACAAGATCATTGTCATGAGCAAACTCGACAGGAGCTGCTAGTGGGTAGTTGGGACTCAGCCAGGCTTGCTTGGCTCCAGGGCACATGGCTTGCCCCTACTCTGTGTTCTTTCTAACAGAGCTCTAGTGATGGGGGGGACGGGGAGGCCCACGCTGTTGTTGAGGCAAGTCCCCAGGGCATGGGGATTTCTCTGGGTCCCCAGCCACAGAGCTGGGCCTTCTGCAGCTCTCAGCAGTGGAGCCCAGGGCACTGTCCTGTATGCCTGCTTCTACCAAGCCCCTCTACCTCTTACTATTTCAAATGCCGAGTCCTGAAAAATTTGAAATACTTGATCAAAACCTGGCTTAAATGGTAGGGATTTCCCTCCTTCTAAAGACAGAGGATGCTTAAGCAGAGGCCAGTTTTTTTTTTCATGATGACTCAGGCCTGTCATTTTGTGTTTTATTCATGTACCATATAATTTTGCATCTGTATTTTCAGTTTTTCCTTTTTTTCCCCTCTCTGTGTCATTTGTCACCTCACCTGCAGTTACTGAGATTGTCACTGACTGCCTCCGACTCCCTTTGGATTGATTGTTTCTAACCTGCCATGAATGAGGACACTGAGCATCTGGGCTTTTTATTCTATTTGTGTGTGTGTGTGTGTGTGTGTGTGTGTGTGGTCTGGGCTTTTTATTCTGTGTGTGTGTGTGTGTGTGTGTGTGTGTGTGTGTGTGAGTGGAATTAAAAAGCAGGAAGTTGCTGGGTGAGACTTGAAGAATAAGAGCCAGGGACTTTGTGACAGCCGCCTCTGGAGTTGGCCTCTGTTGTTTGCATTACGGTCCCCGGCCTGTGGTCATGGTCTTGCTATAGCCCTGGCCTCTGATGGAGGGATTGAGAGCTCAGTCTTTGAAGTCCAAGGGACCTGGCCCAAATCCTGGCTCCTCTGCATGTGTGGGATCTGAGTCAACTTAACATCTCTAAGCGAAAGTTTCTTATCCTGGCCCGACAAGCCCTCCATAAATGATGTACTCTGTTATTAATAGTGAGAGTAGAATTTGTCATATTCATGGAGTTCAGGGCAGGATGTCTAGTAATATCTTCCAGGTAACTGTGTAGAGTGTGGGTTAGGAGCATGGGGCTTTAGGGCCAGGAAGACCTGGGGTCCAGTCCTCACCTCCTGCCTTCACCAGCTGAGTGACCAATAATAGAAAGTTACATATTGAATATAGTGTAGAGGTCACCAGTGTGGGCACTTGAGTTAATGTGGGGGCCCGTTTCTAGCTCTGCTGACCCAAATCTAAAAGCCGCCTCTGGTTTCTCACCTCTGAAATGAGGATGGTAATGGAGCCCGCCTTTCAGGATCGTTGGGGGCTGAGCTCAGTGCGAATATTCAGTGCTTTACATGTGTCTTGCTCCTGTAAGAGCTCAATATCAGTTGTCACCAGCTATGACTCCCCTGGCTTCCAGGAAGTGTTGATACAGCTTTTATTCCTTAAATGTTGTAGTTTATGTTCTCTTTCCCAGCACTGTAGTTAATTTCAACATCACTCTTCCTGGTCTTTGTTCCCTTGGCTTTTCTTGGTCTACCAAGGATTGAAGTAGGCCTGGTGGAGGGGTTGTTCTGGGAACAGTTACACACACTCTCCTGAGGGAATAGATGGTTTGCTTTGGGAAGTTCTTTCACGGGTAGGCATTATCTCCGTATTGGGTTCTTGGCCTGGAAGTCCCTGGGAAGCTCTACCAGGTTGTATGAAATGCTGGAGATACTCTGAAGACAAGTGTCTGTGAAAAATGGAAAGTGTTGTCCTCTTCGACATCTCTGCCCTTTCTTAGGGAAAAAAAATTGGAGTGTACTTTAATGGAAGGATTATTCCTACACCCTGTACGATTCCACTTTTACTGATCTAATTTTTCTTGTTACAGACTTTTCTTGGGCTTATAGAATATGCATCATAAAACACATCATTATGAATTAAGATTATTTTATTTCCTTTTTGTTTCTTCTAAGACTGACACATAAAGCAGGGTCCTTCCTGGACAATTCTGTCAGTGGTTGGGGAAATGAAAATTAAACATATACATTATCTTTTCCCCAAAGGCTTTTGTTTTGACATGAATTTGGTTTCCTTTTCCTGATGATTAGTTGTAACTGCAATACTGTTGTCTTTGGGTTAGTTTACGAAGAAACGCTTTGCCCTGCTATGCAGGGGACTGGTCACTGACAGTGGCTGTGAGCCTGGGGATGGCCTGACTTCACAAGGACTTGTCATGTGGGGCATGCTCTGTGTTCTGGGGTTTGGCAGCACCCAAGCACTCTTATGTGGTGTTGCCCGAGTCTGGTCTTTGCCTCCCCTACCAAGACTTCGCCTGCCGTGCTAGGTGATTATAGGGCAGCTGCTCTCACCTCCTTCAGCCTGACCTTGTCCTCAGCCCAAACCAGCTTGTCTGACTGTGTTTCTGCTTGACCTTCCTAAATGCTTCTGTGCTCAGGTCTTCACTGTTGCTGTTGGTGGAAGTTGGCCACCGTGTTCAAGGGAAAGGCATGGTTTGACTGTGTAGGTTGTAAGTGCTGGTTAGGCATGTGCTTTTGTTGAGTCAGGGAAAGGGCTGGTCCTGAAAGGGAGGGGAGGAGGCTTTGAGGTTACCGTACTTTCTGACCTCTGGATTTCCTTGACTGAAACCTGGTAGAAGGGGGAAGAAAGGCTGTATATCCTCTTCCTCCTGGCCGAGGACCCGGCCAGGATGGACTGTATGTCTTGGGTCGCAGCTCCTGTCTCAGAATGATTTCTAATAGACCCCTTTTTCTCAAAACTGCCTTGCTTTGGATATGGTCACCCTGTGAATGGATCACATCGGATTCCTCTGAAAACCTTTGTCAATAGGAATGAACATCAGCTTCCTGAGGGGTTTTTCTCCAGTAGATGATTATAAGAGTGAGGCTACCTCCTTTTCCACCCACGTCAGCAAGAAAGAATGGTTCTGGAAAGGGTTGTTACAAGTTCCATCCTGACTAGCTTCAAAAACCTACAGACCTGTGGAGTGGTGGGCGCCTTAGATCCTCACAGTGGGAGAGAGTGAGGGATGACATGGTGGGATTGGGGTCTCCAGATTGAAAAAGCAAAACTTCAGTGCTAGTTGATGAAACCCGATATGCTCACTGGGGAGAGAATGAAACTTAAAGGAAACGAACGATGAGCTTACCCAGTGTCATCAAGCCCAGTAGGTAAGGGAGAATCCAGAGGAGTGCCAGGGTGTCTGACTCTTTCTGCTGCCCCTTGCTGGGTGCCCTGTGGACCTAGCGTTTTCATGATATTCCCATCATGCAAGCAGGGGATGAAACTGATTCCAGCCATGAGCCACTTCTCAGTCGGGAGTGGCAGAAGCAACTTTCACGCTCAGGGTTTTATACCATTGTTACCTTGGAGAGGTACAATTGGTAGAAGCTTTTGGCCTGATGAGAATAGTAGAAAGGGGCAATTAGGATACTGGTCCAGGATGAACCTCTTTGAGCCTATCTATGCGAGTCAAGTCATATCCCTCGAATGCTGGCCAAACCTCAGAAACGCAGCACGTGGGGATGTTATTCATGTTCAGTAAATGTCGAACAGCATCCACAGATTTATGGGTTTCTAAATCCAAAGAGGCTTCTATTATTGGGGCTTCTTACAAGCTCTGAATTGCTAACATTAAAAAAAAATCAATTCTAACAAAACCGCTCATTACTATCGAGTGTGATTTAAGTATCTGACTGAGAAAAGCAAGCTGATTTTTGGATCTTTTAATTCATGCCATTGAAGACAACTGTGGTGATGATGAAAAATTATTTTGTGGTAGATAATGAGTTGTGGTAGAGAGCAGGAAGAAGTAGTGAAAGATTCTCAAACCTCCTAATTTTCCCATTTGTGTTAAATTTCCACAAGTTGGAAATATTTCCTAGAGTATATTATACTCTATTTTTCTGTATAATTTTTGAATACATTTTTCATAGCTGTGATGACCTGTAAGTCATCACATTGATTTTTTTTTAAATCAATGGCTTGCTGAACTGAGAGTTTAATTACTATAGCTGTGCAGGTGCATGCAGAAAAATCAGCCTTCAAAAATTGTTGCTAATAGTACGAGTTTGCACTGGGACTGATTGACCACATAAGCATGTTTTTCTCCCAAGCAGTTCTTGTGGGAGCCAGAGAAACACACACACAAATCCATTTGCCATTACAAACATTTTGATCACATGCTTTAGTCACCCAGCCAGACCATTCCATATTCAGCCCCTCTCAGTTTGTACCATTTTCCCTGATACCAGTTTCCAGCTACATGCTTGCTCTCAAATCTCCATAGCTGCATCAAAATATGTATGAGAGGTTTTTTTTTCTTTTTTTTTTTAAGGTATGCTTCTTTCATTAAGTTATACGCGAAATGCTCTGGATACAAATTATTCATAGCACTTACTTTTAAGGGATGTTTGTGAGGATTAAAGATGATAAATCCATACAAAATTCCTATCATGATGCCTGGCACACACCTATGTACTCAGCCTGTTAGTGGCTGCCTAAACACCTTGTCCTACTGATCACATAGGAGCCAGATCCAAATGCTCTGTCTCGGCCATTCGATGTTTCTGGCCCCTGCTGATACTGAGCACTCCATCCAACCGGAAGACATTGCTTTTCTGGTTCGTGGCACTGTGTTATCCTAATTCTCCTCCTGCCTCTGTACCTTTCTTCAGTTCCTTTCCTTGGTTTTTTGGCCTCTTTTTCTGCTGTCCAAAGAAGATAGTCTCTGAGTTTCTGTGCTCAGTTCACCTATATTTTTTTAGCTATCTTACTCACTTCTGTGGATGATGTTCAGGTACCCACCTCTGGCCTGATTTCTCTCCTGGGGTTCCCTGCATCCATTTCTGATGGATTGACTAGCATCTCTGCCTGCATATCTCCTGGCAGCCCAGATTCAACATATCTCATATGCAGACCACCTTCTGCAAAGCATATCCTCCTCCTCCCATCCCTAGCTCTTTGGATGATCAGTTCTCCTCTCCCTATCTCCTCTCTTCCCCTTTGCCACTTTTTCATTCTCTGTGTCTCTCATCCAGTTGGTAACAATTTCGTGTGGATCTGACCTGGGTGATACCCCTTGCATCTAATCTTCCCCCTCTCTTCTTACTACGAACACCACAGCACTCAACTGACTCCTGAAATGGCATCTACCAATACATTCTCACCTCCTGTGTTTTGCATCTAGATCCAGACTTAACTATCTTCTCATTAATCATTCTAAAGCACAACAGGTTTGGACATATCACACCCATATCCAAATTCTTTCTTTCTTTAAAAAATTAAAAAAAATTATACAGTGTTTAAAAGTTACTTTCCATTTATGGTTACTGCAAAATACTGGCTACATTCCTTGTGCTGTAAGTACATCCTTAAGCCTATCTTACATGCAACAGTTTGTATCTCCAGTCTGCCCCCTTCTATTGCCTCCAGTTCTCACCTGGTAGCCACTAGTTTGTTCTCTGTATGTGTGAGTCTGCTGCTTTTTTGTTATATTCACTATTTTTTTAAATTTTTTAGATTCTGCATGTAAGTGGTAGCGTACAGTATTTGTCTTTTTCTGTCTGACATTTCACTTTAGCTTAATGTCCTCCAAATCTATCCATGTTGCTGCAGATGGCAAAATTAGGTTCTTTTTTATGGCTGAATAGTATTCCGTTGTATATATGTAACACATCTTCTTTATCCGTTTGTCTGTTGGTTGACACTTAGGTTGCTTTCATGTCTTGGCAGTTGTAAATAGTGCTGCTGTGAACATTAGGGTGTGTGTATCTTCTTGAATTAGTATTTTTGCTTTCTTTTGGGTATATACCCAGGAGTGGCATTGCTCTGGTGTATGGTTGTTCTATTTTTAGTTTTTTGAGAAACCTCCGTGCTGTTTTCCTCAGTGGCTACACCAATTGACATGCCCACCAACAGTGTATGAGGGTACCCTCTCCAGCACATCTCGGCCAACATATGTTGTTTATGTTCTTTTTGATGACAGCCATTCTGATAGGCATGAGATTATAGGTCACTGTGGTCTTGATTTGCATTTCGCTGATGATTGGCAATGTTGAATATCTTTTCATGTACCTCCTAGCCATCAACATGTTCTCTTTGGAAAAATACCTATTTGCTTCTTCCTATCTGTTAATCAAGTTGTTTTTTTTTTAATGTTGAGCTGTTTATATCTGTTGGATATTAGTCCTTTATTGGTTGTATCATTTGCAGATCTTTTCTCCCATTCAGTAGGTTATGTTTTCATTTTGTTGATGGTTTCCTTTGCTGTGCAGAAGCTTTTAAATTTAATTAGGCCCCGTGTGTTTATTTTTTTAATTTTATTTGCTTTCCTTTAGGAGACAGATCCAAAAAGATGTTGCTGCAGTTTATATCAAAGAGTGCACCACCCATGTTTCCTCTAGGAGTTTTATAGTATACAGTCTTACATTTATGTCTTTAATTCATTTTGAGTTTATTTCTGTGTATGATGTTAGACAGTGTTCTAATTTCTTTCTTTGACATGTGGCTGTCGAGTTTTTCCATGACCACTTGTTGAAGAGAGTCTGTCTTTTCTCCGTTGTATATTCTTGCCTGCTTTGTCGTAGATCAATTGACCGTGAGTGTGTGGGTCTATTCTTGGTTCTCTACCCTGTTTCATGGGTGTGTCTATTTTTGTGCTAGACTCATACTGTTTTGATGACTATAGCTTTGTAGTATAGTCTGAAGGCAAGGAACATAATTCCTCCATCTCTGTTCTTAATATTGTTTAGGCTGTTTGGGGTCTTTTGTGTTTGCCCATATTCTTTCTTGACTTGCTGTTCTGCATGAAATTAGGAAGACATACCAAAATCTTATACTTCTCTTTGGTGCACCCTATCAGACGTTGTTCTGGTCATAGGCAGTTATCTATTTTTGGTATCACTTTAGTGATCCACTGGTGAGGTGAAATGTTACCACTTTTCATTTACTAATGATATAGACTGAATTGTGCGCCCCCACAACTTACATTTTGATGCTTTTATACTCAATGTGACTATTTGATAGGGCTTATAAGGAGATAATTGAGTTAGATGAGATCTTAAGGGTGGGGTTGCATAGGATTAGTGTCTTTCTAAGAAGAGACATGTGTGTGCACTTGTACTTGCTCTCCCTGCCCCTCAACCCTGTGCACATGCATAAAGATGTCAGGTGAGCCCACAGCAAGGAGGTGACTGCCCACAAGGCAGGACTAGAGTCCTCACCAGAACCCAACCATGCGGGCAGCCTGATCTCAAGACATCCAGTTCTCAGAATTTTGAGAAATAAATATCTATTGTTTAAGCCACCCAGTCTCGAATTTTTTTATGGCAACTCAGACTAAGACAAATAGCATATACTTATTTTAGATCTTTTGTGCGCCAGGCGTGGGATATGTAGGGAAACATGGCCCCTGCTGCCAGGCAGTAGGTAAATCCTCTTGTCGTTACTCTGGCATCCAGCAGCTTTCAGTCAAAATATATTGAGTGCCCATTAAGGCAAAGACACTATGTTGAGCATTGGGTTTACAAAGAAAATGGAGAACTCAGAGCCTAGAGGAGAAGAAAGAAAGATAAATAGATTATTGTGATTCATTGGGAGTTGACTCTGGTAGAATGTTCAAGGTATGTAAACAGCTGAAGTTATGATTCCAGGCAAGGAATGTAAATAATGGATAAAATCACAAACGGTTACTAAAAGAGAAAGATTATAATGTTAATTACCTTCAGTTAAATGCATTTTTCTGGTTTTTTCTTTGTTTTGATTATAAAAGTAAGAAGTGAAGAACCCTTGCACTTTGTAGAAAATCTGAGAAGTACTGAAAGCTGTAAAGAAGTAGGAAGAAAGACACTCATAATCCTACCACAAAGAGAGAACCTCTTTTCTCTCTCTCTCTCTCCTTTTTTTTTTTTTTTGGCTACATCATGTGGCTTGCAAGACTTTAGTTCCCAGAACAGGGATTGAACCCTTGGCAGTAAAAGCACTGAATCCTAACTACTGGACCATCAGGGAATTCCTTCTTTTCTCTTTCTTAATGTCATTTTAAATGTCTTTGTGTTTCTGCTTTATGGATGTATAGCATTTCCTAATCTAATCTAACTTTAAACATTTAAAGGATTTGCATTCTTAATTTTTTCTATGTTAAAGAATTTGATAATATCAAATGTAAATCTTTGTCTCCATTTAATAAAATTATTTCCTTTGAACAGACTCCTTGAAGAGGAGTTACTTAGTCAAGGGATATAAACATTGTTAAGGGCTTTGGGGTGTCCTAACAACCACAGACATATATTGAGTTCTTTCTTTGTGAACAAGTGACTCTGCTTGTCTTTAGGATGAGAATGCGGGGGTTGGGGGACAGTGAGATGAGAGAAATGTGGTCTTATGGAGTTCGTGTGATCTCTTGCAGGCCGTTTTGTCCATGCCAAAAAGTCCTTGAAATTTGGTCCTGTCTGAAACTTTCATTGAGACATTTAGTCTGTGATTCATTAAATAATATAAGCATTTAATTTTGCCAAGAGATCACTGAAATTTGATCCTTTTCCAAATATCCATTGAGATGTTTGATCCATGATTCGTTCAATTTTGCAAACATTTAACTTGGTTAAATTTTCTTTACATTATTTTTATTGTAATTTATGATGAATTTTGGTTTTCACATTTATTCTTGTTCGTCCTCCTGATAAAGTTTGTCAAGGTTACTCTTAAGTCAGTGAGCAGTCTTTTAGATATATGTTATTGATTATATTTGTAAACAATTTCAGTAATATGGTTTTGCTTTTGTTCATATTGTTGCATAAATTGATGGCTGTATTTGTGTGCGACCACCAAGAACTTGGGTGCTAATTTATTGATTGCTTTGTTGTTCATCTTTTAATATGTCAATAAATTTTCAGATTAAAGAATGGTGCACTGCCATCAGCTCTTGAAATTTGCTCTGCCAGCCATCCACTGTATCGTTCATCCTGTGATCTGTGTTCAGCACTGATGTATATACATTGCAAGTTTCTGGGGGAGATCTGCCACGTCTTCCATGGGCATGCGTTTTCTCCACAAAATCTATTAGGTCATCTGAATTTTCCTTTGCATTCCTCATAATGCTTAAAAGTTTCATTTGCATTTTCCAAAGGCAGAAATGGCAGTCCAAACAAGATGCTTGATACTTCCGGGTGTTACGTTCCTTTGTCATATGCTCACACATTAGACTCAAAAGGTATTTTTTGGTCACAGTGATTGTGGAAAATGAAACAAGCGTCCTCTCACTTATGCACTTGTTGGGAGTAGTCTAATCACCTTTATATTTGCAGTTTTGAAATCCATCATGTACAGTGAAGAATTATTGATGAGATTTCTTTTCCTTGCAAGTGCAATACTTTTTTATATGTATATCTATAAGTGTCTTTTCACCGTTTCACTGTTAGTGTATGAACCAATGGCATAGTCTAAACCAGTGAAACACCACACACAGTAAATAACTGAACTTGTTAGTGTATGAACCAGTGGCATGGTCTAAACCAGTGAGACACCACGCACAGTAAATAATTGCACTGCATTGGTGCCACCCCTAAGGTGCTATTATGGCATAATGTGGAACTGGTTCTTAAATATTGAATATTGTCATGAGTTGCGTGAATAGGAAATCTGTCGTCATCTTGAGCATAGGCATCGTGTGTGAAAAATGGTCACTTTGTACTCCTCTAGAATTCGGCTTCCATGTGGTGGAGCTGGGTTTGGAGCTGGAAGTCTACTTTCCGTTCTCTTTACTTGCCTCTTTAATGAGTTTCTTTCTGGCAGTTTGAACAGGGTCTCATCATCGTGAGTATCATGATGAGTTCTTAGAGGTGCCCTTGATGGTGTTGCATTTGGTTCTTCTGTGTGTCGTTTTAACTTGTTCAGGGTTTTCCCTCCTTTGCTTTAACATCAGTGTTGTGCTGCTGTTTTCCTGTCCCATCTTGACTGATGGCAATGTTATCCGAATCCTGACTTGTATATATCGGGCATTACAGGTTCTCCTTTCTTCATAGTGTCAGTGCCTTTTAGTTCTTTGTCTTTTAAAGAAATGAAAACAGTAATAAAAGCCGTTATAATGCAGCACTGGCTTTTCCATTGTGAGTTTACTATTTCTGTCATACTCTGGTGGAATTTTCAAAGATGGCACATTGCCGAGCAACAGAAGAAGAGTTGTTTATTTCTTCTGTAGCTGTATGTCCAGTGGTCACTGGTAGGTAAACCTAATTAAATGTCTTATGTATTGAATCTTGGTTTGGCTGGGCTGAATCAGCCAGTAGGTAGGCACTAGCTGAGGGTGTGGTGGTCGCTGCTGATTGACAGTTAAGTATGGGAGTCATACCCACAAAAACGTTTCCAAATAGTGGCAGACATTTTTGTGGATACTGCAGTATTATCTTGTAGAGCATTGATTCAAAGGTAATATTGCCCCTTAATCCTGGGCGCTGGTATAGTTGTATGGGGCTTAATTAGATGCCTGATAATCTCTTCATGGTGACTCTTACACCAGACCTCTTATGTGGTAGGAGAGCCACACCCATTCTCTCTTCTCCCATACAAGCAAAATAACTTTGTTAAGTGTTTACATTACACTCACTGCTTGTTTTACACAGCAACTTGACCAAGCTCCTTCTTTCAAACTCTGCCCTTATTGAAGGACCCAGCAACATTCAGCCAAATGCCCAGTGATGTATTAATGCACCATGCATGCACTGCGAGACTCCATCCTCAACTTGTCAGTCATCCTCTGTACATTTCTCTAACTGTAGAACTCTTCCTGGGCATACATAGTTAATATACATTCTGCTCTTCTGTGGGACTCGAATCCTAACCCATCTACCTAACCCCAGTTAGACTACTGAGGCAAGAATGGTTATTATTGGCGTATAGCCTCAATACAGTTATTGGACCAATAAGACATGGTAACATTTTTTAATATATTAATTCCATAAACTGAAAGTGTAAGTAAGTGTTATGGGCTATTTGAACTCAGAAATTTTCCAAATGTGCATGTTTTTGGCAGGCCCCTGAATATCAAGGACCATTTGGCATGGACCAAGTAAACTCGAGGATATATTTTTGGTTTTTTTTTATATCCTGCCTTTAAAAGATTAGTTTGTTTAGTTTTGGTTGCTTTGGGTGTTTGTAGCTGTGTGCGGGCTTTTTCTAGCTGCAGAGAGTGGGGGCTGTGCGCCGGCTTCTCCTTGCAGTGGCTTCTCTTGTTGCGAAGCACAGACTCCAGGTCTGTGGGTTTCAGAAGTTTCAGCATGTGGGCTCAGTAATGGCATACAGGCTTCGTTGTTCTGTGGCACGTGGAATTTTCCTGAATCAGGGGTTGAACCCCTGTCCCTCACGTTGGCAGGTGGATTCTTATCCACTGTACAACCAAGGAAGTTCACTTGTGGATATTTTTGATAGGACCTGATTTCGAGGAACTTTCGGGGTGGACCAAGTGTCTCAGTAGATGTTTTGTACAGGATCAAATGTGTCCTAATCATGTGACCTATCAAGGGAGACATACCTGTGTGTACAGAAGCTCTGAGGACCTTTTACTTTGTAAGTGATTTGTACAGTGTTTCTGAAATGACATGAAAATTTCAAACCAGGACTTAAATATCTTGACCTAGGCGTTACAGTGGAGAAGGGAATGGCACCCCACTCCAGTACTCTTGCCTGGAAAATCCCATGGATGGAGGAGCCTGGTAGGCTGCAGTCCATGGGGTCGCTAAGAGTTGGACATGACTGAGCAACTTCACTTTCACTTTTCACTTTCATGCGTTGGAGAAGGAAATGGCAACCCACTCCAGTGCTCTTGCCTGGAGAATCCCAGGGATGGGGGAGCCTGGTGGGCTGCCATCTCTGGGGTCACACAGAGTTGGACATGACTGAAGCGACTTAGAAGTAGCAGCAGCAGCAGCAGGCATTACAGAGTTTCCTGGGATTTTGGGGGATATCTTTAGACTCATAAATGGGTCATGTTTTTGGCAAGGAAGAAACATGCTCATAGTTAAAAAGTGAGGCTGAGTTTTTAAAACTGGACTTGTGTGTGTTATATGCTTTTATGAGGAAATTTTCATCGACAAAAATAATTATGAGCATGATTATTTATTTCCTTTAGCCACATACCTTTGTTTCTCAAAGAGATTTTTCCAAGAGAGGTTTATTTTAAACTATTAAAAATGTAAGTTTAGTATATATCTGGAAAAGCCCACAGCTCAGAATTGCAGGGTTTGATAAATTATCACAAAGTGGACGTATCCATGTAGTCACTACTCAAGCCAAGAAATAAAATTTATCAGCATCCCATAAAGTTCCCTTCCCATCCCATTCCTCCTCTCCTAAGCTAGCTGCTATTCCTGAGTTCCAGCAACCTGGATTTTGCCTGTTATTGACTTAGGTAAGTTTAGGATTGTTTTGAAAGCTCATTTCAAAAATTGAACTCCAATTAGTCTACCTGTATCACTTATCTCTTGCTGTACAACCGATCACCCCAAACCTTTGAGACTGAAGGTGGCAGTAGTTATTAGAGTCTCTTCTGGTGACTCCGTGGATTGGTTGGATGCCACTCTTGCCTCTCCTGGGTTTGCTCATGCAGATGGATTTCACTGGGACACAGGACCCTTCTCTCTCCCCATGTGGTCTCTCTTCCTTGGCTTCTCCATGGAATGACAGTCTCAGGATAGTGTTCCAAGATGGCAGAGGTTGAAGCTTCAGCTCTTTTTGAGGCCCAGGTTTTGGAATTCACATAGCATCATTTCTACCACATTCTGCTGACCAAAGCAAGTCGCAAGGGCAGCCAAGATTCAAGGGAGTGGAGAAATGATGAATGGCAAAGTCACACTGCAGAGAAGCTTACGTTAAAGATCTGTGACCATTACCCAATGTGCCATACCAACTGAAAAGTGCTATTCCTACTATGTGGACCAAGACTACTGTTAATAATAGAACCTGACTTAACGATACTGAGGCTATATTCTACCTGGTCCAGTGTGAGCACTGTCATTTGTCAAAGCAAAGCAGCCTGGGGCAGGTGGAGGGTCAATTTTATCTACCTCTGATAGAAAACAACTGGATCAGAAATAGAAAGAAGTACTTTTAGGGATTGACTTTTTTTTTTAACTAAGTTTGTACTGTATCTTTTTCTTTTCCTGATATTTCTTTCATGGTTGAGTGGCTCTGCCTAGCTCATGAAGTGATATAAAGCACATGCTTTACCAGCACACACTTATCTGGAATTCAAATGGGTATTCTCAAAGTGCATGGCGCTTTGAACCATCAGAGGTAAAATTTTTGGTACAGAAGCCCCTTCTCTGCCCTCTAGGCCATAGAATCCTTGTGTAAGAGAGCATCCAGCAGGCCTTGCTCATTTAATTTCTGGGTCCTGAAATCTGTATTAAAGTGAAATTCGCAAGGTAATAATCAAGGCTGTTTGCAACTAGAGGCTCTGACTCATCAAAAAGATCTGGTTTATGTGTTATAAAATAGATGCCTAATATGTGATTTTCTTCGAATTGTATTACCCAGGTATCTTTGCAGAACTGAGTGAAGGGGTGTTTTGGGTTTGATTTGATAATGATAGTAGCAAGGGTGGGTTCCCTTTATCGAGCATTTTCTATGTTTCTGAGGGCACTGAGCTCAGTGCTTTACATTCATTGACTCACAGGGCTTTAGGGGACTAATTGGCAACCTATGGTTAGCACATGGTACAGAAGAAAAGCCCAGTAATGGCTGGCTAGTAGCACAGTGAGCTAGGCAGTGATAGCTTTGATTTAATTGAGCACTTGCTGTGATCAAGGCTCTATGTTTGTGTTCACTCATACAGTACTTGCAAAACTCACAAAAGATTGCTTCTGTTATAACCATTTTGCAGATGAGGAAATCCAGGCACAGAGCATTAGATCGCAGAGCTAGTTAATGACAGAGCTAGGATTTAAACCCATGTTGTCTGAGTCCAGTGCCTTGGTTGCCATGCCTGCCTCACTCAGGAATGGAGCCCTTGTGTATGTTGATGTGATGTCTGGATTGTTAGAGAGCAAAGGCAGGGTTGCTGACCCTTTTCACAGGCCCCACCCTCCTCTGTTGGAGTTCCAGGGCCAGGCACCCTCGGTGGTGGTGCCGTCACAGCGGCTCTGAACTGGCTGGGCCAAGTCTCTGTCTCACTCGGTTAATGATCTCTCTAGGGTTTTGACTTCCTCCTGAATCTAGCATTCATGCTTCCCCTCTGGAGAAAGGTGCTGTCTTCCTTAAAGCCTGACAGCCTTTTCCTCTGTAGTGAACCAGTCCTGTAAATCATTTATAACTTTAAAGAAATTTTCCCTTCTTCCGATACTAAAATTCAGTTTAACCTGTAAAGCAAGAGCTAAATGCCCTGACCTGCGTGTGTCATTAGGCTGCCTTTTCTGTTTGCTCTGTTTTGGGCTTCAGCTGATACTTAGCCTCCTATGTACCAGCCTGAAGTAATCACCATGGTTTTCCTTGTCACCAGTGGGTGTTTTGACACATTTCGAAAGCATTTGTTTTCACAGGAGAAGTTGTCCCTTGGTTGCTTGGAAGAGTGAAGATTGAAAGAGAACTGCAGGGTGCCAGAGAATAGTTTGAAGATGTCTGAAACTGAACAAATATAAATAAGATGTTATGAGTCATTTTTTGCTTCAAAACCAATACAGTATTGTAAAGTAAAATAAAGTAAAAATAAAAATTAAAAAAAGAAAAAGAAAAACTTTGGGTTGGATACCATGCTGGGCATCTCACATACATTAATCCATTTCTTCTTTAAAACAGATCAGTGATGGTGGTGGTGTTGTGCCCATTTCACAGATGTGGAACATGCAGGAAGAAGGTATAATTTGCCCCAGGTCAGATAGGAAGTATCTCTTCCAGTGCTGGGGTCAGGTTTTCTGATTTCAAATCCTGTGCTTTTCCTGTCAGCTTACCCTGGGCGGCCTGTCCTTCGAAAAAAAATAGTGAAAGTAAAAGTGTTACTCATTCATATCCGACTCTTTGAGACCTCATGGACTGTAGCCCGCCAGGCTCCTCTGTCCTTGGAATTCTCCAGGCAAGAATACTGACTGGAGTGAGTAGCCACTCCCTTCTCCAGGGGATCTTCCCGACCCAGGGATCGAAGGATCTCTTGCATTGCAGGTGAATTCTTTACTGTCTGAGCCACCAAGGATGCCTGTCCTTCAAGATCCCTTTAAATCTCTCACAGAACAGTGTTGGAAACCCAAACAGTTTTTGTTTAAAACCCATTCTCTGGAACTTGCCATAGTGAATGCTCTTTCTCCTCTTCTGTGCTAGCTTTCCTTTTTCCCTCTGAGTCGCAGGAAGAAGCAATGAGGTTTGGAGGCAAGAGGCCTGGGATTAGCTTCCCTTTAAGTTATTTGGCAAGAGAAAACAAAAGAGTGGACGTCATGAGAAACTTAACCATTGTATTGCAAAGCACGTGGAAGATACTCTGTTGAAAAGGCCTGTTCTTCCCAGGAGAGGAATTAAGAAAGGGAGGGGAAGATCTTCGGGAAGTTTGCTTGTTCACCCTCCTGCTGACCGCTCTGTCTTCACTTCTCTGCTGTCTCCTTCCACCTCCCTCCTGCTGACCAACCTCAGTGCTTTGTAGTAAAGACATCATTCTGACATGATAGCTTGTTCTTCCAGCTTCATTTGAGCTTCCTTTTTGGGCTTTGGTTCCCGGCTGCCCCACTTCTCTCCCTCTTTGCCCTGTTCTTGTCCTTTGGTTCTTTGCAGAGCTGAGGAGCTTAGGCATTTACCTTATATCTCAAAGGCAGAAAACAAGAAATGCAAAGAAAACAAATTTTGCAGTGAAACGACCAAAGGCATAATGGCGTAAGAACACAGGTGTTGGGTCAGGTTAACCTGGCGTGGAATCAAGGCTGTGCTACTACTGGCCGTGTTACTTCAGACAGTTATTAAACCTCTAGCAGCTGGCTGTGAACATTAGACATTTTTAAGTGGATGAAGCATTTTGGACAGTGGTCTTGCATATAGCGGGGACTTAATAAAGTGGGTACTCTTAGTTCATTTGCTATAAATGCACAAAATCGGGGGTCTGAGGGACTTGGGTCTAGTAGTCAGGTTGTGGGATCAGGTTTGAAAAGAAGGCACCTTTGGGGTTATCTAATCTGAAGCCTTCCTTTTACCAAGACCCAGAGAAGTTAAGGGTCTATGTCCCAGCTGTAGAAATAGTTAGGGGCGCAGCTAAGATTAGAATCAGGACTTCTCACTGTGACCATATGCTCTTTCTATGGCATCAGGATTGATTCAGTCCAGATATTTACAGCAGCATCTTTAGGGCAGGGTTTGTTGGAGTCACCTGTGGATGGGTGGGGGTGTTAAGAAAGCAACTTCCTGGACTCCATCCCAGACTATTAAATCAAAATCTCTGGAGATACAGTCAGGGATCTTCTGTTTAACAGGCCCCTCATTTGATTCTTATACATCTTATGAGTTTACAGGTTTGTGAGTTGATTATAAATTTGAGGCCCATGGCTCTTGCGCTGTAATAAGAGTTGATGTTTACAGAGTTACCCCAAGGGTTATGGCTTCAGTCAGAGGAATATATCGTCATCTAATGATGTTACATTAGTAATAGCGATGCTCATGACAGCCACTGCCTATGGACAGCCGCTGTGGGCCAGGGATGGTCTGAGTGCCTTCGGGCACTTAGAACAGTGTCTGACGTATGGTAACCACTTTATAAGTGTTAGTTGTACTAACCTCATTTAATTCTTACAACACCCCTTTGAGGGTTATTATTGTCTCCATCACAGGTACAATAAACTGATACACAGAGAAGTCAAATAACTTGCCAGGGGTCCCACAGCTGCTGAGTGGTTGAGCTTGTATCTGGACTCGTGTGTGTCTGATGCTGACACCCATGTGGGATCATAAACATGTGCATGTGAAATGTTCTTTCAACAAATATGAGACATGAAGGATTCTCCAGATTAGAAGAATATCCCTCCAAGTTTGGTTGATTAACGTCTGCCAAAGCAGATCTAAGAGCGCTCTTACATAGGTAGATAATCCCTATTCCAGTTTATTCAAAACAAAAGAAGTTCCAGAGTGAGGCTTTCCTGAGAGTGAGTGAACAAGCTGGTAAAAAGAGCTTGTTTAAAAGGGAGTGTTCTTACTTTCCAGTCTCTGTTCGGGGGAATGAAATGTACAGTGAAGGGGGAAAGCGGCAGCTGGCCAAAGAGCAGCTTCTTCAAGTCTGAAGAGCTCAGAGACTGGCGAACTTGGAAAAGCTTTGTGTGCTGTGCGGTTTTGTATTTTTTTTTTCCTGCTTCTTGTTTTGTGACGTTCATTAATCCAGAAATTTTGGGGTTGTACATTTGCATATATATACACACACACACTGCATGTGGACTGAACCACCCCCACCCCCAAGACATGGTGGTGAAAACTACAGATGCAGGACTGTTACTACTGATTTTGTATGTCTTGCAGCTTTGGTGGCTGAAAAACACAATACGTCCAAACTTAATGGTTTCAAAACAACAAGATTTATTTCACCCATGGATCTGCATTGTGGACAAGGCTCATCAGGGGCAGCTTGTTTCGGCTCTGCCCATTGTCACTGAGGGCTGGGGCTGGAATCATCTCTCTGGTCCACTCGCATGGCACCTGGTCTGGGAGGACCAGAAGAGCTGACGGTGGGAGCAGGTGGGAGCAACTGGGCCTCTCTTTATGTGGCCTCCCTGTATGGTCTCTCCAGCTCTACAAGGTCACTGTGGGCTCCAACGTCACGTGTCAAGAGCAGGAGGGCGTGCACACTGGGCAAATGCCGTCTTGGCTCTTGATCTTGCCTCTGAAGCCCTGCAGCATTACTCCCACGTATTCTTTCAGTTGAGGACATTGCAATGGTCCATTTGGTTCCAGGGAAGGGGAACATAGGCCCCACTGCTTGATGGAGGAGTGTCTGTGTCTCACTTATTGTTAGAGTAGCATGTGGGATGGGCTGTGTTGGTGGGGCTGTTTTTGGAAAATATAATCAGCCATGTTTGTTGACTCTACTCTTGCTGAATAGGTTCATTCAGGGCCTGGGTAGTTTGTTGAGTCCCTGTATCATCATGATTAGTGTGATTTATGAATTTGCAGATGTTAAAAAAGCTAAGTTTACACAGTTTTTGGGTGGAAACTGAACTGAGTTTACTCAGAGCCATGTGAATATATGATGGGGAGGGGCTGGCAAAGCCTTACCTCATCATGGAGGAATACTCCATAGATTATTTTTTTTCTTTTAAGAAGGAACAAGCTCATTGTCTTTGTTCAGAAGCCTAGGCAATCTCACAAGGCACGTAGTTACTGTTAAGTTTCTTTGACAATTGTTTTATGGGGCTTAAAATGTTCTGCAGTCTTGGAAACAAGACAGACAAGGCTCTACTCTTACGAAACTCAGATTCATGTGGAAAAGACAGATCCATTTAAACAAGTAGATGGATAGAAATTTCAGATAGTTATAAGATTCGTAGGTAAACAAATGAGAGAGCCTGGGGTCAGTGGTAGTTGCCATGATGTCTTTGAGCCTAGTTAGTGGGCAGTGGAGTCATCAGAAAAGTTATCTGTGGAGTTTCATGTAGCCTTCTTCTCAGGCTCCCCATGCACGTACTCCCTTCATAACTGAGAGAAAATTATCAAGGAATGGTTAGGGGAAGTGTGGGCTTGCTGATTCATATCCTAGAATAACAGTTGGATTTAGCCACCCCTGTAATATCTGTCCTGCAAGTTTTTTCCCTTCCATTCCCCCTCTCAGAATAAAGGTTCAGTAGAGGTAATTTAGGAACATAAAAAGAAATGTTACTTTCACACAGTAGAACACATGTAATTCATTTATTTTCCCTGAGACTGAAAGTGTGAAAAGTCATAAGAATAAATTTGTGAAAACTGGATCTGTAATAGATTATTTAGGCAAGTTAGTAGTATTAGGATATATCTCTTACCACGTGAGCATATACGAGGGCCTCTGTGTGGTTTTCCTCTCACCATCTTATCCCATCCACATGGTAAGTATTAGTCGTGTGCCTTGTTTGTGCCCATCTCTGGGGTTGAAGGATAACAGCAGTAATCAGGGTCCCTGTGTTCATGGAGGGAAACAGAAAAAGAAAACAACGAGGCAAAGTCACTCTAACCCAGGCAAGAAGCAAGTCACAGTTGATAGAGAGGGACTGACTTTAGGTGAGGCTTCAAGGAAGGGCTCTGAGGATGTAATCAATGGTGTCAGCTATTGTGGTGCTAAGCCAGTTGCCTAGGCTGGAAGATACACTGGGCCAAATCCAGGACCTCGTTGGCCCCATGCTTACACTGTAATTGAGGACAGATTGGGTGAGAGCTGGGGGATCCTGTGGTTTCTGCGGTGTACTGAGTCCTTGAAGTTTAATAAGAACCTTTGCCCTGGTCTGACTGGTTCAGGGTGACTCTTCAGTGACATCGGGTGAGGGCACTTCTGCAGAGCTTCTCTTGCTCTGAGCCTAGGTCTGATGGAAACTGTTGCTCTGCTTGACGCTTATCCCATGAGTGCTAGGGAGCAAGAGTTTTCAAAAGCCTGACTTCATCTTGGCTTCCTGGTTTTGGTTTCCCAGTTTTCCTTAGTATTTTGTTGGAGAGTAGTTGCTAAGTGACAGATTCCTCTGGCTGGAGCAAAGGAGATGGCCAATTGAAGAGGGTGTGAGTCCTGTGAAGGATGACTTCTAGGAACAAAAATCCAGAGAGAGTGTTTCATTTTCAGAGGGAGGTCCTGTTGCAGAACTTCCCACGTCCGTTGTGTCTATCTCTTGCCACCTCTCTTATGACCTCTGCTATTGGCTTTGGGATTCATAGACTTTTGCTGGCTTGGTTAGAGCCATGCAAACCTCAAGTCTGGTGGTAATTACTGGAGTGAGGTGGCCTGGTGTGTGAAAGTACATTTACCCTGATAGAACATTGTAGAACTCTTCAAGGGGGGAACAGACCTTTAAATGGGAACATTTGGTTCAAATTATTTTGATTTGTGTTAATGGGTTGGTTCCAAAGTCATGACTTGCTTTGGGAAATCTAATGGAGAACACTTGTGGGGTGTTATGTGTTTGCTTTTTTTATTTTGTTTTCAAGCGATGTGTCCTCTGCATTCTTCTTAGGTCAGGCTTCCCAGGTAGGTAAAGAACCTGCCTGCCAATGCAGGAGACTTAAGAGACGTGGGTTCGATCCCTGAGTCGTGAAGACCCCCTGGAGGAGGGCATGGCAACGCGCTCCAGTATTCTTTCCTGGAGAATCCCATGGACAGGAGCCTGGCCGGCGATAGTTCATGGGGTTACAGAATCGGACACTACTGAAATGAATTAGCACATATGCACGTTTCTTTGGTCACCTCTCCTTATTCTAGAGACACTTCACTATCATTTCTGGAATCTTGTTCTCTTTGGAGAAGGCATCTTTTCTTGAGATTGTGATTTTCTTCCTTCTCTTGGGAAGAAAGGAGTGTGGAATGCTCTGGGTATGTTGGTCTATGGGATAAAAGGTTTGTGGTCACATCCTCTTTTCCCTCACCTGTTAATTCCTCACCTCACATGTATTTTGTATTATTTAAACCCCTGTCTGTGTGCTTATGAGCATAGCTGTTGCTTGGCTTAGTGGGGTTTATCTTGGGTCCAGTACCTAGCATAAAAAGTATTTTGGATTAGGATAGAGTGGAATAAGTAAGTCCCTCACTTTCTGGAAGGACTAGGAGAAGAACCTGTCTACAGGCCTTATGGGTGGAACCCAATGTTTTATGTGAAAACGCATAGTAGTAACAGCATGGAAATTAGACACCTCTCTTTGTCACTTACTGGCCCTGTGACCTTAGACAGGCTGTTTAACCTTTTTGGTGCCAATTTCCCATCTGTATAATGGGGATTGGAATTTTCTCAAAATTCCATTTTGAGGCTTAGATGAGATAATATATATAAAAGACAGCATAGAGTATAATTATTTAATAAATAAATGGCAGGTGTTACTGTAAATATTTATTTTCTGTGTGGGGACTTCATCGATGGTGCTAGAGATGGTATATTCTGGCTGTGAAGAGTGGGTCCAACTCATAAAAATTATCATTCTTGGAGAATCACATCAGTTAGATGTGTTTTTTGGTAGGGATGAAGGGCCTGTGAGTCAGGCCCTTGTATCCTTGTTTATCCTCCCAAAACCTTGTCCACCAAAATCCTGGCTTTTTCATCTGTTTGCATATCTGTCTCAGGTGGCCCTGTCTCACCTTTGAGAACTTCTTATACTTATTTTCTGTTTTTATTTTCTGTATCTAGAGAAGCCTGCCATGGATATTCCCCACCTCCTGTAATTACCCTGGAGGTTTCCAAGACCTCTCTGCACCTCAGATGATGTTGAATAGTTGGCTCTGGGACCTAGGCTTGCTCCCAAGTCTTGCTGGCTGCCGCCACTGGCTTCCCAAGCAGGCAGCTGTGGGAAGTGTGATCACTTCTGGGAGCCACAGTGAAGCCTCTCTCACCAGCATCTGAGCAGAGTTGAGGGATGCAGGGAGGTGGGCTCACTGAAGCAATCTGGGGTTCACTGACGTAAAGATGGCACCTTGGATCACTGGGCTTCCCTGACATCTCAGTTCATAAAGAATCTGTCTGCAATGGGGGAGACCCTGGTTCGATCCCTGCGTTGGGAAGATCCCCTGGAGAAGGGAAAGGCTACCCACTCCAGTATTCTGGCATGGAGAATTCCATGGACTGTATAGTCTGTGGGGTCGCAAAGAGTTGGACATGACTGAACGACTTTCACTTTGATCACTAGGACATGTGATTCATTAGATTTTACTAATTACAATGATACCTACCATTCATGAATGCTTCAGTTCAGTTCAGTTCAGTCGCTCAGTCGTGTCCGACTCTTTGCGACCCTATGAATCGCAGCACACCAGGCTTCCCTGTCCATCACCAACTCCCGGAGTTCACTCAGACTCACGTCCATTGAGTCAGTGATGCCATCCAGCCATCTCATCCTCTGTTGTCCCCTTCTCCTCCTGCCCCCAGGCCCTCCTAGCATCAGAGTCTTTTCCAGTGAGTCCACTCTTCGCATGAGGTGGCCAAAGTACTGGAGTTTCAGCTTTAGCATCATTCCTTCCAAAGAAATCCCAGGATTGATCTCCTTCAGAGTGGACTGGTTGGATCTCCTTGCAGTCCAAGGGACTCTCAAGAGTCTTCTCCAACACCACAGTTCAAAAGCATCAATTCTTTGGTGCTCAGCCTTCTTCACAGTCCAACTCTCATATCCATACATGACCACAGGAAAATCCATAGCCTTGACTAGACGGACCTTAGTCGGCAAAGTAATGTCTCTGCTTTTGAATATACTATCTAGGTTGTTCATAACTTTTCTTCCAAGGAGTAGGCGTCTTTTAATTTCATGGCTGCAGTCATCATCTGCAGTGATTTTGGAGCCCCCCAAAATAAAGTCTGACACTGTTTCCACTGTTTCCCCATCTATTTCCCATGAAGTGATGGGACCTGATGCCATGATCTTCATTTTCTGAATGTTGAGCTTTAGGCCAACTTTTTCACCCTCCACTTTCACTTTCATCAAGAGGCTTTTGAGTTCCTCTTCACTTTCTGCCATAAGGGTGGTGTCATCTGCATATCTGAGGTTATTGATATTTCTCCTGGCAATCTTGATTCCAGTTTGTGCCAGCAAATTTGGAAAACTCAGCAGAGGCCACAGGACTGGAAAAGGTCAGTTTTCATTCCATTTCCAAAGAGAGGCAATGCCAAAGAATGCTCAAATTACCGCACAATTGCACTCATCTCACACGCTAGTAAAGTAGTGCTCAAAATTCTCCAAGCCAGGCTTCAGCAATACGTGAACCGTGAACTTCCTGATGTTCAAGCTGGTTTTAGAAAAGGCAGAGGAACCAGAGATCAAATTGCCAACATCCGCTGGATCATGGAGAAAGCAAGAGAGTTCCAGAAAAACATCTATTTCTGCCTTATTGACTATGCCACAGCCTTTGACTGTGTGGATCACAATAAACTGTGGAAAATTCTGAAAGAGATGGGAATACCAGACCACCTGACCTGCCTCTTGAGAAATCTGTATGCAGGTCAGGAAGCGGCTGTTAGAACTGGACATGGAACAACAGACTGGTTCCATGAATGCTTACTGCATGCCAAATGTGCATGGAGTAGTCATTTATAACCCTCATTTTCCCAGCAAGGAAACTGGGGCTTTTGGTACCGATGTAACATAGCCAGCTTTCTGTATACTTCCTTATGACATCTTGTTTCTTTCCTGATGTCTAGAAAATTTCTCAGTGTCAGTGTGTGAAGACAGACAGGATGGGTGTAGTGGAAAGATGTTGCACTGTAAGTCACATTTGGACCCCTCTCCCTCTCCCCCTCCCTTCCACCCTTCCTTCTGGTTTGTGAGATTGGGGGCTTGGCCTGGAGGAGGTAACACTCTTGACGTGATGACGAGGATCCTGAGCCCTGGCCTCAGACTCTGTTGGCGTTGCATCCTGACTTGGCCGTTTGCTCATCCAGGGTCCTTGGGAAGTGGTGGCCTCCTGTGAGCTCAGTTTCCTCACTTTGGGATGGTGACTGTCCCCTTCTGCTGTAATGGGGACTAAGTGACATGACACGTGGTGAAGCACTTTGTGAAAAGCGTCATTACATGTGAGCTAAAATTAGAGACCATTTTATGTTATTCTCTTTCTCTCAGACGTTCTTGTTTTCCCTTAATGAATTGGTGGTTTTAAACCCTTTTTCTTGGGGAAGTGTCACAGACTTTGTTGAAAGTCTGATGGATATTCTGGACTCTTTCCCAAAAACGGGAATGTTCACCCCAAATCATATTCAGTTTCAGAGGACTCAGGATCTTCTAAAGCTCCTTGTCTGTGAACTCCAGAAGGAAACCCTCCCAGATGATTGTGACCTACTTTCTACAGAGACCCTCCCTTATTTTCCCTCTGCACCCTGCTGGCCCTTAGCTGAGGCTGGGGTGCGTGGAGGAGCTCCCCTGAGGACTGTGGGATGCGTTTCCTTTTCTTCCTCCACTCCATTCACTACTAACATGCAGCCTCCTACTTGCTTGGCCCTGGTGTTACTGCCCAGAACATACAGCAGGAATGTCCTTCAGGGGTGGGCTGCCCTGGGAGCAGGGAAGATCAGTCTTTGTCTTCCTGCCTGGGTTATTTTAGGAATGAGAGGGGGATCAAGGAGGAGGGAGACCCTGGGATCTCAGGAATGACCAAGCTCCTGTGTGTTGATGGCCTGCTCTGTGCCAGGAACTGTCCTAGGTGATTTGCAGTCATTTCTGATCCTCACAAGAACCCTATTGGGTGGATGCGGGCCTCACTATCTCTTTACAGATGAGGACACTGAGGCTGAACGAAGTTAACTGAGCAGGCCAAGAGGCCGCGGTGGGAGTCAGGACCAGTCTGTCTTGGTCACAGAACGCCTCTGTGCTGTGCTGTGTCCTGAGACAGAGTCACCCTCCGAGGTGAACGGTAGTTTCACACCCTTTGCTGTTGATAAAGGAAATGCTTTTCCTCCTGGGGCCCAGACATCCGCTGATGGCAGCTTTGTTATGCGCTCTAGACGGCCTTTGCCGTGCTGAAGTGCAGATGTGTATTTTTAGAAAAGGAAGAGACTTCTCTCTCTACTGTTTGTGTACAGAGATGTATCAGTTTCTGAAGACTAAGGCCAGCTGAAGCAGCCAAACGTCTGCCGTGGTTGATGGCCAAATGCCGGTGGCCCATCTCCTGGCTGGCTCGTGTTTGCTGTGATGGCTTGAGGGGCAGGACTGACCCTCAGGTCTCTTTTCTTAATAGGCTAGGTGCTGTGTCCCCACAGGGACCTGTGTCTGCTCCCCCCTCACCGAGTCTGCACTTGCCACTAGCCTGGCTCTCGGAGTGTCGGCAGCTGGTTAGGTGACATCCTTCTCTTCCGTTTTCCTATTAGCGTGTTCTCCTTTTATCTCCCCAACCACTGGCCTTTCCCCCATGTAAGACCAACTGCATTTTAAGTTCTTGTTACTGTCAAAGAGGTGTTTATGTACCACACTGAGACTGACCACCTAATTCCTATATAGAACTAGTTGCTTAGAGCTCACGGGGCCAAGCTGCTGCTCCTGGGAGCCAGGACAGTGCCCGGTGATGTTGGGGTCCCTCTGTGTCCCCGCTGTCTGCCCACATTCAGAGCTGACACACACAGAGTGCTCCTTACGTACCAGGCAGTGGCTCCATGGATCATCTGTCCACTCCTCCCATCAGCATTCTGAGGGTAGTTCTGGGATTGTCTGGATTCTCCAGATGGGAAGACTGAGGTTTGAATGGGCCTGTGACCTGCCATACTGGGGCAGTGCCTACACTCAGAGCTGGGTGCTGAGGTGCGTGTGTGAGGCGAGGCTGAATCAGCTCAGACAGGGAGAAACATGGTGTGGGCCCCCCTGAGGCCCGTATTCTTGCTCCCGGGAGGCTGTCCTTTGGTGTGGCACAGGTGAGCCAGAATTTCAGGTCCTCTGGAGGATTAGTCTCGTTGACCTTCTTGGTGCTGACAAAGAGGATTTGAATGGGATTTTCCCTCCAGTGAGGATTTTGTCTTAGTGAGAGCTGTAGAACTGGACCTGCTGCTCTGGGTCATTCCTGCGCACCCCACTGCTGTGACCTCCCACACCCTTCCCCTGTACACTCGGAGTGAGCACTGCATCTGAGAGACACTGTGGAGAAAGAGGCTACGTTTTGTGCTGCCCTGTGAGGATCTGTATAAAGAATGTTCAGTATCTGCTTTAAAAATACTTCCTTCTCTTAATTTCATTTAGCTGATACTCTTCATTCTTTTCATTTCATTCATTCATTTATGCATTTATCCATTCTCTGATTAGTATGATTAAAGCATGCGCGTATGCCTGTAATTCTTCTCCCTTAAAGGATGTGACCTTTCTGGGAACAGAAAGACCCAGTACCAGTCAGTGTGCTAAGGACTTTTCCTGTATTATCTCAGAGGAGCCCTGTGAGGTAGGCAGGGGACTGAAGAAAAGAAGGGCAGCAGAGCCTGGTGATTGAGAGAGGTCCTGGAGGAGAGATTGCCAGAGAGAGAAACTCTGCTCTGTTGCTTGCCGGCTGTGGACATGGGCAAATCACTCAGCCTTTTTGATCATCTACTTTCTCATCTATGAAAGGAGAAGGCAGTGGCACCCCACTCCAGTCCTCTTGCCTGGAAAATTCCATGGACGGAGGAGCCTGGTAGGCTGCAGTCCATGGGGTCGCGAAGAGTCGGACACGACTGAGCGACTTCACTTTCACTTTTCACTTTCATGCATTGGAGAAGGAAATGGCAACCCACTCCAGTGTTCTTGCCTGGAGAATCTCAGGGACAGGGGAGCCTGGTGGGCTGCCGTCTGTGGGGTCACACAGAGTCGGACACGGCTGAAGCGACTTAGCAGCAGCAGTATCTATGAAATGAGGATGGTGGCACCTGCCTTCATAGGATTTCGAGGATCAAAAGAGACAGTGTTTGTAAATTTCACACCATTTCTCTGGTATGCAGTAAGAACTTCTTAAAAGGTGTCTATTTTCCCTTTTATTGTTTGTAGGCATTCCTACAAACAATGTTTTAAGATCTGTTTTAAAGATCCAGAAACCAAGCCCTGGAGAGGCTTTCTCAACTCATGTTACAGTGAGTACTGCAAAGGATGATAACATATTAACCGCCATTGAATGCGCATAGTGCCACGAAGAGGTTCCAGGGAGGGGAGTGGCGCTTGGTTTGTGTGAGTGGCAGGAGATGCTGCAGGCTGGGTGACGTGGCATTGGGAGGACTTCATGGAGGAGATGGCATTGGAAGGATTGGTCCATCTGGATGAGGGGAGACCAGGAAGCTAAATATTCTGACGGAGGGAACAGCAGGGATAAAGGCCCAGCCAGGAGGATAGGGTGGCATGTGCGCTTGCGCTGGGAACCCTTAGGTTCAGAGGAGAAGAAGGACTGTGTAAGCCTCAGGAACGTGGGGCCTGGGCTATGGCTCTGTACAGAGTTTAGCCCAGCTGAAAGGCAGTGTCTAGAGGGGTAAAGCTTTAGTTGGTGAGGGGGAGTTGACTTAATGGAAAGGAATTTTGAACTCCAGTTGGCGAAGTTGATTTCTGCCCACAGTGCCTCCTGGGATTGTTTATTTCGTCTGTAGAACGCCATCCCTCTCTCTCAGCTGCCTTCCTTAAACTGTAAGTCACTCTGGACACTAGTTTTGGTTTTACCTGGACTGTGAACAGATACTCCCTGAGCTTTTGGTCAGCATTCTGATAGTAATAGGAGACTATAGGACTGTGTGGCCAGTTCTCTCCCTGGGGTCATTTAAATTTGAGACCATCGGACCTTGAGCCAAGTAAAAACTTATTTGAAGTAAATATCGTGGGTGGCCCTGTGGTATTCCCAATCATGTTTCCCTCCTTTACTCTCTCGCAGTTTTTCCTTATTTTCCACGGTCTGGTTCTCACCATAGGTAGTTCTCAAGTCTTAGCTCATCAGCCGAGGCAAATGCTTCTCGCTTCCTGTAACATGGGGTTAGAGAATGTCGTGTGCAAATAAATCCCTTTGTGTGTGCAGGGTGGATGCTGTCAAGGTGAGCACTTTGTGAAAGTGAATCTTGCCTGCAGTGCTTGCTTTACAAGGTAAAAGATTGCTTTAGTTTTGAACACCTGTGCCCTGACACGATTTGTTTAGCGTTTTCATCATTGGATTTTCCTGGAGCAAGATTGGAAGCTCTTTAAAACAGGGATCTGCTCTCTCAATATGTGGTGCAGCCTTGGCTTGTGCGAATTAACCAGTAGGTTTCTGATCTCTGGACCAGGCAGTCCTTCCTTCCCTCCTGTTTGTCTTTGCGACCCCATAGACTGTAGCCTACCAGGCTCCTCTGTCCATGGGATTTTCTAGGCAGTAATACTGGAGTGGATTGCCATTGCCTTCTCCAGGGGATCTTCCCAACCCAGGACTAGAACCTGGGTCTCCCGCATTGTAGACAGACGCTTTACTGTCTGAGCCACCAGGGAAGTCCGTTTGGTTTCTTGGCCTTACTAAAAAATGACTGTAAGAGGATAAATAATTGGTGTACTGTATAGATCCCAGGAGCAATTGGTTGTCTTTTCACTAAGTTGATTTTAAACTGGAGGTAGTGATCCAGATCATCTTTTTACCAGTTGTCTCTGCTGCTCTATGTATGTCTTTCATGCTAATTCCATTCCCAACTTCAACTTGATCTAAAAAAATGGTTTTATCACCATCTTCTCTGAGCCACAAACAGCACTTTAAAAGGAGGCAAAGGATGTGAATGAAGGTCTGCAGTTTTGAATAATGTTATGAAAGATCGAAACCATTATGACAGGAGAGCTTTCATCTTAGCTGAAGCAGTTCAAATAGGTTTTCATGATGAGTAGGTGTGGACTCTGTCCACTCTGTAGTTTCCTCACCCTTGAGTGAGACAGGTTCTCATATAAAACAGAAGGAACAACAACAACCAAACACAACAACCCCCAAATCAAGAGACTTCAGAGCAAGTGAAGTACCTGCAGCCTTATCTTTTCTCTTCCCTCCCAAAACACTCACGTTGGTGTTGGCTTTTCTTCCAGAAAGATGAATGGTGCTTGGGAAGGAATGTGGGTTCATTTTCAAATATGACTCGCCATGTGGTATCATATGCACTGTGGTTGGAGACACAATCAGTGGAGAAACTGGTCAGCCTTCTCTCCAGGGAAGACCTACTGATGCTCTTAAAGCTCTCTCTCCCTGTTGCAATCCTCCTCCCTCTCCGGACACAAGATCCATTACTTTAGGGCCCAGAGCATCCTCCTTCCCCTCGTTAGACTCTCCCCCTTTACTAGTGGCACATTTTCCTTTTCATCTGCAAACAGGCTGAAGTCTTTATTGTCTTTTAAACAAGAGGAAACAAAAAACCTATCCCAGCAAAACTTCCCTTTGTACCTCTCCCACTTACTACTGTCCTGTGCTGCTACTGTTCTCCTAGCTAGAGTGTTTGAGAGAGTATTCTGTGTTTACTGCCTTTACCACCGAAAGCCCTGAGGTCCAGTTTCTGCCCGTAGTTCTCTCTGGACCTGCTGTCTGTCTCAGAGGTCCCCGGGGCTGCCCACTTACTTAAACCAGTGATTGTTCTTGGCCTTCTTCTTTCTCGAGACTCTTCTGCTTTGCCTTTATCGATGGTATACTCTCCAAGCTTCTTCATCCCTTCTGAGCATCCCTTCCCAGCTCATCATGTTTGTCCTATGGCTCTTCCCAAGGTTCCAGGCCACCTTTGCCTCCCAGACCAGAGGGTTTGTCTCTTTCTGTCATCATTAATCTCTCCTGTCCCTGGCTTCAGCCATCTCCACGTGGACATGATTCCCAGACTTCTGTCCAACAGCCCCTGCCCCTCACCTGTTCTTCATCGTCCTGAGGGCCAGAGAGCTCAGGAGGTCTGCCTGACTCACAGGAGGTTGTTCGTAAGGTCTCTATATCTCTAGAGTCCTTGCTTCATAGGCACACTGCCCCTCCCCAATGTTTTAAAGGTAGTTCACTTTGACCAGAAAGGTAGAAATGAAACTGAGCTCTAGCAATAGTTTGGATTTGCTAGTTGTCCTCCCTTCAGAGCTTGATAAAGTTATGATAGGCACTTGTGCTAAAGGGTTCTACAAGTTTTCTGTGAAGAGTTAGGGAATTCTATGTTGAGAAATGTTAATGAAAAAAGAAAGAGTCTTGTGCATGAGGTAAGCAGTAGGGCTAAGTTTTAGGGAACTATTTATCAGGTAGGGGGTCTGCAGCTGGATGTGGTTTGGAAGGGGCAGGTCTCAGATGGGACCCCTTTAGCCTGTGAGGTGTTGTGGGTGTTAGTGGGTATTGTCTTGAGGACCCCATTGTCCTTTGGAGGCCTGGGACCAGCTCAGGCATTGCCAGACTCCTCTTGACCAATGTGTCTGCTGTCCAAGATAAAAGGCCTTCTAGGGAAAGAAAGTATGACAGGATCTGCATTCTTAAAATCATTCTTGTATCTCTTGTGACATTCGGAGTTGGTTTCTTCATGGAGGCTGTCTTAGGGCAGGTTTATTTTAGTTTTCCCTGAATGACTCTAATGATAGGAGTTGTGCTATTAATACAGATGTCCATGGCTTGTCACAGAGGTTTTTATCATTTTGCGCATAAATTCTCACACGTTGATGTATTTTGGCTCCTTGCTGCATATAAACTGCCAGCAGTCATATTGATTTTTACACGATCTGGTTGAGTGTCCTGGATGGGGGCTGGTGGAAAGGTTCTTTGATTCAGAGGATTTCTGTGTTCCTCTGCACTCTGTCATTGTTATAACCACGATCTCTCCCAGTAAGTTTGTGTCTTACCTGTGCCTTAGAGGGCCAGCAGAACAGAAGAGTTTACCAGCCAGAGCCCTGGGTGTCCCTCTGCCTGCAGCCAGGGAATCGAGCGGTTGTGTTTCTGTGTCCTGTCGAGCGCTTCTTTTAGCACCAGAGAGATGTCAGTCTCTCTTGTGCAGAGTCTTGCTGCTCTGAAACATGTGAGCCTCCCTTACTTCTCACACTTGGCTTTGTCAAGCTCCAGAGGCGGTGGAAGTACTGATGGGGGAGGGTCAGAGAATGTGCTCAGCAAAATTTGTACTGGAAAAATTGCTTAGACTGTAAAATGGCTTTCTGAGGCAGTTGATGAGCAGCTTATCCTTACAGTGCTATAGCGTAGATTTTTAAATTGTGGGATCTAGAGTCGGGCTCTTGGGTTTATATCTCGGTTCCACCACTTAACTGGACATTTTCCTGTTTGTTAACTGGATTTAAACAATAGTACTTACTTTAAAGGGATTGGGGAAGAATTGCATGACATAATACCTTTAAAGCATTCAGGGGCTGGGTGCATAGTAAGCTTTCAATAAGTTGTTGTCTGTCATGACGTTGGCAGTCCTTCAGAATAGCCTTAAATCCATGTTCTGAGAATGTTGCAAGTCCTCCTTAGTATGTAGACAGCATTCTACTTGGGCATACATTTGTACGAAGCTACAAGCTCTAGGAGAACTGGGTTAAGTATGTTTTTGTTTGTATTATAATGGAGAACACAAAAGACAGTATCTGACCTGTAGTAGGTGTTTAATAAATCCTTGTGGAATGAATGAATGAAGCTGTGAGCCAGTCAAGAACAGGAATATGGTTGGGTGGGATGTTTGGTGTAGCCAAGTTTTTATTAGTTTGTAGCTATAGGAACCTGCATCATCCTGGAAATCCTGAGAGGTAGGCAGCAAATTTAGGGGGAAAGTCTTCTTTTTTTAAACAACTTAATTGGCATACAAAAAACTACACATGTTAAATTGTACAATTTGATAAATTTTGTTATCTGTATACACCTGTGAAGCCATCGCCACAATGCTAGGGGAATTTTTAATGCTTGTCTCAAAAGTCTTTTGTTTCTGGGTAGCTGATCAGCCACTTCCCTGTTTGCCTTGATGTGGCTCTCTGCCTTACCTAGAGGGAGCGTCTGCTTTCCTCCCCTTACATCATTCCTTCCCAGCCACCGGCTGCATTTTTATATCCTTGCCGGTGAGCTTTCAGATGATTATTGTGTGTGTTTGTGTCTTTGTTGAGTGTCTGTTCCCACCAGGTTACAGGTTGGGGGCACGAGGACTATATTGGTTTTGTTCAGTGTTCAGTTCTCATTGCCTCCCACAGTCCCCCACACATGGGAGGTGCTCAGTGGAGAGTAGAGTATGAAGCAGCGAGTCATGGTGCTTTGGGGCCTGAATTGAGAGCATAGGAAACAAGTGTTCTGAGACTCAGAAAGTTATTCTTATCTTTAGCAGAGGGAAATCAAAGGGAAGAAAGGCCTGCTAGGGTCTGAATGACTTTAGCTTCATTACTGAGTGAGACCAAGGAGAGCCTGGAAATGCAGGGAATTTAATCTGATACAGCTAGACCCAGAGGTAAGGCACATGGGGCCTCTTCTGTTGTTCTGAGCCTCGCTGTTTTATGCAGGAGTAAACATTTATGTTGGGGCTCTGTTAGGTTTTTTTTTTTTTTAATTGCAAACTGTTTCTCTACTATAGGTTGCCAAAGAAAGGCACTTTGACTGGATATGCTCTCAGAAGCCCCCCCACCCCATCCTTTTCTTCTCCATTTGTGGTATTTCCACTCCACCCCATCCCACCCCTCAATAGTAAATGGCAGTAAATTTTCAGAGTCAGCTGATTCCCTCAAAGAAAAGTCTCTCTTAGGTACTTGAAGAATCATAAAAATAATAATTAAGAATGACACAACCAGGTAAGTGGTCTGTGGTGTGCATTTTGGCAAGAGTCAACATTGTAAAGCAGTAAATACTCACTGTGGTGGAGAAGAACGAGTGAAACAGGCTTTTAAAACCCCCATTACGGAGAGAAAGGGAGGGGTGGGGAGCAAGAGAGAGCATATTTGTGCTGGTGAAGCTGATTTTCCACTAAATGTTTACAGAAGATCTGGATACCAGATTCATTTAGAATTAGCGTTTCTTTCAGATGCTAGCAGGCAGCTGGGATGCTTTGGGAAGAAATGAGGTGATTCCAGAGGTACCACTTAAGAAGGCTCTGAAGCCTTTTGTTCTGTGAAGTTGTATTTTGTACAGATTTCATCCCAGGAGCTTTGCTCCCTAGATATCTGTCTCTGTCCTTCCATTTGTTCATCATCATTGACTGCCTGTTATGTATGAGGCTGTATCCATACACTCATCTGTCTTCCTCCGTTTGTGTATCCACGTATCCTATTATTGACTATATCTATCCTATTATTGACTGTCCTATTATTGACTGCCTGTTACATACCAGGCACTCTCCCTTCCCTCCTTCCATCCATCTACCTATTTTCAACCTATTCATCCTTCAGCCATACAGAATTTTGGCAATCCTGTTATGTACCAGGTGCTGTTCTAGGTTCTAGGAACCCAGAGGCAACAGGCCCATGAACAAGACTGTTCTGTTGTTTTTCAGCTTTAATGTGAGGTTATTAATTACTGACTTACACCCATGCTATAAAGACACAAGCTGGGTCTGCTTTTTCCTTTCTTTGTCTCCCAGACTAGTATACCAGGCACATAGATGCTCAATGCATAGGTTTTTGAATGAGTAACAGAATAAATGAGTGATCTATATAGTGTGGGACACGCTGTGAGAAGCCACACAGAAGGCGGAATTACTCGCACTGACCCCATTTCTGTGCCGAGTGATGAGGGACGAGGGCTGGCCGAGCGTGCTGCCGAGCTTGCTGTCTCTGTGTTGGCTCGTGCGCTCGCTGGGCTGATCCCCTGTAGTGAGCTGTGTGGGAAGGCCGCAGGCTGTGATTGAGTACAGGATCGGCAAGGTCTCCAGCCTCTCAGAGCTGCCACACTGAGTGAGTGTGGAAAGTGCTCGGAGGGAGAAATCCAGGTGCCCTGGGCACGTGGTGGGGGCAGCCTGGGCCAGTGCAGGATGGCAGGCAGAGTGTGTGTAGCTGGCAGGGGTAACAGGTGCAGTGTGTGGACAGGGTGAAAGCAGGCCTGTGTGGGCACTGATCAGGAGGAAAGCCAGGACTGCCCAAGTGAGGAGAGCTGCCCTCAGTGAGGCCAGGCCAGGGCCAGCTACAGTACTGGAAGCATTCCTTTTAGTGTTGTTGCAGAACCTCTAGAGTTTGGTTGCAATGTGACTTAAAGGCTTCGACTTCCTAAGAAAGGAGGTGTATTAGCTTCCTGTGGTAAAAAATTTCCACAGACCAGGTGGCCTAAAACAACAGAAATTTATTGTCTCGTGGTTCTGGAGGCTAGAAATCTGAAATCAAGGCTGTGTTCCTTCTGAAGGCTCAGTGGAAGGATTTTCCCTTGCCTCTTCCTGACGTCAGTGGCTTCTAGCAATCCTGGGTGGTGGTTGGCTTGTGGTTCCATCACTACACTCTTGGCCCCTCCTTCCATGTGTGTGCATGTCTCCTCTGCTTCTAAGGATACTAGTCCTTGGGTTTTGGCCCCATTCTAATCCAGTGTGACCTTATCTCATCTAATAACATCTGCTAAGACTCAGGTTTCCCAGTAAGGTCATGCTCCGAGGTTCTGGGTGGACATGAACTTGGGAGACATCATTTAGCCCACTGTAGGAGGGGATATTGAAGTTGGTGAATGTGTGCTGAGAGGCTTCTTACGGATCTTCTCATTTCTCAGGGCTTTTGGGTTGACAGGCAGGAGACAGGTGGTGAGGAGGGTGGGCCAGGAGTGGCTGGAATTCCAGTCTCTAGGGAGGGCTCCTCGGAGAAGGCAATGGCACCCCACTCCAGTGTTCTTGCCTGGAGAATCCCAGGGATGGAGGAGCCTGGTAGGCTGCCATCTTTGGGGTCGCACAGAGTCGGACACGACTGAAGCGACTTAGCAGCAGCAGCAGCAGGGAGGGCTCCTGGCTACTGGACCCTTTTCACCCTAAAGGAAGCTCTGGAACTATAAGAGGTGGCCCTGCTTATGCAGCCCCTGGCTCACGTTCACTGTGTCCTTCCTGCAGTGAGGGGACAGACGTCAGGTTCCCTTACTGGCTGTCCCCAGAGCACCTTGAGAAAGGAGGAAGTGTCCACAAGAATAAAACGGCCAGAATAATTCACAGCCCTAGCCGACAATGGCCTGGGGTTTTTCCAGGCTCCTCTTCTCTGGGAACAGTTTCCTGCTTCTTTCTTGGAGGCGTGTTGCCAGGGACTTTCTGGGTCCAGAATGGGACATCGCTTTCCTTTTCTTTCTTGTGTCCCCGCTTTCTCAGGTTCAGTGTCAGTAGTGTCCTGCCGTCCCTTGGCATTTAAACAAATGACTCAACAATGTCTTCCTATAACAGCAGTTCTTAAACTTACTGTGATTTGCAGATTTGATTGCCAATCTGGAAATTTGATTTCCAGATCTAATTTTCAGATTAGATTCCCAGAATTTCAGATTTAAAAAAGTCTGGGGTGATCTGGTTCAGGTGACCTTACAAACACAGATCAAGAAACATTGCCGCCGAAGTTATGTTTCTCTGTTTTCCCTCAAGTAGTACCTGGTGTGTTAAAAGGGATGGCTTCTGTATTTGCATGACACAGTTTGTCACCAGATTATATTTTTAAAGTTCTGACCTAGGTATGCTGTCTAGGTATACTGATGCCAATTCTTTGCCTATCATTTGCTTGTAGGTAAAGTTTGTAGGTAACTCGATTTTAAGATCGAGTTAGTGGTACCTTGAAAACATTGCCGGACTGTTGGCCAAGAAAGAGAGTAGGGCCTGCGTGTCTGGTTCGTGGAGCGGCCGCCCGCCTTTTTTTACGCAGGTGGGCTCCATGGCCTAGTGCTCCCGTGCCCACCATCAGTGATCGCACGCCAAGGCCTGCGAGGGCTCTCTGCTGAGGTTTCCACCAGCTCGCAAGCAGGAGTATGGGGGCCATCCCCTCCAGCGGCTCACTCGTGGCCACCCACGACTGCTGCCAGCGCCGCCTGGGCTCCACTTCCAGTAACAGCTCCTGTGGAAGTGTTGAGTAACCTGGGGAAGCCATCCCCCACCACCTGGGTCTCCCCAAAGCAGACCCAGGACACTGGTGGGCTAGCTTCTTCTAAGAGAAGTCCGCTGTCCCGAGTGGACTCATGGCCACGGTGCTGGAGTCCCCAGAGCAATCAGAGTCTGCCCCAGCCTCCACCAGCATGATCACCTATGACCTGGCTCGGGAAGCTGCGGGGAAGCAGCAGCCTGGCAGCCAGCCTGGCAAAACCCACTGCAGCCCCTGTCCTGAGTGACCACCACCAGCTTCCAGGCTTCCTCAGAGGAAGCTCATCAGAGCCCTGCTCCTCCCCCTGTGCTGTACCTCCCCCCCCCTCCTCTCCCCAAGGCCAAGCAGACTGCAGTCAAGGGAAGCAGTTCGGTTTTTAATATCAAAATGGCAGAACACCAAAAAGGAAGTTGAGAGAATCCCACTCTCTGCTATCTGAGCCACACGAGTGTGCCTTCCTCACACCCTGTAACCCTGTGCCATGCACCAAGTGGACAATAAACTCCAGCAGTGAGGAAAAAAAAAAAGAGAGAGTAGGAAAAGTGTGTCTTCAAGGCTAAGCTAAGCCTAGGAAATGGGGTTCCTGTTTGATTTCGTGAGTGTAATGAAGTAAATAAAGAGATGGCTGACCTCCGTTTCGGTGATCTAGCTTCTTCCCTTTCTGTAAAAAGAGGATTGCAGGATTTGTCCCTTTCCTGGCTCAACTCTTAAAAAGAGTCACGCAAATTCGTTTATATATTTAAAAGTGTTATTGGAGGCTTGCTTACTACATACTAGAATTGTGATAGCTGTCCTAATATCATCGGTGGTATGCATTAAACAGCCATGAAAATCTAAGGAAATTACCTGTCATGTGAAGGGATGGGAAAGGAAGTTGTAGGGAGGCGGGAGAGCTACCATTAGGAGAGGGTGGGGGGTGAGAGGAGGCCACTTCCCTGAGGAAGTGCCCCTCCAAGTGGAATTTGAAGGGTGACAGCAGCAAGGTGGAGAGGGTTGGGCGAGGACTGTGGGCTGAGGAAACATGCCAGGCTTTGTGGCCAGAGGGGCCCAGGATCTGAGCTGGCCAGTGGGGCTGGAGGACTGAGGGAGGACCAGGCCAGTGGCGTGTGCCCTTGAGTTGTCTCCCACCCACTTTCTAGTCAGATTTGTAGTTACTTTGAGATGAAAGGGAAGAATTATAGCTGGGGAGGATGTGGAAGCTGCAGTGACAAGATCAGATCTGCTTTTTGAAAAGATCATCCTGGACAGCTTAGCTGGGAGGGAGCGGGGAGGCCAGCTATGATGCTGCTGGCTTGGGCTTATGCTGCTGGCCTGGGCTCATGCTGCTTAGCATTGGAGCTCCTCCTCCAGGTGCCAGCTGGAAGAAAGGAGAAAGTTAACGCAGGGAGAAGAGCCATCCTGGGTGTGTTTGTGCCTAGGGCTGTCTGTTTTATCTGTGGGCCTCTTGTTCATGAAGCCCAGATACGTGCTGCTAAAGGTGTATTAAAATGTAAAGCCTTTTTTTTTTTAATGGTCTCTCTCATTGTGTCTTGCCTCTTTAAAAAAAAAAAGCTATTTAATGCTATTTAAAAAAAAGAACAATCGAAAATTTGAACTATTAGTATGAATTTTACTATTCATCTTTATATTGTGCAATGCCAGTTTTAATTGTAAATATGAGATAGTTGATTTGTATATAGAATCACTAAAATTATATAGTTTGAATTGTGTATCTTATATGCATATTAATTTTGTTCTGACTAGGGCACTGCATGAAATGACTCAACTGGTTTTTTTTGTAGTTTTTTAAATTGCAATATAATTGACCAATGGCATTATATTGGTTTCAAGTATACAGTTTAATAATTCAACATTTTTATATATTGCGAAATGATCATCACAATAAGTGTAATTAACTCTGTCACCATGCATGGTTACAAATTTTCTTCTCCCTTGTGTTGAGAACTTTCTCTAAGATGTACTTTCTTAAATACTTTCAAGTATGCAATACAGTATTTTTAAGTATAGTAACCACATTCTACATTACAAACCCATGACTTTATTTTATAATGGGAAATTTGTACCTTTTGCCCACCTTCACCCATTTTGTCTGTCTGCTACCCACTGCCTCTGGCAGCCACCAATCTGTTCTCTGTACTATGAGGTAGTTCTTTTGTTTTTGTTTTTAAAGATTCCACGTATATGTGAAATCACACATTATTTGTCTTTCTCTGACTTATTTCATTTAGCATGATGTTCTCAAGGTCAATCTAAGTTGCCACAAATAGCAAGATTTCATTCTTTTTTATAACTGAATAATACTCCATCTCTCTCTCTCTCTCTCTCTCACACACACACACACACACACACACACACACTACACATACATCACATCTTTATTTATCCATTAATGGACTTTTGGGTTATTTTCACATCTAGGGTATTGTATATAATGTTGTAGAGAACAGAGAGATTAATGTATCTCTTTGCATTGCAGATCTTCCTTGACTTATGATGGGCTTATATCCTGATAAACCCATTGTAAGTTGAAAATGTAAGTGAAAAGTGCATATCGGGGGCTTCCATGGTAGTCCAGTGGCTAAGACTCCATGCTTTCAATGCAGGGGCCCCAGGTTCAATCCCTGGTCAGGGAACTAGATCTTACATGCTGCAACTAAGCATTTGAATGCCGCAGCTGAAAGATCCCACATGCTGCAATGAAGTTCAAAGATCCTACATGCTACAACTAAGACCTGGCACAGCAAAACAAGTAAATACTTTAAAATGCATTAGTACATCTAACCTACCAAATATGATAGTTTAGTCTAGCCTCCCTAAACATATTCAGAATACTTACATTAGCCTACAGTTGAGCAAAATATGCAAACCCTATTTTGTAAGTGTTGAATAGCTCATGTAATTTATTGAATGTTGTATTGAATGTGAAAGACAGAATGGTTGTCAGTGTATCAGTTGTTTGTTCTTGTGATTGAGTGGCTGATTGGGAGCTGTGGTTCCCTCCCACTGCCCATCATCATGTGAGAGTATCGTATTGCTTACCGCTAGCCTGAAAAAAGGTCAGAATTCAAAACTTGAAGTACGGTTCCCCCCGAGAGTGTTTTGCATTTGCACCTTTGTAAGTCAGAGACTGTCTGTAGTGTTTTTCTTTTCTTTTTTAAAAAAATGTATTTATTTTAATTGGAAGATAATTTCTTTACAATATTGTGGTGGTTTTTGCCAGACGTTGACATAAATCACCCCCAGGTGCACCTGTGCTTTCCTAAGGTACATATCCAGATGGGGAATTACTGGATGATTTGAGGACCCTTCACACCGTTTGCATGGTGGTTGTGCCAATTCGCATTCCCACCAATAGTGCATAAGTGTTTCCTTTTCTCTGTATCCTTGCCAGCACGTCTTGTTTCTTGTCTTTTTGATAACAACTAGTTTAACAGATGTGAGATAATCTTTTTGTAGTTTTGACTTGCATTTTCCTGCTGACGAGTGATGTTGAGCTTCTTTCTTATGTACCTGTTGGCTATCTGTTTGTCTTCTTTGGAAAATTGTCTATTCTGAGCCTTTGCTCATTTTTAAATTGGGTTGTTTGGCTTTTGCTGTTGACTTATATGCATTCATTATATATTTTGGATATTAGCCCCTCATCGAATATATGATTTACAAATATTTTCTCCCGTTTGGTAGGTTACCTTTTCATTCTGTTGATGGTTTCCTTTGCTGTGTAGAAGCTTTTTAGTTTGATACAGTCCTTCTTGTTTATTTTTACTTTTGTTGCCTTTGCTTTTGGTGTCAAGCTCAAAAAATCACCTCAAAGACTAATGTTACGGAGATTACCATCTATGTTTATTCTAGGAGTTTTATGGTTTTTGGTTTTATATTCAAGTCTTCAAGTCATTTTGAGTTAATTTTTGTGTATGGTGTAAGAGAGTGGGCTAGTTTCATTCTTTTGCATATAGCTGTTCAGTTTTCCAAGCACCATTTACTGAAGAAGCTGTCCTTTCCCCAGCTCATATTTCTTAAATTAATTGACTGTATATTATGGGTTTATCCTAGGCTGTCTGTTCTGTTTTAGTGATCAGTTTTATGTCAATACCACATTGTTTTGAATGCTATAGCTTTGTAGTATAGTTTGAAATCTGAGAGCATGATGCTTCTGTCTTTGTTCTTTCTGAAGATTGCTTTGGTTATTTGGGGTCTTTTTGTTCCATACAGATTTTAGGATTGTTCTATTTCTGTGAAAATACCCTGACAGAGCTGTTTTTGTTATTTCACTTTTTGATACTTGCACGTTCTACTAACAGCCTCTCTCTCTGGCTCACTGATGAATGAAGGAGGATTGAAAGGAATGTGACTATGGGTTGCTCCATCCTTTACTGTCCGGTGTTGTTGTGGTCAACATAAGTAGTCCACTTATCCTGGGAAATAACATGAATAAGAACGGCTGTTGCAGGGTTCCTTAGTCATTTGTATTTCTAGGATGCTCTTTCCTGCTTTTGCATTTCGGAAGTTCTGGTCTGAAAGAAAAGCGTAGCCTCTCAGGGCTGTCAGTATTCCTGCTTATTCAGTTGTAGGCATCACAGGCATACCTTGTACTCACTCTTAGTCTGGCTCAACTGCCACATACTATGGGTCCACCAGAATCCTGTATTTAAGGGGCCTCACACCTTGTGCACATGGGGCCAAAAGGAACCCTGGTGGACCCACATGACATTCATGTCGTAAGTCTTGCCTCAGCTCATATGCGTGCTCCACCATCATACCAGACTTCACTTGTAAAACTCAAGTTCAAAGATGAAAATTTAAAAATTTCAAAATGATGACAGGAGAGCAGTAACCCAGGCAGGCCCTTCTGTGTATGAGTCTGTGAAGGAGGTTGCACACCCCAGAAGTACCTTAGGTACTCTCTCTCCTAGGGCACCTGTGGGCCTTTTTCCCAGATTCAGTGGAGTCTGTGTCAGATTTATTATTTGCAGGCTCAGAGAAGATTAACCGGGCAGAGCCTGTATTGGGAGCTGCAGCCTTGCCTAGTCCAAGAGTATTTGGCTCCCCAGGCACTAAAGGCAGCTACCACTTTGGAAGCCAGGTTTTGGATGGGTTTCTAGGCAATCAACTGATGAACTGGCGTTCGTCACTTCCAGGTGCCATGAGCTGGGTCTGTGCAAATCAGGTTCTAAACAGAGCAGCTTTCCTAGTGGACTCTGTGGGCTTCACAGTAGAAGATGTGATTGAGAACATTTTTGAGAAAAGGCTCAGTGTTTGGAATTTGTGATTTTTAAATTGAATTGGGGTGTTCCCTCCTTTCATCTCTACTGTCACTTAGATTTCTTCCACTATGAACTTTGATTTCCTGCTTTGGAAACATTTGTAAATCTTCTGTCAGGAGTCAGAATTTTCGGCTGCTTCTTGGAGCCCCACCTTTGTGATCCGGAGAGGTTTACATTCTTGGTACTGGAATGAGATGTTCCGAAGGCTCTGGTGTTAGGAGTTTTCAAACTCCTGCATGTATAAAAACTTCTGGGGAGCCAAGATTCTTGGACCCTAGCCCCGAAGTTGAACTCAGGTGGCTGGTGTGGGCTCCCTGGGAGAGTCCGCCACAGGTGATGTCCCATCATATTTTTGACAAGCAGTAGTCTTTTTGATGCCTCAAATTCTGTGATGGTGTGGGGAGAGGTGGGTACTCTGAGAACTAGATGAAACCTAATTTTGTATGTGGACTGGGGGACGGAGCTGGGGAGGGGACAGTTGGGGAAGGAGGCAGGGAATCAGGTTCAGTGGGGAACCTATGAGGCAGAAGGGTGCCCACCTGGACCTCCCTGCTTGGTCTGGGAGCACAGCCTCCCCTGAGGGCAGCAAGGAAGGGGTTCATTAAACGGGGTAAAAGAAAGTGAAACTAACTTCTGAGAACATTATTAGGTGTGGCTATGTTCAGAATTGCTAGATACATTTTTTTTTTTCCCTTCAGGAAACGTTAATTTAATCCTGGAGCAACAGGCAGGTTTTCCCTTTTTAATTGAACTTTTTTGGTGCTGAGGAGTAGCCATCTTGCTTCCCGTGGTGTTAGTGAGGAGGAGAGTCTGAGTTGTGCTGAGGGATTAGGTGGATTCTGTTTAGAGGATAGTAATGTGGGAAGTCAGCCAGGTAGTGGGTGTAGAGGTGGGTGGAAGGAGACCGAGTGGCTTGGCTGTCCTTTCATCTTTACCCCAAAATAAATCAGCCTGTCGTTTTATTATGTTACTGCGTGAAACTCTACACTACAAATACCTATCGTTTATTGCCTGTTGCTTAGCCAGGCCTTGTGCTAAGTGCTTCTGAGCATCATTTGTTTCCTCACAGAAATCCCCAGAGGCAGCTTTCTTCTCAGTTTCATACAGGTGGAAACTCAGTACTGAGAGCATGGAGGGGTCTGCAGTGGGCTTTTGAACCCTGCAAGTTTGTTCCCTTACCCACCGTTCTTGGCTTGTAAGGCTGATGGAAGGCCTTGTTTTACTCACTGTGCCTTGTCTTGCCTTAACTACTCGTAAACTGTTACAGTTCTTGATGAGAACCACTGGTGATGTAGCAGATTTTGTGTTTCAGTTCCAGGTTTTGCTGCCCAGGACTTTCTGAGTTAATACCAGTTAAATGGACATTGAACCCTAGTTCTTTAGGCTGGGTTTTTGGTTTGTTGTTGTTTTTTCTTTTTGTCCTTTGCTGGAAAAGATTTGAAGGTTATAGGGAGGTGATGGACCTTGACTTCCCTTTTCCTACCTTTCAAGTGACATTCTTGCTTGCCTGAATTTGTTCAGAATAGACATGATTGCCCAAACCCTGGAAGAGGCAGGCCTGAGGGTTTGGGAAGATGGTAAATTATAAAACTTACAGAAGTTGTATTTTCCCTTCCCTTTTCTAACTCCAATCTAAAGACCTTGGAGCTGGAAGGTCTGCATCCCATGATGAGCTGTAAATCCAATTCCACCTCTAATTTACTATTCTGCAATTGTCCTCTTTTTCACCTAAGAGGTTTACAAGTCTGCTGCTGAATCTCTTAGAAACCTTTTCTGAGGGAGCAGTATTTGTTTCCTTTGATTATATACATGAAGGAGGCATGGAGAGAAGACAGTTGCTTGCTGATTCCCTGGTAGAAGTGGTGGCACTCAGATCTGCAGCTGTTTAACCACGTTCCAGATTCACATCTGGGTGATGGCTGTGTCTGTGTGGACCTGGGACAGGCAGGGTGGCCCTGCTCCAGTTTCTCATCAACTCAGTTTTTCTGGCTCCCTGTGCCGTCTTCGTTTTATTGGCAAGGCCTCTCTTTCACTTATAAACCTCTTCCAAGAAGATCTGGCTTTCACTGTAAATTTACGACCATAAATTTTGAGATGGTACACGTCACCCTCTTAATCTAATTGAGCCAGCACATCATTGTGAAGACATCATTTTATTTGGGGGGTATTAGTTGCTATGGTTATTTGCTGAGACCAACAGAATCTGTGTTCTCTCAATTGGATTTTTGGAAACGGCTGTCTGAGAATGACAGAGGTGTGTGTTGCTGGAGGAATATCGAGCAAATATCCTCACCATTAAAATGATTTTTTTTTTAAGGCACAGAAAAAAAATACTTTGGGTGGAGTTTTAGAGCTGGAAGGCCTTAGAGATCAAGTGGTTCATTCTCCAGGTTTTGAAATGAGTTTCCTAAGGCCAAGCATGTTAAGTAACTCTCCCTAGGTTCACATACATGATTGGTGGATGAGCAAGGATTCAGCCCATTTCTGGTTGTTGTTTTAGATTTTGTTCTTTTTCTGTTACAGTTTAAGTCGTCCTAAGTAATCTTTTTCCAGGAAAAAGACACTGTGATCTTTGATCTCAGAGTCTTGGGTGGGAATCACAATCCTTGCTTAGGAGAGTAGGGCTTGGACCAGCAGCACTGGCATCACCTGAAAATTTAGAAATGCAGCCTCAGATTCTCAGGCATACTGAACCAGAATCAGCACTTTGATAAGATCCTCTGGTGTGTCTTGAAGTTTGGGAAGCTCTGCTCTAAGTAAGAAGGTACTAGAAGCAAAAGCTGAATCTTGAGGCCCAAGCTGGGCTCATTTGCCCCTCCGCCAGTTTGTTCCTCCGCCCCTTCTCAAGCCTCATGCAGTGGTGTTGACCTAGGGGGCGCTCACCCGGCCTGCACTCTGGCTCCATCTCATTCTGGCCCCTCGGGGCCTTCTGGGTACCACTCTGACTCATCTTCCTGCAGATCCTTTGTTTTGACTTGTGTGGCCTCTTCTTCACATCCCCCTGTCACTCTTTTCTAAAACATGCCTGTTTTAGGGGCAAAGCACAAATGTCAGCTTCTCAGAAAGCTAGGCACTACAAGCCTGTGACCCCCCCAAATCCCATTTATCTTGCATGTCCTGTTAAGCATGCTCACTCTTTTATCTGTTTCATCTAGGACTGGCCTCATTCCCCAGGCAATTGACAGAAAGGGTTTGATGATACCACTGTTTCCCCAGTACATTTAAAAGGTACCACTTAAGGTTAATAAACTCAAGAAGAAACCCATACTGCTTTGAGTTACAGTTCAGTTTAAAAAAAATACTGTTACTTAGTCCAGGATTTTTGCTTTGCTTTCAGCTCTGAAGTGTGAAAGGAAACTTTTAATTTGTAGATGGATTGGGGTTTTCTAAGCATCTGAGGAAAACCCTTATGATCTCGAATGTGTTTTTCATTTCACTAGAATGAGGTTCTTTGATTAGTTTGGTGAATCAGTGAGGCAAAAATTTCTTAATTCTTACTCTAATTAAGATTCTCCTTTTGTTAATTCTCTTATCTTTAACCTGCAAGTAAACTTCCACTCAGCCAGTGCTTGTGAGCATCTAAGTTGCCAGCATCTAATATCTAAGGTCTGCCCTGTGCTTTGCTGTTTCATAACATGTTTTTTTGGAGAAGGAAATGGCAGCCCATTCCAGTGTTCTTGCCTGGAGAATCCCAGGGGTCGCACAGAGTTGGACACGACTGAAGCGACTTAGCAGCAACAGCAGCAGCAACAGCAATGTGTTTTCTTCCTTCCTTCCTCCCTACTTCCCTCCCCACTTTATTTCTTTCTTTCTCTCTTCCTTTCTCCCTCCCGCCTTTCCCATGACAATCCTGTGAGGTACATATTATCCTCATACTTACATGAACATTTGGAAAGGTTGAGTAATTTGTTCAAAGTCAGACAGCTGGCAATTGGCAGATCCAGGGTTTGAACCCCTGTTTGTGGAGTCCATGTACTTCACAGTCTTCTGAATTGCCCTTGACTTTGCTCTGTGTGTATGTGTACATTTGTACTTGGATGGCCTGGAAATACCCTTTTTTCCCTTTCACTCGATTAGCCCCTCTCAAAATAGATTTCTTTGTTTTAACTAAGCAAACCATCACTCTTTCCTTGAGTGAGTTTTTCCTTTACTGACCTGCTGTCTTATAAGATCTTGGGACATTTTAAATGTAATTGTTCTGAATCCTGTACCTCTGTGTTTTGGTTCTGTTTTGTGTCAGGGCTAAGCAATTCAAATTTAGGGCTGGAGTCTTTAGGGGTTGGGTTTTCATCTGTTGACCTAAAACAAATAGGCTGCCAGTCATTTTTCTAGCAAAAACGGGATTGTCAGGATCAACCAAGAGCTGCAGTGTGAGTTCTGCAACCATGGTGAGCCACGTGTGAGTCCCTAGCCCAGGAAGGAGAGACAGACTCTTTTCAAGAGGGAAAAAGGAAGTTGGGAGGACTGTAGTAAACAAAGAGTCCATTGGAGGAATCAGTGTTTAAAGTATAGTGGGTTTTCATCAGCTGAGTGGTAACAATGTCTCATTGGATGAGCTCTTGCCAACTAGAAGAGGAAGTCTTGCTACTTCCTCTTGGACTCTGCTATCATTGTAGGGTGTGAGCGCTCTCCCTTCCAGCCTCCCAACTCTTATTTTAATTGAGATTTTTGTTTATTAATTTTTACATTTCCTCCTTTTGATTAGGATCCTTCTCTGAATGGATCATTGGTAAGAGTTAGGTGTTCTTGTTTTAGCAGCTTTTTGTCCCTTCGTGCCAAAAAGGACCTTTTCTGAGTATAGTGTCCCACCTTGGAGGGATAATACACAGAAACCTACTGAGATTACATCTAAAAGCAACTCTCAGGTTCTTTTATCTAAAGTCCATATGTTATTAATATCCTAGTCATTGGAAATCATCTGAAATATTACATCATCATCAAAGGTTTGACAAACTTCTGTAAGCTTGATCCAGGTATCTTAGAAAGGCTGTCTCATCAGATGTTGTCTCCTTCAGTTCCGAGGAATCTTTCCATTCAAGTTACCAAACGATGTGCAGATCTGGTTTGGTTTGCTGCTTTGTTTAGCTGTGTTATGTAAATACAAGAGTCTATTCCCTGGATTTTGGCTGCAGAAAGGTTGGTTAGTAGTACCTGGTAGGGTCCTTTCCACTGAAGTTGAAGAGAGTCTTTCTGGAGGTGTCTCTTTCAGTAATGAAATGTCCAGGTTGCAAGGTGTGATGCTTAGGGTATTCATCTCCCAAGAGCGCTCTGTGAAAAGGTTGCTCTACCAAAATGGTTATTTTTGATAGAAGCAATAAGACATTTACAATACTGGAGTACTTCTCCTTTTATCATTTGTGAGTCAAAAGAATGATGAGTCAAATGCATTGAACATCTTGTGACTGTCTTAAAGGTGACAGTTTGAGTTCCAGAAGGGGTGGATCTGAGATTTAGAAGGATCGATGGCAGTGCTTTTTGCAAAGGTATTTGGAGGGCCTCTATCCTCCAGTTTTGCCAGTTGAGTCTTCTTCTTCTTTATTTTTTGAATTATGAAAGTATGATAACTCATCTGTAGGAGACTTGGAAAATATAGAACAAAGTTGCAAATGGTTGCGCTAGTTGTTGCAATTATTTTTTTTAAATAGATAAATTAAGATTTTTAGTTGGGGTTTTAATTTCAAACTCTCAAAAATTAATAGAACGAATAGACAGAAAAGTAGAAGGATATAGAAGACCCTCAAAGCACTATGAACCAATTCAACATAATTAAGATTTATTCAGTTTTCACATAACAGCAGGATAACAAATTCTATTCAAGTTCTCATAGACTCTAAACCAGGAGACACTGGAACATACGCAGAGACATAAAACTGACAAAAGTTTCATGGTCTAAAGGTATTAAGATGATTAGATAGCATCACTGACTCAATAGACATGAATCTGAGTGAACTCTGGGAGATAGTGAAGAACAGGGAAGCCTGGCATGCTGCAGTCCATGGGGTTTCAAAGAGTCATACACGACTTAGTGACTGAAATGTGGCAACAAAAGGTATTGAAATCATACAGTCTGTTCTCTTATCACTGTGAAATGATAGAAATGTTAGAAATCAATATCGAAAGATACTTAAATTTAATTCACATATTTTCAAGTGGAATGTGACATTTACCAAAAGAGATCTTTGACTTAGCCATTGAAAGCTTCAATAAAGTTAAAAGACTGAAAAAACACAGAGGGTGATTGCAGAGAAGAAAGCATTTAAATGAGAAATTAATATCAAAATGAGAAATTAATATCAAAGATATTTTAAAGAAAACCCATGTATTTGGAAATTAGATGTCTACTTTTAAATGATGAGTGTATCTAAGAAGCCATAATAAGGGAAACTAGAAAATATTTGTAACAAAATAAAAATAAAAAGAGAATTTATTAGAATTTGTTGCATGCAGTTGAAGCTAGTCAGTACAATTAAATAAAATGTGGAATCTTAAATAAGGTATGAAAAATAATGGATGCTAGCATAAAATTCTGTGTAATTTGAACAAAATCTATACTTTGGTTAATAATACTGTATCACATTTTAATTTCCCGTTTGTTTTACAACATAGTATTTCTTTATTTTCTCAGAATTAGAAGTTTCAAGCCTCATTCAGATTATTTTTTTTAAATCACTAAAATAGTAAGCTTTTTAGACTTTTAGTGATAATGCCAGATGGCAGAATAAATGGAACTAATACCTGTTTTGAGTGAATATGAATTAGAAACCTAGTATTCTATTCATACTTAGTCAAACAAATGGAAACAAAATGTCATAAATTTTTTAGTTAAGCAAAAAATCATGTTTTCTAAAATATAGATTATAAATATTATATATATGTATACCTAAACTTTTTCTATTTTATTTGATAAAGGCATGAGAAATAATAACAACAAAAAGAGTTGGAGAAATTGGAAAACATAAAATAAATGAAATGGGAACCTTAACTATAAAATAGAAAAAGTGAAACAACTAGATAGAAGTAAAAGGTCATCACATAGTCCAGTTGTTTTTAAACATGGATGCTAAAAAAAACCCCCCAAAAACCAAAAAACAAAACATGGATGCTCATTAGAATCGGATCTGGAGTTTTGGAGGAAAAAACAATACCTGGGTATTTGTATTAAAAAAAAATTCCAAGATAATTCTACTGTATATCTGGATTTTAAAAAGTGGTTGCAGATTTTTCTGTTATATGATAGATTTAGTAATATAGAATTCTATTATTTTCTATTGACTAATCATAATACAGTGGTATTAAAATGAATAAGAGTTATATAATCACAATAACAAAAGATATTTATCAGTTTTCACAATCAATAGCCAGAAAAAAATAAAAGATAATTACAGGAATAAGCCATAATGGAAATATGATTAACCTAACAATATAAAATATAAAATAATTGCTTACAATATGGGGGGTTAAGTAGAGTGAGGTAATAAGTGGAAGTTGCTGCTGCTGCTGCTAAGTCGCTTCAGTCATGTCCGACTCTGTGCGACCCCATAGACGGCAGCCCACCAGGCTCCCCCATCCCTGGGATTCTCTAGGCAAGAATACTGGAGTGGGTTGCCATTTCCTTCTCCAGTGCATGAAAGTGAAAAGTCAAAGATCCCCTGGAGAAGTGGAAGTATATACATGCAAATATTTTCATCCACCTAGCCAGTCTGTATCTTTTGATTGGTGCATCTAATCCATTTACACTTAAATGTAATTTTTGATATATATGATACTATTAACATTTTCTGAATTGTTTTGGATTTATTTTTGTAGGTCATTTCCTTCTCTTGTGTTTCTTACTTAGAGAAGTTCCTTTAGTATTTGCTGGTTTGGTGGTCTGAATTCTCTTAAATTTCGCTTGTCTGGAAACCTTTTAATTTCTCCATCAAATCTGAGTGAGGTTCTTGCTGCGTAGCGTGTTTTTGGTTGTAGGTTCTTCCTTTTCATCACTTTATAGATATCATCTCATTCCTTTCTGGCTTGTAGATTTTCTGTTGAGAAATCAGCTGATAACCTGATGGGAGTTCCCTTGTATGTTTTTTTTTTTTTTGGTCATTTTTCCCTTGTTGCTTTTTAATATTTTATCTTTGTCTTTAATTTTTCTCAGTTTGATTATTATGTGTTGGTGTGTTCCTCCTTGGGTTTATCCTGCCTGGAACTCTCTGTGCTTCCTGAACTTGGTTGCCTATTCCCTTTCCCTGTTAGGGACATTTTCAGCTATTATCTCTTCAAATATTTTCATGGATTCTTTCTCTCTTTCTCCTCCTCCTTCTGGGACCTGTATAATGCAAATGTTGGTGTGCTTAATGTTGTCCCAGAGGTCTGTTAGGCTATCTTTTTTTTTCCCATTCTTTTTCCTATATTCTGTTTTGTGGCAGTGATTTCAACCATCTGTCTTCAAGGTCACGTATCTGTTCTTCTGCCTCAGTTATTCTGCTATCGATTCTTTCCAGTGTATTGTTCGTCTCTGTCTGTTTGTTCTTTAGTTCTTCTAGGTCTTTGGTAACCATTTCTTGCATCTTCTCCATTCCTTTCCAAGATCCTGGATCATCTTCACTATCAATGTTCTGAATTCTTTTTCTGAAAGATTGCCTATGTCCACTTCATTTAGTTTTTTTTTTTTCTTTTTCTCCTGGGGTTTTATCTTGTCCCTTTATCTGGGACATAATTCTCTGCATTTTCATATTGATTAACTTTCTGTGGTGTGGTTTTTGTTCTGGTAGCTATGGAATTGTAGTTCTTGGTTCTTTCATCTGCCCTCTGGTGGATGAGGCAAAGAGGCGTATGCAAGCTTCCTGATAGGAGGGGCTGACAGTGGGAGAAACTGGATCTTGCTCTGGTGGGCAGTGCTCAGTAAAAACTTTAATCTGATTGCTGATGGGTGAGGCTACGCTCCCTTCCTGTTAGTTGTTTGACTTGAGGCAGTCCAGCCCCAGAGTCTATGTGCTTTACGTAGGGTTAATGGTGTCCTCCAAGAGGGCTCATGCCAAGGGGTATCTCCCAGGACTGCTGATGCCAGTGCTGCTGTCCCTGTGGCAAGCCACTGCTGACTCATGCCTCCACAGGAGACCCTCCAACACTGGCAGGTAGGTCTGGTTCAGTCTCCTGTAGGATCACTACTCCTTTTCCCTGGGTCCTGATATGCGCTAGACCAGGGTATGTCTGTGCCCTCCAAGAATGGAGTGTCTGTTTTCGCCAGTCCTGTAATCAAATCCAGCTGACCAAGGTTATATTCCCTGGGGATGTTAGTCCCTTTGATGGATCTTCAGGCTGTGAAGCCTGACGTGGGCCTCAGAACCTTCATAACAGTGGGAGAACTTCTTTGATATTTTTCTCTAGTTTGTGAGTCATCTACCTTGTGGGTGTGGGATTTGGTTTTGTCATGATTGCAGCTTCTCCTTTGTCTTTGAATGTGGGGTCTCTTTTTTTTTGGTGGGTTCCAACATCCTCCTGTCAATGGTTGTTCCTCAGCTAGTTGCAATTTTGGTGCTCTCTCAGGAGGAGATGAGCACACGTTCTTCCACTCCACCATCTTGAACCAACCTTGCCAGTTGAGTCTTAATGCCATTAGTGCATTCAACTAAAATAGAGAATTGAGGGTGGTAAGTTCAGTAAAGTGTTATTAAATTGGCCAGATAGCACAGATTTGTTGAAGTACTTGACCAATAAAGTAGGTTCCATGATCATTATGAAAACTGAGAGTAGTTCTCCAAGTAGGGGCAGTCTTTTCCAAAAGGACTCTAACCACAGAAGAGGCTGTCTGCAAGGGGAGGCTTCATTCAGTCCAACAATGACCAAAATATATTTAGATCAACAAGAGGGAGGAAGTTGTATGAAATCTATTTGCCATATCTTGAATGACCTGTTAGGCAGTTTAAAATATCAGAGAGTGGTATCCAGCTTTCTCTAGGTTGTGCTTTGGACAAGTGGGACAAGTGAGGTAGGCACTTTAAGCAGTCTTGTTGATGTTTCCTGCCAATATTGATTCATAAATGCTGGCATTTTATTAGTAGACCAGTGGCTGAATGGATGTGCAGTGGTGAGGAGTGGGAATTTTAGAGTCTGCAATTTGACTGGGTTGTTATTTGGTATGAACTAGCACCTTATCTTTTTAATCAAACAATTGTTGAATTTTTAATCTTGTTGTTCCTTTTTTGAGCCCAGTTATTATGCTTTTGTAATCAGCTTTTCTAAATTCCTATTTGGGGAACATTTTATATGAACCATGACAGAGGTTTGGCTGTTCTTGATTTCTTTTAGAGCAGCATTTCTCCTAGAAAAGTCAGTGAAGTGATTTCCCTTAGCTTCCAGAGAATTGGGCTTCCCTGGTGGCTCAGATGGTAAAGAATGTGCTTACACTGAGGGAGACCTGGGCTTGATCGCTGTGTCGGGAAGATCCCCTGGAGGAGGGCATGACAACTCCAGTACTCTTACCTGGAGAATTTAATGGACAGAGGAGCCTGGTGGCTTACAGTCCATGGGGTTGCAAAGAGTCAGACATGACTGAGCAACTTTCACTTTTCCAGAGAATCAAGCTTAGAATGCTCTGGGATCTTAATAACTATAAAGTGGTGGGTTAAAGTATCACATCCAATAATTCCTGTATACATGGGCCATTTTAAATTTTATTTCTGCTGAAAGTAAGGAAACTGTGGCTTCCGCAACATTCCAAAATCATGAGCTGCTCTGAAAGCATATCTACTGTCAGTATAAATATTGGCAGTTTTGCCCTCAGCTAAAGTATCAGCCTGTGTAGGAGCGTGTAATTCAGCCTGTTGAGCTGAAATGGCCATAGGTTAAGATGCTGCCTCAACGTATTAAAAGGAGCTGCGATATCATATCTAGCCCAGTATTCACCATTGTCATCTTTTAAATAAGAACCATCAGTGAACCGTGAGAAGTCAACCTTACCCAAGGGAATTTACTGTGGAATATCAGAGTCAGGAGGTGATCTCACAGAGTCAGGAGGTGATCTGCCAGCATTGAGCAGTTGTGAAGGAGTTTTTTTCGGTGACAGAGGGGAGAAGAGTACCTAGGTTAAGTGTATTATAATGTAATATTGTAGTTAAGTGAGGAGCAGTTAACAAAAGGACTTCTAGGAGGTAAGGTGACTGAGAAAAGTTGAGTGTGATGAAAATTCAGCAGGGCTTCTAGTACACAAAGTAGAGAAATTGTTAAGGGAGATCCCACAGTGATACTCTTGTTGGCCTTAACCAAAAGGGCAATGGCAGTTTTGGCTCTAAGGCAAGAAGACTTTCCCCTGTGTCACAGATGGTGCCCAGTTGCTGGCTCTAATACCATATGGTTTGTGGTGGTCCTCATGTTTTTGGGTGAGTACTCCAAGGACATTCTCTTCCATTCATTTTCCTATACAAAAAGGAAAAAGGCAATCTGATAATTGGACTGCCCGAGGGCAAATGGGTTAACCAAATTCTCCTTCAGTGCTTTATAGGCTGTGTGGATGAGTTCTTATAAAATTTAGCCAAGGTGGTAGTTCTTTAGTAAATCTCATAGAAGTTTGGCCATAAGAGAGAAATTTGGAATCAGCAGTAGCTAACTAGCCTGAGAAACCCTTGCAGTTGGTGCTTAGTTTTGGGTTTTGGGAAACTTAAGACTCTTTGAATCCTATCTGGATCTAAGTGGAACTTTCGTTCTGATATCAGTTACCTTAAAAATTGAACCTGGGTTTTGGTAAACTGCAGTTTTTCCTTGTTGACCTTATGTCCCTTTAAGGCTAGATGCTTTAGCAAGTGGATGTTACCTTCCTATGAGGAGGCTTGAGAAGAATAAAGAAGTAAGTCATCAACGTATAGCTGCAAAGTAAAACCTCCCAAGAACTTTTTATCATCCAAATCGGCCTTCAAGGCTTGTGAGAAACGAATTTCTGAGGCATTACTCTTAAGGTGAATTCTTGTTTATTCTCAAGTGAAGGCAAAGTGGTGTTGGCTGACTTCAACTGGAATACTAAAGAATGCTGTACGTTGATCAATTACAACACAGCATTTGCTTCCATGGAAATGAATGTTAGTAATGTATGAGGGTTAAGAACAACCAGGTGTCAAGAGGTAATGTTTCTTACTCAGAGATCCTGGACAAACCTCCATATGCGGCCCTTAGATTTTCTTACTAGCAAAGTAAGAGTATTACAAGAGGTAGTGTCGAGGGCAAGGACTTGCAATCTTCTGTTATGGGCTTTGTACCTTGAAGGGCTTCTTATACAGTATTGATTAATTCTGCGGAGAGATTTTGAGGGATCCGTTTGAATCTTGATAGGAGGTGCATTATGAATTTTGCCAATATCATTTTAGATATTTTGCACATTAGGTTGGTAGCTGATTCAATAGGAACAGATGATGCGTGTTTACAGACCCTACTCTAGTGTTGTCAGAAATGGAGCAAATAGAAAACCTCAATGGGTCATTTAATTCACCTAGTTGGTTGCTTTGACGACTGCTGTTAAGTTCTAGAGTTATTTTCCCCTTTTAGGAGAAAGAAATTTTGGCATGATACTTTTCTAAGAAGTCTAAGCCTGTTAAATGGATGGGGCAGAGGAACTGCACAGAAAAAGGTATTTATCTCTCAAAGAGTCTACACAAAAGAGGATAGACTCAAAACAGGAATCTCTGAGGTTCATCGGAGATCCCCACTATTTAAATTGATTTAGTGTCCTGAGGCAGGGGTTGTTTTGTTATAGTGGGGCTGAGTACCGAGAGTATAGCCCCAGTGTCAGGACTGGGAGAAATTAATCCATAATCTGGAGAAATGTTTCTCTAAGCTAATTAAGAGGGAGGATTGGAAAGAGCCTCTATATAGTTCCTTGGAGTTCCGTGATTGAGAATTGGGAGGACATTGGAAAGGCTGGTTAGACAGCAGAAGGTACCTGAAACATTAAAATTTATAATCTCTTTTCCAATGTCCTGGCTCTTTGTGATAATAGAAACTAGGAGGGTTTGGGCTTCATTTTGAGACCATAATTTGCTGTAGTTGAAGATTAAGAATTATAGCCATCTTTTAGGTGACTCACCTGCAGTGTGAGAGAGCTAGTTTGCCAGACTAACTAAATCTGGAGTGGACATAGTTTCCCATTCTATCCTGGTCCTTTTTACTAGAAGGAGAAGGTCTCGGTTCAGCCCATTAGTAAACGCAGAGCTAAGAGCTGTGCAAATAGAATCAATATCTGAAGGAAGACCAGAATTTCTTTTAAAAATAACATTGTCAATTGTAATACTTATGAACAGGCTCATCAGATTTTTGTTTGAATGCCTGAATTTTGTTTCTGTCCACAGACTTTGGAAGAGCCCTAGGGATTGCCTGATGAAGTTGCCTAGTGATTGCCTGAGCCTGTTAATAACAGAAATCAGTGGGCTGGGCTCCCAGTTGTAATCTTAGAGACCTTCAGGATTTTTCCCATTAGCAATTTTCATCCAGTGCTGGTTCTGGCCTTCATTCACAAGCATATGAACTAGCTGGTTCAAGTCAGAGCAGTAAGGTTGATAAGTTTGAATGCTTTATTAAATTTCTCAGCAAATATATGAGGATTTTGGGTTACTTTGGGAAAATAATCTTTGTGGTTTGCAATTCAGCTTTAGTCCTGGGAATATAAGAAATTAAGAGTTTGGCCTCTGGATCCTCAGAAAGGTTAATTTTAGAGGCTCAAGTTCTCATAGGTTTAGAGGAAAAGGGAGTGGAGAGTTTTAGGAGAAGTTGGGCCAGAGAATTAGTATGGGAGAGCTGAGGGTACAAAGGTGTAGTCAGCATAGAGGCAAAGGAAGAAGGCAGCCCTGGAGACAGAGCCTGAGACAGCCCAGGAAGAGGAGCTGGAAGCTTCAGAAGCCACTTTACATTTCTTTAATCATTTGTTTGTCTTAGTTATTTTTAAATCTTATTTTGCAGAAAGGCAGTTTGGGCTCCTAATAATGTTTGGAAACCTCAGAATACCAGTCAAAATAGGCATTTCTTTCAGTTTTTGAAAGTTTTGACCTATGGTTTTTAGTTTGGTTTTAAGAAAAGTTTGGGATTTTAAAAGTTCCTCATAATGGCTTTGATGTTTTAAATTGCCTTTTGTTAGGTATGTACATTTAGTTAGAAATGTGTGAGGAACAATTCTGTATTTAAACAAAACTGGCTGGAATCCTGGTGTGGGGAATGCCCTCAAAATAGACACACAACTTGGTTCCCATCGCTCAGAAGTTTTTCTCTTGAGCAATGAGTAATTTTCAGACAGCTTGTTCAGTTACTAAGTCACGTCTGACTCTTTGTGACATCATGAACTGTAGCACGTCAGGCTTCCCTGTCCTTCATCATCTTCATGAGTTTGCTCAAACTCATGTCCATTGAGTCAGTGATGTCATCCAACCATCTCATCCTCTGTTGCCACCTTTTCCTCTTGCCCCAAATCTTTCCTGAACAGCTCAGATAGCCTGCAGGCCTAATACCAGCCAATCCTAAGGGAACAGTCTGGTCCTGGAAGAGCCAGGCTGAAGGCTGCACAGCATAGCTCTAACGACACAGCCTAATTCTGAAAGAGTCAAGCCAAAGATATAACACATAGTTCCACTAGAGCAGTTTAGTCCCCAAGGAGTTGCATCAAAGGCTTAACAGCACAGTTCCAGTAGAATAGCTCCTGCTTCAAAAGGGATCAGGCCAGTGGCTCAAGTGGCACAGGTCCAATGAAGCAGGCCTTGTTCCAAAAGAAATGAATGGAAGACCAACACAGTTTGAATTGTAACAGCCTAGAAATCAGGCTGAAGTGTCAGGTTAGTACTTGAATATATTGATAGAATAAGGCCTATCAGAAACAAGACCTAATAAGAAAGAATGAGGCCTTAAAATAGATTTCAAGTGAAACCTGGAGAACTTCAAAACACAAAGAGAGCAGAAGCTTGGATTTGGATGGAGAGAGGAGGAAAAACTTAGCCTTAAACTCCGGGGTTGGTGAGAAAAGGAGTGAGCAACAATGGACATTAAGTGGGTACCACATCTGTTTGCTCACCAGCCTTGGAGTCATTGGGGTCTTCTCTGGATCCCCATACAAGCCACCAAAATCTTGACATCGATAGACTGACAATTACTTCTCCAGCAAAAGTGGGTTTATTTGAAATCAACAAAGATTTGCAATTTGGAGTTTACAATCATGGTGAGCTACATGCGAGTCCCAATACAGCAAGGAGAAGAGAACTTTTTCAAAGAGGGCAAAAGAAAGCTGGGAGGGCTGTAGTAAACAAAGAACCCATTGGAGGAATTGAGAGTTTAAGGTATAGTGGGTTTTCATTGGCTGAGTTGTGACAGTCTCTCGTTGGCTAAGCTTTCGCCAGGCAAGAAGGGGAAGTCTTTTTCTTCTTGAGCTTTGCTAGCTTTGTACGGCATGAGAGCTTGCCCTTCTGGCCGTCTGACTTTATTTTAATTAGAGTTCACTTATTTTTATTAATTTTTGCACATTGTAGATCTGATGCTGAGTCACTTAACATAATGATAATCGATTAGCATATGTTCATTGAGCACCTGCTATGTGATATGCACTGTCATTCAGTTAGTCCTTAATTTCCCATCACTTGAACTCTCAATATTTTTGTGAGGTAAAGCTAATTAGCCCTTGGGAAATACAGATGTGTTTGTATGAATCATTTGTATATACAGTTGGCCCTTAAACCATGTGGATCCACTTGTATGTGGGTATTTTTCAGCTGCAAATACTACAGTACTGCATGGTCTGTGGTTGCTTGAAATCTGCAGATGTGGAAGAAATGTGAATATGAAGGGAGAACCGTGAATATGAAGGGACAACTGTAAGTTATATGTGTTAACCCCCATCCTGTTCAGGCGAAAGTGAAAGTCGCTCAGTTGTGTCGGACTCTGCGACCCCATGGACTATACAGTCCATGGAATTCTCCAGGCCAGAATACTAGAAGTGGGTAGCTTTTCCCTTCTTCAGGGGATCTTCCCAACCCAGGGATTGAACCCAGGTTTCCCACATTACAGGCAGATTCTTTACCAGCTGAGCCACAAGGGAAGCCCAAGAATACTGGAGCGGGTAGCCTATCCCTTCTCTAGCAGATCTGCCTGGCCCAGGAATTGAACCCGGGTCTCCTGCATTGCAGGCGGATTCTTTACCAACTGAGTTATCAAAGAAGCCCCATCTTGTTCAAGGGTCAGCTGCCATTATGTATATGGAATGATGATGCTACTGACCCCTCATAGCTGGACCTGAAGTTGGAGGTTTTAGTAAGGAGCAGAGTTTCTTTGAATTCCTCATGGTCTCGTTATCTCCAGACTGGGTGGCCTGTGCACCAGGGTCCAGTTTGAGAGGTGTTATACCACAGGGAGAAAGCCTCTTTACTATGGTTGCTTGTTCTTGAGTGAAGTGGGATGGAATGTCAGAGTAGAAGTTCCCAAACTAAGTTCTGGGCTAGCCTCTCAGTGAAAGGGTTAATCAGTGTTTAAACTGATCTAGTCTCTCTTCTGTATAAAAATCTGGTTTCCATTTTCTTGGGGATGAAGTTCAAATTCCTTAGCTTGGCATTCAGTTTCTTCCAGAGTTTGATTCAAAGCTCTCTTCCTAGTCTTATATCCTTCAAGCTGAGCTTCCTGCTATTTCTGGAAGGTCCTCTGCTTTTGCATCTCTTTGCTTCCCCTTCCTACTTCTAGAATACCTTTGCATGCCTCTCTCCCCTGCCCTGCACCTCTTCCCATCTCTAGTTATTCAGATAGTACTAAACTTTTAAAGTGCACTTCAAATGCCACTTCTTTTTTTTCTCCTCCCCCCTGGGGAGCCTCCTCCCATGACCCCAGCTTAAATAATACCCCTTTTACACTTCCGTGGCTATTTTTTTGCCTTAGCATGTACTGCTTTAATTTATAAGTTTGTACATAAAGTGCGTGTATGCATGCTTACTCTCTCAGTTGTGTCTGACTCTTTGTGACCCCATGGACTATAGCCTGTCAGGCTCCTGTGTCCATGCAGTTTTCCAGACAAGAGTACTGGAGCTCGTTGCCATTTCCTTCTCCACGGGATCTGCCTGACACAGGGATCGAACCCTTGTCTCTTATGTCTCCTGTGATGGCACGTGGATTCTGTACCACAGCCCTGAGTAGACCCTTCTAAATTGTATTTTCCTCAAGGATATGGAGTAGATACGTGTCATCTTTTTATTTCTTGAGTACATACATTGGTATCAGATTCTCAAATATTTGAGTAAATTAGGCATTATGGTATAATAGTTAAGAATTTGGGCATCAGAGGAACCAGGTTCTTAGACTACCAGTTATTAACTATGTAGTTGTGACAGGTTATTTAACCTCTCTGGTTTACCCATTTGAAAATGGGAGTAATAACACATGCTCAGTGCAATGGTTGTAGGGATGAAATGATTTAAATTGCTTAGTAGGTACATGTTACACAGTAAAGTATCCAATAAATAATATATTTAAAGTTGTTTTGATTTACATAAAGGTGAGTTTGGATCTTCCACATTTTCCTTGAAGGATATGTTCATGTAAATAGAATTAGAAACCTCATCTGGAAAAAGGTTGACACACCTTTCTTTGTTCTGTTTGATTTCATTTTAAAAATCAACCCTGAAAATTTCATTAGCTTCAGTGCTCTGGTTGGAAAAACAAATTCTCCAGAGTCAGTGCTGGCTATGGCCTCATTTAAGAAATACAGTTTTAGGGGAAATGGCCTTAGGAAGAACATGCAGATGTGTACTCAGAATGCACACTGTGAGCTGTGTTGTGACTGATGTGGTTGGTGGGCATATCATCATCTGGAGAGGTGAGAGGTTTTCCGAGTCTTCTCCAGCCATGTTTGAAAGAATGCAGAAGGCACTGGTGGTGACTTCATCCCTCCAACCCTTCCCCTCCATGTCTCAGGCTTGATTGGATGAGACCAACAGAGGTTCTTGGAATGTATTAGGACAGTCCTTCCCCCATGGAGGCTAGGGCCCCTCTCTCCACTTCTGACTGAGCATCCACTGGACATTTCCCTCCTCTCGCTGGTATCTTCATCAGTGGGACAGGGTGAAGATTGGCCCTGTTGTTTTTCTGTGAGTCTTGGCACACCTTCCCTGACATAGTCACTTGCCACCTAGAAGCTATAGGCAAGACTGCACATCACAGAAATTAGTCAAATGTATTTGAACGTGGTCTGTTTCCTTTTGCCTGTGTAATAATCTGGAGTTCAGGCTGTAGAATGGCATTGAACAAGGAGATGTCACTTGTTTTTCTTACAAATTAAGCAACAGAACTCAGTTTAAAATGCTACATGTGACTTGGGGAAATGCCTCTCTCCAAGCACAGTTTTCGGTAGAATGTGTTCTCAGCTTGTCCACATATGGGGAAAGAGAAGAGTCTCTGGGAATTGCTTTCACCTGTTTTAGCTCCAGGCGTGGGATGTGCTGGGGCTGAATAGGGACACCTGGCTGTGACCAACAGTGACCATGTTTGTAGCTCATTTTCCTGGTCACTTGGTATAGAGGTGGTTTTGTTTTATGTGCTTGCTGGCATCTCTTTATTCAGTTCTGTGGGAATCTTCCTTAATGGACAGTGTCAGGGCAAGTGGCTGTATGTTTTAATAGAAACCAACCACATTCTTATGTGGTAAGCTCTGACCAGACTTGCATAGTTGGAAGGTTTCACCTAATGTACCTAATCTGTCTTTTTCTTTTTTCTTCACTCATCAAGCATAAAATTGGGAATATCACCTTTGATGAGTGTGATGAACTATGGAGTGGCCAATTTCCTCTCTCCTTTTGTTCTTTCAGTGACACCCTCTCTCAGCCAGTCACTGTGCTAGGTTCTTAGGATACAGTGGTGAACATGAAGGCACACAGTCATCACTCTTACAAAACTTGCCATCTGGGAGACCCTAAGCAGATAATTATCCGAACGATGTAAAGTTGCTGGGAAGAAGAGATACATAGGATTCTGGGAGTGAAATTGGGGCAGGGTTTGGCCTGAGTAGATGAGTCAGGGAAGACTTCTTGGAGGAAGCAACTATTGCACAGAGGGCTGCTGGCAGGAATAGGGTCCATTCCAGAAACTGGCAGAGGCCAGAGCTTCCAGAGCCCACGGGGAGGTGGCGGCCCAGACCCTGCAGAACCTTTGAGGCCTCGGGGGGTTGGAGGAGGGGGTTGGTCTGTGTCCTTAGAGCTCTGGGAAGCCGTTGCAGGGCTCACTGCTGGAGCCGGCATGGTTGGGTGGAGAGCCATTGTGGGACAAAGCTGGGAGGCGAGGAAGGGGCAGTTTCAGTTGTCCAGGCAATGGGGGTTTTGGTTTACAGGTTGCCGGTGTTGATGCAAGAGTGTGCAGGACTGAAATGCGCAGGAAGCCAAATAGACAGACTTGAGGAGGAGAGCGCTTGCTGCCAAAGATACCGCGCGGTGTCTGTCTCTGACCTGTGTGGCATGCTGAATGGTGGCACCCTTTGCCTAAGTAGGGACACAGGAAGGGGCCTGTGGTTGGCTCTTTGGGGAGCCGGTAGGAGAGAAGAGAGGATTTCATTTTGAGAATGTGGAGCTTTACCTGAGAATGGGGCTTCTGAGGAAAAGCTGCAACTTCTCTGGGGCTCATGTCCTCCTCTCAGCGCTCAATGTTGGTCCTCTTATCTAAAGAATCTGACATTGCGCACAAACCAACTTGTGTTTCTTTGGCCAAGCAGATCGATGCAACAGGTTTTGAGGGCCACTTTGTCCAGCCCTGTCCTACATACTCATTGTGCATTGTAATTCAAAATCACTCACGAATCATTCTAAATGCAGTATGATGGGGTGCAGGGAGTAAGTATAATTGGCTTTCAGAGAAGGGAGAGATTAACAAGGCCTGGAGACTTTGGTGTTCCTGTGCACACAAGAACACCACTTGTAAGCAGCCGAGAGGTTAATCCTGTTGCAAGTGTTTCCCTCGGCCGTTGGTCTGTATTAACTGGGACCAGTTTCTAGGTCCAGGGACAGTGACAGAGTAGCAGAGCATATCCAGTCTTGCTGACTTTGGAGATCAGATGCACCGATAATAAACATAACTGTGAGATTACCTTGAGTTCTTCATTATGTATGCGTGTGTAAGCCCGTGTGTTCATGTGCACGTGTGTTGTTTTACCCAAGGAGCAAAAGGAAATGGCTTGACTTGTGCTATTACTGGTAAAACTTACATAAACTAACTTAAGAAATTAGGATAAACCTACCTATTTCAGTGAAAGAAAGGATTATACTTGGCTTACTCTCTTAATCTCTGGGGAGTTAGTATCTGCTCTGGCATCTCCAGGAAGAGAAGGGCAGTTTCCTTTGGTTCTCGAGTGAGCAGCAGCTTTCGGAGCAGCCTGTCGGGCCCAGACTTCCAGCTGCTTCCTCGTCCCTTCATTGCCTGGTCTCCTCACTCAGCGGCAGAGCCTACTTACTCTGTAAAGCAGATCCTTGTCCTCCCCAGAGGCTGCCAGTCACGCCTTCCCTCTGTTCTGGCCAGCGTTCTGCCTTTCTAGCAACAGATGTTTCTGAAAAGTAAATATTATTGCCTCTGCTTGGCTCCTTGCTGTGTCTCCGCTGCCTGAACATGAAACAGTGGGGTTATATGAGCAGGGTGCCACGAAGCTTGGCATGCACCCAGCCCCAACACCAGCCTCCCTGCCTTCTCTCCTCTTACTGAAATGTGTGTGTGAGATTCCTGCATGCATCAAGATGAAGGCACCAGAAAGAAGTGTCTGTGCAGCTGCAGACACACTTCTGTAGCTGCAGACACTCTGTGGAGTTGCAGATCCACGTCTCAGAGGTCGTGTGAGCTTTTGTCAGTCCCTTCACTTCGCCCACTCTCAGTACAGGTCATCGTGCTTCCCTTTCCGGGTCCTGTTACGGGAGGACTAATGTATTAAGGAAGGGTAGCCCAGCCCTGCCTAGAACAGAAGCTGACAGCCTACAGAGCGTTTACCCCGTGTGTCTCTGTGGGTCTCCTGGCAGCCCCACAGCTTAGGTAGGTCTCCTCACCCAGAGGATGGTGACTTACATTAGGTGAGATGTTAGAGACTTTATGACTAACTCAGGGTTAGTTACGTAGCTGATCAGTGATAGAGCTAAAACGTGAATCCAGGAGCAGCAGAGGTTGAGGTGAGGGCCAAGGGCTGGGGAAGGGGTTGACCAGTGTGTAGAACCAGGACCCCATGTAACGCCAGTGGAGAAGGGAGGTTCTCACAGTTGAGCTGGAAATGCTGTTCCAAAGGCTGGGAGTAGATGCTGAACCAGGAAACAGCAGTGTTCACTACCTTTACATGGAGAGTTCTCTCTCAGGCACATGTCATTCAAGCCCGTGGTGAGTTTCTTTTCAGATTCTGATGACTGGGCTTCTCACTCTACCCAGCTGTCCTTTCTGGCCCACAGCCCAGTATTGACTCCATACCAGGACTCATTACCTAATCTCCCATCCAGGGGACTGTAAGAAACGCCGCGGGAAGAAGGACCCACCCCTATGGACCGTTGATCAGGGCCTTTTATTGGGCAGTCGCTCTGGGGCAGAACTCCCGGGGGGCGGGTAAGCAAGGGAGCGAAGGGGGTCTGCGAAGCAAAGGGGGTCTGTGAAGCAAAGGGAGTCTGCGGGGTAAAGGGAGTCTGCGGAGTCTGCGAGGTATAAGGGGTGGGGAAGGGTTTTATAGCCCTGGCCGGGCTCCCATATAAGGAAGAAAACGCGGGCTCAGCGGTGATTGGTGTCCAAGGGCTCCGTGTCGGCTCCTGATTGGATGGCGAGGGCCCCGTGTCGGCTCCTGATTGGACGGCTTGGTTATCGGCCCGCCTCTGGGGCGTGTCTGCAACACTCTCCGCCGGGACATGTCCCCACATGCCTGGGCATGCCCGGGCATGCCCAGGCATGCCTCGGCATGCCCAGGCATGCCTCAACACGCCTGACCTTGCCCTGACCTTTCAGGGACCAGCCTCTTTATCAGCTTTGTGGGGCCCACAGCACTTTGCGGGGTGTGCTGTGTGTCACCACACAGGGAAGTCGGGTCACAGTCGGGTGGTAAGCTTACAGGCTTGTTTCTGGCTCCATGGGCCTCCCGAGGAAGGCCCCACAGAGGCCCATTGTGTATCATTAGCCACTGCTCAATCTTCGTTGGCAGCACAGCTTTTCAGGTGCCTGTTTGGGAGCTTTCCCAAGCCTGGCTGACTTTTCTCCTTTCTTCTACCTTGTTGAGAAGAGGGTCCAGCTTGAGTCTTACTTGCCCTATTGGAGAGGCACAGGAGGGTTGCTGAGTGGATAGAGAAGCAGTCCTGTTCTTACTCTGCTCAGGCCTTTATCTGTGAATCTCGATCAGAGAAACATTCTGGCAAAGCCGAGACTGAGCACCACCTGCCCACATTCCATGCACTGCATGAAGAGCTTTGTCTTCTACTTAGAAACATTGTTCTTCCTCATTTTCTTCCTGCCTGACTGTTGCCACCCCTGTCCTTCTCCCCACAGTGTTCTTTCAGATGCATCTGTTTCTTTCTTGACTTGCCAGGGAGTGATGTGTGTTCTTGGGGATATTCTCAGCCTGGGTTGGCCAATCTTAAGAAATGCCCTGAGAGATTTCTCTGCCAGAATCTTTATACTTTTGGCCAAGAACCATTCCATTAAAGTGACTGAATCAGAGACTGCTGGCCGTTGGCTCCTGTGTTCCCCTCCGCTCCGAGTGCCTTTCTCTTCTGGTGATGAGCAGCGGGCCTTGCACAAAGCATAGCTAGCTTGGGACCCGCGTCATATGAGCTGAGGTTGGGAGGGCAGTCCCAGAGCAGGAGCCCCTGGAAACCATGCAGGGGTCTGAGCCTCAGACCCAAGAATAGCAGGACAGCCCACCTGGCTCCATTGCTTGGGGTGAACACTGGGTTTGGCGAGCTCACTACTGGGGATTGGATTTGTATATAGCTTTCCCCACCCCTGCCACACACATATTATTTAGCACGTACTGAGCAGGGTACAGTGCCAAGTACATAGAGAGGAAACAAACAGACCAAGCCAGTAGGTGGAAAAAGCATGACCCCTAACCTCAAGGGACAAATTTAGGAACTAAAAAAGAAGTGCTGAGGGTCATGGATGCTTTTATTCTAGAAGGCTCTGTTGATCTGTGAAGCTAGAACACTCCCTCGCCTCTGACTCCCCCTAGTACCTTATGAAAGCCAGACCTCGCTGCCAGTTATGCCTCATATTTCCCTCCTTTGGGAATTTGAACATAATGCCATTTCCCCTTCAACGAGGGAAACATGTCCGAGGGTAATTTGAATGATTAGCCTAATCTGCAGCAAGGCTGCACATGGAATTAAGTTAAGCACATTTGTGCCTAGCAGCCTTGTCCATCAGGCCACTTAAAGGTACCTCGGTGGTTTATACCCTTAACAGAAGCTGAGGGTTCCGGAAGGGTCATTGGTTTTTATTACTGTCTTAAATGAAAGCTTGTTTTTAAAATTTGACAAGGGCCTCTGAGAGCTTTCTTTATTACTACCATGTGTGGGGTGCGTTTTTTACCCCAGCTCAGAACATTGCCAGGGCTTTGTTCTTGTGACAGTGGTGGAACGAGGTCACCCAGGGAACTATCTGGTTCAGGCAGAGCTTTGTCAGGCTGGCGGCTGCTCTCCTCTGAGGGGAGCCCAGAGGGTTCTGAGAACTCAGGCCTTGTGTGTCCCTGAGTCAGAAGAGGGGGTTCGGGTGCTCCTGTGCAGTTCCAAGCTCTTTCTGCCAGCTCCCACCTAATGCCTGTTTGTCTTGTGTGTTAGATTGAGGTGCGTATTGTTGAGTCTGACATGAGGGCAGCTTCACTGACCATGCAGAGGGTCAATGACAGAGCAGGGCTGAGCAGATCCGAATGTGGGCTCTGACCCTGACATTCTTAGGCAAGTGGATTCCCACCCGTATCAAGTGGAGATGGCAGGACCTGCTGTGTAGCTTGAGGAATTAAGAGAGAGAGTGCCAGATTTGCTAAAGCAAATGTAGCAAAAGTACTGACTTGTGAAGCAAATCAGCTATTTCATGTTATAAACAGTTATTTACTATTTTGAATCGACATTATTTTGTGCTCTGAGATGGACTCAGGAACAGATCTAGCTGCTTTTCGTAGTACAAGGGCTAAAAAGTGCAGTAAATATGAAAGCAGATTTATTTCAATAATTCACATTTTTTACTCTCTTTTTTGTTGTTGTTGCTAGATTTGTCTTCAGCGAAGCGGAAGTTTGCAGATTCGTTAAATGAATTTAAATTTCAGTGCATAGGAGACGCAGAAACAGATGATGAAATGTGTATAGGTAAGTCACAGCCACGTGTAAGGAGGTGAAAAGTGCACTGTTCACCACACTTTCATCGTCCTCACTGGGTCTTTCCCCTGGAACAGTGAGTATGTAAGTGTCATATACATTAAGAAGTCGATATTAAGAGTAGAGCCAGCGGAGTGAAGTGAGGAACAGGGGCCCTCGGGCTCTCCTGGGCTTTTCCTCAGAGTCCTGGGATCGCCTCTCCGCCTCTGGCCTGTAGGAGAGCACGGGAAGGTAGGCGGTGGGGCTCCTGTCTCCACCCTCCACTAGCATGCTGCTTCTGGCTGGCTTCATGACGTTCTTCCCCTAATTCCAAACGTGGTGCCTTAGGATTAGAACAAAAGCAGAACATGGGGAGACGGGAGAAGAGCTATATCAGAGGTCCTAATGCAGACATGTTTTCTTGGCCACTCATTTTTTAAAACTGAATTACCATATAAATTGAATTTGTGTCAAGTTCCAGTTTTTCAGTTTCTCTAAAAACTGGGGAGCCTGAGAAGCCGACCTCTTGTTCTGCCCTGGCAGCAGTTGGCTGGGGCTATATAGTTGTCCTCGCTTTTGGATGTGGAGAAAAGCTGGGTGTCTGCATCATTCACTGGCCCCCACCCCCCACACACACCTGCCCCTTGCATTTTCCTTAGCAAATAGACTGAGAGTGGAGGTTCCCACTTATTCCCTCACTGTATCTCTCTTCACCGTCTCCTGTCCATCTTCTGTGGGCAGCACTGAGCACAGAGGATTTGCAATGTCAAGACACCTGTCTTTGCCAGATCCTAGTCTCTACACCTTATTCTTCCATTGGGTGTATTGGTTGACTCCATTAAGTGAGCAGGAGTTGAGCGAGTTACATTAAATTAATTAAGTCACCAAATGCTTATGGAGTCCCTGTTGGCTTACAGAGCATCAGAATCTGGGGGTGAGCAGAGGGAATTGGGAGACAGCTGAGAGTAGTGAAAACATATCATTGTTGTAATGCCTGAATATGTGAATGCTTTTCCCAACAATACATGAATGTCTCCAATATCCTTAGGGCTATTGTATGCAATGCTTGTTGTGTTTGGAATAATTTCAGTGAAAGAGACTGTCTACGCCTGATTGCTGTGCTGCCAACTGTGTTGCAATAATAAGGGGCTTGAGGATTCAGAGAGGAGGAACCCAAGGCAGAGAGGTGGCTTCCAATGCCAGCGGCATTGTTTGTTTAACTCTGGTGCAAAGAAAAGGTTGGGTTCTGACGCAGCCCCACAACAAAGGTTGCAGAGGTTGAATCCTGGGCAGGAAATCCTTGAACTCCTGAGAAGAACTCTACACCATCCAGCCTGGGAGCTAGCCAGCATCCCATCAGTCCTGGATACTCTCAGGAACAGGCAGGCCTTTTCCTTGAAGGAAACCCTTCCCCAGCTTGAGTTCCCAGTGGATTATCCTGCATTTTGGGGTCATCCTTAATGGTTAGTGATGAAAAGACAAGGGGAGCCTTGGGAAGAGTTGTCTTTAGGCTTCTGCACATGCCAAGGGATTTTAGTCCATAACATAATAGCTGTATCTGGAAGGGTTTCCAAGAGCCTTTCACTCTACTTCCACCTCACACCCCCTTTCTCTTTTCCAGCAAGGTCTTTACAGGAGTTTGCCACTGTCCTCAGGAATCTTGAAGATGAACGGATACGAATGGTGAGTTTGGCTGGGTTGCCCCTGGTCATGGACAGTATGATCAATGGGGGAGCACAGGGTTTGTTATCAGAAGAATGGGGTTGAGTCCAGGCTCTGCCACTTGAGCGCTCTAGGCTCATGAGCAAACCTCATCTTCTCATCCTTGTCGGGTTTTGAAGCCTTTTGTAAATATTAAAGGTTTACCATGCATAACTTAGAACCACATACTTACCCTCCTAAAGATTCACTATAAGGTATGTGTGTATATATGTACACACACACACATATACACACACACACACACACACACATATATATGTATATAAAGTATATGACTTAGGGTGGATCTTTTGAATTACTTAACTTTTGGATGAAATAAATCTTTTGAGTTTAACTCAGATCCCTTATTGGCAGAATGGGAATGAAAGTGCCCTGCCCTGCTCTCCTTCTCTTCACCTTACTAAATTCATCCAAGAGCTCTCTTTTGTTAATTCTGAGGCACCTAACACAGTGCCTGCCATGTTGGTAGGCACCCAGTCAATGGGTACTTAGTAAATGATAGGAACTATAAGAAGCTTTTCAAAGAGAGGCAATATGCCAATTCAAGAATCAAACACTGATCTCCAGGTTTCTAAGAGATATCTTTTGTATGAGGATTTATTCTGATGTCATCCAGCATTCACAGATGAGGGATTTTGCATTCACAAGAAGCTCTTTTGGGCCTCCCCCTTATTCCTAAGAATAAGGAATGAAGCTGCATATTAGGAATGAAGCTGCATGCTGCTTTGTCCCCAGGTGGGCTTGTGGCAGCAGTGCCACAGAGGAGAGTCATCCATGAGCATTTGTTTCTCTTCCCATACTAATAGTCAGTGGTTTCAGGACTAAGTACTGTCTTAGTCTGCTCAGGTTGCCATAACAAATTTCCATAGACTGAGTAGCTTAAACAACAAGCATTTATTTTTCACAGCTGTGGAGACTGGTAGTCCAAGATTAAGTTGCTGGCTGATTTGGTTCCTGGTGAGGGCCCTCTTCCTGGCTTGCAGACGGCCACCTCCTTCCTGTTTCCTCACAGCGCAGAGAAAGGTCGGGGCCGCTCTCCTGCCTCTTCTAACAAGGTCATTCATCCCATAACGAGGAGTCTATCCTCATGACCTCCAAAGGCTCCGTCTCTAAAAATCAGTACTATCACATTGTGAGTGTTGATAAACTGAGGCTTATTAAAATTTTAAGTTTATTTGAACAAAAATTGGTTCAAACTGGGCAGAACCAACCCATAAATGGTTAGGAGCACCCCATCAAAAGGAGACAGGGCAGAGACTTTTGTATAGCAGATGTGGAAGCAAAGGAAGGAAATTATTTGATTGGCTATAGCTTAAGTGGTTTCCTAATTTGGAAAAGTCTAGTTGTTTGTGATTGGTTTCATTTTCTTAGATTTCAGTTTCTTAACCTTGAGGGACTTAAAGCCTTGGGCTTTAGTTTGCATATGTAGGCTGCTAAGGCATTAGAGCCACCTCAGTCTAATGGCCTCCTTGTTTAATTTAATACGGGTTAGGGCTTCAATCGGAGAAGGCAATGGCAACCCACTCCAGTACTCTTGCCTGGAAACTCCCATGGATCGAGGAGCCTGGTGGGCTGCAGTCCATGGGGTCGCGAAGAGTCGGACACAACTGAGCGACTTCACTTTCCCTTTTCACTTTCATGCATTGGAGAAGGAAATGGCAACCCACTCCAGTATTCTTGCCTGGAGAATCCCGGGGATGGGGGAGCCTGGTGGGCTGCCGTCTGTGGGGTCGCACAGAGTCGGACACGACTGAGGTGACTTAGCAGCAGCAGCAGCAGCAGCAGCAGCAGCAATTCAGTTCACAAGCTCTACAAAGACATTATGTAGGCATGCATTTTCTATTTTAACTCTCATGATGACTCTATGAAGTGGGACCTTTATCATCCTCATTGTCCAGATGAAGATACTGAGATTTACGTCTGTAAAGTAATATGACCAAAATCACGCAGTTAATAAGTGGCACAGTCTGGATTCAAACCCAGGTGTGAGTGACATCAGAGAAGCAGGTGTTTCTGTTAAACTTCAACCAGAAGTCTGTCGCTTTCTGCTCTGTAGAGAGAGACAGTGTTTGCCCTGATTGCTCCCTGCCGGGTTCTTGAACCAGAGTCAGGAGGGTGGTGGGTGGAAGCAGAGCAAAGCTTGTATGTTTGTGCACGTGCTAGTGCCTCAGAAAGGGAAGTGATTCTTTTGAGTCTGATTCTTGGCGGAGTTGTTATTTGGGGGTGGGGGGGTGTGGCAGGCAAATCATGATGAATACTCTGCAGATTGCTATGGTCTGGGGTAAGGGAATAATGACTGGATTATACTTTTCAGCTTGCCTCTGCAATTTTATTATTAATGTCAGAAAATCGAGTTTCTGCTGTCTGCATATGAGTATCTGGCCATCGCAAGCCCCTTCCCTAACCTCCTCCCCTCGTGACAACTTTGTTTTCAGTTCACCTTAGCCTGGTAAAGCTGTACCTTCCTTGGGAAGCCTTCCTGGCCATCCTTTGTATTTTCTGAACGTCCAGTTCCTGCCTCTGACTTTGCATATGGAGTGTCTTGATAGTCACTGAGTATATTTGAGTCCCATTGGAAGAATGAGTTCTTGAAGGGTTAAGAAGGGGCTACTGTGTTCCCATATTAGCTTAGTGCTTGGAAATGAGTGGAAATTATATAGTCATAAAATTTTAGACCCACATGGACCCCATTCCTTACTGTGTACAGCCCAGTATTTGACAGAGAAGAGAAGTGAGGTGTCCTGAAGACTGATAGCATGCAGTAGCAGGCCCCGGGACAAGGACTTGGGCACCCTGATTCCCAGGTGGGAAGTTAGGGCTTTTGTATATTTAGCATCTAGTGAGGGCTGGATTCTCCCCCATGGAGGCCCACGGGAACAACTTGGGGAGTTTAAAAGATACTGATGTGTGGAATGAGGTACAGAGTTTCTGATTTATTGGTCTGGAGCGTGGCCTGGAGACTGGGAATTTTAAAAATTCCTCAGGTGAGCCTAGCTTTCAGTTAACACTGAGAACCGCTGGCTTAGGGGCTCTGAGCACCATTGTGAGTTTGAGACTTACACTTGATTTGTGGAAAAGATGAAATAAGTGAGCCAAATGACAGTATAAATCAAGCAAGTTAAACAGTAGTGCAACACTCTAGAGTTAAAATATTATAACAGAAATGCTCTCAAAAGTGAGGAAAAGGCAAATGGCAATAAATTTGGAGACCTGCCACCTTCTCCCCTTCACATTGTCTAGTTAGTTCTTTGCTGTCTCCATCTATGGCTTCTGGCATTTACTCTGTTAGTTTCATTGCAATGGATAGGCATGTGATTTAGAAAAATAATGCTTTGTTGCGATGAGATTCCTGAAATAATCAGTTGAGTGACAAGTGAGCAGTGAATGACTTAAAGGAAAGACTGTAAAATGTCGTGCTGCCTTAGAAAAGACCATAGAATCTTAGAGCTGGAACAATTCACCCCACTTATTTTGCAGATGAGGAAATTAGAGCCCAGAGAGGTTAAATGTTTTGCCCGTAGTCACACAGTTGGCAGCCAACCAAGAACCAATTTATTCATTTATTTCATTGTTGAAAACGTCTGAGTGTTCCTTTGTTTCAGCACTCTTCTGTGTTTTGGGGATGATGGTGGACAAGTGAGCATTTATAAGACAGTGGCGTGTATGTATGTATATTGTAATGGTGAAGCAGAGAGCTTCGGCTAGTCTACGTCTTCTGAAGAAAACGCTTGGTGAGGTGGTGGGAAGTTTCTTTGGATTACTTTGGCAGTAGAGAAAGCCTCCCTAAAGAGGTGATATTTAAGCTGAAAACTGAATTGCAAGAAGTAATGAGTTGTCCGCACAAGAATTTGGAAACAGAACATCTAAAAGACCAACCAAATGCAGAGTTTCGGAAGTGGGGAAGGTTTGGTCCGTTTGAAGTGCTTTCAGGTGACAGTAAGGCTTCCCTGATAGCTCAGTTGGTAAACAATCCGCCTGTAGTGTAGGAGACCCCAGTTCTATTCCTGGGTCGGGAAGACCCACTGGAGAAGGGATAGTCTACCCACTCCAGTATTCTTGGGCTTCCCTTGTGGCTCAGCTGGTAACGAATCTGCCTGCAATGCAGGAGACCTGGGTTCAGTCCCTGGGTTGGGACAATCTCCTGGAGAAGGGAAAGGCTACGCACTCCAGTGTTCTGGCCTGGAGAAGTCCATGGACTGTACAGTCCGTGGTGTCGCAAAGAGTCGGACACGACTGAGCGACTTGCACTTTCAGGTGACAGTGTGGTTGGAGGGCGGGGCCTGAGGGGGTGAGTACAGTGAGATGAAGCTGAAAGGCAGCCGGGAGGCCCGCGTGTCTTGATCCCAGTCCAGAACTGGTAGGGAGGGCTACATAGAATCAGTCTTGGATGGTTTTTATGTCACCAAAGGTGGGTTGTTTTTTTTTTTTTTTTTGCAGGGAGGGTTAACTTAGATTTAAGGTTGAATATATATCTACTTAAATATAACTTGGCTGAATGAGCATTTACAAGAAGATGTCAGCTGAAGCTTGAAATTTAGACCCTACTCTGTCACCAGTTCCGCTTGCCTTCAGTGTGGTTGCTTACATTTTTAAAGGTTCTCATTTTTATTTTTAAAGAATCTGTCTTACTCATGCATAGGAAGAATACCGTATTTTGAACCGATGACTAAAGTTTGATTTGGTGTGCTGTTGGTTCAAGTGTTACGAAGAGGTGACGCAGGCACCACGCTAACTCAGATTTTATACTGAGGCCTGGGGGAGTTTTCTGTGCCGGAACTGCCCTGCTTCTTTACCGATCCTGTTTCTGTGTCCCCCCTCCCCCACCCCTCTGCTTTTCCCCTCCAGATTGAGAACGCCAGTGAAGTGCTCATCACTCCCTTGGAGAAGTTTCGAAAGGAGCAGATTGGGGCTGCCAAGGTGAGAATTTTGCAAGCCTTCTTGGATTTCAGGATAGGAGGTCTGGAAAATACAACACCTAGTATCCGAATAAGACTGAGAGGTCATCCCCAGATGAGTCGTGTAGTGTTTTGGTATCTGATTGTGTTGTGCTAGCTCATAAATCATCCAGAGGTGGAAACTGTGTCTCCTTTGCGTGAATAGTTAACCTGTGTGTTTGGACACTATGGAATTGTATTGTTTGCCAAAGTCAGGACTGAGGCCTAGGACAGGGGTTACAAATAGGCCCTTGTGGATGTGAGGACCCTCTTCTTAGCTCACTTTCGCTGTGCGTGAAATTGAGCCCTTTGTTGTTAGATCTTTACATTTTTTCAAGAGAAACTGAAAAGTCAAAGTTTTATGTGAAATTTCCTGGCTTTAAAAAATTGGTGGCACATAATTTTAAAATAAATATTGCATGCTGTGCAAGTCAAAAAGCAGGACTGCGTCAACCCAGAGGTCAGCATTTGTTACCACTGACCTGGGACGATTGTTGCTGAAACTTGGCTGATTCTAACCTGTTATTCATTTTTTTAAAGGTGGATTCTCCTGGGTTTCCCGCCCTGTGATAAATCACTAGACAGCCCCAGCCAGGTTGACCTTCAGTAGAGTGTTAGAGCCCACCTATAGGCAAGATGTTTTCATTGGAATCAATGAAAGCAAAAGAATTTTCAAGGTTTTCTTCCTGGTTTTTTTTTTTTTTAAACTGAACTGAGTCTTTTGCCTTGCAGCCCCTTGCGCCACCTGCAGGGGATCTTGGGCAATGTCACCCTCTTGTTGAGACGGTGTGGATTTTACTGTTGTGAAATGGCCTTGAGAGATGCCTGCTTGTAGGTAGGAAAACACAGAATCGAAGTGTAACTAGGGTGGTCTCTCCCACCCCCAACTAAGTGCATCTGCTTTCTGAAAATGAATATGCTTAGGGCGTGAAAGAGACGTTCTGGTCAGTCACCGTTATTCAGAGGGATGGACGACCCTAGTTTGAAGGAGGGACCACAGCCGAGATTTTTCTTCCAGTTTTCCAGCACTTCTCATCCAGTTTTACAGTTTTCATTTATGAAGAAATTGGAGCTCATTGGTATTGTATCATCATACATTAAGGAATGTATAATTTAAAGGAAGTCTTATTCTGCTAAGATTTTGTCCAGGCCTTTGAACAGGCTGAGGGACAGATAGGATAATGCTGAGTGCCCCTCCCTGAGTTCTCACTGATGCAGACCCCATGAGCACCTTCTCTTCTGTGGCCCTGGGGCCTGTGCCTCCCAGTCCTACCGATATGGAAGTGGCTCTGGAGGATCCTAAAGAGCTTTGAGGCAGAGGCAGAGCAGACCCATGCACTGAGTCATCTTTCAAGCAGTCACTTCTCCAGCTCCCAAGCGCAGACGCCTCTCACTCCAGCCTCTTCCCTCGGTCCAACTTTGGGGATTACCATGGTTACCATGGAGAAGGAGGGGAGGTCTGAGCGCGCTCCTTTTGGGCTGATGTCAGTGATGGTCATGACAGGAGCAGGTACTTTTCAGAGAGCGATAGATGGTGAGGAACGCAAGCACTAAAAAACGTATAGAGAAGAGCCACTCGCCAAAACGTGCCTTTCCTCACACGCATTCTCCTCTCTCATTCTCGTCAAAGAGCAAGGTGATGGCACTGGGGATGATTTCCCATACCTCCCCCTTTGTTCTTTCTTTTTTTTCAATATACCTGTTCCTCATCCCCACCCCCACACCGTTCATGTATATCACAGAATTATGTACATTTACAAGAACACAAAGAAACAACAATCTCTCTACTAGGCCACTGAGGGAGCCAATTCAGGAATACCTCAGAGCCAGCAAGTTCCCTGTAACGGCCAAGTGGAAGTTTCCAAACTCTGCCCGTGTGATGCAAAAATTACCCATCCTCCTCCCCACTCTGGTGCCAGTTCAGTTGCTATAACAACCTGTTGCTACTCGAAGAAGCAAAAGTTAGAGTGCTGGGGGCGGTGGCAGGGAGTGAAGGCTATGAATGAGGAGCATTCTTGTGCTAATATGGTGCTTGGAGGTAAGGAAGATCCTATGGGCTTGGCTTAGCCATGGCCTTACTTTTAGATACCTGAGTTTGGGGGAATTGATTTTTCTTACAGCCAAAGCTGGGTTCTCCAGTGAAACTACAGTAGACGTCAGAGAGGGTGGTTCAGAGTGGGGCTGCTCGAGTCCAAATCCCATTTGTGCTGTTCACATATAAACATGGGGCGATTACTGACCTTCTTTTTCCTAAACTGAGAAATGGGGATCATGGTAGTGCTCACCTTACAGAGTTATTATGAGGAAGAAATCAGCAAACCCCTATACAGTGCTCAGAATGCTGTCATAAGGTCATTTGGTATTAGCTGTTCTGTTCCATACACGCAGTTCATTCATAAGATACGATGGAAGCCTGCTGCGTGCCTGGCACTGTGCTCCACATTGCTGTTTGGTGGAGAATAAATGCAGATGTAGTTGCCTTGCTCATGGCCTGCAGGGAGGAAGGCCCTGTACAGAATGGTATAAATAAGCATGTGATCTCGCACATTGCGGTGGGTGCTGTGAAGGGTTTCCTTCCTGGGATGTGGGACATGGAAAGTGATTGGTGTTTTGATAGAAGGAGGTAGGTTTAGATGCTGGACCTCATCGTCACTGCCGCTACCCCGGCTGCCGCCACCACCGTCAGCACGGAATTCTATCAAGCTCTTTCCATGTGCCAGGTGCTCTGCCAAGCACTGGATACGGCTAATCTCATTTAGTCCTGACAGTCCTACGATGGGGTGGGTGTTCTTAATGCTTTTTATATTAGTCTCTGAGCTGAAAGGGAAAACTGGAGGCATTATCTGATTTAGTCATCCTGAATTTATAGATCAGGAAATTGAGTCCTGAAGGGACAGAGGTTTGTACGGAGTTGGGAATCATTACCAGGATCCTAACTCTGTCTTGGATCCATTTTGCCAACTACTGTGTACCCTCTGGAAGTCAGTGAATACCGTCTTGGTACCTGAGTGGCTGAGTCTTACTACCTTCCTGTCTAAAGAACATTATCTCAGTCTTAGTGGAGTTATGCCCCCAGAGATCTTGTTTCTGTTTTCTCAGGACAGGAACCGCTTCCTGTTCCCTTAAGCTCTGGCTGTCCTCTTGAGCATGGAATGTGGAGGCTCAAGTTGCCAGAAAGTCACAGAATGTCAATGACGCATGTTCCCAGGCCTCTTCTCACCTCTGGTCAGCTGGACTGTGCTGGCACAGGGTTGTCTTTTGGGGGTTGCTGACAAGCCTGGTGAAAGGGCTGTATGAGTATTAAGCAGAGTTGGAACCGCAGCTCCAAGTCACTAGATTTCTGTGAAGGAAAAGCATTGAGTCAAGTGTCTTGCCTATACCTTTCCTGTTTGAAGGATTAATGTGTCCTCTGGCTTTGTCTCCACTTGCTTTTACATGTTTTTTCATGTATGTAAGACTTTCAAACAAAATTCAGATTTGTAGAAGTGGACACATGCCAGCTCAAATGGGTAAATGATGATTCTGCCCATTTTGTGAGGCTTAGAGTCTTGGCGTTGACCCGATGAATGGTGTTCTGATGCCACGGGTGCTTGTTGGCGCTTCAGGTGATGGTCTCTTGGTGTCTCCGTGACGCTTAGGCTCTGGGTGTTCTGCCAGCTGCATGTATCAGTCCCCTCCCACTCACTAGGTGAGCAGCGCTTTGATCACACTTCCCCTCCCCAGGGAAGCCTCTCCAGAACACTTGTCTGCAAGAATCTTTGGGGCTGCACCCTGTTCCCTTCATGGATCTGTGGCAGTCTGAAATCGCGCTGTTTGTTTCCTGGTTAATTGTGTTTCTCCTTCTGCTTGAACACCCCCACCATGAGGGTGGGGCCTTTTCTGCCTTATATTTCCAGTGCCTGAAGGATCCTTACATAGAGTGTTTGCTCATTACATCATCATTAAATGAAGAGGGGTCTCAGCTTCCTTATCTGGCCACAACTTTTTTTCTCCTCTTATAAGCCTTGGAGTTGCAGAAAAATATCTCCGGTGGAATCCCCAAAAGTCAAAAGCAGGAGTGATGCACCTAGTTAGTGCATTTGATCCTGTTTATCAGGCCATGGTGGACCTTCCTCCAGCCCCCTTGCCTGCCATCCCCACTGAAATGTGGAGGGAAGAGAAACCACCTACGACAGTATGTCCAGGTGTGGGCTTAGAAGCAGCTTGTCTTGGGCTCAGACTCGAGCTCTTGTCACTCTCTGGAACTTTTTACAGAAGTTAACCTCCTGCATCTAAGTTTTCTTATCTGTAAAATAGGGAATAGAAACGCAGTGACTTTGGGAGAGCAGGGATTATTACTTGTAATACAATGTTTACATACATATATTTTTTATTTTGAAAGCAATCATATAGGATAATAGACATCTCCCTAATGGAGGAAAACATCACTCATTATCCCATTTCCTATCTCAGGTATTTTCACTGAAGTACCTTCCCACCTAATGTTTGTCTGCAGGTAGACACATCCTTTGTAGGATGCAACAAGTTTGTATCATGCTGTCACTACTTTTCATTATGTTGTGAGCATCCTTCCATATGATAGCTAGCCTTCTAAGTTATGTGTATTGAGTACCTCATATTTTAATTATCCCAAATTCTATTCTTAGGCAGCAATGTTACTCTTGCTTTTTTTTTTTTGGTTATTATAAATGCTGCTGCAGTGAACACATCTGGGAAGATAACATCTTCTTTGTTTAGAATGATTCCTTACCTTGAAGATCCATATGTGATATTATTGCATCAAGGATATTTAGGCCTCCAAATTAAACAGTGCTTTTTGAACATGGTTAAAGCTTGATCTACCATTAGTTCAGACTTGTCCCCTTTAAGGTGTATGTAGACCTTCCTGTTTGGGGACTAGCTTTGCAGATAACTTTCCTTCTTCCTTTGGCTTTGAACATCCTTGTGAGTTATAAACTATAAATTTCTATCTTACAACTGAAGTTTTTAGAAGGTGGAGTCCTGACTCTGCCACTGTGAAATACTGGTGTCTACCTCTTTTCTGGTATTGCAGTGGCTCCTCTATGGTAGACCCTCAGAGCGGTCAGGATATTGATGTGTGGTTGTTTGGTTTCATGGGCATTATTGGGAGAGTAGGAGCTGGGTAGTCTGCCACATTTCTGGGTCTAAGGGAATGATTAACCCGTGAAGATGAACAGGAAGAGTCTGACCCTGGGTTGCTTTCATTCCTGGAACATCTTATTTTTCTTTTTTCTTTCTCTTTTCCTCTTTTTTTTTTTTTTTTGCCAGGAGGCCAAAAAGAAGTATGACAAGGAGACAGAGAAGTATTGTGGCATTTTAGAAAAACACTTGAATTTGTCTTCCAAGAAGAAAGAGTCTCAGCTTCAGGAGGTAAGAGACTTTACTAGTGTCCTGAATAAAGTGTTTTAATGTTTCCATGGTACTGTGGATATGTGCTGGTTACTCTTTGCTGGAACATCCTAGGGTTGGCAGGGACCTCAGAAGCCAGGAGCTTCATTCTCATCCCTCCTTCCATGCTTGCTGCCCACGTGGCCTTTGTCCCTTCTCAAACTGCAGCTCACACTGTGTGCTATCCATCCTGTCCATGGCAAGGAACATGCAGCTGGTCAAAATCACCCTAATCACTAGACTGTGCTTCCTCCTTTCAAACTGAGATCTGTTTTCCTGTTTCTCTCACCCTTGACTTTTGATTCTGTATGCCCTTACCTTGCCTTTTGACTTTCTCCTTACATCACTGATTTGAAATGTTAGTATCTGAAACCCTTTGGTCATCCTTCCTTAATGTGAAATGAAAAAAAAAAAAAAAAAATCCAACCGCTACTTGACATTATTTTTTTTTCTTTAGCATTATTTTATTGTCTCATATATTTTGTGCAGAGGTTACCTTGTTTCAAAAAAGTAAATTCTTTGATCTGCCCCTGTTTGTTTGTTTGTTTTTGCATAAAGTCTTTTTGAAGAGTGGTTAACTTGGAAAGAAAAGTTGGCTTTGTGAACTTGGAGCTGTGACCATTTTTATTTAGTTCATGGAGATTTTCAGGGTGATGGGGTATATGTTTTGGAGAGACAGGGCAGTTTGCTAGTGTAACTCCATGCTTGGCTACATGAATATCCTCTTAACTGTTAAAAATTTGCTTGAACTGTCTCAGGTGTGTGCTAAAAGAGACCCTGTGGGTCCTGAGTGAGCCTGCATTCTTCAGTTTCCTTTCTTTTAGAGCAAATTCCATGCCAGTACTTCTGTTCACATGAAGGTGATGGGGTTAAAGGCTGAAAGATCAGGATTAGTCAGGAGATGTTAGAGGCCACTCCCCTCCCCACTGGGATTTGTTTCATATCCCAGTTAGGAAGTAGTGTGCTTAGAACTCTTTGCTTTGAAGTGAGTGTTTGAATGAGTGAGTAAATAGTTGTTCTAGCACCTACTGGTATTGGGAGGTGCACATGTATGACATCCCCAGAGTGAGACAGCTTCTCCTCCCAGTCTGTTCTCTCCACGCTTGGATCCTGATGAGTTGGTCTGGGACAAGTCCCACATTTTCCTTTAGGGCCATGCCAATAGCATCTCCTCCTGAGATAGCTGAAGCTCCAATACTTCAGCCACCTGATGGCAAAGAACTGACTCATTGGAAAAGACCCTGATGCTGGGAAAGATTGAAGGCAGGAGGAGAAGGGGATGACAGAGGGTGAGATGGTTGGATGGCATCACTGACTCGATGGACCTGAGTTTGAGTAAGCTCTGGGAGTTGTTGAGGTAAAGGGAAGCCTGGTGTGCTGCAGTCCATGGGGTTGCAAAGAGTCGGACATGACCGAGCGACTGAACTGAACTGAGATAGCAGTATGGGGACCAGAACACTGGACTGACAGAGATACCTTCTTTCAAGGCTTGCTCTACCACATAGTTGACTGTGTGACCTGGTAAAGTACTTGGTCTCTCTGAGCTCTAGTTCCTTCGTAAAATACTCATAAATCACCTGTCCTGCCTACTTCATGTATGAGATGGTAAATCACAGCTGCTACACAAATGTAAAGTATTATCCCCATGACTGGCCTGTTCCTCCCCCTCCCCTGTTAACATTGGATGGCATTCTTCCTGGTGCCTTATGTTCCGGCTGCTGTGATGGAATACCATAGACTGGGTTGCTTATAAACAACTGAAACTTGTTTCTCAGTTCTGGATATTGGGAAGTCCAGGATCCAGGTGGTGGCAGATTTGGTGTCTGGTGAGGCCTGCTGGTTCATAGATGGCTGTCTTCTGACTGTGTCCTCAGAAGGCAAAAGGGGTAGAGTGAGTGAGTCTCCTTGGCAACTTGTGTAGAAACTCTACAAGAGACTTCCCTGGTGGTCCAGTAGTTAAGACTTCACCTTCCAGTGCAGGAGGTGTGGGTTTGATCCCTGGTTGGGGAGCCAAGATCCCACATGCCTCCTGGCCTAAAAAACAAAAAATAAAACAGAAGCAACATTGTAACAAATTTAATGAAGACTTTAAAAAAAGGATTCTATGCTCAAGACTCTAAGCTCATAATTACTTCCTACACGCTCCACCCCAAATGCTATCACACTAGGGATTAGTCACTAATGTAGTGGGGAGGAGGGCAAGCATTCTATCTGCAGTTCTGCATTTGCCAGTATTTATCTTAGTGGATATTTTTGCATTATGGTTTTTTTTTTTGTTGTTACAGCCCTTGTCTTTTACCCATTCACACTTCCTAAGTACTTGGAAAGCAAGTATTGGGCCGTAGGTCTTTGTTGAAAGTCCTGGTCTCTTCTCAAGCACTGCTTTTTATACCTTAGCTGAGTTAAATTGAATAAAAATCTCATAATAATAATGATGATAATATTTTTACTAGCAACAGCAACAATAATAGTGGTGGTGTTTACTGAATACATATTTATGTACCAGCACTTCACATGGAATCTGCTCAACTTCTCACAACCACCCTATGAGGTACAGATGGATTCCCTCTCTCTTACACAGAAGGCAGCTGATGCTCCAAGATGTTAAATAGCCTGCCCATTGCTAGTCAGCAAGTATTTGAACCCTGGCTCCTGACTCTGGAGACCTTTCCCTTAACCCAGTAAGCTCTTATCTCTCCATCTTGGAAGGGAAGGATGTTGCTGGGCTGCCTGCCAGCCATTGTTATTTAATGTGAGTGTCAAACTAATGGAAGCAGGGAGCAGGAGGGACCTTGGTGATCCTCTGGTTAAACCTCTTAGAATTCCATTTGCAGGAACTGAGGTCCTTGCAGAGGTCAAGTGATTAGCTCAATGTCTTCCAGCTATTTAGTGATGATTTTCCTCCCATTTATTAAAAAATAAACTTTTAACAATCTTATTAATCTACTACTACACATATAATGAAATCTATTTTCTTTGATGATCCAGAATTGTTCCTTGCTTGTAGGCCTGACCTGAATACTTGTAAATTCTAGCCCATCCCCTGTCTCTGGTGGCTGAAATAACAGGGTAGTGATGTGAAGCGATGCTGCCATCTAGTGGATGGCTTTAAAATGTCAGTGTCTTCAGTGGCTCAGAAGTTGGCTTCTAAGAAATCATTCCTTGGACAAATTATTCATTGGATGCTTCTGTGAAAAGTCTGTTCAGGAGTTAAGTGTGTTGTGGGGAGTGAAATGAATGGTAGGAACTTACAATCTAGGAGAATGTGTCTTTTCCAGGAAGCAGAGAGTAGTCGGTGGGTCTTAGACAAGCTGGTAGATTGACGGCTTCTTGAGTAACAGAAGAGCTGCCTGCTCAGGGGTTGGAATCCGGCTTCTGATTCCATTGTAGCAGCGGCTAAGGATGTGGGTGAATTCAGTGGTCCAGATAAGAGGGTCACTGGCAGGAGAAACATACCATTCCACTTGGGATTTCTTTTTTTTTTTTTCCTTTTCCATTGGAAATGCATCCTGTTTAACTTTTCTTCTCAGTGCTGGGTCACTGGTGTTCACATAGAGATCAATTCTTTTGTTCCTCAAGCATCAGAATGTTTGCTATGGGCCAGGCCCCTTTCTGGGATCTGAAATGGAAAAGTGGAACAAGGTCTTTACTCTCATTGACTTTATATTCTACTAGGCAGTACATGAAAAAAGAGAAGAATAAATGAGGATTTCATGTAGTGATAAGGAAATAAATTGGGAGATAGGATATAGACTCCTCTGGGTAACCTTCCTAAAATAATGTCAATGCAGGCTTCTCTAAAGAGGGGACATTTGAATTGAGACCAGGGGAAAAAAAGGAGCAACATGGGCTAAAAGCTAGGACAGTGTTCTTTAAATTGTGTATGTGTCATAAGATCTGAGTTATTGGATCATGAAATAGAGTAGAGTAGGCTGGAATAGAGTGAAAAAGATGACAGTGTGTTGCGTCTAATTATATACGTATGTTTATTGAGTTATGTGGCAAAGGTATTTCTCCGTATGCATTAAAGTCCAAAAAAATCGAACTTCTGTCTAGGGAGAGGGGTTTTTTCAGGCAGATGGAACAACAAGTGCAGGGGTTGCATGGAAAGAAAGAGTTTGGAGTGTTGGAGGGTGGCTAGAAGCCCCAGTTGGAACAGGAGAGGGAGGGGTTGAGGGAGAGAGAGAGGGGTGGGCTGGCCCCTCAGGGTCTTCAGACCATCGTTGGGGCCAGGGGGAGGCACTGAAGGAGCTGTGAAAGTATCTGATGGAGATTTTAGGAAAAGTGTTCCGGCTGCTGGATAGAGATCAGATTGTGGGGGCAGAGAAAGAAAGCAGAGAGGCCAGTGAGGAGAGGACTGGCATTGCCCAAGAAGATGTGGCTGGTTTAGGGTAGGAGCAGGGCTTGGAGCCCATCTGCTTCCACTTCCCTGGTGGTAACACTCAGTGTACATGGAACACATCCTGGTTTTCAAATTGTTCACGTCCTTTAACTCATTTTCTCCTCTAAACAGCTCTGCTCAGAGCAAGGGCAAGTCATACCAGCCCCAGTCTCCAGGTACGGGGAAGAGACCCAGAGAGGATACGTGGCTGTAGCAGGTCCCACCGGCTAGAAAGTGATGGGACTGCGATTCCCACCCAAGCGGTCGCTCTCGCGGCGCTCTCACTGATGCTGCGCTCTACTCTTCTCAGAGCACTTTCCTCCTGCCTTCTCCAGCCTGGCCTAACTTGCGGCTTTTCAGAAGCGCCCTTTTGCTGCTGCAGTCTCACTTGGCTAGGCTGAGCAGGGAGGATGTATTCAGGTTGTGGGGGAAGTCAGGGGAAGTAGATGTGTCCCTAGGTGTAAAGGTGTTGGACTTGCACTACGAGAAATCAAGAACTGCGGGGGCTTACAGGCCTCAGTTGGCAGGAGCCCAGGCAGAAGTGTGCAGACTCTTGCTGACCACCCTGGAGAGGGGGTTAGTGCAGCACTTTTTGAACTCTGTCCTCCAAGTGAACTTGGTCAGTGCTCAGACATCAGCTCTCCTGCTTGGAGGCTTAGGACATGCCCACAGGCTTAGCCCTTTATGTTGATTTGTGCAGCACTTAAACTTAGGGAGCTGGGACCTTCTCTGTATTAATATGGAAGTTGCCCTGGGAGGAAGTCACTACCAGGAGACTTGAATGGATCTTCTGGATTGTTTCATAGCACCTCGTCCTTTTCCAGAGTTTGTAAAATATTTTTTTTTTAATTTACACGATTATTTATCTCTTTTCCTCATTAAGCTGTGCAGCCCAATGACTGAATGAACAATTTGCCAAGTCCTTAAGATACAAGGTTAGCAATACCATATGTTAGCAATACCTAATGAAGTGCAAGATCTGTCCCAGGTTTGCTCTGCAGGAATCTTGACAATGGAACGCTGAAAGAAATACTCCTTTGGGAGCTTTGTCTTTGTAAAGTATGTTATCGAATGACACCTGACACCTTTATTTCTAAAGAAAAGAGTGTTTTGTTTCCTATTAGCAGGATATCCATTTTTGTTTTTAAAAAATCATATTTTTCTTTTGTCATTGAAATGTGCTTTCAGTGTAATTATCTGTTTGGAAAGAGTGAATTGACTTCCGCCACACTGTTGAAAGTGTAAGAGCTTGGTAGTGGTGGTTGAGGCACTTCTCAGCACAGCTTCTTGCCGCTCCACACAGTGATTTTCTCCCCTGGGTTCTGGATCCCAGATCGCTGCCTACTTGTACCAGGTGTGGGTCTTTCCAGGTCTCATGACCTGCAAGAGTAGGAGGTAAGGCTTTGAGGGAGCAAGGTAATTACTCTGCTTTGCTGTTGTTGTTCATCCAGGATTTGGGGGGAGTTGGGGGAAGTAGGTGGGTCCCTGGTGGAAGTGTGTTGGATTTGCACTTCGAGAAATCAAGGACTGCAGGGGCTTGACAAATCCAGCTGCTCGTGTAAGTGTATCTGACTGTTTTGCGACCCGGTGGCCTGTAGCCCGCCAGCCTCCTCTGTCCATGGGATTTCCCAGGCAAGAATACTGGAGTAGGTTGCCATTTCCTTCTCCAGGGGATTTTTTCCTGTCCCAAGGATGGAACCCAGGTCTCCTGCATAGGGATGTGGATTCTTTACTGCTGAGCCACCAGGGAAGCCCAATTACACTGTAAACTAGTAGTTCATCTTTGTCCAAAGAAAGTGTTTGGGATGAGTGAAAATGTTCTGTTCTGAGGTCTCCTGTCCGCTATCAGATTGTTTTGTTCATTAGGGTGGATCGGATGAGGATGGTCCTGCACGTTTTCTTTTTCTCTTTAAAATTCTGTCTTTCATGGAACGTAGGTCTGCCCCACTGTGGGAAGGTGGTAGAGTCTAGAGGTTTGGAGAAAGAGCAGCCAGGACAGAACTCCCAGCTCTGTCTTGTACCAACTCTGTCAGGTTTGTTAATGTTAGCCGATTTCATTTACTTCCTGTAAGTTAGGGGTAAGGATGCTATCTTCTTTTTAGGATTATAATGAGGGTTAAATAACTAAAATTTATGAGGACTGAATACGATAATGATGTACAGCTATGGGCACGGTGCCTGGCCCAAACTTAGCGCTCAGGTAACCATGAACATTATTCTGATTTCTGCTTCATGCTACTGGATTTGTTTTTAAAAACCATCTCCGGAGATCTTTTCTTGGCGAGGGGTGGGGGTAGGGGTGGGGAGCTGCTTACTGAATCCTCTCCTCCGATAGTGACCTGCTTTTTCTCTGAAATCCCATCTTGCTTGTAGGCAGACAGCCAAGTGGACCTGGTCCGGCAGCATTTCTATGAAGTATCCCTGGAGTATGTCTTCAAGGTGCAGGAAGTCCAAGAGAGGAAGATGTTTGAGTTCGTGGAGCCTGTAAGTAGATGCTCAGGGTTTTGCCGTGTACCCAGACTTGCATCCCTACCCCTCATTCCAGTTACCTAGATTTTGAAATGCTCTAAGTTGTTAAAGAAGAGACTGACCAGCCCTGATGCTGTGCCTTGTGCTAGTAACAGTGCTGTCATCTGGCTACCCTGGATTCTTCCCAGTGCCGCCAAAGACATGGAAGTAGAATGTTCAGCAACGGTTCCCTCATCTATGTTGGGTTGGGTTGGGCTGGTTCATTTCCAAGTCAGAGTAAAGGAGGGGAGGGGTTTTCATCTTGCAAACAATAGTGATGACCCCTTAACCTTTTCTTCTTCCTCTGCCTGCCCCTGAGCCCCCACCCTCGACCCTGCTTCCTTTCTCCCACAAATAACCCAAAGATAGCAACCCAAGGAAACCTTTCTCTTTTTGCCCCCTAAGTTCAAAGCCCCTTCTTATCCCAGGCATGTATTAAAAAGATGGGATAGGAAGCAGTGTCTCACTCTAGGCTTGTTATAACCAGGAGGCATGGAGATTGCCCTGAAGAGACTGTGATGGGGTTTGGACTTGGGTGGAACATCCCAGTGGGCATGTAGGGCTGCAGTGTGGGAACAAGTCTGTCCGTAGCCTCGGCCACCCCAGTGTGGTTGTGGTTTCGTGGAGACGTGGTACTGCTTTACTCTGCTGTGGCGCTAGTGTTCAGAATCCATGGAAACACCAAATGAGCACATGGGCCTCAATTTAAGACTTGCAGATCTTGAACTTTTCAGCCAGATGCAGCCTCTGATTTAGACCTAAGCCTTGAATCTCTTTACAAATAAGATTACCTAAATTTAAGAAAGAGTGATTTTCTTTAGTAAATAATAAAATTATAAGAAACTGAAAGAAAATGACCTCCCTTTTTGGTCAAGAGTGTTTTGTGCCCCCTTTCTATTTTATAGACTTTGGGGGTGCTTTTTAGGTGTGTAGACTGGCAGGTGATTTTAAGACTCTGATCTTGGAATCTGATGCTTCTGTCTTTTACTTTGCAGAAACTGTTATGTTCTTGGGATCTCCTCCCAGCCATGTCATCTGGCAAATTCTTCAGAGTTGTTAATTACCTCAGTCTTACTTGAATGTTGGAAATTTTAGAGATATCTTCCTTTCTAGCAGTGATCTCTACCAAGATCTCAAAATCCTTGTCTTTCTGCAGGATCTGTGAGATGGGGAAGCCATCTGTCAGAGAAAGCAAGCTTGTTGATTTCCCTGCTTGGGGCCCAGAGGTGTTAAAACCAGCCATTCAATTACAGTCTCATCTCTCATGGTTGGGGCAGGAATTCAAATGCTGTCATGAAGAATGAGCCTTTGGCATTTTTACTTGCTTTTGCTAGAATTTCTATAGAAAAACAGCAGTATGATTCTAATAACCTTTATGTACAGATTAATTGATGTTATTTTATAAATGCCTGATTTTGATGAGTTGCATTTTAATTGACCCATCCCGTTTTTTGGAGGTGTTTTTCCTTGTTCATTTTGATTTCTCCGTATAGTAAATCAGGTACTGTATCTGTTAGCTTTTGTTGGGTAACTAATAACCATAAAACCTTATATAACAGTAGATGTTTCTCACACATCTGTGGGGTTCATCTAGTCTAGGCTGGTCTCAGCTGGATGACTCTGTTCATCTATGTGAGCTTTCCTCCTCCTCCTCCCTTCCTTTCTCCTCTTTTTAAAAAGAAATCTGTAAGGATTTACCTTTCTGTTTCCTGGCATTCTAGTGTAATATATCAGTGTCTTGAGCTTTTTGAGAGGCAGTGTAGCATCATTGTCAAGGGCTCTAGAACCAGATTGCCTGCTTTTAAATCTCGGCTCAGTCATATTCCAGGTGCCTGTTCTTGGGAAGTTATTTTGTGGGCCTCAGTTTTCTCATCTGCAAAATAGGTACAACAATCCCATTTATAAAGATGTTAGGGAGATTACCTGAGTTTATCCAGGTAAGATGCTTAGCATAGAGCTAACCTAATTGGGTGTGTGTGTGCTCAGTCACTTCAGTTGTGTCTGACTTTTTGTGACCCTGTGGACCATAACCCACCAGGCTCCTCAGTCCATGGGATCCTCCAGGCCAAGAATACTGGAATGGGTTGCGATGCCCTTTTCCAGTGGATCTTCCCGACCCAGGAATTGAACCTGCATATCCTGCATTGCAGGTGGATTCTTTATGAGCCACCAGGAAAGTGCTAACCTAATTAACACCCAGTTATTATATAGTTGCTTATTAGGACCCAGTTAACAGCTTTTTTTTTTTTTTTTAATTCTGAGGCAGAGGGTCAGACGACCCCTGGCCATCCAGGGTCTCCTTAAATGAGTGAATGAGTCAAGTGGCAGTGTTAACAGGGTCTGCTTTGTTTAATACAGTCTTGATAAATCTAAAAGCATTTTTTTCTGAATACATAGAAAATACTGACAACCCAGCTGCTCTGTCCAGGGAGCTCACAGCCTCCTTGGGGAAGCAATATATATAGTAACGAGCTAGCCAAAGTTGCATGCGGGTGAGTGCCAGGTTGGACAGGATGTACAGAGGGGTTTAAAAAGTAGAAAACCATTGTGGATTGCAGATGTTTTTGAGTTCATAAAGTGAGGCACCTGGAAAGCTAATGAAAAAATGTCTGGTCTCGTGTTAGAATTGGCTGAGTGGCCAGTGGTCAAGTGGCCAGTGGCCGAGACACTGCACTCCCAATGCAGGGGGCCTGAGTTTGATCCTGGTCAGGGAACTACATTCCACATACCGCAACTAGAGATCCTACATACTTCAACTAAGATTCCACATGTCACAACTAATACCCAGCACAGCCAAATAAATAAATATTTTTTAAAAAAATGAGTTGGCTGAGAGGTTGGATATAGATACATAACCTTCACTTTTCCACAGAAGTTCTTGTTTCTGAGCATACTAGTAGACAAGCAGGTGAGTGGCTGGAGCTGTGAGTAGGGAGAAGAGAGTCATATAGCAAAAAAGCTACTGACTGGATTAGTAGTTCTCAAAGTCCTAGAAATAAAACTTCTCAAGCTGTACCCCATAACTGAAATTTGGGAGTGGGATCCGGTCATCTATACTTTTGTGAGCCTTCCAGGTGATTCTGCTGCACATTAAAGTTTAAACTACTGGCCTAGATTGTACAGAAGAACGTAACACTTGATATCAGCTGAAACTCTGTTATGTTCTGTGTAACTAATAAGTGCATTGCCACATTATGTCATTCAATCATTATTTGAGGGTAGGTCCTGTTTTTGTTTTCAGATAAAGAAATTGAAGCATGTTTATTTACCTCTCTGCAAGGTCACACCTAGTAAATGGCAGAGCTGTAATGGTCTGACTCTTAATTTCTATTTGAAACAGCATTTGACTATTTGCAGGTGGAAAGGAAACCGACAAAAAATCAATTGAACTAAATTGTTGGGGTGCCTGGTATAAGTGTTCATGTGTTGAGTTGGTTTCACTCAACGGAATCTTGCAGCCATTCAGGGAACCTCCATGCACATCAACTATGTTCATTTGTTTCTTAAAAAGTAACTTCAAGTACCAAGATGTTACCTACCTTTAGAAAAACAAAATGTTAGTATGCCAAGGAAGAAAAGTCAGACTTCAGGGATCTAAATCCTCTATTTTTTTGTGCCCTGGAAACCTTAATTTTATTGTTGAGATACTAAATGTTCTGGAGATTGGGATCATACATAATGACTTAATGGCTTCCCGAAGGGGAAGCCTCGTTCCGTCTGTTTCCTGAGTTTTCATAGTTGACGGTTACCTTGTGCTGCTGAGAACTCAGTCTACACATTTGTCAGGCTCTGCAGCCTCTGAGTTTCGCCTCCTGAGTATTTCTCAGTGCTCTGCCTTTCTGTCCTTTCTCACAGCTCTTGCCCCATTGCAGGTTGTCCTTCTTTCTCTTTGGTCAGTGGCATCCTGTTGCGACCCCATCCGCTCAGTGTCTCTTCTGATACACCGGCCTGCATCTGTCTCTCTTGCTGAGTGGCCCCGCCAGCACTCCTGTGCTAAATCAGCTGCATAGATGATCTCAGCCTTTGCCGTGGCCCAGTGTGCTAATAGGTTAAGGATGAGTTACAGGGAGTTACTTGGCTTCCCCAGCCCAGCTTTTTATCTCTCTGCCAGCAGCCCTTCTCTTCACTGTGTGCATGAATTGTTCTTAGTAGCTGTATTTTTCTGCTATGGTTTCTGTAACAAAGTACTACAAACTGGGTGCCTCAGAGCAGCAGAAGTGTACCGACTCACAGTTCCAGAGGCTATAGACGTCTGAGATCCAGGTCAGCAGGGCCCTGCTCCGCCTGGAACCTTTAGAGAACTAATCCCTCCTTTCCTCTTCCTGGCTTCTGGTGCTTTCCTGGCAGTGTTTGGCATTCCTTGCTTTATAGACAAGTCACTTCAGTTCCTCATCCTGGCATGTCTGTCTTCTCTCTGTGTTTGTTACTATGTCCAAACTCTACCCTCCCACACCCCCGGTTTTTCAGAACACCAGTCATTTTCAATTAGGGCCTAATGGATTCATTTTCACTTTATTACCACTGTACAGATCCTATTTCTACAGAAAATCACATTCTGAAATCTGGGGGTTCACACTTCATATCTTTTGGATATAGAGGGGCAAAATTCAACCTGTTCTATGAATGGAAACAAATTTATCACAGAGTCCAGAATGATGCAACCATTGCTAATAAAGCAGTTAGGTTTTTGTTCTTTCTTTTTTTTTTTTTAATTATGTAATCAGCTAGGAAATAAAAATAGATTTTTCTTACAGTAATTCTCAGAGGAAAACAAGGATGGGGCAGAAGGGAAGGGGAGAGTGGTAAGGTCTCTCTTTGGCATTTCCTTTGTTGTGCTGTGGTGGTGTGTCTGGTGTCCAGGGAGGAGCCTGGGTGCACATGCGGCTTCTCTTACCTAATAACCAGGTGAGGCCACAGCAGCACTTCTCTCTGTGTGAGGAGAAGCATTTCTTTGAAGCGGACAGATCCTTTCTTCTCTGGAGTCTTTCTGTGGGCCTTGCCCACCCCTGAGCAGTGGACTTTCATTTCCCATGGGTCATAGGTTCAGAGATGCATACAGTGTGTGGGAGGTCAGGGAGGGGAGGAAAGATGCTGTGAGGGGAGAAGGAAGGGAAGTGGTCCAAAGATAACAATATTTAAGGCATCATTTCCTGTAGAAAAATGGACAACCAGGCATGATACCAAAGGAAGTGAAAACCAAAATAAATATCAGCAGCCCTCTGCCTTTGGAGTGCTTGTGTGTACATGCAGGTGACATCTTAGTGAGATAATTACCCTGAGACAAGAGAGGCCCTGTTGATTTTAAGTGAAGGATAACTCAGAGTTAATAGGAGGAATATCCTGAGCATCAGTTGCTTATCTTCTGCATTATTCTCCAGTAGAGGGTGATTGAGTGCCCTGGAAAAGTTGATGGAGCAGCAGCATTCAAGGACGACAGGGAGGGAAGACATAAGGAAGGACAGCTGTCCTTGTGAATATGGCACTAGATTTGGCACAGCAGCCCCTCCTTCTCCATTACTGGAGCTGTTTAGAAGAAAAAGTATGGGCCTTCTTCACAGAAATGGGTTTTACACAGAGGACGTCCAGAGACTATGGTCATCTTGAGGAAAAGAATTCATTGTTAGCCCTTGGTGACTCTCTGTGGCTTACCCCCTGTTCCTTAATTTAGGTTAGGGATGTATAAATGGTGCCCCTAGATGTGTTTCTAGCCAGAGGAGCCAGCAATGCCTGTGGCTTACCTCCTGTGAAGATGTAAGGGAACAGATGCTCCAGGGACAATGGCAACAGGAAGTCAAGAGACCATGTTGTTATGAGCTGGGCCTTGTCTGACTTTCCAGTGTAAAGCTCTTTAAAGTGGGCTGGCCATGTGGCGTTGCCTGAAGACAGGTCAGTATACACCCTGGTGTTTACCATTCCTGCCACAGGCAAAGTGTAAAGGTCTCCTTTACTTTCATCGTTAAGGCTGCTTCTCAGAAAGGGAGAGTTAGGTGAAACAAAGTGAGATTGTGTTTAATAAGTAAAGGTGTGTTCATTTAAGGACTAGAAGATTAAACACAACAGTATAAAGTGATGCAACTGTGTCTTGATATAACGTGTTTGAGGTAGGTCTGAGGGAACAACTCAAACGATGTGAGTCAGCTTCAGGAAGTTCATGTTAAATTGGGGCTGGTCTCCAAATGTAGTAGAATTGAGCTTGTGATAAAGTTGAGGTCCTGGTTATTCTAAACCCTGTTCAGGCTTTAATTATAATCCTTTCAGCTTGCGATATGGGACCGAGGCAGGATATGTAGAGCTTGGGAAGGGGCCAGAAAGCGTAACAGCAATGAGGTTCCATATGCGCTATGAGAGGAGAGACGGCAGGACACTCGTTTATTTAGCTTGGAGAAGTGAAGGCTGGCAGGGGCTCAGGCTGGGGACATTAGTGGTTTTAAGTATATGAAGGCCTATTGTGAGAATCATGGTGAACAGATGTTTTCACTCTTCACTAAAGACAAGACTAAACAAGGAATGCCCTTACCTTTTAGCCCAAGGCACTTTAAATGAGAATTTAGGGAAACCATCTTAACTGAAAATGTGGGAACATGGGATTATTTTAATAAAGGGTCCAGAGTGTTGACTTTTGGATAATTTATGGCAAGTGCAGAAACACACTTGAACTGGAGTCTAATCTTGATGATTTTTTTTTATTTGACTTTGCCTGTTAGGCTGCAGACTCAGGACACACCAGCTTCCTTTTCTGTCTTCTTTGTCAGTTATCAGTATAACCACATCCTTTTGCATGATAACCTGATGTAATGAATTTAATAGGTGGAGACTGAGTGGGACCCCTCGTCTTTGGTTTCTGAAGGAGTGATTTTCTTAGGAGGTGATGAGGCTCACAGGATATGAGCTTGGGTGTTGGTGCCAAGGAGGCCTGGTTTCAAATCCTAGCTGCTATATACTGTGTGTTTTGGGGCAAGTTACCTAACCTCTCTGAATCTGCTTCCTTATTGTTAAAATGGAGATAACAACCTATGAAATGAATCCTACTGTTAGGACTATTCAGCGAGATGGGGCATATGAAGTCCCAAGTGCCTGGCATGTAAGAAGAGCTCAGTAAATGATAGTCATTATTATTACCTTGTCATTATATTATGTTCAGAGCAGGGCTGGGAACTCAGATACAGCTCCATAATACCTCTTGAACCTGCTTATGTGAGGTCTTCCCTTTACAGCTACTGGCATTCCTACAAGGACTCTTCACTTTCTATCACCATGGTTATGAACTGGCCAAGGACTTCAATGACTTCAAGACACAGTTGACTATCAGCATACAGAACGTGAGTGGGCGAGGGGATGGGCTTCCTTTCCCTTGTTAAGGGAAGGAAGAAACAAAACATGGGTCTGGTTGCATAGAGATCGCGTAAATGGATGGGAATGCAGATGGGGAGGATGGATCTTGCTTGGGTTCAAAGGGCAGCAGAGGGCAGTCATCTCCAGGGTGCTTGGTGGTCCCAGAGCTCATCCTCACCTCTGTTATTTCAAAGCTCCGTTATTTCTGTTCGCGGAAGTGCTGCTGCTGATTATGTTTTAAATCTGTAGCACCAACGTCAGGATTTCCTTCGGCAGTGGAAGTCCCAGCCCCACCCAACCCCGCCTGGCCTCCCTTCTGTGCGTCCAGCTGCCTGGCCACTTGAAACACTAGACTGTGTATTCAGAGGTAGGGGGTGGGGAACACATGCTGGCCTCCAGCTCAAAGGATGTGCTCTTGTTCAACTCTTGGTGAGGAAATCCAAGTCAGTGTGCCTTACTCCCAATCTCCTTTCCCAGATTGTAAGCAGCAGGACCTTTGGGTGCACAGAATCTGGCTTAGGCCTCTGATCAGTCTCACTGGGACTAAACCCCTTTCTTCCCTAATGTGATCACATTAGTCTACACTTTGTCTCTGGGTGATCCTGTGTCAAAATAAACCCAGGTGTATCCGAGTGGGTTGGACTGTATGCTTTTGGAAGCCCAAGCTCTCATTGTTCCCTGTGGTGCCTCTGAGAACAGGAAGTTGCAGGGTCTTGAACGAGCCTTCACGAAGTATGGCCTCCTGTTGGGCTGGGTTTCTCAGAAGACAGGCTCTGAAGCGGAGATTTACACAGAGCAGGTTCCCAGGAGGCAGTGTGGGTGAAAACGCCTATGAGAGAGTTGAGGGCAGCAGGCCCTGCAGAGGGAGGAGTTGTGCGGCCTCAGCTGATGGCACAGGCCCCCCTGGAGCTGCAGTGGTCCCTGGGCTGCCCTGTGTGCTGGTGCAGGCTGTCCTGGGGGAGCGGGAACCTTACATGGAACGGCGGCATTTGAGGAGGAAGCTGTCAGCAAGCAGCCAGCGCGAGAGCATCTCTGTCCTAGAGGCTGGTGGAGGGCTTGTCTTGCTGTGGGCCCTCTGCCTCAGAGTTGCTGGGACGCTTGCTAGAAACGCACGTCTCTGGGTTGAGAGGTGATGAGTTTATCTTTGGAGGTGAGGATTGGTCAGTTGCATTTCCTGCTGGTTCCCCATGTGATTTTGATGGTCCCTAGAATTTGAGAGTCATTCTTGGATAGGGCTTTCAGGCCAAAATATACCAATGAAGTGAACATTTGCCTTATTTTTTGATAGCTGAACATTTCTCACTTGGTTTTAGATCTGGGATTCTGTAGCTTGATACTCTGAAGTGTTGGAGAAACAAAGAGGGTTTCATTTCATTGATTTGGATAAAATTCCTTTCATTCTAGACAAGAAATCGCTTTGAAGGCACCAGGTCGGAGGTGGAATCCCTGATGAAGAAGATGAAGGAGAATCCCCTCGAGCACAAGACTATCAGTCCTTACACTATGGAAGGGTACCTCTACGTCCAGGAGAAACGTGAGTGCCAGGCAAACCAGCTGCGTGGCTGTACTCATGCCTTTTTTCTCAGGAGCTGGGGGTGTATCCAGTAGTGCCTGACATGGAACATTTATTTGGTCAAAGGAGAATGACTTTATAGTTCAGCTTTCTAGGGAAAAGATGCTGTCCACAGGTCTTGTCTATCTCCTAGTGAAATATTGTGTTTTCTGTGTAACTGGAATCCTGTTGCAACCCGGAATTCATAGGCTCTGCGGTGCCACCTCTCCCCTTGGTGCCACTCTATTCTTGAGGTTCCTGTGTACCCTCAGTACAGCTTTACATACCACAGCCTTGGCGTAGAGGCCTTGGAGAGGTCTAACTGACTGGACTTTATAGTCATATCCTGTGGTAGACCTGATAATAGTTGTTTTTGAGATTTGTTTCAGCAAGGCCTAAACTACCATGACTTTGGCCCTTTCCTTCTTCACTTCAACTCTTGTCATTCCAACAATTAAATTTTATGAAAAGTAGACACAAAAGCTCACTTTACAAGCCAGGGAGAAGGGCCATCGACTTGCCCATAGGACGTCATGAAAGAAATGCTAGGTGCTGCTAACATAGGGTTTTCAGTGATGACTCAGATTTATGCACTGGGCTGTAGCACTCCCAGACTTAATTCATGCATGCAGTACTAGAGATTAAAGACAGGGCATTGTTTTTCTTTAATGGATAGTTCTTCTTATAGTCTCCTATCTGGGCACTGTGGATTAGGATTGTTAAATGTCTTCACTCCTAGAAGTTTCCTATGAAACAAAATACTTACAGTGATTATTCTGTGTAGTGGTTGCTCAGAAACTTGCTTGGGCATAAAATTGTTCCCTGGTGACAATGGTGTAGGAATGGGATTTGAAGTTGGAGTATCAGTTATGACGAGAGTTTTATGTCCCTTATTCTTACAGGTATGAGCTTGTTAAGGCTTGTAAGAAGCAGAAGCTACATACACAGCACTTTTGAAATCTTTGTGCCATCACTGTAATTTATTCTCTAAGCCACAAAAACACATGAGAATAGTTGCTGTTTTCATTTGTTCTTGATGCTCCAATGTAAACACTCCGTTGCTTTTTAAGTGTATTAAGTGACATCCAACACTTGCAATGGGTATTCATACCCTGACAAATACCTATTAAGTGTCTGCTGAATCTTTTTTCATGTTATCATTATTTTTTTTAATCATATCTGCTATGCAATCTCTATAAGCATCCAGAACTCATATTGATTGAGGTCTTTGCAGGCTAACAATGCCAATTATGCCTTTTTCCCCTAATAGTACTTTGTTTGAAATAAAGTAATTGGGCAGGCACCAGTAAAATAAGAAACTGTAAGAATTTGTCTTCAGGGCACCTGCCTCTTTCCCGAGGGATAATTTTGAGGGACAAACACTTAGATTACATTTGAGTATTTGTAGTTACTTCTGTTCCACATGTCTAGTGTTTCTGGGTTTTTCTTGTCTGCTTTTCAGATCTTCTTGAGTTCTGCTGAAGTAAAAATTAGGAGTTTGAAAGTAGGTCAGAACCCCTGTATGTCTGTGCACGTGATCACACCGTAGCTGTGTGGGAAGCATGTAGTCATTGCACCAGATGGGGACGGTGACGGGCATTTTGAGGAGCCTCGCTATGTTCTTATTCAGTCATCTTACTCCTGTCAGGGGAGAGAAGGGAAGCTTCAGATGGGAATCGATGATGGGAAAGTGATTTAATTTCCCCAGAGAACCTCTACTTCCATTATATTTTAAGACCCACCAGATGCAGCATTTAGTGGGAAAAAGTCTTCCTTGGTCCTTGGGAAAAGTCCTGGGTTAGTTTCACTTCCAGTGTGTGAGATCACATTTCTGCCTGTGGTTGTCTAGCTGGTGTGGAGAATATATTGCCCCTAGAAACAGTTTAAGGATAGGTGAGCATTGTGAGTTACATGTTCTGTGTTGTCCAGTATGCAGTGGACATGTAGAGATGTTTAATGGGGAGTATTATTTTGCAGGTCACTTTGGAACTTCCTGGGTGAAGCATTACTGTACATATCAACGGGATTCTAAACAAATCACCATGGTACCATTTGACCAAAAGTCAGGAGGAAAGGGGGTGAGTTCATTTTTAAATTTCATGTTTGATTTACTTGGTTAACATACGATGGGTGTAATGCATGTTTGAAGTAAAACCTCCAATGTTTACTGTAATTTTCTCCATTTTTATATAGTAGTTTCAGAATAAAGTAGATAAATAAGATGATTATTTTTAGTTATAAGCTGTGTTAGAAGCTGTAATTAAGACAGATTCTTGTATTTCACATATATGCAATATTAAATGTGTTAATATGTTTAGATACTAGAAATTCTTGGATGACCTCATCCTGTGAAACTGATTTTCTATTATTATTATTTTTTTACTTTACAATATTGTATTGGTTTTGCCATACATCACTTTCATCTGATACCTAGAGGACTGCCAGTTTGCAGTTTAGATGTTCCAGTTATCTATCTGTCATTTCAATTTTCCAGATATCTATTCCAGTTATTTATTGTAACAGAACACTAAAAAATCTAGTGACTTTTAAAACAGCACCAATCATTTTAGTTATTTCGTGCAGTTTCTGTGGGTAAGGACTTTGGGGATCATATGGATAAGTGGTTTGGGCTTCAGTTCAGTTCAGTCTCTCAGTCGTGTCCGACTCTTTGCGACCCCATGCATCACAGCACGCCAGGCCTCCCTGTCCATCACCAACTCCCGGAGTTCACTCAGACTCGTGTCCATCGAGTCAGTGATGCCATCCAGCCATCTTATCTTCGGTCGTCCCCTTCTCCTCCTGCCCCCAGTCCCTCCCAGCATCAGAGTCTTTTCCAGTGAGTCAACTCTTCGCATGAAGTGGCCAAAGTACTGGAGTTTCAGCTTTAGTATCATTCCTTCCAAAGAAATCCCAGGGCTGATCTCCTTCAGAATGGACTGGTTGGATCTCCTTGTAGTCCAAGGGACTCCCTCAAGAGTCTTCTCCAGCACCACAGTTCAAAAGCATTAATTCTTCAGTGCTCAGCCTTCTTCACAGTCCAACTGTCACATCCATACATGACCACAGGAAAAACCATAGCCTTGACTAGACAGACCTTAGTCAGCAAAGTAAAAAAAAAAAAAGTTTGGGCTTAGAGTTTCTCAAATGGTTCCAATCAGATAGTGACTGGAACTGGATCATAAGGGTTTGAAGCAACTCTGGGCTGATCAGATATCTTGCTTTCTCCTGACCTCCTCTTCTCTTTTCTTCTCTTCCCTCTTTCTCTTTTGCTCTGTATAGTTCCAAGTCCTGTTCTCTGGCTTCTCTATGTGGGCTGGTTTGGGCTTCCTCATAGCATGGCGGGCTCAGGAACGTTTTCAGCTAACGTTTTCAGGAGTGAATCTTCCAGCAACAGAAGGAGACACTGCATCGCCTTTTAATGATCTAGACTTACGTTGGCCCTCTGTGTTGGCTGAAGCAGTTATAAAAGCTCACCTGATCTCACCCCCTTGCAGCGGGAGAGGATGCAGACCCTGTCTTGGTGGGAGGAACAGCACAGTCACATCACGTTGAAGAGCACGTGGGGTGAAAGACGTTCTTGTGGCCATCATTAGAAGTGCCAGGCTGCCTTTGTGGGGTGACTGCTGCTAGGAGTGCCTTGCCGTGCCCCAGTGTTCACCTTTCCTCCGGGAGCGCTCCGTCTGTCTACATTGCCTTTTTAGGTTCTGTCTTTTCTCTCTGGCTGCACATTACATCTTCTTCTTTTTCCTTTCAGTATTCTATTTATGCTGGTCCTCTCTGTGAATTTTTTTGTTTGTTTTTTTTTGTTGTGCTTAGGCATTTTGGCCTTTCTGGATTTGCAGATTGGTGTCTTTTAGTAATTTTGGAAAATTCTTTTCAATTATTATTTTGAATTCCACCTCCTCCCCATTCTTTCTATTTTCTCTTTCTGGAGATATTTAAATACTTTTAATAAAAAAAATTTATATTTTTCATTTCTTTGAATCTCTGGACTGTGTTCTGAATATTTCTCTGGTTCTATCTTTAGTGTAAAGAATTTTTCAGCTGTGTGTGATCTGTTGATAAGGTAGTCCTCTGTAGTATTCCAGCCATGGCCTTCTTTGTGGTGCATTTTTGTGCATCCTGTTGGGTTTGCTTGCATGTATGCAGGCACTGCAGTGTAGAGGCGAAGAGCACTGGCTTTGAGGTTAGACTGCCCAGGTCAGTGATGTGTGACACTGTAGGCGTTACTGTTAGCTGCTCCCCCAAGATGCCCCCTTGCTCTCTGCCACTTCCAGTTTCTCTTCCTGACTTTCTTTTTCTTAGGCCACAACACTGGAGTTGGTCAGCATCTCTGTCCTTCCTTGTATCAAAGCATAAAAAAAAGTCAAGGCACTTTTAATGTTTCCTGTTAGGGGTAGAGTTGACTTATAAATAATTGCAGGAAAATAGACATGTGAAATGATCAAACATAGAGAAATTATAGAGTTATAGGAATATTAACAATCTCTGTTAATAGGAGTCACTTATTATCATGAAGTGGAAATAGGGTTAGGTCTGCCTTTCTTAGACCAAGTCATAGTTCTTTTCTAATTTCTAGTCCTTCTAGAAATCAACTTCACTGAGTTATTCTCTCACATTTCTTTTGGGACTGTTTATCTGGTGCTTTCCTAAACCTGGAGTGAAGGAACTCTCTTGTCTTTTCTCTACTCCTTTCTTACCACACTTAAAAATGAAGGGCAGAAACCAATTATGGTGAGTGATTCGAACTCCTTAGGCTTTAGTGAGATAAAAGGAAACACCTCACTGAGTTGTGAAGAGGTTTATATATATTACAGTATATAAACTTTTTGGGACAGAAAATAGAGGCTGACATAGAGGCTGCTATATTGGGAGCTTGGTATTATATGAAATCATTTTTCTAGTAATAATTACTTATATTTATATTATGTTTTACGTTTTCTAAAATATTGTCCTTTCTCATCCTGTTTGATCCATTTTTCCTCCTTTACAAAAGAGGAAATTGAGGATTAGAGAGAGAAAGTGATTTCTAAGATCATATGATCAGTGAGTACTAAAGCCAGTATTCACACCCTGATTCTGGAGCTGGCATCTCCTGATTCTGAGGCAAATCAAATAGAATAATAATGTATAAATATAAAATAATGGCTTTTCATGACACCTCTCTGTTTCCTTAGCCTCAGGATGGAGGAGACATGAAGACTGGCTGTCCAGAGGTGATATTTTCTTAATTTATACAGGAGAAACATGTGATGTCAGTGTGTTACGTGTTTATGCAAAGCTCTCTTAGGAGCTGGAGATAAACTTAAATAGGTGATAGGGTGTTTTCTTTTCCTAACATGCTCTTTATCCACCCTTTCTCTGCTTCCTTCTTTGCATTTGAGTTATTTTCCTTTGAAAGTACCCGCTTTTCTTTTCATTTCAGTCCAGGAGATGTGAGCAGATTTTCTGCGTCCTCGTGGAGACAGGGCTTGTGTGTGGTGAAAGACAGTACCCCGAGTTCTACGCTGTGAGATGAGGCCCCTCTCTGTGGGAGCCCTGGAATAGCCCAGGGCTGACCCTGTCCCTCCCCTGGCTTGAAACCCTTCATTATGTTCCCACTGCTCGCAGGATACAGACCGTAATCTGCACGATCAGGTCCCTGTCTTCCTCAGTCCTCTTTCACTCTCGCTCTTGGATTCCAGACACACCGACTTCCTTTCAGCTCCTCCAGGGCTCCATGGACCCTGACTCTGGGGGCCTCTTCACCTGCTGTTCTCCACCCAGATCTGTGTTCTTGGTTTTATCTCCTATGAATCCTTTGGTCTCAGTTCAAGAAAGCCTCTGCTGACCTTTTTGCCCAGGTTACACCCCCTTAATTTAGGCTCTTGTAGCACAACATGCTTCTTTTTTTGCAGTGTTTGTCATGGTTGTAACTCCTCATTTGTTTGTATAAGTGATCGTTATCTCTGTCCCCTATTTTTTAAAACCATGAGTACTTGAACAGATTGTCTTTATAGATTTTTCCTGGTATGTTATGGTCATTTTTGGAACAGAATCTTATATTCCTCTTATTTCTGCTTATATTTGCCAGTTTTGTATGGACCCTCTGTTTTCTCCTGTTTCTCAGGGACACCTCCCCCTAACCCGGAGAAGGAAATGGCAACCCACTCCAGTAGTCTTGCCTGGAGAATCCCATGGACAGAGGAGCCTGGCAGGCTACTACTGTCCATGGGGTCACTAGAGTCGGACACAACTTGGCGACTAAACCACCCTCCCCCTAAACTTTCAAAGTGGGAAGCAGTCCAACACCATTAAATCAGAAATAGAGTTAGATATTAACATGGTCAGAAGTACATATGCTTGTGCATTTATGGGCCTACATTTATGCATTGCAGAAGGAGCAGTTCTCAATCTGAGAAGTTAATCTTTGCCATTCAGTAAAACACAAGTTTAGTGTAAGACTTGTGAATGTAGACTGTCTCTTCCTAGGTCTTCTGTGTTTTATGTGCTATTTTGATATTAGTGGGTGATTAAATTTTACCATATGCAGTCACATTTCCTATTATTCAACAGACTAGGCAAGTTTGTTACTTTCCCCCTAGTTTAGGAAGAAACATTGGCAGATACAGGAGAAAAAGGAACCCTAAAAAATTCCTTTGTGACAGGAAGAGAAGAAATCAGGGTCAGAAACCTCTATGTTTCTAAGCAGTAAATTAGTGCTGTGCTGTGTGGCAAAACCATTGCATTCCATTTGTACAATGGAATACTACCCAATAGTAGAAAGAAAAAAGCTCCTTTGTTTTGTACCATGGATTAAAAAAATTGCCTGCATTGTTTTTAATGTTTTTATTTTTTATTGAGATATAGTTGATTTCCAACACTACCTATGTTTCAGGTATAAAACAGTGATTCACAATTTTTAAAAGTTAGACTCCACTTATAGTTATTATAAAATATTGACTATATTCCCTGTGCTGTACAATATATCCTTGTAGCTTATTTATTTTGTACATAGTAATTTACATCTCTTAATCCCTTACCCCTATCTTGCTACTCCTTCCTTCCCTCTTCCCACTGATAACCACTGGTTTGTTGTATATTATGTGAGTCTGTTTCTTTTTTGTTCTATTCAAATGTGTTTCATTTTTTAGCTTTCACAGATAAGTGATATTATACTGTATTTGTCTTTCTCTGATTTACTTTATTAAGCGTAATACCCTCCAAGTTCATCCATGTTGCTGCAAATGGCAGAGTTTAATTCTCTTTTAACGGCTGAGTAGTATTCTGTTGTATGTGTGTGTGTCTGTGTGTGTGTCATACACACACCCCGCTTCTTTTATTTTAAAAATAGACATATACATATGTTTGCTTTTTTGCTGCAGTGGGTCTTTGTTGCTGTGCGCAGGCTTTCTCTAGTTGTGAACAGTGGTAGTGGTGACTTCTCTTGTTTTGGTGCACAGGCTTCTAGGAGTGCCGGCTTCAGTAGTTGTGGCTCATGGGCTCTAGAACCCCGGCTTAGTAGTTGTGGTGCTTGGGCTTAGTTGCTCCACAGCATGAGGGGTCTACCCTGACTAGGGACTAAACCAGTGTCCCCTGCATTGCAAGGCGGATTCTTAAGCCCTGTACCACTTCTTTATCCATTCATCTGTTGATGGACACTTAGGTTGCTTTCATATCTTGACAATTATAAATAATGCTTCTATGAACATTGGGGTATGTGTATCTTTTTGAATTAGTGTTTTTGTTTTCTTTTGGATGTATGTACACCCAGGAGTGGGATTGCTGGGTCATATGGTAGTTCTATTTTTAGTTGGTTGAAAAACCTCCATACTGTATTCCACAGTGGCTACACCAATTTACATTCTCACCAACAGTGTACAAGGGTTCCCTTTTCTCTACATCCTCACTAACATGTGTTATTTGTGGTCTTTTTATAATAGTCATTTTGATAGGAGTAGGATGATATCTCATTGTGATTTTGGCTTGTGTTTCTCTGATGTTTAGTGATGTTTAGCAGCTTTTCATGTGTCTATTGGCCATCTGCATTTCCTCTTTGGAAAAATATCTGTTTAAGTCTTCTCCTCATTTTTTAATTGAGGTGTTAGCTTTTTTTGTTGTTGAGTTGTATGAGTTGTTTATATATTTTGGGTATTACCCCCTTGTTAATCATATCATTTGTAAAAAGAAATAAACCCTTGATTCGCACAGCGTGAGTGAATAGCAAATGAATTACGTTCAATGAAAGAAGTCTGGCATAAAAAGGCATTCCATTTGTATAAAGTTACAGAGCGTTCAAACTAATTTGTAGTTGCAGAACAGATTCAGTGTTTGCCTGGGAATGGACTGGGTGGAGGGCTGATGGATTATAAAGGGACTCACAAGGAAACTTGTGGGCTGATGGAAATGTTCAGTACCTTGATTGTCTTGATGATTTCATGGATGTATACAGATGTCAAAACTCATAAGTTGTTTGCTTAAACATATGCAATATATTATACATTAAAAATTATACTCAACATCTCCTGGAGAAAGGAATGGCTACCCATTCCAGTATCTTGCCTAGAGAATTCCATGGACAGAGGAGCCTGGAGGGCTACTGTCCATAGGGTCACAATGAGTCAGACCCGACTGAGTGATAGGATGGATAAACAACAAGGTCCTATTGTATAGCACAGGGATCTATAGTCAGTATCCTGTGTTAAACCATAATGGAAAAGAACTGAAAAAGAATATGTATGCAGATAACTGAGTGACTTTGCTGTACAGCAGAAATTAACACAACATTGTAAATCAACTATACTTCAATAAGAAAGTACATACTTTAAATATATATACTCAAAAAGCTGTTAAAACATATTCATTGCACACCTACTCTGTTCCAGGGACTGTTTGGTCTCTGGGGACCCAAGGGCAAGCAAAAAACAGGCTTAGTACGTGCCCTCAGGGAGCTTGCAGAGACATTATTTGAATCATCCCTTAGGGCAGCAGCAGGTCTCAGCTGTGATCAGTGCTATGAGGGAAGGAGGGGGGGTACATGGTGCTATGTGAGCATGTCTGGTGTATTTGCAGGAATGTTTTCCTGAGAAGTGACCATTGCACCAAGATCATAGAAGCTCAGAATTGGGGGGAGGACCTCAAGATCCTCTTGTTTCAACTCTTATGAAACCTGCAGATTAAACTTATTTAAAACAATACCAACAAGAGTTTAATCTAGCATGTGTTGCTGCTATACCATCATAATCTATCAATACTCGGATGCTGGGCTCCAAGTAAAACATGGCTCACAGATTTTATCTGCATGAGGCTCTGGCCTGAGGAAGTTGGTGACCAACCTCCTGTGGTCCTGAATACTCAGGTCTTAGAAGATGAAATGATCACTCCTGTTTATGTGGCATCTTTGTCCAGGAGAGGAGCATGGCCCGAGTTCTGGCCTCATTTTGACTGTCTGTGTCTTCCCAACAGGGAGAAGATGAATCAGTCACCCTCAAATCCTGCACACGGCGGAAAACAGACTCCATTGAGAAGAGATTTTGCTTTGACGTGGAAGCAGTAGACAGGTGAGCAGCTGTCATGTTTTTTCTCGGAAAGAAATATCGCTAACTTTGAATTTCTTACCTTTCCCATCCAGTCAGAACATTCTGGTTTTTTACCCCCTCTTTCCCTTCTCCATTCCTCCATTTAGAATAGAGGCCAATTGCTTGTTTGCAGGAATCAGTATCTCTACCCCTGTGCTTTATAGTTGGAACTGAGGCCCTCGTTGGTTTTCTTTTAATGTCAGGGCTTCCTTCTTGGGAATGTGTGTTAGGTCTCAGGAAGGTGAATTTATGTTTAGAGAAATCTATTTAGCACAATTGTATCAGCTATATGAGATTTTTTTACTTAGAATTTTTATGAAATGGTTCAAAAGGAGTTAGATAAAAGGAAAAGTAGAAGTCCTACTCAGTTCATAAAGGGGCTTTTAGTTACAGCATTTCGCCTACCATTGTGATGTGTATGCCCCCAAGAAAGAAAACACACCACTTGTGAAATCAGTCTTTGGAGAGGAAGCTCTGTGTTGTGTTCCTCGAGATTTATAGAATCTCATTAAGTTGTACCATTTCATGATGTAAAGCTGGTTTGACAGCATTCCAGTTCTCTGAGACACTTTACTTGGCAACAGGTTAATTCTTTGAATGAATGCCATGAGTTAAGCTTATTTAAGCTGTCTATTTAAGATCAGCAGTGCTAGCACAAAGATGCTTAGATCTCAGCATCATTCTCTTGTCATGCTGTTTAATTTTTCCCCTTTATTAAAAAAAAAAGAAAAAGGTACACATTTTGTCAGGCCAGTACTTTCTATCTTCCCTGAGACGTTTACCTGTGGCCACTTCATGACAGCTCTAAAGGCTCTGGAGCGAGGGTACCACCTGGCGTGTTCTGCTCTGTGTGCTGCCAGGGATGAAATGCCTTCTTGTGGTGCGATGTGTCCCTGCAGTGTGGTCCCTGAGGCCGATAGCGTGTCCGTGGAGAGAGCATGCCCATGTAGTCTAAATTGGACATTTGTAGAAACTAACCGTGTCTCATTAGCAATCTAGTTATTATACTTTTGGCTCTCAAGTCAGGAAACCCAGATCTAAATTTTGACTTAGTAAAATTTTGCTTAGTAGCCATATGACTTTGGGCAAGTCACTTAATCTTGAGAGGCCTTGATTTCCTTCTCTGGAAAATGAAGATAGTCATAATGCCTAGTTCCGGGAATGATTAGGATTCAAAAAGATAAGGCATATAAAATGCTTGGCAGACTAGCAAATAATAAATGTTCATCAATGAATTGTTATTAGTTATTAATTAGCATGTCCCTCATGGTTATCTGACTTGATATTTCAAAAGCTGGCATCTAAATGCAGAGGAATAAATATAATTTGTAAAGAAAAGTGAGTGCCCTAGTTGTTTGCTGTGTGTGGGTTGTGAGAGGGGAAGGGAATGGAGAAGGGCTGTATGGAGGAGTAGGTTGAATTGGGGTAGCAAAGGGGGATTGCGAAAAGTGCACCGCAAACTAAGATTATTCTTGACTTTAAACAAATCCTACGTCTGGATGCTTTGAGCCCATGTAGGCATCTCTCTTCTCTATTACAAGTTTGGAATTTGTAAGAATTCATATTTGTTGACGTCCATGAAAAATGGATTAGTGGATGTGTTTGTGTGGAAATGGAGCCCTGTTGTGTGATGCTGGTCAGCTGAATAGTTCCGAGAGGTGGCCATCTATATTAGGGCTCCTTGAACAAGGGCATCCCCTGCATTGTAGGTCTTGTTATTTTGGAAATGAGGTCAGTGACACTTTCTGAAGCTGAGTCATTTTCTTCTTCAGAAGTTTCCCAGAAGTTGTAAAGAGTTGCTTTTTAGGCAATTAAAACTCGCCATGGTTCCTCTATCTCATTTCCACCCTTGCCAACACTTCCTACCACCTTCCCCCTGTGTTAGGCCAGAAAAGCTTTGCACGTCCCAATTATTAGCCGAGAGCAGATGTGTCACATTCAACATACTGAGTGTATTTGGGAAGTCCATTTCTTTTAAGTCATCGCCTCTGGTTTTCTTGGCGTGACATGGAGAGGTTTCAGTTGTGGTTCAGAATGAGGCTGCTGAATCTCCTCTTAATAAGCAGGAAGGGAGTAGAGGGTTCTGTTATATTATTTGTGTTTTTAATGTTCAGTGTATTGTGATGCTGTTCTGCCTGGGGAGAGCCTGCCCTATTCAGAGCTGGCCAGTTTTTGGAGTCATCTGAAGGCTGAACCTGGGGAGTACCACTGACATGTGGACCCCTGGTCCACAGCCACGCTGCCTCCAATGGCCCCCGCTGGCCCCCGCACCCCAGGAGGCAATATTCCTCTGCCTGAACCATCCAAGGCCAGGAACCAGGCCCCTAGGGACTGCTCTCACAACTTAGCACCTGTGAAGTTATTCAAACTAGCCAGTCCTAAACAGTTGACCTGGCCCTGCCTGGCCTTTGCTGCAGAAACTCTAACAAAGGTCAGAGTCTGGACTCTCCTCTCCAGCCACTTCTGCCTCCTGGATGATGCTGGTGTTTTCCCACGTGGTCTATGTGGTGTTCCAGGCATCCTGTTTCTAGCACCCTTGAATATAAGGAAATTGGTTTCCTTGAGTCCCTTCTGTGTCTCCTCTTGTGGTTGCACTTGACTGGCCATCACCTGAAAGAACACAGAACATCCACGAACCACCTTCTCTCCATTTTCTATACAGGTCGTCATCTTTGGTCTCAAAGATGAGGTTACCATTGGCACCATTTTCTTTAGCATCTTTCTCCATTTTCCTCCCACATCCAGGAAGAAACTGAGGTGAGAGGGAAAGGCATTTGCATGTGCTCAGGGGAGGCATCCCTGAGAACTCTGCATAGAGTCCTGTTCTCTGGAAGACGCCTGCACCCCTCTTTTTCCTCCAGTGTGCTTTAGCAAGGCAGGGATGCTGCTAGCTGTCCTGCTGTGTTTGCAGCCTTCCACAGACTTCTTAGCTTCTGCCTGCTGAGTTGGAGAAGCAAAGGGGTGAAACGCAAGTTTAGCACCTGGGAAATGTGAAAGTCAGTGAGAGAATGGTTATATCTAACAGCATGAAGTTTTAGAATGTTCCCAGAGTATGTAGCACAGATTAACATTTATGTAGTAGCTATTAATGTTTTCTTCTATGAAGATATTACTACATGCTAAAGTGTGACTTATTTGACTTAGAATATGTGAAGTTGTGGGGTTGGAAGATTGACTACTTTTATCCTTTCGGCTCAGTGCTGATATTTCATGTCATTGTGTAGCTGAAACTGTAGCCTTTAGGAAGTAATGTTCTAGGAGGTCAGTGTTGTGAGTTGAAGATACCAGTGTCTCTTACTGTGTGGTGAGAACCACCCACTCTCAACATCCACAGGGGTGCTTGTGAGAAAGGCAGCTTCTTGTTCCTGCCCCAGACCAACACAGTGCGCTTTTCTGCAAGAGGGACCCTGAAGTCCACTTTGAGAATAAGGTCTTCTCTTGTCCTCTCTTCTTGCTCATAGTTGGTGTATTGAAGAGCGGGCATATCCTAGTATAGTGTTCTCAGAGTGTACCAAAGCATTTTCCTTGTTAAAAACAAGCAACAGTAAAATAAAACAAAACAACTCAGACTCCTTCACTAAGGAGCTTAATTCTTAGCTTGATAGAGGAGAATATAGCTAGTAGAAAAAATGATCACCAGTCTCTGATACAGAGTACTAGAAATAAAGCAACAGTAAAACCCACAATAAAACCCAGTTTTTTAGGTAACTATGGAGGAGACCAGCAGTAAGAGAGTACTTTCTGGAAGCTGAACACTTCATGTAATTTCATGTAATCCTTACCCAGCCCAGGGAGACTTGTGCTCAAGTGTCTCATGTTACTGAGGAGGGATCTGCAGTTTAGAGGGTGAGTCTTACCCAAGGTTCAGGTGGCAGTTGAACCGAGGGCACTTTTGCTGCCTCAAAACTCAGGGTGTTTTAGAAGCGTTTTCAAGTGATGAGCCCAGTGCTCTCTGTACTTGGATCTTGGGGCTGCTGCTGAGCAGTCACCTTGCTGACTGAAATCTGAGGAGTGCTTTCTCACTCTTGTCGTTGGCGTTTGGTGTGTAAACTAATGGTGGTTGAATAAAAGCAGCACACACACTTCTGTTCCCGTATTTCCTACCCTGTGCTCTTCAGAAAGTCCTCACATGGCTCACAGTTTAAAGAGACACACAGTAGGTGTTCCGTGAATGCTGTGTGTTTTTTGTACTCTCTTCTTATGCCTTTTATTCCTGACGATTTACATTTCTGCTCATCTAAGGAGACTGGCATGAGTAAGGAATCCAAGCACTGGCACCATTTGTCAGTAGACTGTTTGCATTGCATCCCAGTGCATTGCTGCCAATTCGTTAATCCTCAGATTCTGCCAAAAAGGGATTAATTTCTGTCCTCTAGGAAGAGCTGTTGTAACTCTGACCCATGCATGAGTTGGAAATCAAATTGAGGATTAATTCAGAGTTTAGGGATTTAGATTTATACCTCTTGAACTTTTTGTGTCAAAGATCCTCCTTACTACTGTGAATACATCTCAGAAAGCTACTTTAATTCTTACATCTAAGAATCTGTGTGGCTTTAAATGAGTGTGTGACTTGTAGTAGTTGTGGGTGTTACCACAACTTGCTCTGAAGAATATTTTATTTTCCCAGAAGGTTCTTGTTATGGGTTAGGTTGCATACCCTGACAAGTTCATAATGCTGAAATTCTGATCTCCAGTGTCTGACAACAAAAATTGTTTGGAGATAGAGTATTTGTAGAGGTAGTCAAGTTAAAGTGAGGTGACTAGGTTAGGGTGGGCTCTAATTCATTCTGACTAGTGTCCTGATAGAAGGGGGTAATTCGGACACAGAGCCAGACGTGTACACAGGGAGAATGCTGTGTGAACATGAAGGCAGAGATCAGACTCTTTGAGCCAGGGAATGCCAGAGATTGCTAGCAGACGACCAGCAGCTAGGAGAAAGGCATGGAAAAGCTTCTCCTTTACATACTGCAAGAGGAACCCACTTGCTGACACTTTGGTCGCGAGCTTCTAGCCTCTAGACCTGTGAGATAACACGTTTCTGTTATTCATGTCACTCACTTTGGGGGTCTTTGTTACAGCAGCCTGAGCAAACCAATACAGTATTGGATAAGAGGGATTCTCTCAAGGAAGCAGCCATGAAAGGCCCCCACAACCTTTTAGATGGGTGGCCCAGTACACATTCCTTGAACAATCCCATTGATAAGGAGCCCCACTTCACAAAGCCACCCTTTTACATACATTATCTTCCTTAGCATTTGAAAAATCATTATTTCTTATACCTTAATAAAGAAGCATTCTTTGGTGCCTTTGTATTACCTTGCTGTAGAACTGAACATTTGAAAGTTTATATGCTACATTGGTTAATATAATAAAAGATAGATTTTTTTTCTTTAAATTGTGTTAGCTCTTTTTGAGTGAGTTTAATGTAAAATTCCTGAGTAAAAAATGAGAGTTTGTCTAAAAGCAGCCGTTGGGGTAGTGGCATGTGATACTTGCCATTGTCTGTCTTTAGTTACTCTGAATAATTAACTCTACCATGCAGCATCTTATGGAAATTAATGAGCAGATGTAGGGAAAATACTTACCTAAGCTGAAGAATCATGGTGGTAGTCATCTCTCGGCATCTCTGCATTTGTTTATTTTTAAAGAGATGTCTCACAAATGTATGTGACACATGGGTATTTTCTCCCAGATGTTTTCCAGGAGGAGCCATAAACCATATGGAAAATAATAGAAACAAAAGACTTCTTTTTGATGCATTGAATCAGTGTAGTCTCTTGAGGAGCGGTGTTTATACTTGGAGGAAAGGAAACAATTAGAATGCTTTATGTTTTCCAGGACTAGCTGACCCCAACAGAAGTCCATACATTTGAAGATACTGTGTGGAGTGTTGCATGCCGCATTCCCACCTTTGGTACTCTCCAGAGGTGGGCAGAACAGGAGAATTTATTAGGATCACAAGGTTACTGGGTGCTGGGGGTGTCATGGGGACCAAGACAAGCATAGTCCTTGCCTTCATGGGTCTTACTTAGCATTGATTGTAGAATGGCAAACACATTCGTGCAACTGGAGGTATAAACACCAGTATATTGAGTGTTCAGCAAACTTGGAGGATCAAAATGCTATGAGGAAGGCGTAACTCACAGGGGGATTTCACCCTTCCAGTCTTATAGAGACTGATGGCATAATTAGAATGCTTTGAATTTTCATTTCCTCTGTTCTCCCCTTCCCCCTCCTCATTTATTAGCCATAACTAACTGCCGGAGACTCTACTGACCATGGAGATAACAAAGTTTAATGAAGCAGTATGAATCTATTGGACTTTCCTTCTTAAGAGTCATCATCTGATTTTTCTTGAAAACCACATTCACAGTCCTCCTCCTGTGAGCTTTCTGTGAATAGGTCAAGAGAGACAGCTTTCCTGTGAACCAGTCCTAGCCTGGCATGTCACACCCACTGTGAACTCTATCCTCACGTCCCACCAGGTACTAGGTATTTGCACATTGTACAGGCTTTCCTTTGTATTGGTTAGTTGTTCACTTAGTTATGTTTTATATAACTCTGTTCAATTCTAACTATTTGTCTCAGGTAATTTGCTCCCAGAGGCAGAATAACATTACTTCAGCTTTTAGTACAGTACTGTGTGCTTGTAGTTCAATTTTGTTTTTTATAGTAATGCATTTTCCGAGTTAGATTATTTTGTTCTTTCCTTTGGGACTTTGGTGAATTACTATGTAAGAGATTATGGGAACTGAATCATGTTAGTTGATATTTAAACTGAAGCTTGGGCGAGTTTAAACATAATCTCCATTTCTGCATTGGTAGGACAAAAAACCAGAAGAATGGGAAACTGGTTAAAGAACGAATAGTGACAGCTAGAAAGATTAATGGAAGATCTGAATAATCTACCCCAACCTTCTAATGAGTCACCACCCTTAGTATATTTTTATAGAAGACTGCATGGTGCACGTAAAAGGTTGAAGCAGCCCTCAGTTTGAACTTGGGATCTGCCTCTTACTGGCTGTGTGAGTCTGGACTGGTGATTTACCACTTTAATCATACCTACCTTGCAAGATTATTTTGAAAATGGAATACTGTAATATTCTTCCCTGATGTAGTTCTCTGTTGGAAGAGGTTCTTTCTTTGAAGTTTGCTCTCTGTCCTAAAACTTGGGACTTCATTGTTCTTACAGTGTACTTTAGTGTTGGAAGGTATTTCTTTGAACCTGTTTCATTTTGATGGCACACCTTTTTCCTAGTGTTGTGACTTTTCCAGTCATCTATAAGTTGAGAGTGAATACAGGTACTTTAAGGGTATATGTGTATAGGAGGAAGAATCTGTTTTCAAACTATATGTGATAATCTATTATTTATATATATTTCCTATACAGGATAAAAGGTTTAAGCCCCTCCTTCCAATTTATGCTCTCAAAAGGAAACCATACCATACTACTTTTAACTTAAAATAATACTCTTCTAGTTGGGAATGTGGCGTGTGTGCGTGCGTTTGTTTGTGTGTCTTTGTGATTTGCGAGTGTAAGCCTGTGTTTTTTAAAAAGGATCGTCTTATGTAACAGACTTTGTTTCAGTGCCCAGCCTCTAGATGGCAGTGTTGTATACGTATTATAACCGTTAGCTGGTCCAGTGGAAAATCAGCTATCCTTTCTACACCGACATTTAGTAGTCAGTGGTGTGTGTGTGACGTGTGTTTCTGTAGAAGAAGCCATCATGTGAATATTACCTCTTAAAGGAAAGGCATTCTAAATGACTCATTCTTTCCCACCTTTCTATGATGGATCACTTCATACCCACTTTCCTGCAGAAGCAAGCATGCTCAGCCTCTGTTTAAACATTGCATTTTACCTTACTTTCTGAATTCATGTGTCAGGCTCTTTGCTTCAGGGACAGCTTATTCGAGGCTGGTGATAAAAACAGATGAGTGATTGGGACTGTCCAGTGTGTGCTGAGAACCAGGCATTTCTGCTTTTCCCTTTTGGTGCAGTCTGCCTTTATCTTCTGCAGCAGATGAATCCATTTTTCCTGGTTTCAAACTTCCCCTCCCCTCCCCTTCTCACCCCTTGTTTGAAATAATATTTGATTTTGCCTTCCTGCTGGTTGGTTACAGTGCTGGTCTCAATGCCGTTGACATTTCAGGGAGGAAATGGCTTTTTCCTTCCTCAGAGGGTGTTCTCCTACTCTGACTTCCATGATTTGGGTGGGGGTAGAGTGGGGAGAAATATTGTACTTTCTGAATTGCTCCTTGACTGTTCCATAAAATAAGCTAGTTTAGAAGTTCTTAGAATCTTTTTAAAAAGTTAAATGAGAGAGTATTTGCTGTTTGATTCTGGTTTAAGTAAGAGTGGGATGTGCTGGTTAATGAACTGTGGTGTGAAATAAGGCACCCGTACTTATTTTATTTCTATTACTTAATCCTGTTTCTGTTCTTTAGTCTACATGGTGAAATTTGGAGTTTTATTGATTGAATATACCATTTTATTTGCTAATTTCTAAGTATAAAATGAGTTTAGTTTTTAAAAATCAAAACCAAAATTTTGCTAGTATATGAATCTGAAGAAAGGAGACAATTCAGTATGTAAACTCCACTTACCTGCGTGTCTGTTCATCATGAGACAGAATACTAACAAGGATTGATAAATGACCTAGAAGATTTTTAGAATTAGAATATTTTCTCGTAGGTTGTTATCAAAATAACATTTGCATTCCCCCTGAGGGTTATTCGTCCTGGCAATGCTTTCTTCTGGTGGTGTGTGTTGAAATCTGCTTATTCCTCGGTCCTTGGTGCCTATGGCGCATAACTGGCGCTCAGTCAGTATGTTTCATTAAAGACCATGTAACTTACTGCGCCAAAGATGTCTTTGTCTGGGCTTCCTGATGTTTCATGACTTCATTCTCCTTTAAAGTAAAAATGTAAAGAAATTATATGAAGCGACTGGCAGTATTCCTCTTTAGACTGTTATCTTTGCTATGGTCCTGATTATTTTAGGACTTCTCCTCCCAGGAGCTCAGTGCTATAGGCTATAGTAGGTTATGATTCATTCACTCATTAGGATGATATCCTTTCTAAATAATTGATTAGAAGCCTGCTTCCGAAAATTTCTCAAGGGCTGTATGTGTATTTGTGTATGTGGGGGTGGGGGTGTGTGTAGAGGAAGTCCTTTCCTCCTTCTCCCGTTTCCTTTTTCCAGAGAGAGAGAGAAAGAAGTGCCTTCTCCCCCTTACCTCCGTCCTCCTAAGGAAATGGTCACCTTGGATCCTGGGGCACAGATACTCCCTGCTTGGAGTGGGGGCAGTACAGTGTTGTGCTTAATGTATGGGCCTTGCTTTAGAGTCAGGCAGACGGGGTTTTCAAGTTGAGGCTTTGCTGTTGCCTACCAGTTGAAGATTGTGCAAGTCATTTCTGAGCCTCAATTTTTAAAAAGAAGTATGATGAAAGTACCTACTTCATTGCGAGGAACAAACGATAATGCTAGCCACATCCTTAGCCCAGTGCTTGGCCCATAATAAACAATAAACCTTAGCTGCAGTTGCTGGGCCACTGTTTGCAATGTCTGGTTTCTCCCTCACGTCTGTCTTTTCTCACCTGTAGCCCACTGCAGGTTACTCTGGCATGTGTATTTTTCTTATGTGCAAGCATATGTAATGCACAAGGACCGCCAATGGTTATTTATCTCAGAACATGCAAATTGTGCAGATTCGTAAGTTTTTGAATGGTAGATGAATATAGTAGATGAATGTTGCCCTTCTGTGATGACACTGAGTCCTCATATTGGGAAGAAACGGGCAAGTATCCCCAGTTCCCCTTTCGTTAATGAACTGGAAAGACTCTGCTGAGTTGGACTCTGAGGCACATCAAGGATGCAGACATGCATCATTGTTAGTCCCAGCGCACAAGATGCATTGTGACATGTGGGGATGCCTTGGGATGGAGCTCAGGCAAGGCGAGGCAGAGAAGGACCAACAAAGACCCCAGAATCGTAGGCTGGCAGTCCATAGATGTTCAATTTGGCTTGAATAGTGTTTGAAGCAACATTTTAAAATGGGAAAGATGTGTAAACACTGACGCTGACTTCCCACGTGCCAGCTGTCTATAGAGCTGAATGGCAGATGCCTCATTTAGGTGGGGCATGTGCTTTCTACTTTGCGACCATCCCCACCATGCCCTGATGTCCCCCACCATGGTGACAGGGGATAGCTACCATTTTGCCTTGCATTTGTACTGTTGTTTTTCCCATAGAGGGAAACCCCTTTTGTTTCTGTGACTTTATCAGAAAGCAAAAGTGAGAAAGAAAAAATAATGAGCTGCATATTTTAAGGTAAATGAGACCACACCTGTTTTCCTTGGGGCAGGGAAGAAGCTTCTCCAGTTTTCCTCATTTTGCTTACTTGTCTGGTCTCTGTAGATATTTGACTCTGTAATCTCACATATACACGGAAGAGATGTCATTCTCCAGAATTATTCTGCTTTGTCCATAAGTTTGTGTACTGAAGATCTTCCATATGTTTGGTAACATGAAGATCTGCTGAAACCTTGCATGCTTGTAATTGCCAAGGAACAGTTAAGGACCAGGTTTGCTAGTAGCACTTTAAAACCAAAGGACCACTTCCTTTGGCACTCATATGTCTCTCTTTACCTGTGACTGGCAACCTCTTCTCTAGACCTTCATCGTTTTCCTCTGTCTTTCTGTCTAAGCACAGTGAGGCAGGTTTTGTGCACAGGCTGTGAGAACATGTGTTTCTGTGGATGCCACAGTCCTTCTTTTACCCAGATTTTAACCCTTATGTGTACAGCACTGTGGATAGAACCTGGGGAATGAACTCTTGCCAGGAGAAGATTTGTAGTCTCATGAATGAGTAAGCCCTAGATCTTTGGAGGTCAGTATAGAAAGAAAAGTACTGTTAGATTCTGAGTGTGTTTCAGTGGGGTGGAGTGAGTTAGTAATAGCATTTCCTGGTCCAGTAGGAAGTGGGTAAATTGCCAAGCCACTGAGATCACCATTGTTGACTCAGATTCAGGAATAAGATTAGAGTAGGAAGGCTGTCCAGCAACCCTGGAATCAGGGCTGGTTGTGATTCCGCTTGCTCCTGGCTGGTGAGAAGGCTGTGACCTGACATGAGTGGTCCCAGGTTCCTGGATGTGCTAATAAGTGATGTATTACTTTACGTGGACCCTTTGTGGAGACCAGAGTTGGAAGGAGATAAGTTGGTGGGTAGCAGTTTGCCTTTTGATAGGTGAATAACTATTTTCTGCATTGCCCCAGTAGTGCGAGAGGCAAGGTGTGTAGAAAATTGCAGATCCTTATTCATGCGTCTCAAGAGGATCCAGATAGAGCACCAACCAAGGACTTGTTCAGAGTGAACAGGAGGTACTGTATTTGAAGTAGAATTTTAGGGTTGAGCTCTAGAAAGGATTGTAGATCATTTGTTCTTCTCTCCTCTGGTGGGTAGTTGGAATGCTCTGGCAGGTTTTCTAGGATTTGCTGAAGACCCCTTATCAATGATCAGACATTAATTCCAAAAGGGGGAAGTAGGCCACTTTGATGTTTTACTCAGGAGGAAAAAGGAAATGGCCATGATCTCAGAGCCTGTATGTCAGCCCTTGGCCTGGCTTGCTTTGTGGTAGAGGTGTGATTTTTCAGTGGTGTGTGACAGTGTTTGGGGGGTGGGGATCATGTGTATCAGAAGCACCTGTGACTTTCTGTCCCTTTTTAATCTGCCCTTCTCCTTCCATAATTTGGACACCACCCAACACTTGTCATCTGTTCCTGCCACTGACCTGCTGCTCATTTGCTCCTGTGATAGAAACTAATTTTTGGATCACTTACTTTGTGTCTGACATTTTGAAATGCCTTATACATAGTTCACTTAGCCTTCACAACCACCCCATGAGGTAGGTACTCTTATTGTCTGTTTTTTAAAGAATAACATAGAGTCATTCAATTACTTGTCTGCTAGGAAGCACTAAAGTCAGAATGACAAGTAACGTTAGATGACAGGTGGTATATCTTGGGTATTTAAAAGCATTCTTTTTATTGAGTTATAATCAGAATAAAATGCATAAATCTGAAGTCTACATCTTAATGGCTGTGCACACACAGACACATCCTCCCACATACCTGTATGACCACCTAGGTCAAGTTATAGAACATTTCTGTCACTCTGGCAGGTTTTCTTGGGCACCTTGCCAATCACTGCCCATACTTCTTCTCCAAGGCAAAATCACTGTTCTGGTTTCTCTCAGCACAGGACTTTTGCAAGAATTTGAACATTATATAAATGAAATCCCACTGTTGGTAGTCTTTTGCGTCTGGCTTCTTTCCCTCGTTATTATTTCTATGAGATTTATTTATGTTGTTGCATGTAACAGTAGTTGGTCTTTTTTATTGTTTGTGGTGTTATATTGTTTTAAATATACAACAGCTTATTGTCTTGTGAATGAATATTTGTGTTCTTGTTGCAAAACTTGGCCATTGTGAATAAACCTGAGTATTCTCAAATGTGTTTTTTGGTAGATATGTGCTCATTTCTCTTGGGTATATATCTAGAGGAAGAATTGCTAGATCGTAAGGCATAGGTTTAATTTTAATAGATATTTCCAAAGTGGTTTTATCACTTTGCTCTCCCATCAGCAGTGGATGAGAGTTCCAGGAACTCTGCTTTCTTGCCAGTACTTGTTACTGGTGGTCTTTTGAATGCTTTCCATTCAGAAAGGTGTTTATTTCATTGTGGTCTTAATTGCGTTTCCCTGATGTGTCATTGCGTTCCCTTCTGTTTTTATGTTTGTGGCCCTTTGTGTGTCCTGTTTTATGAAGGTCTTTCATCCATTTTATTAATTAGGTTGTTCTTTTTTTTTTTTTCTTATTTGTTGACATTCTTTGCATATTCTAGATATTTGTCTCATTGGAGATAAAAATTACAAACACCTTCTCTTACTCCCCTAGTAGTATCTTTTGACTCTCTTAGTATCTTTTGATAACTGGACTTTCTTTTATTTTGGTGAAATCCAAATTTATCCTTATTTTTTATGATTAGTGCTTTTTGTGTACTTCTGCAAAATGAAAAACTTATTGCCTTTCCATCTCTTGGATATTTTTAGGCAGAAAAAAACGTGGAGACCCACTGTTATAGAATGTAAACCACAGTCACACTGCTCATTATTGGATTCCTGTTTTTGAACCAACTGTTTGCCTAGAGTGGTGTTCTGAGCCCTCATCTTTATAAAACACTTAAGGTTTCACAGAGCTCTTAATCATTCGACCTCATTTGATCCTAGGCAAGAGCTCAATAAAGGCCTTGCAGGAGGGTCTAGTCCCTTCTGATGGCCAACAGAGGCTCTCCGGCAGCTGCAGTATCTCCATGTTTCCCTTAGCTTTGTGCTTGAGGGCAAAGCATTAGACTGTGTGGTTTGGTTCCTGGCTCTGTAACTGGGGACAAAGTACTTAACCTATTTGTGCCTTGGTTTTCTCATCTGCTAAATGGGATAATGAGAATATCCCTCCCTCATGATGTAGTTGTGAAGATGAAATGAATTAATTACTATATAGTGCTTAACACACTATCTGGCACACAGAGTTGGGTTATTATTATTGTAGTTTTATTATTATTTGATGGGGTCACAATTCTCTTTTTAATTGATGTATAATTGACTTAAAATATTAGTTTCAGGTGTACAACACAGTGATTTTGTAATAGACTACACACCATACAAAGTTATAAAATATTGACTATATTTCTGGTGCTATATATGACATCCCTACGACTTACTTGGTCACTTGTACGTCTTAATTCCCTTCACCTGTTTTGTCCCTCCTCTCACTCTTCTCTCCTCTGATACCTGCTAGTTTGTTCTCTGTATCTGAGGACCACAGTTATTTGCAGAGCTGAAAAGAGCTCTGATCATTTACTCCATTTTCCTTTTATTGTGTCATATTTTCCTTACCTCATTCCACACTCCTAACTCGTGAGTCCTCTGTCTCTTTCCCTCTTTGTCTTTCCACTTTTGTTATGAAAAGCCAGATGCATTTCACACATGAACTAAATTGGTACCTGAATGAAAGTGTATTGCCTTATAGAGACTGACATGGAATATGTAGAGTCATTGAGAGTTTTGCTCAGTTTCTTTTGTTTTGAGGGATGGTAGCTAGCAGGGGCATAGAATATTGGAAAGGAAGTCACTACTTGATTCCAAAATAAAGTTGACCCATTTATCTTGGTTCTAGGAATTACAGACGTAAGAGATTTATGTAATAGTGGCTTAAATTGTAATAAGGGAAAAGAAAACTTGAAGCCAAGTGAGTGTTTTCTAGATGTCTAGAAAGGATAGTATAATACTGTGATCCAGATGTTTACATACATGAGGCTGAAAGTTTTCTGAACTTGGGGGTGATAGGATTAGTATCAAGTGTGTTAAATCTATTCAGCTTTCTGTCACCCCATCCCTCCAAAAAAAGAAAGAACAAAATCACACGTGGAAAAGAATTTATCTTTTGATATTTTTTCATGAAATAAAAACAAATCCTGTTGACTTTCCTGGTTGCTAATGCCAAGTGGCCCACCCTTAATAGCATCTGAGTTTGTTGGAACTTCCTCTTTGTGACTCTGGGTGGAAATTTCACACTGTTTGCCATGATGTTGATGTGACATCTGCAAGGTCCCTGAGATCTTGGTCTGCTAGGAAGCTATTGTGGTTTCACTGTTTGCTGATGAACACCTAGCAGGAAATGAATTGAGATACTTGGTGTGTAGAGAGTAGCTTTACGCCAGTGTGGAGAGTAGGGTGTCTTTGCTGTCCAGTGTGGGGAGAACATGAAGGAAAAATGGGGTGTCTGGGTGGGAAGAGGTGCCTCAGGATCACCCGAGAAGATGGTTAAAATTCAAGTTCTTAGGCACAGCGCAGAAGTTCAGGTTCAGTGAGGCAGGGCTGGGCTGGGTACCTCTATGCTAAGGGGATGCCTGATGTCCAGGCACAACAACACTGAGAACAACACTCAAAAAAGAGTTTCAGGCTCAGGGACTGGAGAGTTCCACAGTGGACTGCAGCTTCGTAGACTTTTCATCTTAAAGCTATTAAAGCTTTGCATGTGGCTTTAAACTAGAAGAGTAGAATCAGCCCACCAAGCCCCCAGCCACAGGGCCACAGCTGCCAGCAGTCTGCAGGTACGCAGCAGGTCAGGCACACTAGATGGGCTGACAATGGTGGGAGAAGAAGAAGGAGTTTCCTGGCCTGTGCAGTAAATCACTGTGCCTTTTGAGTCATTGGGTCTAGGTACTAGCACCCAGTGTGACCTTCCCAAGAGTGACTGCCCCCTTGGGAGTAGCTTCTGTCCCATCGCTTGCGTGTCGTCCACCTGCTTACCCCCAGCCACCTGCACACACCCCACCTCTCCCGCCGCTGCTACTCCCGCCTGGTCTTTCCCCCTCTCCCTGCCCCCACCCTCTCGTTCACTGCCTCCCACTAACACTCCCTCCCCAGTGCCCCTCGTTCCCAGCCTCCCCTAGATATGTTTTGTGTGTGTGTATCAGGTCTTCATTGCTGTGTGGGCTTTTCTCTGGTTGCAGAGAGTGGGGGCTACTCTCCAGTTGCAATGCATGGGCTTCTCATCGTGGTGGCTTCTCTCGTTACTGAGCACAATCTCTAGGCACGCAGGCTTCAGTAGTTGTTGTATGTGGGCTCGGTAGTCGCAGCTCACTGGTTCTAGAGCACAGGCTCAGTAGTTGTGGTGCGTGGACTCAGTTGCTGCACGGCATACGGGATCTTCTCAGACCAGAGATCCAACCCATGACTCCTGCATTTGTAGGCAGATTCTTTACCTCTCAGCCACCAGGGAAGCCTCCACACTTCCATCTTTGAAAACTTTTTTCTTTGGAGATGTTGAGGAAGGATGAATGAAAACAAATGTGATGTTTAAAATATGTTCGACATGAGTAGACCTAGCATGTTCATTGAAACTGTGGAAATAAGCCAGGAGCAGCTAGAACAGCGACTATAAGTGGATTGAATAAATAGGCTTAGTTGTTTCTAGACCCAGACTTGTGCTGTGCAAGGCATCGTGGAGTTCGTGTGTGTGTCCACTGTACCTTCTGTGATCCTGAGCAGTGCTGCAGACTTAATTCTTGCTCCGTGGATCTCTGCCTTCCTTTTAGGCTTTCTCAAACTTTAAAGATGAGGATTTGAGTCATTAATTCTTAACTTTTTGTGGGTTGCAGTCTCCTTCCATAATCTGATAGGCAGTTTGAATTGTTTGTCCAAAAAAAGGCACAAACATTTGGAGGAGGGAGGGTGGCTCATAGACTCTTTGGGGCCCATCCTTGGACCCTAAGTCAAGAATTCCTGTCTTAATGCACATAGAGGGCTTGTAGACCCTTCTGCCAAGTTCCTTTTTGTGGTGTACCCCTCTTGTGTGACATCTGTTAGGAGTACACAACAAACGTTATTCGATAATCGTGTGCATGCTTTCTGGAGGGTCTTTGCTCAGTTTGAAAGAGAGTGAAAAGAGCTAATGCATATAAAGAATGTGTTTAGTTCCTGCTGTGCTAAAGATTCATTTAAAACTTACGTGTACATTTAATATAGTCAGAAGTATAATACCCATTAGATATTAGACCAGGATCCCTCCACTTGGATGTTCCATCTCTTTTTATTGAATCCAATAATTCTCTTCAGTTTTTGTTGTTGGTTAGTCGCTAAATCGTGTCCAACTCTTTTGCGAACCCATGGACTGTAGCCGGCCAGGCTCTTCTGTCCATGGACTTTCCCAGGCAAGAATACTGGACTGGGTTATCATTCCATTCTCCAGGGAATCTTCCTGACCCAGGGATCGAACCCATGTCTCCTGCATTGGTAGGTAGATTTATTACCACTAAGCCACCAGAAAGCCCTATCTTCACTTTAGTACATGTTTATTGTACCCCTCAGTTCAGTTCAGTTCAGTTCCGTCGCTCAGTTGTGTCCGACTCTTTGCGACCCCATGAATTGCAGCACGCCAGGCCTCCCTGTCCATCACCAACTCCTGGAGTTCACTCAGACTCTCGTCCATCAAGTCCGTGATGCCATCCAGCCATCTCATCCTCTGTCGTCCCCTTCTCCTCCTGCCCCCAATCCCTCCCAGCATCAAAGTCTTTTCCAATGAGTCAACTCTTCACATGAGGTGGCCAAAGTACTGGAGTTTCAGCTTTAGCATCATTCCTTCCAAAGAAATCCCAGGGTTGATCTCCTTCAGAGTGGACTGGTTGGATCTCCTTGCAGTCCAAGGGACTCTCAAGAGTCTTCTCCAACACCACAGTTCAAAAGCATCAATTCTTCACAGTCCAACTCTCACATCCATATATGACCACTGGAAAAACCGTAGGTTTGACTAGACGGACCTTAGTCTTAGAGTCAAACACTCTGGTAGCATTTTGGGGGAGAGGAACGAATGTGATCTCAAAGAACAAACAAGGCCAGAGGGAATCACTTGACTCCTCTGTGTACTTAGCTGTATGTAGAGTCCTGTCTTCTGTGTTTCCTGCCACTATCCTGAGGGAAGTGGGCTTACTGAGAGGGATTTGGGGTGATGGCTTTTCTTTCTGAGGCTGGAAGGTGGCTCTGAAGAGCTGAGGGGTGCCTCTCTCTCTGCATGCCATTAACCCTAGTAGCCTTTCACTTTCTTTAAGACACACCTTCATCTATGGCACTGTGTTTACATGTCCTTGTTTCTCCGTAGGCCCGGGGTTATCACCATGCAGGCATTGTCTGAAGAGGACCGAAGGCTCTGGATGGAAGCCATGGATGGCAGGGAACCTGTAAGTAACAATTCAGGGAAGTAGAGCAAGAATAAAGGTCTCGAGTTGTTTTGCTTCCTTAGTGTAGCAGTTTTTGCTTTTGCTCTAAATAAAACCTTGGGCTCTCGAGACCAGTGTACCAGAGGGGCTTTTTATTTTAATTTTTTTATTCCTGGACTAATGTTCCTGGATATTGATATTGCTTTTGTGTGGATGCAATTCTGGAGCTCTGGCCTCTCAGTCTAAGGTATGGGTCCTTTATGACGCCACATCAGACCAGAGACCCCCCTTCACCAAGGCAGTTAACGCCCAGAGGACTCTTAGAGGGAGGCACCATCAGTCTAACTTGAATACTCATCGATACCTCCACAAAGTGCAGTGCAGAGCATTACTTCAGATCCATTTTAATAGATTAAATGATGATAAAAGTGTATGCAGATGATGCAGAATCTTGTCATCACCCTCTGGTTCAGTTTCCCATTGCTATACTTGGTTCACATCCCACTACAATTGATGAGATTACCAGAGTCCAAAAGGAGTTAAGCCTAAAATGTGATCTATCCTCCTGTTTCAGAGGTGCTTGTCTCCACCAGGTGATGTAATCTTGTGGTTTTCCTGCATCTTGTGACATGTAAAACCCCCGGAAGAACCTTGGGGAAGTCCCTAGAGTCAGAGTAGTCATCTTAACTTGGGGCAAAGGATCTCAGCTCCAGTACTCACCAAATCTCAAGGTTACAGAAGTCGTTAAGAGTACGGTCTAACCATGTCCCACCAGTAAAAGATAAAAAGAACTCCACACTGTCAGAGGGCCAATAATTGGGCCAATAATGATCACATTCAAAGGTACTGTCAAAAAAGGGAAATATGTGCAAGGGACATGAGGCAGGCATAGCCTCCATTGACTGTAGAACTGTGCATCACACGGGGTGTGCAATATAGATGATTCCAGTTCAGTTGTGTCTCTTTCTCAGCCTGCTCTGGTTAGGTGATCTGTATTGATTAATGTCATTTTCTACTGAGATATTTTGTGTCCAAACATGGAACTCATTATAGTCAACTAAGTATAGACAAATAACTAGTATTTGTATCACATTTAATAATACAGAGCAAGATTTAAAGAACTGTTTGAAGATTTAGGTGCAGTTTGCTAAACCTAGTTAATTAAATAAACATGTCTTAGTTCTTCTCCTGGACTAAATAAAATACAGGATACCCCTGATTTTCCCTGAATACTTTGTTACTGATAACTTTTGATAGCTCTCTCTAAAGCAGATACACATTTCTACCTTCAGGGCTTTGTGAGCACAGTAGGTGCTTGATGTCACAGGCTTTTCAAAGCAGTTTCCTAAGTAGTCTTCATTCTGCTATTATCACCTACCATTAATTGAGCGTGTGTGTGTGTGTGTGTGTGTGTGCGCGCGCGCGCGTAAGGCACAGATTTGACACATGGCATCTTTTAACCTCTTAGTACCTAACAAACTAAATGTTATGATTCCATTTCACAGATGAGGAAACTGAGGCTTAGAAGAGGTTAAATAACTTACCCCAAGTTGTACAGATAGTAAGTGGCTGTTATTAGTAGGGCACAGGCTAGGTTGCTATAACAAAGAGACTTCAAAGTACAAAAGCTTAAATAAAATAGAAGTTTATTTCTTTCATTGAGCTCAGAAGTGAGCAGTCTCTGCCTAACAGGGTCATTTTGCTGAGACAGATTGGGACCTGGGACCTTGTGCTGCAGTGCTTGCACCTGGACAAACCTGTCCTCCAACAACAGAAGACAAAGAAACTATGAGGGCCTAAAAATAACTGAGTGCTCGCTCTGTTGGGGCAGATTCTGGACAAAGGATACAAACAGACCAGAAGACCTAACTGCCACTTTTGAAGAACAACTAGCAAAAGCAGGGATTTGGGAGCAAAAGCAGGGATTTGGGAGCAAAAGCAGGGTACTGCACATGCCTCCTGCACACACTACCACCTAAGGGGTGAGAGAACCACCTAAGCCACCCCTCCAGCCCAGTCCCTCAACACACCTCTACCCTCATTGCATATAAGGAGCCATCTCCCACCTCCTCAGGGAGCAAGTAAGGGAAGCTGTTACTTGTTCTTGTTCCCCTGCTAGCTGCCCCGGGGCCCATAAAACCTTGCGTGAATTTCTTGTCTGGCCTCTACTCAATTTCTGTTGATTGGGAAAGGCTATGAGTCCTGACCGGTATCAGTGCCATCCTCAATCCATGGCTTTCCATGTTCCATTCATTTCCATTTTTCAGCCAGATAATGGAAATGAGAGCATCTGGGATCCAGAAGATGCATACCCCACTTCCACGGCCCCCCAAATAATTATATGGCCACATCCATCTACAAAGGAGCATGAGAAAGGCAGGCTGAACATGGGCAGCCGTGGCTCCAGCCAGTGCCCAGGGGGTCTTCTGACTTCAAGGAGGAAGAACAGAAGCTGTGGGGTGGTTAACAGTTTCCACCACAGTGCAAAGCTAGCACTGGAACCTGTATCTAGCCCTAAATGTCTTTGGTTTTCATTTTTAATAGAGATAAAATGTCAAATTGCCTTCTAAGAATCCTTACTCAGTTAATTTTTTCATTGATTTCTGTGACTTTCTTGAATGATTCTTAACTCTTAGGGCAGGAAATACCCAGAAAGAAAAATCCTGTCGGGCAAACTATTCTTTTTATGAACAAAAAACCCACTTTGGGGTGGGTAGATACGTGTGTGTGTGTGTTCCCTCTAATAAGCTGGAGTTCTTAAATTGCTTCACGCACTGCATTTTAGGTTGCCCCGCCTCCCTCTCCCACCCTTTGGTGTTTGTTCTCTATCTGCATATACTTGGTTTTCTTATAAACCACGTTAGTTTCCCCATAGATTAACATCTGACCTCTGCAGGGAAAGTGTGTCTCTGAGAGACACATCTCCTTGCTCCAAAATGTGCATAGTAAAACAAGCTTAAGCACAAATTAATTGTTTCCCAAATATAATATAAATTTATTTCCTCTCAGTAACATATAGCTTGCATTGAAAACCACGCCTCTGTGTGCTTTTAAGTTTCCTGAAGAGACACATAAATGCAAGCATGTGATGACAGTATAATTGGCAGGAATATTCGGCCTAATTTTGTCTCTCATTGCTGAGAGCCTCTGGGGAGCGTTACAGGAGCTTTATACCCAGTAGACAATTAGCAGCTCTGCTTAATCACCATCTCCCTAACAGTTAGGTCTGTCCCCTTGGGAATTTTGGCTTTGGTAAGGGAGCAGATACCTTTTTCTCTAGCTGATCTTTGAATATTTCCTTTACTCCGGGGAGATTTTAATGGCAGCACCTATCTTTTGTTTTTATACTTACAGCTTGGTTCTGTAATTGATTACTCAGTGTTGGTTTTTTTTTTTTTTTTGGTTAATTGAAGGGATTGGTAATCTTGGTTTCCATCTTTTTGTTCTTTCATCGTTCAATAACACCTGTTTTGGTTGGGAAAAAACCCTTTATGAACTCCGAGTCAATTTTGTTTTTTTTAAACAATGTTTTAGCTAATTGTTAATTACAGCTTTTAACAACCAGTAACATGCTAGCCTAAAGAAAAGTTGAATGTCTTTATCTTATTGATGGATATATAATGGAGAAAGAAATTAGAGTTGTGTTTCAGTAATGAGCATTATTGGAGAAGGCAATGGCACCCTACTGCAGTACACTTGCCTGGAAAATCCCATGGACGGAGGAGCCTGGTGGACTGCAGTCCATGGGGCCGCTAGGAGTCGGACACAACTGAGCGACTTCACTTTCACTTTTCACTTTCATGCATTGGAGAAGGAAATGGCAACCCACTCCAGTGTTCTTGTCTGGAGAATCCCAGGGACGAGGGAGCCTGGTGGGCTTCCGTCTATGGGGTCGCACAGAGTTGGACATGACTGAAGCGACTTAGCAGCAGCAGCAGCAGCAGCAATGAGCATTACGGTTTTTAATCTATGTAATGAATTCTAATTCAAATGAAGGAAAGCCAATTTAAACTTTTCAGAGAAAAATCTGAATTTATGGGGTTATGTAACTGAAAAATATTGGGGTGTAATAGTTCTGGCCCATCTGAATCCAGGGGCTTCCATAATATTTGGAGTCAGTTTCGTCTTTTTTACTGGCGTCATTTCTGAGAGGTTCTTTTTATGTAGTGGTGATATGCTTTTTAGCTGTTCCAGGCTTACATCTTATTATCAGGAACAGGAGAGAGGAACCTTTTTCTGTAATGGGCTAGATAGTATTAATAAATATCCTAGGCTTTGGAGGCTGTAGGCGTCACTATTGCAGCTACTCAGTTTTGTTATTGGAGCTCAAAAGCAGCCATAGACAATATGTAAATAAATAAATGCGTGTGGCTGCATTTCAGTAAGTTTATTTATAAAAACAAGTAGGCCAAATTTCAGTCATAGACTGAAATCCCCGCTCTGTAAGTCTGGTAGAAGGAGAGCTTTGCTTAATAATTCCCAGGAGGTCCCATGTTTGAATTTTAATGGGCTGAATACTTGGACCAGAGCATGGGACAGGTGAATTGACAATGTGGCTCACCTTCCCACTGCATGAGAACTGTAATGGTGAGGGAAGGTTGGCTTCCCTTGGGGTAAATCAAAGCACTGTTATGAAGAAGGGTGGTAGACATACATGAAATAGGCAAAAATGACACAGTTTATCCAATTCTGATATCTATATTCCATTAAATTTTCTATTCAGAGAGCTTTTAATACTTGGCCGGGAATGAAAACCACAAGTTTACCATTAACATCATACTTCAAATGAAAGACTGGATGCTTTCTTCCTAAGAGTGGGATCAAGGCAAAGATGTCCACTCTCATTACCAGTCTTACTCAGCATGGTACTGTAAGTCCTAGCCAGTGCAGTAGGGTAAGAAAAGAAAAGACCCATAGATACTTTTTAAGAGCTCAGTAACTAGCTAGTGAGATAAAATTTTGAAATGATTTTGCTGGATTTTCTTCACTTTCTGTTAAATGTGGGTTGACAAGCTATCGAGTCACCATTCCAGCCACATAAGCTTTGATTTTAATAGTCTATGGCCACTGTCTTAGCTTGAGAATAGACTTTATATATTAATTGGGACACAGAGCTTTAGTGCAAGTTGCATAAACATTGCAACCAGGAAAAATTTTAGAGACAGCAAATTTCCTTTTTTCTCGGTTCCTTATAACTAAAGTTCTCTCTCCTGTTCTCTTTGTATATTGCTCTAAGTATGTTCAGTATATTTAAGCAAGCAGATTAGAATCAGTGCAGTCATTACCAACACATACACCCAACCTTCTGCCCAATGGAAAGATGACTCAGCACATAAGTGGAACTAATAGGGGAACCCAGAGTCTCAGAACTTGGATCTTTCTGAACTGTATTCCTATATATTCCCGTAGTTGTGATTAGTGGTATCTCTGGAAGTGCTTCTCTTACCTCCTTATTTTAGAAGTATTAGTCTTCCTTCACACCCAAGAATTCTTTAGTAAAATTAAATGTTTCTCCACTTTGAGTTAGTACTTGAATCTCTTTTGATAGCCAGAAAGTTCAATAGTTGGCAGATGCCAGAATTATGTGGAATTAGTTTAGGAGGAGAAGAAACAGGTGGCATAGCATCAAAGATTGTGTGTAAATACATGTGTTAGTTTGAAATCATGCAGTTGCCACTTGTGAAAGTCAGAATGGCCAGATATTGGTGATTTCATGTGGCTCAAGCTCCTACTTGTGGAACAGAAAGAAGCCCACACCTAGGCCAGTATCACATGCTTATTTATTTAAGTGGGAACACTGCTCCAAAGGGCCAGTCAGTGGTTGATCTTGGGTGGATAATCCAGGTCTCCTAGCTTTCAGCTCTGTGATGTTTTATTAAGTACTACAACTCATAAACTGATGAATTATTAGGAAGCCAAAATTGAATGGGGGCTTTCCCAATGGCTCAGTGGGTAAAGAATCCACTTGCAGTGCAGGAGACACAGGAGACTCAGGTTCAATCCCTGGGCTGGGAAGATCCCCTGGAGGAGGAAATGGCAACCCACTCCAGTATTCTTGCCAGAAAAAATTCCATGGACAGAGGAGCCTGGTGGGCTGTAGTCCAAAGGGTCACAAAGAGTTGGGCATGACTGAGCGACTGAGCACAAGCACATAGTTGAATGGCATCTACCCTCCCTTTTAAATGGAGCTCCTCTGTTGGGGCTGCTGCTGCGAAAGAAGGAAAAAGTATCAGGGACTAAGGAAAAACCACTTGTCTAGTAAGTGGACAAGTCAGCATGGCTTCCTCCTGCAGACCTCCATGTTAAAGAAATGTTCTATTTTAGTCCTTGTGGACTTTGAGACTGAACGGTCTGTCCTTCTCTTACCTATCTCTGCTAAGCCCAAGTTCCAGCCCCTGAGTTCTTCAGGAACTCATGCTGCTGCTGCTAAGTCGCTTCAGGAACTCATAGGAAGCAGCAATTGCATTGGATCTTATGTTCTGCACCCAGTATCCGAAAGAGTGAGCTGTGTTTTAAAGGCAAAAGTGAGATTGATGACCATTCAGATGAGATCTCATAATCAGAGGCAGAATGTCATGGTGGTTAAAAATGTGGGCTCGGGCAGCCAGGCTTTAAATCCCTATTCACCACAAATAGCTCTCTAACACTAGGAAATGACTGGTCTCTGAGCATGTTTCTTTCTTTTTTTTTTTTTTTTATTTTGCTTTACACTACTGTATTGGTTTTGCCATCAAGGTGGAGATATTAATAGTATCATCCTATAAGATTATTTTATAAGGATCAACATTTATGTGAAGTGCTTAGATAAGGCCTCTATGTGGTGAAGTGCTCATTAAGTGTTAATTCATACCATTATCTTTTTGGAGAGGAGGGACAGATATCCAGACACTTGGATTCTCTTTCTAGCTCCTTTTCTAAATTACTCAGCTTATTTGAACACAGTTTATTTAGTCACCCTGGCCAGGCTTACCAAAGTGCAGGGCAGGAACTGTTTTCACTAGTATGGAAAATGTGATTTCATTTAGCAGTCAGTCTGAACTCTCAGGCTATGAGTTGGAGGAGCATGCAGTAATGTTTAGCCTTATTTGCTATGATGTGGCCCAGGTCTGGCAGTTTGTAATCCCAGCTGTATACTCAGCTCAGCTCACTATTCTACTGCTGAAACATTTTCCTTTCTTAATAAAATAAGTGATCAAAGGAGTATGGATGGTTAAGAAGGCGAGGAGTGGAATTGCTGAGCTCCTGTGTAATGATGCAGGTCTTACTTCTTTATGAGTAGAAGGGTGGTGTGGAAGAATACTTCTGTCCATTTTGTGAAGGCTGTCTTTGTAACATCACATAGTGTGAACTGATAAATCATCGGAAAGTGAGGTTCCTAATTTACTTTCCATTTCCCCACCTCAGCCCCCTACTTGGCCGCAAGCTGCGGGGAAACTGGATTAAACCTCCATGTTACTTGTTTCTGTTTCTTTTCCTCTTACTGAGTTAAGAAGCTGGTTGTAAGCTTCATCTTTGAATCATATCAGTGTTTTTATATAGGTAGAATTTATAATAGTGCATATTCTATCACCAGCATGCCCAAGTCTTAAAAAAGAATTGTAGTACTCATCATGTCTTTCCTTGTTCTCTTTGGTTAGATGTCCTTTAGAAGAACAATTTCTTATGAAAATCGTAGTGTATTTAATTGAGGCACCTGAGCTGTGAGTTGGGAGAAGAGATCAAGTGAAATTGTTTTATGATGAAGAGCTGATGAAACTGTTCTACGAAATGGAAATTTTGATAGCCAGAAGATTTTTGGTTTGAACCTTATGATTTAATAACACACTGGTGGTGCTTACTCAGGTCTTAATCATTCTTCTTTCAGCTTTAGCAAACATGTGTATATTGTCCACAAATTATCTTGATGAGTAATGAGGATGCCAATATGAGGAAGGCCCATGTTAATAGAAATCTCACTTGTTTGCTGCAGTTTCCCCATTGCCTAGCACAGCATAAGTACTCCGTAAATTCTTGCTGAAAAGCTGGAGTCAAAACTAAGGGGAGGAATTGAGGATAAACCCCCTTTTCTTCACAAACTGTATTGCTTCCGACACTTGAGACTGTGTGGGTAAATTTTTAATTCCTTGATTGTATACTTCATTTAGGTACATATCTACTTACTTGAAACAGGATTTAGCTGAGGGACCAGTTAATCTTTTTTGTGCCAGGAAGACATTTGGCAATCAGGTAAAGCCTTTAAATCCTTTCTCAGAGAAATATTTTTATTTTTTTTAAAAATTGGGGTATAGTTGTTTTATAATGTTATACAACAAAGTGTATCACTATAGTGGTGTGTTCACTTCAGTTGCTCAGTCCTGTCCAACTCTTTGTGACCCCATGGACTGCAGCACGCCAGGCCTCCCTGTCCATCACCAACTCCCAGAGTTTACCCAAACTCATGTCCATCGAGTCAGTGATGCGATCCAGCCATCTTATCCTCTGTTGTCCCCCTCTCCTGCCTTCAATCTGACCCAGCATCAGGGTCTTCTCAAATGAGTCAGTTCTTTGCATCAGGTGGCCAGAGTATTGGAGTTTCAGCTTTAGCATCAGTCCTTCCAATGAACACCCAGGACTGATCTCCTTTAGGATGGACTGGTTGGATCTCCTTGCAGTCCAAGGGATTCTCAAGAGTCTTCTGCAACGTCGCAGTTCAAAAGCATCAATTCTTTGGCACTCAGTTTCTTTATAGGCCAACTCTCACATCCATACATGACCACTGGAAAAACCATAGCCTTGACTAGATGGACCTTTGTTGGCAAAGTAGTTCCTCTGCTTTTTAATATGCTGTCTAAGTTGGTCATAGCTTTTCTTCCAAGGAGCAAGCATCTTTTAATTTCCATGGCTGCAGTCCCCATCTGCAGTAATTTTGGAGCCCAAGAAAATAAAGTCTGTCACTGTTTCGACTGTTTCCCCATCGATTTGCCATTAAGTGATGGACCAGATGCCATGTTCTTCGTTTTCTGAATGTTGAGCTTGAAGCCAACTTTTTCACTCTCCTCTTTCACTTTCATCAAGAGGTTCTTTAGTTCTTCTTTGCTTTCTGCCATAAGGGTGGAATCATCTGTATACCTGAGGTTATTGATATTTCTCCCAGCAATCTTGATTCCAGCTTGTGCTTCCTGCAGCTCAGCGTTTCTCATGATATACTCTGCATATTAGTTAAATAAGCAGGGTGACAATATACAGCCTTGATGTACTCCTTTCCCGATTTGGAACCACTTTGTTGTTCCATGTCCAGTTACAACTGTTGCTTCCTGACCTGCATATAGGTCTCTCAAGAGGCAGGTCAGGTAGTCTGGTATTCCCATCTCTAAGAGTTTTCCACAGTTTGTGGTGACCCACACTATCAAAGGCTGTGGCATAGTCGATAAACCAGAAATAGATGTTTTTCTGGAACTCTCTTGCTTTTTCAATAATCCAACAGATGTTGGCAATTTGATCTCTGTTCGTCTGCCTTTTCTAAAACCAGCTTGAACATCTGCAAGTTCTTGGTTCCCATACTGTGAAGCCTGGCTTGGAGAATTTTGAGCATTACTTTACTAGCGTGTGAGATGAATGCAATTGTGCGGTGGTTTGAGCATTCTTTGGCATTGCCTTTCTTTGGGATTGGAATGAAAACTGACCTTTTTCAGTCCTGTGGCCACTGCTGAGTTTTCCAAATTTGCTGGCATATTGAGTGTAGCACTTTCACAGCATCATCTTTTAGGATTTGAAATAGCTCAACTGGAATTCCATCACCTCCACTAGCTTTGTTCGTAGTGAGGCTTCCTAAGGCTCCCTTGACTTCGCATTCCAGGATGTCTGGCTCTAGGTGAGTGATCATACTATCATGATTATCTGGGTCATGAAGATCTTTTTTGTACAGTTCTGTGTATTCTTGCCACCTCTTCTTAATATCTTCTGCTTCTGTTAGGTCCATACCATTTCTGTCCTCTATCGAGCCCATCTTTGCATGCGATGTTCCCTTGGTGTCTCTTAATTTTCTTGAAGAGATCTCTAGTCTTTCCCATTCTGTTCTTTTCCTCTATTTCTTTGCATTGATCGTTGAGGAATGCTTTCTTATCTCTCCTTGCTATTCTTTGGAACTCTTCATTCAGATGCTTATATTTTTCCTTTTCTCCTTTGCTTTTCACTTCTCTTCTTTTCACAGCTATTTGTAAGGCCTCCTCAGACAGCCATTTTGCATTTCTTTTTCTTGGGGATGGTCTTGCTCTCCATCTCCTGGACAGTGTCACGAACCTCTGTCCATAGTTCATAAGACACTCTGTCTATCAGTTTTAATCCCTTGAATCTATTTCTCACTTCCACTGTATAATCATAAGGGATTTGATTTAGGTCATACCTGAATGGTCTAGTCATTTTCCCTACTTTCTTCAATTTCAGTCTGAATTTGGCAATAAGGAGTTCATGATCTGAGCCACAGTCAGCTCCCGGTCTTGTTTTTGCTGTATAGAGCATCTCCGTCTTTGGCTGCAAGGAATATAATCAATATGATTTCGGTATTGACCATCTGGTGATGTCCACGTGTAGAGTCTTCTCTTGTGTTGTTGGAAGAGGATGTTTGCTACGACCAGTGTGTTCTTTTGGCAAACCTCTATTAGCCTTTGCCCTGCTTCATTCTGTACTCCTGAGGCCAAATTTGCCTGTTACTCCAGGTGTTTCTTGACTTCCTACTTTTGCTTTCCAGTCCCCTATAGTGAAGAGGACATCTTTTTTTGCTGTTAGTTCTAGAAGGTCTTGTAGGTCTTCATAGAACCATTCAACTTCAGCTTCTTCAGCCTTACTGGTTGGAGTATAGACTTGGATTACTGCGATGTTGAATAGTTTGCCTTGGAAACGAACAGAGATCATTCTCTTGTTTTTGAGATTGCATCCAAGTACTGCTTTTTGGACTCTTTTGTTGACTGTGATGGCTACTCCATTTCTTTTAAGGGATTCTTGCCCACAATAATAGATATAATGGTCATCTGAGTTAAATTCACCCTTTCCAGTCCAGTATTTTTACCTGGAGAATCCCATGGACAGAGGAGCCTGGCAGGCTACAGTCCATGGGGTCGCAAGAGTTGGACACGACTTAGTGACTAAACCACCACCACCTCCCTCTTGGGCCTCCTTCTTCCCATCTTCCCCCGAGTCCTACCTGTCTAGATCAGCGCAGAGCACCAAGCTGAGCTGCCTGTACCGTACAGCAGCTTTCCACTAGCTAGCTGTTTCATACATGGTAGTGCACATGTGGCAATCCCAATCTCCTGATTCATCCCACCCGACCCCACCTCCATGCCCACACATTCATTGTCTGCACCTCTGTCTCTATTCGTTTCCTGCAAATAGGTTTGTCCATACCATTTTTGTAAATCCCACGTATATGTGTTGATATATGATTTTTCTCTTTCTAATTTGCTTCACTCTGTATGACAGACTCGAGGTCCATTCACATCTCTACAAATAACCCAATTTCATTCTTTTTTTTATCACTGAGTAATATTCCATTGTACATATTACCACATTTCTTAGAGTTATGTTTTTAAACATATAATATATATGACTTACAAAGGAAAATATAGAAAAATAGTTATGAAAATATTAAAACCATTTGTGATAAAATATATGCTTCTTTATCACCATAGTAAATAATAAGATACAAAGACAACTGCTATAAATAATATTTCAAGTTACCTGCAATGGCAGTAATGTTATATGGAAATATCTGTGATTTCTATTGGTGACAAAGTCACAGATACTACTTATGTGGTGCTTGCCCACAGTCATATTTCAAGAAAACGCTAAATTTCAGTTAGAGGCTAAGGTAAATAAAGGTTTATTTTTTCCCCTTGCTGGTGAATTTCATGGACCCTTGTATGCTCTCTTTCTTCCCCCAATTAGTCCATTTCTTTTCAAAGATGTTTTGAGAGACTTTCTTTTTGACTTCCAAGCCCTTGTCTCAGCTTTTAGTGGTACATCAGTTAATATGATTGTTTGATTAATATCAGTCCTCTCGCTTAGATTGCCATCTTCCAGAGGACATGACCATTTTCACTTTTTCAAAAGGTTTTTGTTTTTTTTTATCTTTTATACATAGTGTCTGACACAGAGTAAGAGTTCAGTATCCACTTGTCAAATAATCACATGAATTAACCTAGGAAAAAGAGACAGTATTGGTTTGGTGTGACTTGTTCTAAATTTATGGAGTTTCCTGGGATTTCTCACCTACCTTTATAGACTTGTGCAGACCCACTGTTTAATATTCTCACTTCTTTGTTCACTTTTGGGGTCTACATAGAACATAAAGGCCTGTTAGATTGTCTTCAGCATTTTCTGCAAGTCTCAGATCACTGTGAACTTCATCTTCACATCCCTGCCTTTCTAGACTTGAGCCCCTGTTCTAGGGGGCTTGTTCTTGTCCCCCTTTACGCTCCTGTCATTATTTTTGTCTTTATTATTTCAGCTTAACCTTGGGCAGGGGTATAGGATTGGTTGTGATGGACTTTGTAATGGTTTGAATTTTTCACCGTCAGCATGTGCTAATTTTGTTATTAAGTAAAAGTAATAATAGAGACTGTCCCTGTGAGTCACATTTATTCTTTCAGTCCTTTCTCACTCTTCCTTTGTCATTGGCGTTAGTTACTTGGGTTGTGGAACCTTCTATCCCTAGACATATTGGAAGGGAGAAACCCCTCTATAGAGTTAAACATATGGTGTACGTCTGTCTGGAATTTTCTCTGGGTATTTATTCCTTTACTTGTAAATCTAAAAATAAACTCTTCTGTTTCGTAGAATTTTTGAGTTAGTACAGATTTAGTGTGGATTAGTAGACAGTCTTTGACATTTAGGTTGTTTTCAACTTTTGATTATAAACAATCATGTCATGAAATCCTCATTCTGTACCTTACTGTCTACCTAGTTAAGCATTTTTTCTAGGATGCATACCAAATGGAATTGCCAGTTGAATGGTACATGCACATTTAATATTGTAACGAATTTTGGCATGTTGCTCTCTCCACAGAAAAGCATTAGCTTTTACTTCCTCTAGTGACTTGTGAGGATACCCAGTTTTTCCACACCTTTGCAAGTAGTGCATACTATGAGTACACAACAGAGGTGTGTATATACTTGTGTGTGTCAGTCTGATGGTAGAAAATTGTTCCATTTGCATTTTTCAAATTACTAATGAAATTGAAAGTCTCTTCTCATGTTTCCCAGCCATACATATTTCTCTTATTTTTATATAATAATGTATGTAAAGTACATAGAACAGTGTCTAGCTCATGATACATGCTATAAACTCAACATTAAAAAAAACGAACATCATGGCATTTGGTCCCATCACTTCATGGCAAATAGAAGGGGGAAAAGTAGAAGCAGTGACAGATTTTATTTTCTTGGGCTCCAGAATCACTTCAGTTGGTAACTGCAGCCATGAAATTAAAAGACAGTTGCTCCTTAGAAGGAAAGCTGCTGCTGTTGCGGCTAAGTCACTTCAGTCGTGTCCGACTCTGTGCAACCCCAGAGATGGCCTCCTACCAGGCTCCCCCGTCCCTGGGATTCTCCAGGCAAGAACACTGGAGTGGGTTGCCATTGCCTAGACAGCATACTAAAAAGAAGAGACATCACTTTGCTGACAAAGGTCTGGATAGTTAAAGCTGTGGTTTTTCCGGTAGTCATGTATGAATATGAGAGCTGAACCATAAAGAAGGCTGAGCACTGAGGAATTGATGCTTTCAAACTGTGGTGCTGGAGAAGACTCTTGAGAGTCCCTTGGACAGCAAGGATATCAAACTAGTCAGTCCTGAAAGAAATAAATTGTGAATATTCATTGGAAGGACTGATGCTGAAGCTGAAGCTCCAATACTTTGGCCACCTGATGCGAAGAGCTGACTCATTGGAAAAGACCCTGATGCTGGGAAAGATCAAGGGCAAGGAGAGAAGGGGGTGACAGAAGATGAGGTGGTTGGATAGCATCACCAACTCAATGGGCATGAGTTTGAGCAAACTCAGGGAGATACTGAAGGACAGGGAAGCCTGGCGTGCTACAGTCCATGGGGTCACAAAGAGTTAGATACAATTTAGCGACAATAGCAACAACAGCACACATAATTTCATTTTTTCTGGAAAATCCTCCATTTTCTGTCCTAGGTTAACTACTGCCTGACCTCTGTAGAGGTTGTCATAGGTGAGACTGTAAATCTGAAGGTTTCTGTCACCAGTTAGTTGTTCATTTGAGTCAGAATTAAGGCCAAATTAAGAGTTCCCTATTTTGTTTCCTCCATCTACAATATGATATTTTTGTAAGTCAAGAATTTATCAAAGGCTTCATTTGAAAAGACCCTGATGCTGGGAAAGACTGAGGGCAGGAGGAGAAGGGGACAACAGAGGATAAAATGGTTAGATGGTAGGATGAGAGACTGAACTGAACTGATACTTTTGTATGTGTATGTGTGTGGATGTATTAGCTTTTTTTCTTAACTTTTCATTTTGAAATTGTTTCAGAATTATAAAAATGTCACAGAAATAGTGCAAAGAATTCCAGAGTACCTTTTACCCAGGTATCCTGAATGTTACATCGTGTATAACCACAGTATGATTACCAAACCAGGAAATTCACATTGATGCAATATTATTAACCATTTTACAGAACCAGATTTTGCCAGTTATACCACAAAAAAAAAAGTTTTGTTTTCTAATCCAGTGTTCTACTTTATCACATCTCTTTCAGTTCAGTTCAGTTGCTCAGTCGTGTCCAACTCTTTGTGACCCTGTGAACTGCAGCATGCCAGGCCTCCCTGTCCATCACCAACTCCCGGAGTCCACCCAAACTCATGTCCCTTGAGTCGGTGATGCCATCCAACCATCTCACCCTCTGTCGTCCCCTTTTCCTCCTGCCCTCAATCTTTCCCAGCATCAGGGTCTTTTCAAATGAGTCAGCTCTTTGCATCAGGTGGCCAGAGTATTGGAGTTTCAGCTTCAAAATCAGTCCTACCAATGAACACTCAGGACTGATCTCCTTTAGGATGGACTGGTTGGATCTCCTTGCAGTCCAAGGGACTCTCAGGAGTCTAATCCAACACCACAGTTCAAAAGCATCAATTCTTCAGTGCTCAGCTTTCTTTATAGTCCAACTCTCACATCCATACATGACTACTGGAAAAACCATAGCCTTGACTAGACGGACCTTTGTTGGCAAAGTAATGTCTATGCTTTTTAATATGCTGTCTAGGTTGGTCATAACTTTCCTTCCAAGGAGTAAGCATCTTTTAATTTCATGGCTGCAGAAATCATCTGCAGTGATTTTGGAGCCCAAAACAAATAAAGTCAGCCACTGTTTCCCCATCTATTTGTCATGAAGTGATGGGACCAGATGCCATGATGCCTCTTGAGAAACCTGTATGCAGGTCAGGAAGCAACAGTTAGAACTGGACATGAAACAACAGACTGGTTCCAAATAGGAAAAGGAGTATGTCAAGGCTATATATTGTCACCCTGCGTATTTAACTTGTATGCAGAGTACATCGTGAGAAACGCTGGGCTGGAAGAAGTACAAGCTGGAATCAAGATTACCAGGAGATATATCAATAACCTCAGATATGCAGATGACACCACCCTTATGGCAGAAAGTGAAGAAGAACTAAAGAGCCTCTTGATGAAAATGAAAGAGGAGAGTGACAAAGTTGGCTTAAAGCTCAACATTCAGAAAACTAAGATCATGGCATCACATCCCCTTAGTTTCATTTAATCTGGAACTTTAGAGGCTGGGCTTTTTAAAGGAATATCACCATCAGCAGACGTCCAGATTGTTGAAATCAGGACATCATCCTCTCTCTGTTCCCATCTTGGTGTGGATTTGAGGACTGTTGTCAATATCCTCTCTCCCTTGAGATAATTTATAACTTTTATTTATATTTCTGTTGTCTTCTGTAGATTCTCTGATATATAGTTCATCTCATGTTTGTAGATTTTGTTATAATATATTTATTTCTTTTGGTCATTTTGTCTTCCACCGTATCTGCTCACATCATATATTCTTCCTTGGGCAATTTACTGTGTTTATTATCTGTACTGTAGTTGCTAGTTTAAAGGCACTAAGGCCGTAGCGTGGTCTTAATAGACATTCCATAGCGTGACCTCTGCCTCTAGCAGCAGCATCAATTACTTTTGGTCCTCTCTCAGATATCATGGCAGTGATTCATGAGAGTGGAGATTATGGTTGAAGTAGTTTCAATTTTTTTTTTTCTGCAGGAAAGGCAGTCGATAAAAGAGAAATCTTTTTCAAATGACTTTGTTCATTGGAAGAATGATTGAATGGCTTGTACGTCCATTTCTGCAGCCTTCTCTTATACCCTAAAAGCCAGAAAGTGGTCCTATCTCTTTAGTGATAAAAGTCAAGGGTGGTAATGTTAAAATTATACGGACAGAAGACAGTAATTTGAATATTAGGAGGACTGTGAATTAGGTTGTAGTGAGGTGTGGAACAAGATAAGCATTTTTGCGAGATTATCTTTGGGTTTACTGAATCGGGCTGCAGTGTGGTCAAGTTTGGGAGTCTCGTGATACCATTGGGACCACATTCTTTTTAAGTGTGTTCCCCAAAATCCTGGCCCACAATCCTGGAAGAAAACATAAGAACAAATAAAAAAAATCTGAACAGCAAAGCCATTTTCTAATATGGTTTAAAAAATCCTTCCCTTTGGTCATCAGGAAGATAGTGCAGACGTGTGGTCTAGTGGTTACAGCCAAAGGCTGAGCAGAAGGAACCAGGCCCTGACCGGCCCCCAGCCAGCTCCCCTGGCTCCCGCATGCTGTGTGGTCCTGACCCAATGCCCAGAAAAACGAGTTCTCCCTATCTTTGCCTCTATTTTTAAAGGCAAAGAAGAGAAGGAGGTGAGGGGAACCACAAACTGGGCTAAGATTCCTCAGATTAGAAACATGCTGTCTTATAATTAATCATTGCTAATTAGTTTTGATTTTTTTCTATAAATATTAAGAGAGCTTTACTTCCGCCAGTCTAAGGAAATCATCAACATTCTTGGGGTAAATGGACTTGGGTTTGTTGATTTTGTCTTTTTATTTGGGGGAAGGGTGCCTAGTGTTGAAATATATTGGAGCAATTTCAGCAATACGTGAACCGTGAACTCCCTGATATTCAAGCTCGTTTTAGAAAAGGCAGAGGAACCAGAGATCAAATTGCCAACATCCGCTGGATCATGGAAAAAGCAAGAGAGTTCCAGAAAAAGATCTATTTCTGCTTTATTGACTATGCCAAAGCCTTTGACTGTGTGGATCACAATAAACTGTGGAAAATTCTGAAAGAGATGGGAATACCAGACCACCTAACCTGCCTCTTGAAAAATCTGTATGCAGGTCAGGAAACAACAGTTAGAACTGGACATGAAACAACAGACTGGTTCCAAATAGGAAAAGGAGTACATCAAGGCTGTATATTGTCACCCTGCTTATTTAACTTCTATGCAGAGTACATCATGAGAAACGCTGGACTGGAAGAAACACAATCTGGAATCAAGATTGCCGGGAGAAATATCAATAACCTCAGATATGCAGATGACACCACCCTTATGGCAGAAAGTGAAGAGGAGATAAAAAACCTCTTGATGAAAGTGAAAGAGGAGAGCGAAAAAGTTGGCTTAAAGCTCAACATTCAGAAAACGAAGATCATGGCATCCGGTCCCATCACTTCATGGGAAATAGATGGGGAAACAGTGGAAACAGTGTCAGACTTTATTTTTGGGGGCTCCAAAATCACTGCAGATGGTGACTGCAGCCATGAAATTAAAAGACACTTACTTTTTGAAAGAAAAGTTATGACCAAACTAGATAGCATATTCAAAAGCAGAGACATTACTTTGCTCACTAAGGTCCGTCTAGTCAAGGCTGTGGTTTTTCTTGTGGTCATGTATGGATGTGAGAGTTGGACTGTGAAGAAGGCTGAGCGCTGAAGAATTGATGCTTTTGAACTGTGGTGCTGGAGGAGACTCTTGAGAGTCCCTTGCACTGCAAGGAGATCCAACCAGTTCATTCTGAAGGAGATCAACCCTGGGATTTCTTTTGAAGGAATGATGCTAAAGCTGAAACTCCATTACTTCAGCCACCTCATGCGAAGAGTTGACTCATTGGAAAAGACTCTGATGCTGCGAGGGATTGGGGGCAGGAGGAGAAGGGGACAACCGAGGATGAGATGGCTCGATGGCATCACGGACTCGATGGACGTGAGTCTGAGTGAACTGTGGGAGATGGTGATGAACAAGGAGGCCTGGCGTGCTGTGATTCATGGGGTCGCAAAGAGTCAGAGACGACTGAGCGACTGAACTGAACTGAACTGAATTTTTAACTTTCCCTCTTGAACTGCTTTGTGGAAATGAATGCCATGTTTCTCCTAGTTGTTGGCTATGCCAGACATCTGGATGGATTATGATACCTGGCTTTGGCAGTTTCTCCACTTAGCTCACACCTCTATGTGTTGTCATCTCAGGAAGATGTTGACTTGCTTATGGCCGGGATTGATCATATTCTTTCTGTCCTTAATATTATTTACCTATAGTGTTTGGGTTTGGAGTGCATAATAAGCACTCATGACTTACTAAATTACCTTGAAGGCAGTGAGTTGAGTTGGCTTCTGTTAGGTACTCTACAGTTCAATTCATTTGTTGAATGTCTTGGGTTCTGGTCACTATTGTGTGTTTGCTTATTTGCTCAGTTGTGTCTGGCTCTTTGGGACACCGTGGACTGTAGCCCACCAGGCTCCTTTGTCCATGGTTGCCATTGCCCTTCTCGAGGGCATCTTCCCAACCCAGGGATCGAACCCAGGTCTCCTGCATTGCAGGTGGACTCTTTACCATCTGAGCCACCAGGGAAGCCCATGAATACTGAAGTAGGTAGCCTATCCTTTCTCCAGGAGATCTTCCCAACCCAGGAATCAAACTGGAATCTCCTGCATTGCAGGCAGATTCTTTACTAGCCGAGCCACCAGGGAATCCCTCTGGTCACTATTGGGCCATCCTAAATATAAATCCGTGAAGGCAAGGACCTTGCCATTCTTGTTTTTCCATACATCTCTAGCCCTAGAACAGCCCCAGGCCAAGATCACTGTAGCATATTGATTGAGAATCCATGTTAAATAAATATTTTTTGAATGAATAAAGGAAAGGATACCCAGAGGTGTGTTTCTGTTTTTAGTCACAGGCTTTGAATTTAACTACATTACTTCCATGCGGCTCAGGGTTTCTTCTCCGTATTTTAGTCATTGTTGGTATGTGGCTGAAATCAGTGTCCTGAACCAGAGAAAGTATCAGTTTCGAAGGCTTATTAGAGACCAAAAATATGGAATTGGTTGAGAAGTTTGTAATCCCCTGACTGTTATATGCTGTCTGCAGCACTGACAATGAAGTTAGAATTCATATATGTATATATAATATCAGGGAGCTTGCCTGGTTGGCTCAGTGGTGAAGAATCTCCCTGCTAATGCAGGAGACACTGGTTCCATCCCTGTTCCAGGAAGATTGCCTGGAGAGGGAAATGGCAACCGACTCCAGTATTCTTGCCTGGAAAACCCCGTGGATGGAGGAGCCTGTGGGCTATAGACAACAAGGTTGCAAAGAGTTGGAAACGACTTAGCGACTGAAGGACAACAGTATATAATGTTAGGATATACGTGTGCTTGTGTATGTATCTTCTTGCTGCTGGTTTTCCATGAATTTATGCAAAATGCACAATTATGGTCACAGGTGTGTTTTCAGTGGTCAGATTGCCATGTTGTAGGAGACTCTGTGACCATCAGTATCCTTGTAGCCATGCTGAAGAAGTAAGAGTGATAGGTAAGGGCTGACCTCAGCCTTCCATTTCCTGAGATGATCCCTTTACTTTGACCCTTTTTTTTTAAGTGTAAAAAGTATAAACCCTAAGAAAATGTGTGTGTGTGTGTTGTATACACACATGCATGTGTGCATACACACACATAACTGCAGCAATTAGGTACAGTGGAGAAGCTGGCAGTAGTCATTTATTATAATTCCACAAATGGATTTCACTCTGTATTCAAGTGGATTCCTGCTGTCCTAGTTCACTTCATTTGTGGTAGGAAAAGGGTTAAATACATGGGCTTTGAAGTCAGCCAACCTGAGTTTGAATTCTGCTTCTACCATGGACCCTTGAGCAGCTTACTTGATATCTCCAAATCTCAGTTTACTGAGCTGTAAACGGGGGAGAATAATAGTACCTATGAGACTCGAGGAGATAACACATTGTTTCACATCAGTTCTGTAAAGATTAGCTGTCCTCTTAAATGTGAATTCCAGAGGCCTTTAGATTTTATATGTGCCTGTGTATAGATTATGTCATTGTCTAGATGCAGGATCTATCTGGACTCTATACTGACTGCCTTTTGGGTTAGTTCTAGTCAGTGGAACTATCAGTTCAGTCGCTCAGTCGTGTCCAACTCTTTGCGACCCCATGGACCGCAGCACGCCAGGCCTCCCTGTCCATCACCAACTCCCGGAGTTTACCCAAATTCATGTCCATTGAGTCGGTGATGCTATCCAACCATTGCATCCTCTGTCCTCCTCTTCTCCTCCCACTTTCAATTTTTCCCACTATCTGGGTCTTCTCAAATGAGTCAGTTCTTTGCATCAGGTGACCAAAGTATTGGAGTTTCAGCTTTAGCATCAGTCTTTCCAATGAATATTCGGGACTGATTTTCTTTAGGATGGACTGGAGGGGTCTCCTTGCAGTCCAAGGGACTCTTAAGAGTCTTCTCCAACACGACAGTTCTTTGGCACTCAGTTTCTTTGTAGTCCAACTCTCACATCCGTACATGACCACAGGAAAAACCATAGCCTTGACTAGACGGACCTTTGTTGGCAAATTAATGTCTCTGCTTTTTAATATGCTGTCTAAGTTGGTCATAGCTTTTCTTCCAAGGAGCAAGTGTCTTTTAATTTCATGGCTGCAGTCCCCATCTGCAGTGATTTTGGAGCCCAAGAAAATAAAGTCTGCTGTTGTTACCACTGTTTCCCCATCTGTTTGCCATGAAGTGATGGGACTGGATGCCATGATCTTAGTTTTCTGAATGTTGAGGTTTAACCCAACTTTTTCATTCTCCTCTTTCACTTTCATCAAGAGGTTTTTTATCTCCTCTTCACTTTCTGCCATAAGGGTGGTATCATATGTATACCTTTTATTGATATTTCCCCTGACAGTCTTGATTCCAGCTTGTGCTTCATCCAGCCTGGTGTGATGTACTCTGCATCTGAGTTAAATAAGCAGTGTGACAATATATGGCCTTGATGTACTACTTTCCCGATTTGGAACTACTTTGTTGTTCTATGTCCAGTTCTAACTGTTGATTCTTGACCCGCATACATATGTTTCAGGAGGCAGGTAAGTGGAACTATAATGGTTTATAAAATCCCAGGTGGCCCTAGTGGTAAAGAACCCACCTGCCAATACAGGAGACATTAAGAGATGTGGATTCAATCCCTGGATCCCCTGGAGGAAGGCATGGCAACCCACTCCAGTATTCTTGCCTGGAGAAGCCCATGGACAGAGGAGCCTAGAAGGTTACGGTCCATAGGGTCATAGTTGGACACGACTGAGGCGACTTAGCTTGAATACATGCACACAAAGCATGATATATTTTTTATTTATTGGTATGTTTTGGAGCAGAGTTTGGAATATGATATAAAGCAAGAAAGCAAAAGTAGTAACACTGAAAAACAAACTTTGGGGATAAAAATTGGAGGTAAATGTGATTCTTAAATTGTCAGGCCAGTTTTGTTAATTTATGTCCATCTGACAACAGTGCATTATGCAAGCACAGAAATGACCTGCTGAGGCTGAATTCCCAGATGCCGTTGAAGCATCTTGACAGAATGATGGGGCTACTTAGGATGTGCTACTGTCCAGTCTTTGTTGCAGAGGGCTCAGAGGCCTGGTGATTAATACCTTCCTCTCTGTGAAGAGGCTCAGGACCAGAGCCCTTATCACTCTCACCTTGAACAGAACACGAGCTATTTCTTTGGGTAGGTGTATCCATCGCTATTCTTACTGGATTCAGGACTCTTAACAGGTTGTTCTAAACTCCATCCACAATGTACTTGACTTGGTCTATATGCTCATCACAATCCATAGAGAACTGGTACAACCAGAGGAATTAGACACAGAAGGTAAGTTTGAAGGGTAAGGGGGTAGCTGGCACTTGAATCTTTTCTACAACAAGGGCTGCTCATTCTGGGAGCTGAGGACGGACTGGAGCGGGGGGTGTAATGATGATGTCTGTGAACCCTCTGAAGTGGCATGGAAGACGTCTGTGTATGGGGCTGCTAAGGAAACACACTCAGCATTTCTTAGTCTATCAGAGAGTGCTGTGGTCCACTGTGGCCTGGTCATTTCATGTGGACCTGGTTGTTTCATGAGACTTTTGAGGGAGGGCTCTCTCTCTCTCTTTTTTTTCTTTTTGTTGTGTTTTTTTTTGGCTGTGCCGTGTGGCTTGTGGAATCTTAGTTCCCCGCTACGATCAAACCTGAACCCAGAGCAGTGGAAGCGCCAAGTGTTAACCACTGGACCACCAGGGAAGCCCTAGCTTTCTCCTCTTAGTACCCAGTAAAGGAGGTGGCATATTGTTTGGTCTGGGTCCATGAAGGAGACTTGGGAAGGCTTTACAGCTAAGTGCGTTTTCTGCTGTCTGCTTGCATTTTGAGTTTGCTCAGAGATAAAACATAACCACATTTCCTTTATAGATGAGTTATACAGAGGACAAACTTTAAAGCGTGAGTGAGTGAGTGAGTGAGTGAGTGTGTGTGTGTGTGTGTGTGAGAGAGAGAGAGATGGAGGTGGGGGGGGAAGTGACAGGCAGAGAGCTGGAGGCAGAGGGAGAAAGGGCGCACACACATTTGGGGGGAGCTTTCAGTCTCACCATTGGGTTTCTGTGTTGTGTTGATTCCAGTGATATTCACCTCGTTTTGGTTAGTGCTTGTATTTTCATTTTTTGGCTGCCACATTCACAACTGAACTCAAGGTAGCGTGTGATTTTTTTTTTTTTAAGAACTTTAGAAAGTTTTTCTTACAAGAGAAATAGCATCACCATCTCATTTCCTTTTTCCTGAACAACTCTATTCCTGTCAGATTCTATTCTTGGCTCAAACAAGAAATCCTTAAAGTGAACCTTTCTTTTCTGCATGTTATTCCTTGTCTGGTTGTGTTATTGTTAGGAGAGTGCTGTGTTTCTGGCAGTGACAGCCAATCTGAGTCATTGACCAAGAAAGTCTAGTTAATGATTGTAAGATGTCTGAATCTGCTCTTGTTTCAGTTCAGTTCATCCTAGGCCAAGTTATGAGAGAGATCTGGTTAGGTAAGAGAAGGCCCTCTCTCAGGTGACATAGAGCACAGAGATGGCAACATGAGTTTCGTGGAGGAAAGAAACACTGGTTTGAGAATAAGGGCTGGGTCCTGTGTAAGGACAGGTGAGGAGAGCACATCCCACACTGGGGCCATTGCTCCCTCGTTGCCTTTTGTTGAAGCAATTCTGAGGTGGTAGGTGCTTGGGAAGTGTAAACAACTTTCAGAATGGTCATTGCCTTTGGAAGACCTTTGAGGAAGGCTGGAAATGTAAAGTGAGGAGAGGGGGGAGGCACCAACTGTGTCCCCACACCTTTGGGGAACAGCTCTTTGGGGTCCTCGCACCTCTGGTGTCATTTGGATTCATAGTGGGGAGCATCACATTGAGATTTGGGCTGGAGTCTAGTCTGATTCCATAGATGTGAACTTTGGGCAAGCTAGCTACCTTTCAGGGCTTGATTACCTCATCTGAAGAATAAAGGGACTTGTAAGGACGGTAGGCATGTCAGTCTTCAGGATCTTATCAGTCTTAAGGGGGTCCTTCCGTCTCTGAGATATGAATCCAAATCTCTGACTAAAGAAGCAGTCAAGATCTGACCACATAGAGCACCTGAGGGTCCTGCCCCAGGGGGGTTCCCCTGCTGCTCTGGCTGCTCATGCAGGAAGTGTTTCTGTGTCTGCTGGATTGGAGATGAACACACCATAAGAGGAATCCTGAGGGTAGGGCAGGTATATTAGTTTGCTGGGGCTGCCGAAACAAATTAGCACAAACCAGGTAGCTTATAATTATAGGAATGTGTTCTGTTGCAGTTCAGGGGGGTTAGAGGTCCTAAATCAATGTTATCAGTAGGGCTGTACTCCCTTTCAGTGCCCCAGGGAGATTGCTTCCTTGCCTCTCACTGCTCTGTTAGCTCCATTCACTCTTTGGCTTGGGGCTGCTTCACTTCAGTTTCTGCCTCTGTCTCCACGTGGCATTCTCCTCTTCTCTGTGTTGAGAACTCTTCTGTCTCCTATAAGGGTACTTGTCATTGGACCTGGGGCCCATTGGATAGCCCAGGATTATCTTTTTATAATTACATCTGCTAAGATCCTTTTGCCAAATAAGATCACATTCATGGGTTCGGAGGGTTAGGACACCATCCAACTCATTAGAGCAGATTAACTTCCTTTCTTGGTTTCTGTGTTTAGAGGTGACATACATCATCTTCGCTGCCAGCGTTCAGCTGTGAGGGAGGCCTTTGCCTGGGGCGCTTTCTTTCATGAGTGTGTCTTTTCTGTTGTCTGAGTCAGAGGCACTCTGTTCTGTCTTCGAGTTTGTTGGAGGTGGCCTTCTCATTCTCCTGTGGTCTCTCTAGACATTGTGGCTTGGCTGGAAGCGGATAAAAGCCTTGGTTCTTTCTTTAGTGGAGGAAGTTGGTGGAGGTGGAGGGGGCAACTGTGGATAGAAAGGAGAAAAGTTATTAAAGCGAAAATGGATCCTGACCCCATCCATGAGCCATTGTGTTGATTTAAAGGCAGATACAGGTATTTGCTGTGCAGGTGCTCTGGCCCTTGGCTGTTACTGTGCTTGGTTGCTTGTTTTTGTTAAGATGGTAGCAGCCAAGCGGAGGCTATAGCTTTTATCCCTTTGCCCCAGCCGGTGTACTGAAGCTGTGGTGTGGTGTGGCATGACAAATCGAGCACCCTGCACCACCCAGGATGTACCTTCTCCACTGTCACTCTCCTTCATTGACACATGAGAGGGCACAAACTGATCTTCAACATTTTGAACCTCTGGAGTTTACCTCAGTGAACATGTATTGGGTATAAAGTATGTACCAGCCACTATGTAGGCCTTGAGAGAGTTAACAAGCCAGCAGGTTAAGATACCTGCCCTTGTGCCGTAAATAGTTCTCTTTTCCCATCTCTTGTCGCACCTTTTTCCAGTCCTGAGCACTACAGTAGTTAGTTGTTGTAAACTTAATGACTTTTTTGTTTTTAAAACCTCCATGCAAGAGAGTCTCTGTGCACCACATGTTTATGGATGTGGTGTTTTGTAGCTTCAGAGCCTCATTTCCCATAAGTTGGGAGCTTTCACCAGCCTATTTGAAACACTTGCTGATTTTACCAGCTCTGTCCTATTAATTGGCTGGCCTTTCAAGTCCTGACTGTAGAGGACACTGGTCTGTGTCCTGTTAGTTCAGTGTTTCAGGACTTGCCAAAATTACGGCAGCTTGTCTTATATAGACAAGATTTTTTTTTTTTTCTTTTTTGGTGAGGTGGGATTTATGGAGTACCAGTTGACAAGAGAGCAGCCAAGAGTTTTCCTATAAGATGTGCTGACTAGGTATTCCCTCTGCCTGACAGGTGAGCTTCAACTGTCCATGAGGCTGCAGAGTTGTCTCAGTTTGGTACAGAGATTCCTGCAGAACATTTGGACCACTGAGGAGCATGATTCTGCCTATCATTTTATAGATGATGCAAGGCCAGCAAGTACCTAAAAAAGGGGCTTTTCCAAGGGATTTACAAACACTGCATGTTTTAGTTCTGCATCCCATCTCTGGGAAAGGGCATCTAGACTTTGGGGTGATTATTGCAGACCATTAGACTGTGGGGCTTCCTAGGTGGCTTAGTGGGTAAAGAATTCACCTGCAGTGTAGGAGACTTGAGAGAAGAGGGTTCAATTCCTGGGTCAGGAAGATCCTCTAGAGAAGGAAATGGCAACCCACTCCAGTATTCCTGCCTGGGAAATTCCATGGACAGAGGAGCCTGGCAGGCTACAGTCCATGGGGTCGCAAAGAGTCATACATGACTGATCAACTGAGCACACATACATGTACTAGACTGTAGTCAAGAAAATCTGCTAATTGCACTCTTCCTAGGAAGTGGAAGAATGTTATGCCCCATAAATGGGACTTTTTTTCTGAGCACTCATTATAATGTTCGCCCAATTTAGAGCTCAGATCAGGCTATGCTTTTTTTCTCTGCTCCTGTGATCAGAGTCCCTACATCCACTTTCTTGGCTTCTGGTAGAATCCTTTTGTCTTATAATTGAAAATTCCCAAGGTTTCCTCTCCCCTGTGTTATAATATGTTTTCTATAATAAGCTGATGAGTTATCCTCTAGCAGCAGCAGCCACCCCAGCCCTTTTGGAGTCATTCATTTGGCCCTGTTTTCTCTCCAAGCTCTCTGTTTTCTTTCTGTCCTAATGATGCTCAGCTTCCTTGTTAGGCCAGCCTACCTGCTTCCCATTGGGATCTCTACATCCTCCCTCTTAGGAACTTGTCTGGTTCTCTTGCCTAGATGAGTAACTTTTCCCAGTAGCACAGTATCTGGCACAGGGTCCCCTCAAGATATGTTGGGTAAGAGCTTGAAACTTGACCAGTGTCCATTGGTGGTAGAACGTCAGTTCAGTTGTGTTTCAGGTGTTTTGATGCCCATCCTGTGTTCTCATGGGGTTGCTGAAGTATCCATATTAGGCTTTTTCTTTTATTATTTGTTTAGGGACGTGATTTGCCTATTTACTGATGTATTTTATACAGGGCTAATTCCTCTATGGCTTTGGTGACATTGATTCAAAGGTACACTGTCAGTTTAATAATCGCTGTATTATTAAACTGAAATATGATGTATTTATGCTTTCCTGATGGCTCAGTTGTAACCCAGGAGTCATGGGTTCAATCCCTGGGAAGATGGCATGGTGAAGGAAATGGCAACCCTCTCCAGTATTCTTGCCTGGAGAATCCCATGGACAGAGGAGCCTGGTGGGCCACAGTCCCGCAGTCCCTCAGACACAACTTAGCTTTTGGAGGAGGAGGTGTATATGTAAACTCCTGGTGATCTACTGGGATTGATCTGGAGGAAGATTATGTACACAGGAGGTTTTGGAGGGAGGAGGGGCATGAGAGACTATTTTTAAAATCCAGTGGATACTATGGCCCATGTGAAAAATAAATGTATCCAAATAAGTAAGTTTGGCATAGTATTTATGAGCATTTATGTTTATGGACCCTCTGTGTCTGCCCAGGTTCAGATCTCCAGTGTCACACGTTGTGGATTAGAATGTCCTGGTTTGACCCTGTTGGGAAACTTTCCAAGGAATGACTGAAGAAGACATCTTGCGGTGTTTTGTATCAAGAACCTTACTTCAGTTATTAACACTAAAAACTCCATAGGCCTCTATTGGGAAGAGTGAGAGTAGATGATGACCATTTCCAGATGTTAGTGTCCTTAAAACCTGTCTCTCTGGCCAGGGCACGTCTCAGGCTGTCCCCGTGCAACACGCAACAGACTCAGAGTGAATCCTCTACAGCTCGCTGCTTCCTTGGCTTGATTCGCTCGAATGCCAGAATCCTGGCTGTGGTGAGAAGTGGAGTCCAGCTAGCCCAGCTATTTCTTTAGAGCAGTCTCCGGAAGGGTTTGTGTACTCAGGACTTAAGAAGACAGCTGAGAATTAGTTGTGAATGCTTAAACGCACACTATGTAATGAAGCCAGGCATGATTTTAGGCCTAACTTTAGGGGTAGGAGTATTTGTTTTTCTGTGTTTTCATTATCTCAGTCTCTGAAGTTAGGAGCCTACCTATGGAAGCAGAGGTTACAATTCATTGAAAATATCAGCTGATGACAGACACTAATAAAATTAGTCACAGCTTAACCCATTGTCCTCCTCTCTTCATGTTTTCAGTTATTGTGAGACATCTTGTCTGTGTCCTGGTTTCACCCTGAATGGCAGATATTCAAAAGCAGAGCACAGGGAAATTGTAAATCCTTGGAAGTGGTATTGGAGAACTTCTTGAGTTGTGTGCCTGGTCATGGACAAAGGAGAATCTTGGGTGTTAAAACAGCAGCTGATGAGGAGAAAATACGTGAGGACGGCAACTTGATAGATGCTTGAAATGAGAAAGAGTTGAATCAGAGGATGAAGAATGGACCTTGGGAAAACTGATGAGGCTCTTAAATGCAATAATGACCATTTTTTAAATTGTGCAGTTAAATTCAAACTTACAGCATTTGTCATAACATCTTGTAGGAAAAATTTTGTTTCTCATCAGCTATTAGTCTGTTAATATTTTGCGCACAGGTGAAATATGAAGTTCAGTCTTATATAAAGGAACCCTTATTTTGATTGCTACTTCATTTCCTAAATAAAGTCCTATTCAGCCCCTTCACCCTCACCCAAGACCCCCATTTGATCATCGAATGTTGGTCTTCTTATTAGGGATATTCGCCTTGTATCTTTGCTTTTGTACCAATCATCTTGTGATAACAAGTCCCTCTTTGCAATACATGCACACAGTACACAGAGGCAGGCAGGTCATCCTTACTAAGAATGGTGTCTTTTCTGATTTGATCTAGATTTCTGTGCAGTCCTGTTCTTATTCCCTGCTGCCCTGTATTGAAAAGTATCTTCTTTTATTGTAGCACATGCTGTTTTTTACAGGAAGCCCTCCAGCACTCTTGTGTGACAATTCAGAGTTCAGCTTGAGGTACAGAGAATTTAGCGGTTGAGCTGCTTAGGAAACTTGTGCCTGTCTAAACATGGCAAACCTCTCTCTTTCTGCCTCTCTCCCTCCCCCTTCCCACCCACTCCACCCTCTTGCTCTGTCCGCATCCTTTCCCCACAGTAATTCCTCCCACTTTCACACATTATCTTTTCATTCCCACATGCTCAGGTTTCCAGTCTGGAAAAGTACTTGAACTGTGACAAAAGCTCCACATAGTTTTTGTAGACAGATCTTTATTTCATAATGTTTCAGTTCAGAATGACTTGCAACTTTCACATGGCATGAGCACATTGAAATAACGGAGGGGAATGTATGTAATGGCCCTTCTCTCTGTTTGATTTAAAATACAAATTAGTAGTGAAAAATCCAAATGGTAGAAATGGAAATTTGAACAGAGGCCCCCAAACATGTATGGTCATTTTTTATTCAGAGAACATTTTTTAGGCTTTAAGGCATGTGTTTAGATAACTATCCTCCCACCTCCACCCCTAATTTGACACCCAGATCATGTTTTACATAGGTTTAGGATTATGTTGACTCAGCTTTTACATGAAGATAAGCTGTGTAGACTGCCTAAATATTTAGTTAACTGTGCGACTGAAAAGCCTCTGAGATGCTGTTATATCCTGTGATAAAAATAAATGCAACAATCATGTATTGATTATATTTAAAATAAGACGTATTAGCAGATCTTTGTTCTGCACCCTTCCTTAAATATTACAGCCTGAGACACAGATATACTAGTACACAGGAAGTGATGAGTATCATTTGAAAATAATATACAGAGAAAAATGTGCATGTTTGTTTTTAGTTCACTTTTCTTATGTAATAAGGAATGACTCATCTCTCAGAATGTCAGAGCTGGAGGAGACCCTAACCGTCAGTTTGAGCATCTCCCTCATTTGTAGAAAAGACAGGCTGAGGAGGAGAAGGACTACCTCGCTGAATGCCCAAGTACTTAGTGGCAGAGCCAGGACTAGACCTCAGCGCTGCTGTCTTCTAATTTTATGCACTTAGAGTGTCCTGTGCTCTTACTCTCTGCTTTTAAGGGACTTGTGTGATTAGATTAAGCCCATTCAGATCATTTCTGTGCCTTAAGGTCAACTGACTTTGGGACCTTAATTGAGAAAGCTTCTTCAGAGTTGTACCTGGGCTAGCATTTGAATAACCGCAGGACTGAAGTTTTAGGGAAGCTGTCTTTAGAATTCTACCTACCATATCCACTTTATCTGGTGGCCCCACTTTGGACAAACCCCAACACTTCTATGAACCTTGAAATAAAGACAACTATTTGGGGTTGATCTGTGTATTCCAAGGTCCTCGTGATGGTAATGGCCTTTGGGCAGCAATAACTGTCTCGAAATGCATGCCCTTGATTGCATAGAAGAGGCAGTGTCTTGCACAGCCTGATGGTCATAGCTGAAATTGTTGCCAATAAGGCAGCTGGAACAGTCTGAGGGAGCGAGAGTGACTTTTGGTAGCAGAGGAAGAAGAAAGAAACTGGATTATAAAAGCCCAGTTATCTTGGTTCAAACACCTCTGCTCTTCTCATGGATGACAGTACTAAAGAGTAGTTGATTGAGCCTAGGTCAGCAAGAAAAGGTTAAGCTCTATATCCCCAGTTTAAGAAGAGAAAATCTATGATCTAATATGAAAGGAATTCCTGTCAAAAAATGGTTTAACATTTTGATACCTAAAAAGGCTAAGTTTAGCTTAATGAGAAAACTAATCTGCTTTAGTGGCACCCTAGTGGCTTCCTACTCACTTGAAATAAAACCTAAAACTCCTGGTGTGGCCAGAAAGGCCAGCTTCATTGGCCATCTTTCTGTTCCCAAGTTCACTAATCTCTTTCCCTCCTCACGACCTTTGCACAAGCCTTTCTGCCTATCAGCGTTTCATGTGCTTTTATTATTTTTTATATAGCTCACTTTTCCCATCATTTCCCAGCCTAAATTGTACATTCTTAATTTCCTGATTGCCCTGTTTATACCATTACTATCTTCTCTCTTCCTAACCTCTGGTACCTTCTGTCTCATCACTCTGTCTTCTGTGCAGTCTGCTCCTTTTGCTTGTTTATGATTTGTTTCCCACCTTTAGAACTGCACTCCTTGAAATAGGCCTTCTCTAACTCACCTTTGTCTCCCCAGTGTCTAGATTGGAGCCCAGCATGGAGTTGACACTCAGTCACTATTTGTTGAATGTTAAACGGGTCCCAAGATATTAAATGTTCCTTTGTCACAAAGGGAGGTCATGGTGTAACAGGAGCAGCACTGTCAGCATGTCCCTGGACCTGTTGGTATTCCTGGTGATCGTTTTGGCAGTCAAGATAAGAAAGGCTTCATGACTAGCCTGAGGTCATACAGTTAAACAGAGAAACAGCTAACTAAGATTGACTTCCCCAATACTTGATGTTTCCCATCCTCCCATATGAAACTGGTCTGTGTTGAAAATACTCAACTTTTAGAGGTCTTCTCTTTCTCAAACAAAAGTCTTTTACTGATAGTCTTCTAATGTCCAATTTGAATTGTTTCATTTCACCCTCCTTACTCTGTTCATATTTTTTCTGCTTGTAGATTCTCTTCCAGATATGTTGTTTTCATTTTCAGTGTCTGTTAAACAAAAATGATGGCAGATTCATCTCCCAGTGGAAATTACACATCTTTTGAACTCTGGCCAATGTTCCTAACCCTTAGCACTCCTGGCTTTGTTAAAAATATCATTTATCCTTTAAGATACTTGTGCAGTTGGTATTGAGAGTAAATTAATGGGAAACTTCAAATGTTGGCGCGAAGCAGGGGATATATGCTGGTGGCAGAAAGTACATAGAAATTATTTCGCAAATAAAACTTTCTCTGTGCTTGTCTTCTGCAGATGATGCCAGATACTTCTTTCTCTTCTGAGGCTTCTTTCATTTAGGCATCTCCACATGAATTTTAGCCTGGCAAATATGAAACCGTGCTTTCGGGTTTTTGCTTGTTTTGCCTTTATTGCATCCTTTAATGCCCCTCAACTCTCTGCCCTCTGGAGTCTCTTGAGTAAACAGGAATGTTCTGTTCGGGTGGGGTTGCTTTTGGCTCTTGCATGTGTAGAAGAATGGGGCGGGGGGAAACAATAGGAAAAGCCAGGACCCTTTTTGCCAAGTTTCCAGATCATCTGCATTGTTGGGTGGTGATATGATGACTTATATTTGGTATCTTTATAGCCTTAATCTATTGCCAGCTTATGGGCTGCCAGCCAGAAGATCCACAAGAGTTTTCCTTGTTTGACTCACGAGACTGAATGGTGACAGCTTTTCTTTCTCTTTCTTTTCTTTAAAAAAAAAAAAAAAAATCTCTGGTTGATAAAGCTATATATGTACAAAACATTGCTTCTACTTGAGTGGTAAGAGAAACAACAGGAACCCCCAAACCAAGCAACCAACCAAGAATAGGCACAACCTTTTATACAACCATAGAGATGTTTAACTTTCGATGTCTGAGTATCTTGGAAACATAAACTGGGGGCAAAGTAAGTTAAGGGTCGAAAGGATTCCACATAGTCACACATAAAGGGATCACCTGACATTTCACTGGAATGTCTGCCATATTCTTTATAGATTATCAAATAATTAACAAGGGGAAAAACTGAAATCTGAAGGGTGCTATGTCATTGATGACCAAAAAGCAATCAGAAGTCAAGATAAACAAAATTAAATTATAATGATTTTTTAATTGGACGAAAAGATCAATGAGAAATCAAGAAAAAACAAATCTGGAGTTACAGTGCTTTCATTGGACTCACAATGTCTAGTTTTAATTGTTTGTTTTAACTGACAAATTAGAAATGTTAGATAATTTTTTCTATGTTGGATTCCTGGCAATTGAAATAAAACATGATATTAAAATAGAACCCTTTCCCCTTAAGGATATAACAGTTATGTTGAGGGTTGAGGGGATGAATATGTACAAAAGGTGACAAGTATGAAATGTAAATAGGCCTAATGCAGTTTTATAAACGTTAGCCTTTCTCAACATCCTTCTTGATTTTGGTCATATTCCCATAACACTTGTTTTGTTTGTCTTTTTGATTCTTTTTACTTTCTTTACTTAGCAAAACTATGTAAGCTAGTATCACTTACTGTATAAGGATATCCTAAAGATAAAGAAAATGGAAACACACTTACATTGGTAAGTTCTAACTAGATACATTTACTTGCTAAAACCTTTTACTTTATGCCCAGCTTTTCTCTCTGTTAAAAAAATGAGAGTATGTTAGCAACTGTTAAATGTTGAAGACATGCCAATACCAGATAGACACTTCTTTTAGATCTGTCACAAACCTTAGAAGGGAATAGGAAGGGAATGTCTTTCATATGCTGTGACACAGTGTGTTTCAAGGATGCAGCCCTGGGTCAGGTGAAATCACATCTCACACAGGAGCATAGGTGCCGCATGTGGGGATGCCAGCTGAGTGCAGGATGCTGCTGAGACCCAGACAGGGTGCATTTTGTCGGTTTTGTGTGTGCTTGGGAGTGGAGGCAAGCTTCTGAAAACCATCCAAGGTAAATAGGAGGAGCATGGTGATTTAAAGGGCTTATAAAAATGGGTGGTTTAGTTTAATCTTTAGTAGACAGTTTTAATATAGGACTTTTATTTTCTCTCTCAGTCCTTTCCCCCTTATATTTTAGACAGTTTGGTTTCTGTTTTTAGGGATTTGCTTTGCAGCATACAGAATGGCAATGACTGTGGCTGGGATGATGGAGAAAAGAGTACAGAAGGGAGTCAGATATTGACACACACTTTCCTTTTTCTCTTTGGGGACTCAGAACCAAGTGGAGTCACAAATAGGAAGACTGTTCCAGTGGCATTCACAGTGTACTGTGGGAGAGGGCATCTGGATGTAGACAGGCAGCTCTCAGGTCTGTGTGTAGATGGCTTCTGGCCTTCTTGCAGTTCTTAGACTGGTGTCCCCTGGCTTCTCAGCAGCGTTCAAATTTGTATTGGTCTTTTAATATTTCATAGTACTTTCACATACCTGATCTGTTTTTTCTACATGTTCTCTTTTGGTGTGTGAAGTGTAATTAAGAAGATAAATAATCTATAAAAGTATGTGTAAATATTTGGTCTCTCAATTGCAAACAGAAATAACTTGAGTTATCCTCAACTCTTTTTTCTTCTATTAGTGTGTATAATAGTGTTGACTGTAGGCATAATTGTTAAAACTCTTTAGTTTAATAGCCTATGACTGTCAAAAGCCTTACATTCTTTTTTCATAGCTTTGGGTCTAGTAATCCCAGGGCTGGAAAAATTTGTTCCAAGTCCATAATTAAAAAGAAGAAAAGGAGTGTATACAGGAAGATCACCTGTCAATGAGTTAACTTTTAAAACGGAAATAATTTCTGTTTTCATCAGTAGGAGAGTAAATAAGTAAAGTATGGTGTGACAACCCTTTGAAACTTTATACTGCTCTTAAAACCATAAATATTCAATGCAGAAAAATACTTTCTCAATAAGTAGAAAAGTAATATGAGAGTTTATGTGTGCTATGATTAGAAATGCATAAATTGACACACATGTACAAAAACAGAGAGAAGACACGAGAAAATAAAATAGCTGCTGTTAGCATGGTGAATTTTTTTTAAAAAATTATTCTTCTTAATGTTATTTTAGTGCTACAATATTTTGTCTGTAATAAAATTCAGGAGAAGAAAAAAAAGAAAGATACAACTTGACCACATACATATTAAAACAAGTGACACTGAAACAAAGTCAACTCCAGTTGTTTAGGGTAGTCAAATAATGGAATCTTTTTTTAATTAATTTTTATTGGCATATAGTTGATTTACAGTGTTGTATTAGTTTCTGCTGTACAGCAAAGTGAATCAATTATACATATACGTGTGTATACTCTTTTTTAGATTCTGTTCTCATATATAGGTCGTCACAGAGTACTGAGTAGATCACAGAGTACTGAGTAGAGTCCCCTGTGCTTAATAGAGCCATTAAACTACATGGTTGTTAGAAGCTATATATAGCATCAGTTTAACTTTTTATTGGATGATGGTATTCCTAGTCTCAGATGCCCACCCTGGCTTAGTACCCAGCACGATGATTGGCTTGCTGTTGTTAATCACTAAAGGATGGGTAGGTGAATGGATGGATGGGTGAGGGAGTGGGAGGATAGTTTTCTAAGAACACTAATTGAAATTAGAGTTTAAGGTTGAAGTGGTAGGGAAGAAGAAGAACATGCCTCAAACATCAATATATTTAAAGACCAATCAATCTAGGCACTTAAATATGTAGAGTGGGAAGGGATGGGAAGGGAAAGGAAATAATAACAGAATCAAGAGGATCTACTTGGATAAGCCTTAATGAGCACCACAGAGAGATGGAAAGAATCCAGTTTATTGGAGAACAGAGAAACTTCAAGGCTGGAGAAGTAAATACTTGTAGCCATGGAGACAGGAGAGGGTAGTGCATGGATATGGGTCATACTGGCTGGGAGGGAGGTCAACTGATGGGGTTAATGATGAGCAAGAGTTTGCTAAAAGCTCCTGATACCCTTGAAGAGGTGGTCCTTGCTGTTATTAGAGGAATAGATCACAGAAAGGCCAGAAGGGCTTCAGTCAGGCTTGTACTCAGAGATGTTTCAAGCAGGGTGGCATGTTCATGGATAGTATGTCTGAAGCAGCTTGATCTCCTTATTCTCTATCATCATCATTGCCTTCTCCCCATTTGTTATTAATTCATTTAATCCTCATAACAGAAGCAGAAGAGACTAAGAAGAGGTGGAAAGAATACACAGAAGAACTATAAAAAAATGATCTTCATGACCCAGATAACTACAATGGTGTGGTCAGTCACCTAGAGCCAGACATCCTGGAATGTGAAGTAAAGTGGGCCTTAGGAAGCATCACCGTGAACAAAGCTAGTGGAGGTGATGAAATTCCAGCTTAGCTATTTTCAAATCCTAAAAGATGATGCTGTGATAGTGTTGCACTCAATGTGGCAACAAATTGGGAAACCTCAGCAGTGGCCACAGGACTGGAAAAGGTCAGTTTTCATTCCAATCCCAAAGAAAGGCAATGCCAAAGAATGCTCAAACTACCACACAATTGCACTCACCTCACATGCTAGCAAAGTAATGCTCAAAATTCTCCAAGCCAGGCTTCAACAGTATGTGAACCGTGAACTTCCAGATGTACAAGCTGGATTAAGAAAAGGCAGAGGAACCAGAGATGAAATTACTAACATTTGTTGGATCATGGAGAAACCAAGAAGATTGTACAAAAACATCTACTTCTGTTTCATTGACTATGCTAAAGCCTTTGACTCTGCAGATCACCACAAACTGTGGGAAATTCTTAAAGAGATGAGAGGGCTTGTCTCCTGAGAAACCTGTATGTGGGTCAAGAAGCAGCAGTTAGAATTGGACATGAAACAACTGACTGGTTCAGAATTGTTGTATATTGTCACCTGCTTATTTAACTTCTGTGCAGAGTACATCATATGAAATGCTGGGCTGGATGATTCACAAGCTGAAATTAAGATTTCTGGGAGAAATATCAACAATCTTGAATATCATCTGATATACAGATGATACCACTCTAATGGCAGAAAGTTAAGAGGAACAAAAGAGTCTCTTGGTGAGGGCGAAGAGGAGAGTGAAAACCTGCCATGAAACTGAACATTCGAAAGACTCTTAAGAGTCCCTGGGACTGCAAGGAGATCAAACCAGTCAATCCTGAAAGAAATCTACCCTGAATATTCATTGGAAGGACTGATGCTGAAGCTGAAAACTCCAGTACTTTGGCCACCAGATGTGAAGAGCCAACTCATTCAGAAAGACCCTGATGCTGGGAAAGACTGAAGGCAGGAGAAAGGGACGGCAGAGGATGAGATGATTGGAAGGCATCACTGACTCAGTGGACTTGAATTTGAGCAAATTCCAAGAGATAGTGGAGGACAGAGGAGTCTGGTGTGCTACAGTCTGTGGGGTCACAAAGAGTTGGAGGCAACTTAGCAACTGAACAACCACAAGCCTCGTAACAACTCTGTGAGGTCAGTCTTATTAGCCTTAGTTTACAATTTGGTGATCTGAGGCACAGAGAGATTAATTTACCTTAAGTCACATAACACATAAGTGACAAAAGTAAAATTTGAGCCCAGATCATCTGATATGACAGCCAGTTCTCTTATATATTGTTAGATGGGACCATAAAATTTTAATACACAATTTTTAACACTCTTAAAAAATCCCAATGATAGTGAAAGTGGCATGTAGATGATAATAATTACCCAAATCCCCACCTTTTAGAGATGACTGCAAGTAACATTTTAGTGATTATTAACATACTTACACTCATAGATACAATATACATATATTTCTTTAATGACAATTGGAATTGCACTTCACCCACTGTTTGTACCTGTGTCTTTATGTGCGGGAGATTATCCGTGTGAATATATATGAATTGGTGGCACTGTGTTTTGTGTGCTCTTTTGGTTTGTGTGCCTTTTGAATGGCTGTCACAGAGATCTTACCTTGTTAATGAATTTAGATGTAGAGCTCTTAGGTTTGCAGTGGTCTCTCCACTTCCCAGTGGAGCTCTGGCAGATCATAGATGTTCAGTAAATCTTTGGTTAATGAATCATGTTGATTGCATTGTCTTAATGCAGAATGTTTAACTGGTCTTCTTTCTAACGAACATATACTTTGTTTCCTGTTTTTCGCTATAATAGATGACACTGTTCCCTCATTTCAGGTAGGCCAGTGTTTTTTTCTTTTTTAAGAAATCTTTATAAGGTTAGCAGGCTCTTGGACAGGGTGAGGATCTACCTACCTCTTTTCCGACTCCGTTCAGCTGGGCATTTGTAAGCTGCCACTGATCATTCCCATTAGAGACAGTGAATCTTGAGAAATCATTTCCTCTTCTACCAGAGGTCATATTTAAATTTAAACAAACACATAAATAAACCTTGACTTTTTGTTGGCCTCTTCCTTGGAGATTCTATCATTTATGGGTAAAAGAGCTCTAGTTCAATTATTTCCTGTTTTTTCTGTGAGTTACGGGCATTTTCTCCTAACTGAATTAGCAAAAGAGAAACAAAATGCCCGAAAAGCCCCTTGTACCCTTTAGAGCAGTGGTTCTCCACCTCTGTGGCATCACAGACCCCAGTTGTATATCATCTCTGAAGAAGATTGCAGGTGGGCATTCAGATCAGGACCGCCCCAAGGGTGAAGCTTACAGATTGAGAAGCGGGGGTCCCAGGGTAGCTATTCCTACCCTGCTTTCCTTGCCTTCCTGCTGTGGTCGCTCAGCTCTTTTCATGTGATGGTGTTTCAGTGACACTGCTTTGGAAACTTTGTGACTTTTGTTGTTGATGATGATAGTTTGAGATTGGGGGTACATATAGAGAGTTAATAAATGACTCTCTTGTAGCGAAAGGAAGAATACTCTTTCTTTTTAAAAGAATTCTTCCCTTTTGCTCTTGTATAGCAAAAGGGAAGAATGCAGCATTTTGTTTTCCCTCAGTGTGTTTGAACAACCCCTAATCAGATCTCTTTTGTGCAATTTGTTACTCACATTAAGCTAATGAGCCGGGTGCATATGCACCTTTTCTTGAAATAGGATAGTGGTTGTAGGAAAATCCTCTCTGAGCCCAGGGCCACTGTGCATATCTACTCAGGCCTTCTACTAATTGTGGGCAGAGGAAGACAGTAAAACATAGTTTCTGCCCTTCATGGACTAACAGTCTTGTGGAGGAAGTTGGGCATGAGTAGAAATCAGTAGAGCCAAGCTGTATATCTTAGCATGCTGCTGCTGCTAAGTCGCTTCAGTCATGTCCAACTCTGTGCGACCCCACAGACGGGAGCCCACCAGGCTCCCCCGTCCCTGGGATTCTCCAGACAAGAACACTGGAGTGGGTTGCCATTTCCTTCTCCAGTGCATGAAAGTGAAAAGTGAAAGTGAAGTCGCTCAGTTGTGTCCGATTCCTAGCGACCCCATGGACTGCAGCCCACCAGGCTCCTCTGTCCATGGGATTTTCCAGGCGAGAGTACTGGAGTGGGGTGCCATTGCCTTCTCCAATATGTTAGCATGTCTGCTTCCAAATACCAGAAACTGGCCCGTGGCAGAAAACAGAAGTTTTAGGCATATGTATTTCTGAAAATTTCAGAACTTTGTCTAATCTGTTTCCAGACCAGAGTGGACTTGCTCTGTTTCCATTTTCCTCTTTGTTGACTTTTTTTCTTAGGATGCATCTCTGCATGTATGACCTAACAGCCGTCTGATCTTGGTGGGCCCAGTCTTGCATCATCCTTATCACTAGCAACCCTAAAGAGAACACCTGATATTCGCCCCCTCAGGTTGTGATAAAGGTCTTGGAGTTGGGTCACATGTTAAACTCTCAGCCAATCACAGAAAGGAAAGATAGAATATATTGATTGGCTGGATTATGTTGGTGGAAAGGTAGGGAACCATCTGACTGACATTTGAGGACACGAGTGCTGCTACCAGAAGTGGGAGTGATGTGGGGCAAGTAAGAACAAGGACCACCACAGTAGTCTACACGAAAATGGCTGTAAGATATGGGTGGGCAAGGGAGGAAAGGCTTTCTGGGGAGGGTGGTGGTGTTTAACCAAGTCTAGAATGAATGAATGAATGTGCAAATAGGGAATGAAAGAATAAATTAAAGACTAAATTAGCTAATTCTCAGGATAAGAATTCTCTTATATGAAACTGTGTGATTCTGTTAAATTCAAATTTCAGCCCCACTTTGGTGAAATTCAAGATTCTGTGTGTTTTTCAGGTGACATTGAAAGTTTAAATGAATTTGAGAACCAAATTATTTTTTTCAGAGATACACATAAGATTAATACTTGGCGTGGTGGTCTGTGTGTTTGATAGATATTCTGAATGGAAGGAAGAGAGCCTGAGTTAAAAACTGTTTCTCTTTGGCACCTGGCATTTCTTTGAAGGGACTGTATTAGGAACTACAGTGTAACCTCTTGGTAGAGTAGAATAACTGTGGTTAAATAAGATGAAAACAGCATTTTTATGAAGAAAATGAAATGACAGAGAAAGGAAAACATCTATAAAGTTTACGATTTTCTGGAACTTGGCCACAGTCAGTAAGTGTCACACGCCATTTTTTGCATCATGGAGACACCCTTCACACTCTTTCTGGTTAGCTGTATCCTTACCTCATTGCAGCCCTGGATTAGCTACTGTCTCTTAGGCTGAGGCATTACCAGGGTATAAATAATGGCTGTACCTTGGGTAGCTTGAATAGGTTTAATCATATCTCTAAGCAAAAATCTATTTCTTCTGGTAGATAGAGCCAGAGTACTCTTTTCTGTGCCTGCTCATTTTTCAAAACTGAGACTGTGGTTTTGTAAGTTACTAACACCTTTTGAGCCCTTATTTTGTATCATTCTTCCCTTCAAGAGTGTCACATGTGTTATCTCATGGTCCTTGGCTGTGCCGAGTCAGTATAGGTACTGTTCCCATGTTGCATTTGAGGAAATTGCAGCTTAGAGAAGCCGTATCTTATAATCTCTTAAGTTCAGCACCAGGCTGATCTGGGGGAAGCTGGGGGGCCTCTCTGGTGACTGACATTTGAGACAAATAGACACACAGTGTGTGTCATGTCTTGGAGAGACTTTTGAGGGGACTGGCATTAAGTGGGTTAACTTAATTCCCTAATTATGTGATACCTGAGGTTTAAGATACTAAGCAGTGATACACGGTGGTGAGGTCACTTGATAGAGAAGAAGAACAAGTGAGAAGCAGTGAGAGCCACTGGCTGGCTGACCCTTAAGTCATTGAGAGGCCTGGTCTCTCTTAGCCTCTGCTGCCAGATCCTTCTAAGAGGGTGGTTTGCTCAGAGACAAACTGTGGTCCATAGGTTCCCTTCTAACACTGGAGGAAAAGAAAACTCATCTCCATAGGGGCCTTAGAGACAAAAAGGGACTGCTTTAAAAGATTGTTACCAATTTGGGCCTTTTTTTTTTTTTTTATAAAGAGAAAGGCTTGATCCCAAATCTTTATATGGTACAGTTTTAATTTTTTTCCATAATGTTTTAAAAATGATAAATATTTCTGTATATTGGCTATCAGATTTTCCAAGTAAGTTTTCATTTATCCCGTTTTATACCATAGTTTAGTAAGTTTTCATTGTTACTAAAAATTTATTTTGGGTTGTTATTGAGTAGTATTTTGAACCTTTTGGTGCAGCTGGTTAACTGGGAATTAACGCAGGATGAGAACAGACCCTTACAGCTCAGACTGGCTTAGAGCGAATGCTAGGGATGCAGATTGGGATGTTTACTGCAGCTTGTTTGAAAGAGCCAATGAGTATATTGGATGGACAGATGGATGGATGGGTGGATGGATAGATAGACAGGAAGACAAAACTGAATTGCTCATACATCTTACTAGCATGGGACTGGTTTATTCCATTACAGTGGGTCTATACAGCAGATTACTGTGCAGTGCTTTTGAGCTGATGCAGGCCTGCCTGTACTAATGGGAAAAGCAGTGTGACAGTGGTGATGTCCAAAACTTTTTGAGTAATATGATCTCATTTGAATAAATAAAAATTGTGCACATGCCTTTCCTAGTATATAAATAATTTCTTTTCCAGGGATGATACTCAAAAATGTAAAGGTTACGTCTTTTGGGAGAGTGTTTAGAGGATATAACTTTTCATTAAAAATTTTTCTGTATAGTTTGGTTTTACCCCATGCACCAGTATTACTTTTGTGTTTAAAAAAAAAAGAAAGAAAACACCCGTTGGTTATGAATGAGTACAAGTGAACTTCCCCTTTGAACTCCTTAATGAAAACCATCAGTGTGTTGTGAAGGAGTGAGGTCTGTCACTGACACTGAGACCCAGAACATTTCTCTTCTTTTCTCTCCTTCCTCCCAGGCTTTATAGAACTGCTTTTTTATACCTTGTATGTTCAAAAGTAGGTCAACAACAAAACTGAAAAAGCCTCTCCTTCGGTTTTTGTGTGGTGGTGGGGAGAGAGCTGGCAGAGGATGTGAAGTTTGCTTCCTTGACCCTCTTTGGCTTTTTGCATTTGTTGCTGACTTCTAATCCCTTCCCTTTCCTTTTCCACATACAGTTTGAAGCGATTATTTAGACAAGGCAATGCACTTGTAACTTTTACTGTCTGTATTTTTGTTTTATTTTCTATTTGATCAGTTACGTCGAATTTTGTATGTAGTATTTTATTCTTACCCAATTGCTTCTGGCATAGTTTAGTGTGGGGGTCTGGTTTTGGGACTCCCCTACTATCCCCCTCCTTTCTTATGTCTGTACTTCAATGGTTGCTTTTTGAATATCAGGATAGTTCAGTGTCTCTGACCCAAATAACCAGTGGAGCTTTTCTTGGATTCCTTCCTTGCGGAATCTGAAATGGTGTAACCAAGAACCCTTGGGCGGGCAGATCTCTGATTCTGTTCTCTGTGTCAGTCATCTGTTCGCCTGACTTCGGAATCTTGGCAGATTAATGCCTGCAAACGCTTTGTTAATGTTGGAGAATTGGAAGAAGAGCCCTTTTACCTTGGCTTTTCTTAGAAATGGATTATTTCACATGAATGATTACTTAGTATTTTGTTGTTAAATACTAACTATATTTACTGGTTTAATGTTTGTGAAGTATTTTTTTTTTTTAAACACTAGCTCATTTAACTTACTGGTAGCTATAATTGCAGTCATCCACTGTGGATGAGGAGGCAGGGCCACCTCTAGAATCTAGGCGTCATGATGCAGGCCCCAGGCCTGTACTTTGCTCTCCAGCTCCATACAGTCTTACCCATGAGGACTACTGAACGTATTTGCCAGCCATATCTTTAGGGAAGCTGGTATATGTTTTTGGAAATAGGTTTTCCTCAGCTATTTAGAATTCCTAATGTACTCCCCTTTTGTTCTGTTCTCCCCTCTCTCTTCTGTCCCTCTCTGAGACCTTCTGTTCCGTTTCACTTGCCAGCCTTCTCCCCGACACGATCTGAACTCTCACACTCTATAGTTCACCCCCATGACTTTTTCCACTAGTTCAGTTGTGGCTTGTTTTTCCTGTAAGATGCAGCACTGAACTTCCCTCCTCCCAGAAGTCTTGCCTGACCTGCTACAGCCAGCCTCATTCTCTCCAAATCTCCATTTGGACAGTGTTGTGAAAGTTTACCTCTGATGGACTGGTGGGTGGTGGAGGGACCAGATTTGTAGTGAAAGTGGGGGCACACTGTGTCAGGAAATGCAGTGTCTTGCCCACTGATGCATTAACTGCATGACCTTGGAAAGGTTCCTTACCCTCTCAGCCTGGGATTATGCAGCTCTAATGAAAGGGGGCAGTGTACTCTCTAGATGGATAGTTTTTCACATTATGTTTCAGGAACATCTAAGATTCTGTGGGTTTGGGGGTGAAAAGATTTTCTCTTAGCTTCTCCTAGAGCTGCCTTGCTTTTATCTTTTTAGTGTGTAGAAGTTTCACATTTGACTGATCCATTGTTGGAGTCATGGTTTTTGATAAAAAGAATTCTGTACTAATAGGTTGAAAACCACCAGATTAGATGATCCTAATATGATTCCTGTCTCTTACCACAATTAATTCCTACTCATGAAATACTTTTCATTTGACTTGGCTTTGCTTTAGATGTTTTCCATGTGCATAACCCACACCCCACACCCCCGCCTCCCAGTGTAAAACTTCATTATCCCTGAAACCTAAGATGCGTAGTAAAGGACTGTATAGGCTGAAAGCAACATCAGTCTTTGTGTTGTGGGTGACTTGGATAGTAGTAAAGGAAAGCATAATAACGTTAGTTGAGGTACGTGCATTTATCTTAGAGAAATGTTTAAACTGTAAGTGTCCTGTGTGCAGCACCACTTCATTGTGGCCTCTGAACACAAGCAGCTGCTTTGGCAGGTGCTCAGTTGAAGGAGCCACCAAGTGGTAACAAGCCTCTCGGTGGAACTGACTGACTTGCAGTACAGTGTGGTTTAAACAAAGCAGAGTGCATTGTGCTATGTGCACAGCTTAAGGGCTTTGCAGGAGAGATTCCCACACTTTCTGCGTTTTGCCTTAACCATTAGCTTTAGAATCTTATAACCTGATAAAACATGATGTCACCATATTCTGTCTCATTTCACTGACAGTCCTTACCCATGAAGGAGTTTACAGATATTTATTGTATGGTGGTGATTTCACAATACTGCTTTACCCTTTAAAAGCATTTTTGAAAAATCTGCCTGAAATAGAAATATGAAAATATTTAAAAAACACCTCCTTTAAGGAAGTTGTATGTTTATAAAGAAAATAAGTGAACTGATGTCATCCTAGTGGTCCGTGCAGAGTGGCTTCTGCTTCTGAGGAGCAGGGGCTTTTGTCTGAGGAAAGGACAGATCCTTTTGGTCTGTGCTTTTGCTGATTCTAAAGGTAGCCCAAGGATAAGTTGTCTGTCGTTCCAGGATGTTTGACCCAGTCATCATTACTATATTTTCATATCATCACCATGAAGTCTTTAATATCCATATGTAATAAATATATCCATTCAATATACATTCAGCCAAGGAATAAAAGCACACCTGATAAGACTGAGAAAATGCAAGATTCATAAGATATCCTGCCAGGAAAAGATATTTTTGACATGCCAGAGATATAAATTGAGATCTTACTAAACTAGATTGGATAGACAGTTTTGTAGAGACATCTGGTTCCTTGTAGGTGGAATTTCAGCTCTTAAAACAAGGCATGTCAACTTAGGTAGTGTGTGAACTACAGAGATTTAGAGCCTGAACCTGTCGGCCCCTGCTTTTCTTTGCTTAGCATTGCTTGCGGCTTTCCAGGTGGTGATAGTGGTAAAGAACCTGCCTGCCAATGCAGGAGACATGAGATGCAAGATCGATCCTTGGGTCGGCAGCATCCCCTGGAGGAGGAAATGGCAGTCCACTTCAGTATTCTTGCCTGGAGAGTCCTATGGACAGAGGAGCCTGGAGGGATACAGTCTATAGGGTACAAAGAGTTGGACATGACTGAGTGACTTAGCATCTTCTCAGATAAGTGCTTCTGACTGTGTCATAGAGAGGCCTCTGTACACCAGCAGCTCCTGGTTATCCTCTACCAACTCAGCACCCTCAGCACAGAAGAGTCGGAATTCAAGCAGAAGTCCCAGGGATGACTGTTTCATTAGTCTGAACCGCTTCCATTCCCTAAAGTGGTCACTATGACGGATGGGCCAGATCTGAGTCCTAATACAGCCCTGGGGTTGGCTCCCCCTGACCACATAGACAGAGATGAGGGAAGGGGTAGTTCCTCGAAGGAAAATTGAGGCGTTTTACCAGTAGAAAGGGGACTAGATTCTGGGCAGACCAAGCGACAGATTGATGGTCCGCATCGTTGTTGTTGTTCAGTCACTATGTTGTGTCCAACTCTTGCGACCGCATGGGCTGCAGCATGCTAGGCTCCTCTGCTCTTCACTGTCTCCCAAAGTTTGCTCAAACTTATGTCCATTGAGTCGGTGGTGCTATCCAACCATCTCACCCTGTTTCATCCCCTTCTCCTTTTGCCTTCAGTCTTTCTCAGCATCTTTTCCAGTGATTCATCTCTTTACATCAGATGGCCAAATTATTGGAGCTTCAGCTTCAGCATCAGTCCTTCCAATGAATATTCAGGCTTGATTTCCTTTAGGATTGACTAGTTTGATCTCCTTGCTGGTCAAGGGACTCTCAAGAGTCTTCTTAAAAAAAAAAAAAAAGAGTCTTCTCCAGCACCACAGTTCGAAGGCATCAGTTCTTCGGTACTCAGCCTTCTTAATGGTCCAACTCTCGCATCTTTACACAACTACTGAAAAATCCAAAGCTTTGACCACATGGACCTGTGTTGGTCCATGTCTCTGGTTTTAATATGCTATCTAGGTTTGTCATAGCTTCCTTCCAAGGAGCCAGTGTCTTTTAATTTCATGGCTATAGTCATTATCCGAATGATTTTGGAACCTAGGAAAATAAAATCTGTCACTACTTCCACTTTTTCCCCTTCTATTTGCCATGAAGTGATGGGACCAGATGCCACCCATGATCTTAGTTTTTTGAAAGCTGAGTTTCAAGTCAACTTTTTCACTTCCCTCTTTCACCCTCATCAAGAGCCTCATTAGTTCCTCTTCACTTTCTGCCATTAGAGTGGTATCATCTGTATGTCTGAGGGTATATTTCTCCTGGCATTCTTGATTCCATCTTGTTATATGAGCAATTAAAAGAGATTGTATAGATATGCTTCAGAGGGGGCTCTTGGAGGTGATAGGTAAAGAAAGCTCTATAAAAGTAACACCTGAGCCCTGGGTTCATTCTTGAGCCTCTGGTTTTGCTTGGTTTATGATGTATGCCTTTTATTTTGTGGCACTGTTCAGCCAGTTAGGGGGTTTTCAGATAGATGAATAACCCTTCGTTGTTCATCAGTTAACACAGTCATCAATTAACCTGACGTTGCAAAGAAAGAATCCTCCTTTGATTTCTTTGTTTCAGAAGCACATAGAAGGTAGGCAAATTTTCTGTCGGGTTGACTTGGCTAGAGGTCGTGGGGCTGCCACAGGTCAGTCCAACTGCTCTTTTTTCCCCCCACTGTATGATACTGATCTGTGGATATTAATCTCAGGTCTTTGTGCTGAACCCTGCAGTGTCCTGGGTAAGGAGCTGATGTTTGTGAGCTTGACTTTCTCCACTTGGCACGGTCTGATGTAGTTGTGTCTAAAAGTCCCTACCCATCTCCTGGTTGAGAAAGAAAATGGAAGGTGGTAGGGAAAGGAAGCAGAAACAGCTCACACTTGGCCCCCCCAGAGACAGATCTGCTATCCTCCCCTGACCACAAAAATTCACTGAGGAAGTTGGTGAGTCAGAGATGCACCAGGCTGGACGTCTTTAGCATAGTTCAGCAAGCCTCTGGTATCCTGTGTTTTTCTGTTTTTACCATTACTGCTTCCCTTCCAGGGTAAATTCACCAGCACAAAAAAACATGAGTGTTGCCTTGAAAGGTTTCCTCAGGCCCACAGCCAGGTGATTGATGGAACACCCACAGAGGCGCAGGAAGGTGATCCTCTTGACCACTCTGACTTTATTTTCAGTGACTGACATCTTGACAACATTTTCCATTTCTTTCCTGGGCTCTTGCAGACCTTCCCATGAATAAGCACATTTAGTCTTAAATTTTTCCATTTTGCGTTAATTGCAGCGGGGTCAGGTTTTGTCTTGTTAGGTGTTAACTGTATTCAGAGGGGCTACGTGGCACATCCGAGGTTCAAGGTCATCAGTGGTGGTACATCAATGGATGCCCTTGCTGTCAAAGGAGTGCTGCCTCAAATTTGTCTTCCCATTTCTTTCCTTCTCTTTCTCTTCAACTATGAGGTATGAGATAATGTCTGAGAAATCCTTGGTTCCCTTCGGAGGAAGGCGCTCTCTCCACTTACTTGTGTCTCTGTCTGCTGGCCAGGTTTAGCCAGTGGCCACTCCCAACCTTGATCTAGGCTATTCAAACTCAAAGTTGAAACACTAATAGAGAGTGATGATGAAGCGTGTGGTCTGATTTTAGATAACCTGGGGTTGAATTCAGGCTTCATCATGTATTATTTGAATTACCTTGTGTCCCAGATTCCAATCTGTTAAAGTGAGGATAATTTTAACAGTAACCTCATAGAGTTCTTTGTACAGTTAGATGAGCTAATGCATCAGAATTCCCTGGCTCAGTACTTGCCATGAGTGCACCCCCTATAAGTATTATGATCTTATTGTTGGAGCTCTGTGTTAAGAAGGGAGTTTGCCATTTTTGTAAGGGTTGAAATTTGGGAGAAAATACAAAGAGGCATATTGAGTGGTATAATGGCTATAGTGCCTGCCTGACCAGTCAGCTTTCTCAAATCAAAATGTTTACCAAGTTTCTTTAGTTTTTTAAAAATAGTTAAAGCATTCAGATCAAAGTTCTCCAGTAAAGCAATGCTGTGTTAAAGGAAAAGGGTGGGGGGGAGACTGTAAAAGCCAAAAATGACTTTTATCACCTAAGCAAATGTAACGTGTGGGCCAGGGTTGGACGCTGGTTTGAACAAAACAGTTATAACAGTTTTTGAGGCAGTTCTGGAAATTCCAGTGTGGATTATCAGATGATATTAAAGAATTATCATTAATTTTGTTAGATATCATAATAGATGGTTGTTATTTATGGAAAAAAGTAAAAGTTGAGGGGATTTATGAGTTTTTCTTAATGTTTCCTATTTTTTTTCTCCCCTTAATAAATATTATGCCACTTTAGCAATTTCTTCTCGATGCTCTTTCTTTCTTCTCTCCCCACCTCTTGATTCAATTGAGTTCTGAGGTCCCAGCTGCTGTCTGGGTTTTGCTTCATCCTGCTTCAGTCTGTGTCTCCAGCCAGAGTGAGTCTGCTCAGAAAGCATATTCTTTCCTGCGGGAACCACGGTGCATCTGGAAGGTACTGCAGTCTTCCTTTTAGCTCAGTGTCTTCACTTATATGTGCCATATAACTGCCTCAAGGACCAGGAATGCCAGCGATAGGCTGCCCTGTTATGCCCCACAGAAGAAAATAGCAGGAACAGATTTAAAGCTTTCTGAAGATTTAAACATTTCTTCCATACACAATTGAAAAGAAAAGGAAAATTCAGGGACTGAGTCTCCAAATTTGTATTCAAATTGCATTATTTATGTTGGGGTCAAAGAAGGTATTTGTATGAGAATTAAGGGAAATCCCCACCCCTACTGTGAACCCACTCCCAGGAGCTAATCCTTAGTTCACTTTCTGCAGTCCCTCTTTTAGGCAAATCAGAGGAAAAGGAAGTGTATGGGAGGTTGGCAGAGTCCTGTCTGCCTAACCAGGAAGTAGCTAGAAACTCCAGAGTCAGGTATTCTGGAGAGGAATATCAACTGGGGGATCATGTTCTGTTGTCACTTTCAAGCCAAATATACAAGTATTTCACCACCCAGATTAAGATATAGAACACGTCCACCACCCCAAAAGACTTCCTAGTGCACCCAGTCAGTTCCTCCCTCCGTCTCCCACCCTCCAGGGAACCACTATTCTGACTCCACCACCATCGACTAGTTCCCTATTGAGCTTCATGTAAGTGGAATCATCTGCCATATACTCTCTTTTGTGGCCTCTTTCCCTCAATACATGTCTGTGAAGTGTGCACATGCCTGTAGTAGTGTGTGTGTTAGCCTCTCAGTAGTGTCTGGCTCTTTGTGATCCCATGGACTGTATAGCTCACCAGGCTTCCCTGTCCATGGGATTCTCCAGGCAAGAATGCTGGAGTGGGTTGCCTTTTCCTTCTCCAGGGGATCTTCCCGACCCAGGGATCGTACCCAGGTCTCCTGAGTTGCAGGCAGATCCTTTACCGTCTGAGCTATTGGGAAGCCTGCATGTAGTAGTATCTTGTTCTTTTTGTTGATGTAAAGCATTTCATCATGGGGAATATATCACAAGTTTTTCATTCTTTTGTTGATGAATGTAGGGTTGTTTCTAAACTTAAGCTTTTATGAAGAAAGTCTCTAGGAATATTCTCTTACATATCTTCTGATAGCCATAAACACTCATTTTCTGAAGTATATCCCTAGCAGTAGGATTGCTGAATCATAGGGTAGATGTCTGTTTGCCTTAGTAGATATTGCCAAATAGTCTTGAAAAGGACTGAACCCGTTTCCATTTCTACCATCAAAGTATGAAGGTTCTAGTTTTTCCACATCCTCATCTACACTTGTAATTGTCCACCTTTCTAATTGTAGCCAATTTGATGTGTGTGTAGTAGTATCTCATTGGGTGTGTGTATTTTCTTTTCCTTGGTGAGTAATGATGTGGAGACCATTTGGGTATCTACTTTGGTGAAATGGCTGTACTGTCTTTTGGCCATTTGTTTTTTCTTCACTGCATACGTGTCTTTTCTATAAAGGCAAATATGAATGTCACTAGTTACCGTGAAGAGGAAAATGCAAGTGGACAGGTCGCATGTGGAGGCAGCATCACCTGGTTAGTGATAAAAGGTGTGGTTGTTGGTTCTGACACCATGAATTCTGACACCGTGAATTCCAGCCCCAGCCTCACTTACTTACTAGTTGGGTGGTTAAGTAGCTTTCTCAGCCTCTTTCGTCACTATACCATGTGGGTAATAACAGTACCTATCTCAGCAGTGGGTTAGGAAGATTAGATATATGTCGCTTATGGAGTGATGCCTGACACATAGTAAGTGAAAGTGAAAGTGAAGTCGCTCAGTCGTGTCCGACTCTTTGCGACCCATGGACTGTAGCCCACCAAGCTCCTCCGTCCATGGGATTCTCTAGGCAAGAATACTGGAGAGGGTTGCCATTTCCTTCTCCAGGGGATCTTCCCGACCCAGGGATCGAACCCAGGTCTCCCACATTGCAGGCAGACGCTTTAATAAGTGGTCATTAAATGTTGTAAATGAATAGCCATGTCGGTGGTGATGAAGGGGAGGCAGGGGGGCTCCTTTGGGAGCTCAGGGTATTATAAGTGTGTGAACATTCAGTCATTTTTAGCACCAGTAGTCAAGCAACCCTTTTCTCCCACTCCATCTGTCTGGTCAGGATCGGATTGTCCCGCTGTCCATCCTGCTAGGGCCTGTCTCAGCCATTTACTGGCAGGGCCTTGGGGCATCACCCTTATTCTGTGGACAGTTCAGCTCTTGAATTTCTCTTTCTAGCTCTGACCCAAGCTTTTTTATTTTTCTTCCTCTTCAAGTAAGGTGGATAATGCATTTATTAAGCACCTAATTCCTAGACACTGTACCAGGGTATTTCTAGGGAATCATAACCCTAAAGTCCTGATTCCAGCCCTTAGTGAACTTACTATCCAGTTAAATAGTGAAAATAAGTAGTGACTCCATCGTTTCAATGTTTCTTATATGCCAGACACATCTAGACGTGTTCATGTATTAGCACATTTAATTGTAACAGGATTCTACAGAGGTATATACTGTAATTACCTCTGTTATCAATATTGGAAAATGCTACCCAACATTACATAGCCAGTAAGTATCAGAACCAACAGCTGAACTTAGATGCAAGTCCATTCCCCTGTTGCCTCTCAACTTGGGCCAAACTGACAAAGCATCAACTACCCCAAATCACAAATTCAGTCTAAATGTTCTACTCACCTTTCTCTACTGGTGTGTGCATCTCCTGAAAGTGGAGAGGCCTTGAGCTACCCCTTGAGACTTTTGATCAAGTCTATTTATTTGGCCGTGTCTGTCTTAGTTGCAGCATGCAGGATTTTTAGTTGCAGCATGTGGGATCTAGTTCTTTGACCAGGGACCGAATCTGGGCCCCCTGCATTGGAGTGCAGAGACTTAGTCACTGGACCACCAGGAAAATCCCTATAAAGTCTGTGTTTTGGGGTAGGGTGCACGTTAATGTTTGGCAAGCTCTTTGAAGTACGGAGTGTGCTCCTGATAACCATTATTATTATAAGTAGTGGGTTGGCTGCTGTTTTCCAGGGCAGAATTATGTTCAGTCGAGTGGTCTTCCCGTGTGCATGCGTGCTTAGCTGCTGAGTCATATTCAACTCTTTGCGACCCCAGGGACTGTAGCCTGCCAGGTTCCTTTGTCCAGGGAGTTCTCTAGGTAAGAATGCTGGAGTGGGTAGCCATTCCTTTCTCCAGGGGATCTTCTTGGCCCAGGGACTGAACCTGAGTCTCCTGCATTGTAGGCAGATTCTTTACTGTCTGAACCATCCGGGAAGCCTTGGTCTTTCTGTATACTTTTTCCTTAAAAGAACTGATTGCTTCCTCCTCCTCAGCTCCCCCTTCACTTCTCCAGCGCTGTGGGCCGGAGTTAAACTGGAGTTGCCTTTGTCCCTGATGGGGAAAAGCTACTTGAGTCACACATGGTGTCAGCACACCCCTACTGTCTCAGAGCTAGTTTAGCACTTCCCCCTCCTTCTTTTTATTTATTTTTTACTTTTTAAATTCATTTTCAATTGGAGGAATATTACTTTACAGTGTTGTGTTGGTTTCTGCCATACAACATCACAAAACAGCCATAATTATACATACATCGCCTCCCTTCCCTCCCTGACATCACCCCTCTAGGTCATCCCAGAGCGCCAGGATTAATCTCCAAAGTGTATAAGCAGCTCATACACGCCGCACCCCCCCCCCCCCCGCCCCCCCCCCGCCCCCCGGCCTTCTTTTTAAACTTCAGAAGTTACTGGGTAAGGGAAAGTTTACCATTTTCCTGTCTTCTGTTACAGTTATACATCTGCCTGTATTTTGCTCTGTAGCCTGTAAATACATAAAGGAGACGCTTGGAGGCTCTTGTATTAGCCCACTCAGAAGCCTTTTATCCAGTCCATTTGACCTGAGGCTCCTTTTTCACTGTTGTTGCATGTAAGCTAGCTCAATCCAGTTTACCTTATGTTGCTTTCAAAGGCTAAAGCAACTCTGTGAGCAAGTATTTAGCAGGCCATTCAGACATGATGGTGTGACAGCTCCATCTCAGTCCATTTCCTGCCATACACACTTGTCCCCTTCCCCCGAGCCAAAGGTGGAAACCCAGCACGTTACATAAGCTGTTGGAGCAGTGCAGATGGCCGGCTATTAGCCCTGGAGACTCAGCCAGCAGTTTGGGAATGCCTGCACTGGCAATAAGAGGTGGGTCCATTTTTAATGAGAACAATTATTTCGTTCAGCTGTATGAGTTAGAAGAATGGAGCAGAGTCAGAACAGGATCCCCTAAATTTGGCTACTGCCTCCGCTCTGGGGCAGGAGAGAGTTTGTCTCCTGGGGGATGGGGTCCATCTCTACTGTTTAGACTTTACAGGGAAACTCTGCTATTTAAACAGTAAACAGAGGGGCACAGCAGGGCAGGAGTAATGGTTATACAGCCTGGCAGCCCTGTGGAATCCTTTGGGGAGTAGAAGGAAGGAATCTTAACAGGAAGGAAGAAACAATTTTACTGCAGGGTCTATCAGTTCCAGCCTTGCTGTTTTGTGTGCTTGTGTCTGAGCTTACCCTTTGTTGCATAGGAACACCTCAGGGATGTTACAGGTTCAGTTCCAGATACCTCTATAAAGCAAGTATCACAATAAAGCAAGTCACCTGAATTTGCTGGTTTCCCAGTGCAGACCAAAGTTACATGTACCCTATACTGTAGGCTATTGTATGTAGTAGCATTATGTCAAAAAAACAACAATGTACATACTTTAATTTTAAAATTAAAATTTTAAAATAAAAATGAAAAAAAATTTTTATTGCTAAAAAAATAGCAACATGTTGACAGTAGTATCATCAGAGATCATAGATCACCATAACAAGTATAATAATAATGGAACAGTTTGAATGTGAGAATCACCAAAATGTGACATAGAGACACAGAGCGAACAAATGCTAATGGAAACGTGTTGCTGATAGACTTGCTTGATGCAGTGTTGCTACCAACCTTCGATTTGTTAAAAAATGCACTAGCTGGGAAGTGCAATAAAGCGAAACATAATATAATGAGGTAGGCCCGCATGCCATTTTTCTTGAAAGGTTTTGAAAAGACATCATTCCTTCAGCTTTGAGGTGCAGCATGTCTGCAGTTGGCTAACCTGGCTTTAAATCTCAAGCTCTGTTTATTGAGCCTGATGTTTTAAGGAAGAAGATATACCAGAGGCTTCCAAGAGACTGTGGGATCATCCTTCCTGGTGGCCAGGTGTGGGCTCGCAGGGAGACCATCTCGGGTCCTCCTCGTCTGCATTGCCTTGATGTGACCCAGAAGCAGTTGTTCAAGGTGCCTGCTCACCTACAGCACCTCATACAGGCCTTGTATCAGGATTATTTTGTCCAGGTGGCCTGAGCACTGCCTGGGACTGCCATGCGCCCCAGAGCAGCCCTACAGAACTTTCCCAGCTCCCTCTCTGCTCCCACCCTAGACTGCAGCCTTTTGGTAGGCAGGGTAGAGCTAGGATGGGTCATGGACTGTCTGCTACCCAAGTTCATCTGAAACAGAACAAGTTGTGTTTGTCCTTGATGTCTGAGGCTAATCCTCCTTGCTATTCGATGGTAAATCAGGCTCAAAGGTACTAATCCTTTGTTTCTATTGTTTTGAAAATGGTCAAATATGGAAAATAATCAAAAGCATAAGGGGGAAAATGAATATCACTCATCTCTCTCACAGAGAATAAGGGCTAATTTTTGACGTTTGTGCTTTCAACCTTTTTTTCTATTATAAATAAAATGGATTGCTTTACACATATGCTATTATCGATAGGATTTTCATTTAATTTATTATATTTTTATCGTATGTACTAGTTTAGTCATGAGTTTTAGTGTTAACAGCTGAAAATCCACCGAACAGTGGCTTAAAAGAAATGGGAGCTGTTTGGGCATTAAGACGTAGGGTGGACAGTATGGGACAGATAGGTGGCTCTGAGAAGCCTTCAGGGACCCAGATTTCTCCCATACTTGTGCTCCTCTGTCCTTAGGGTGGAAGCTTTTGTCTTCCTTGTCACCTCATGACTGCAAGATGATTGGTGCATCCTTGCCTTGTGTCTGGGGATCAGGCAGGGAGAAGGATGGAAGAAGGAAAGAAGAGTTAATATGTGTGAGAGGAACAGAAGGTTCCCAGAAATCCTCAGTTTGCATCCACTCGTGTCTCATTGGCTGGACTGACTCACATTCCTGCCTAAAAGAATGGTGTTGATTTCAGCTGAATGATGTTTTGCTTCTACATAATCAGGGGGTCAGTTCTTAAGGAAGACAAAGGAAGATGGACATTCTATAGACAACTAGCAGTGCCCATCACACCTTATTTCTAGGTATTATTTCTCAGCCAGAAGTTCTTGGGTGACTTACAAACTCCTTTGATGATATTAAGAAAATCATATGCATTCACCTCAGAAAAATGTATAAATAAATAACATTTCACATATAGCATCAGGGAGTTTTATATATTCACTAAATTCCCTCTTTGGGCTACTGTCTATGATTCTCTCCTTAGCATAGATTCATAGAAGTACCATACTTGATAAACACATGGATCCATTTTTGAATCTTGTTCTTCAATGAAGACTGTCAATTTATACTTCTGTAATTCACATATTGAAGTATCTATTTCCCTGAGCCCACATCTATACTGATACCATCTTAAATTTTTAGAAGTTTTTTCAAAAGATAAACAATAATATCATTGTTATAATTTCAGTTTATTTTCTGTCAAGTTTAAATATTCTCCATGTTTATTGAATACTTGTTCTCCTTTTGTGAATAGTTTATCCTTTGTCCCATTTGTTTTTCTATTTGCCTTTCTCTTATTGATTATAAGAGCTCTTTATATATTAAGGCCTCAAGCTATTTTATGTATTTTATCATTGCTTGAATGCATCCCATTCTAAGGTAAATATCTTCTGGAGATTTGGTATGGCATCAAAACAGAGTAAAATGGAGATCTGCCTTCATTTTTTCCCCTTCAAATTATTATTATCTCACAAGGCTTTATTTCTGAACTGATGTGAAATGCTCCGAGACAGTTTAAGAAAGGCAGCAGTGATTTCTAAGCACATGGAATATGTAAAGTTTAGTTGCCATAGAAGAAACCAGATAAGCTGCCACACTTTAAGTCACCTTGTTTTTTTTTCCATGGCTGACGCACTTCCAGGAGTGAGAAGGTTATGTTCTGTGCCTGGGCCTGCTGCTCACTGCTTAACCTTGATGTGAGCAAAACTCTAAATGAGCAGTTTGATACTTAAACTGCTGATGGACAGATGGCAGTTTGCTCTTCCCAGGTTTCTCTAAATACTAAACTCTTTTGTAATTTCCTGACTTCTTTCAGTGCTTTGATTGGCACTTTCTAAGTTAATGTAAACTGAGTCTAGGATGTGCATTAACAGCGTTTTCAGTGGCTTTGATTCATAAGGTCATTCATCAAATGTATTTGAATGCCAGCTATGTACAAGGCCCTCTGGGATCTACAAAGATAAACCTATTGCCTTGCCTTTATTTCAGAGTGAAAGTGATGCATGTGAGGTGTAAACACAGGTCTTTGAAATAGAAGAGATGGTTTTAGACAAGGGAGTTGAGGACAGCTTAGGAGAGCAGGCGCATATAAGTAGGGCTTTGAGGGCTATACACAGGCAGAGATGAATAGAAAGCCTTTCTTTGCCAGAAATACAGGGACAAGGTTTCTTAGACAGAATAGCCTGTGGCAGGCATAGGAAATAGCCAGACACTGAGTGTAGCTTGGACATGAGGTTAGGGAAGAGAAAGTAGGAAGTAAGAAATGCTGGGGCCAGCTTGCCAGAGGCCTGAGATAGAAATCTGGGCATTGTACCGTCAGGGAGTGATTTGACCACAAAGGTTTTGAAGCAGAAGTGATTTCAGAGCTTTGGCCACATGAAGGATATATTGGCAAGGGGAAGGGCAAAAGTCAAACCAGTTTGAACCAGTTTGAAGACATTACACGTAGGAGGTACTAACTCCTCAAAAGTAGTCTTGGGACTGAAAAGGAAGGAATAGATATGATCATCACTTTGAAAATAAAATATAGTTATTGTCACCTGATGAGATGTGGGAATAAAGACAGGAGTTTTAGGTCCAAGTTACTGAGATTAAAGTGATGCCATTAACCAAGACAGTGGTTATTAACTACTGTGTGTGCTGGGCACTGTGCCAGCTGCCTGCCTGCTGATGTCTCATCCCTCAGTTTGGGTGGAATAATCTCTATATTGCAGATGGGAAATTTGAGCCATAGAAAGGTATCACAACTAGAAAGGAGCCGAGTTGCTGTGTGAAAATAGGTCTGTGTATTCTTTTTCCTATTAAATGACCTTGTGTCAGCCAACTGAAAACAAGTTCTCATTTAGCTGCCTATTCACAAGTTTTAAGGTGTTACTCCTTTCATTGTCTCAAGAAACCTTTCTTGGTGGTGAGAGGAGAAATGGATGCTGGGTTTGAGGTTCAGGGAAATTCCCAAGTGGAGATGACTGATACGTAATCAGAAATGGAGATGTGCTCCTCACAAAGCAGGGGCAAGGCTGAGATCGCATGTTTAGAGGTAGGGAGCCATCTGCATCGAGTCATTTGTGGAAGCTGCAGAAGTGGATGACATTTCCAGGGGTTGTGTGTGGAATGAGAGTGTGATAAAGAGAGCTAAGCAAGGAGCTTTGGGAATTTTTAGAGTAAGCCAAGGAATTCTCAAAGTGTACTGCTGATGGAGAGTAAATTGGAAAATCCATCCAAAACTTAGTAAGGCTGAAGGTGCACATACCCTCCAGTGACCTGTGTTGAAATGACTCGGCCCTGCTGTCGTGGCGCGAAAGCAATCACGGACCATCTGTGATTGAGCAGATCTTTTTTTCAAAAAATCCTTACTTACACAGGACCAACTGGATGTGACCCACCAGCTGTGGTTTGCTGATTTTGTTGCCAAGAAAACACACATGAGTACAAAAGGAGATACGTAAAAGGTTGTTCATTGCAGTGTAGTTTGTAATAGTGGAAAATTGAAAATAACCTATATTGTTATGGACATATATACAATGGACTAGTAATAGCATACTTTATTTGGATTAAATGAATGAACTTGATCTGTATGTATTAATGTGGATAAATCTTGCAAATGTAATGGTAAGTGAAGAAGCAATTTGCAAGATCAGATATATGTATATATGGTATAAGCTATCTATGTGCATTTTAAAAACATAAAACTGTTGTATGTAAACATGTGCATATGTAGTAGAAGTATTAAAACATGGAATGTACATACCATCTTTGGGGTACAAGGAGAAAGGGGTAGAGATAAGGCTAAGGGACTGTGATATTCAGTTTCTTTAAGATCTCAGAAACAAAATTTAGAAAACTGCTAATATCTATAAAATCTGCATCATGACTTACATAATGTTTTTGTACTTTTATGCTCAAAATATTTTATGTGTATGTATGTGTATGTACATACAATTGATCCCTGTTATTTATAGATTCTGTGTTTGTGAATTCACCTGCTTGCTGAAATTTCCTTGTACCTCTAAATTGATGTTTGTGGTGCTTTCACAGTCATTTGTACATGTCTGCAGAGCAGAGAAAAACTTCAGTTGCTCAATACACATGTTCCCAGCTGAGGGTGGACAAGGTGACCCTCTGGCTTCTTTCAGTCATCATGCCATAATTAAGTATTCTTTTTGCTATTTAGTACACTTAATATTTTAGTATATTTTGTGTTTTTGTGCTCTTTGCTGTTGATTTCACTGTTTAAAATGGCCCTCTGCACAGTACTGAAGGTGCTGACTACTGTTCCTAAGCACAGGAAGGCTGTGGTGAGCCTTACTGAGCAAACAAGTGTTGGGTGAGCTTTGTTCAGGCGTCAGTTACGGTGCTGTACCATGAGTTCAACGGTAATGAATTAGTGGTATACATTAGATAAGGTATCTTGAAACAGAAGCACGTAAACAGGGTTGTATGCTGATCAGTTGATGAAAATATTGTCACCAGAGGCTTGTAGGAATTTAACCCTGTATTCTCTCTATGATCACTGGTTCGGTGTTTGTGGTGACTTTAAAAAACATAATTACTGTGAATAATGAGAATCGACTGTGTATAAATATATATGTATCAGTATGTTTTATATTTATGATTACTTTGTATTTGTGATGATTTTATTCTCATTTATAATATTTATGTGTAAGTACTTCCCTCCCCCTGCCTCCAAATTGAAGAAGATTAGCACAGGGTAGAAGAACCTGCAGTGTTGTCTGTGGAGCAGGGCTGGAAGGGTTCAGAAGAGATGAATTTTTAAAGACCACAGGCTATCAAGTGCCTACTAACCATATCAAGTGCTGTAGGAAAGGGACCAGAAGCAGCCTTTGGTTTGTGTGTTTACCTGCCATGCTCTCAAATGCAGATCAGAAGTAAAGCACGTCCTAATCTCTTCTGTCCGCCACTCTGGGGAGGGGACCAAGTGAGCTTAGCCCTCCCAGCTGACTTTGGCAGCTGGCTGTGCTCATAACCAGCTCCATGGCTCTGTGTACAGCGTGCTTTGGCTTTCTCCAAAGAAGAAGCAAGAGAATCTTGGGTTGGGCGCTTTGTGCTTTTGATGTGAACACTAGCAACAACCTTTTTCTTCCTGGTCCATTTTAAACCATATTGTTCAGTGAGCTGGCCTTTGATCAGCAACCTTCCAACCCTGCCTCCTTTTCCTTTTCAGTCCTTAGTCCCTGTTCCTCTAAACTTCTGGGGCCTCATTCTTAATTGTCAGCAAATCCCAATTTAGCAGGTTGCTGATAAGATATAAGGTGCTACCCTTCTGTTGTAATGGGAAATCCTTAAAGTGAGTGGAGTGTTGACATGAGCCCTTCAGGCCAAAGAAGTTTACTTTTGATGGTGGTGTGTTAAAAATGTGAAGTAGTAATAGTAAGGGAGTTGAATTTTTTTAAGCAGCTCTGTTTCCAGCCCCTCTTTGATGGACTAGGAAATTAAGTCCAGAGAGAGGGAGAGGCTGGATCAGGGTCACACAGGACGTCAGTGGCTGGTCAAGACCACTCTACTTGTCACCTTCAGGCTCCCTGACTATTCAGATCACAGCTGTGTGGTTAGCCGTATACCCTGAATATCAGTATTGGGCATGTATGTAAATCTTTACAAACTTCAGCATTCTTATGCCCTGTCCTTAGCTGGGGGTACAGAGTATGTATTAGTTTTCTAACAATGTGCAGACTCCCAAAAGTGATGTGGATCAATTCTACGTGATAGCTTCCTGGGGTTGGGGAAAGGGGAGTGAAGTGTGTTAGGGCTCCTTGTCTTAAATTTGTATTTTAAACCAGCAAGTTCCAAATCTAGGCTGTGACTCAGAAGCAGCTGTAAATTATGTTTACAAACTAGGGAAATTAATTCAAGATGAAACATAAACATAAAAACTAAAACTATAAGCCTTCCAAAAGAAAGCACAGGACAAATCTTTGCAATCTGAGTTTAGCATTGGTTTCTTAATGAGATACAGAAAGCAATAGCCCTGCCCAAAAATGAAAATTTTGACTTAATTAAAATCAAAAACATGTGCTTACCAAAAACCACCATTGAGAAAGTCAATTGGCAAGCCACAGTAGGGGAGAAGATATTTGCAAAACATGCATCTGACAAAGGACTTATGTCCAGAATGTAGAGACAACTCATAAAAACTCAATAATAAAAAGACCAATTCATTTAAAAGATGGACAAAAGACTTGAAGAAACACCTCATGAAGAAACACCTTAAGAATGTCTAGTAAGCATAAGAAAAAAATACACTACATCACTAGTCATCAGGGAAATGCATCTTAAAATCATGATGAGATATTACTACATAGCCACCAAAATGGCTAAAATTAAAGAACTGACAATACCACGTGTTGGTGAGTATGTGGAGCACTTAGAACTCTTATATATTATTGGTGGGATTGTAAATGAACATTTGGTAAAAGACCTTGGCAGTTTCTTATTTAACAACACATAAAAAGCCTGCCTCATAATCCAGCAGTTCCACCCTGAGATATTTACACAAGAGAAAATGAAGTGGTAGGTCTTCAAAAAGATTTACACAAAGACATTCAGAGCAACTTCATGTATAATAGCCAAAGAGGGAGAACAGTCTAGATGTCTATATACAGGAGAGTCAGTCAACAGTAATATAGTCAAATAAAATATTACTCAGCACTGAAAAAGTCAGAGTACTAATTCAGGCCAAAATGGGAATGAATCTCGAAAATTTTATGTTGAATGAAATAGGCAGCCATAGAGAGTATGGTCGGTATGATGCCATTTGTATGATGTTCTTGAACAGGCAAAGCTAGTGGTGAGAGCAAATGAAAACACAGCACAGTGGTTGTGCATGGGTGTGTGTGTTTTGAGGGTAAAATGGAGAGATCTGAGAGAACTGTCTGAAGTGATGGTAAAGTCTCTACCTTGATATGGGTTAAGGACACCTTCATGCATGACTTTGTCACAACTCCCTTAAGAATTGTGCATTTCCCTGTAGATAAAACTTTTGCCTTAAAAGACTGATAATATTGAACCTTAGTGAGTGATGAGCTTACCAAAGTGTTTAGAAGGGAAGACCTGATATCTGCAACTTACTTTAAAACTTATTAAAGAAGTAAGCTGTGTTGGTGGATGAGAGAGATGGTTAGATATGTGATAAGGCAGATGTAAGAATATGTTAAAACACCTGAGGAATGGAGGTCATTCCCAAGGTCCCACCCTTACCCTTTAGCACCATTGCTGTGCGGGAAGTGCTAGGGAATCTCGATAAACCTCCTCCCTTTCACACTGTGTGGAGCTGAGGAAGAGCTCAACTTCCTCTGTAGAACCAGAAAGCATTCTATTGGGTTGGCCAAAATGTTCATTTTGATTTTTCCATAAGCTGTTACAGAAAACTCTGAATGAACATTTTGGCCAACTCAATAGAATCTACTTTTCTTTGCAAACCGCATTCCTTTCATTGGAAATTGTCGGAAAATACAGAGATTCCTCATGTCATAGAGTTAGGGATCCCCTGTCAGAGCAAGGACGTGGCTATTCCCAGAACTCCTTGCTGCATATCCGTGGGTTGGCATCAGGATTATTCCTATAAATTTAGGAGAGGTCCTGCATCTAAGGGAGCTTGGTTTTGAGTCAGTCATCTGTCTGAAAATGCGGTACTCCGACCTCGCAGTTGTCTGAGGCAAAGAAAGAAGTCACCTGTGTCTGTGTTGGATAAATTCACCTCCTGCCTCACAAAGATGCATTGTGCAGATTAATGAGCTCAGTATAAAAGCCACTCGCTTAAGTCCTCTGAAGGACAGAGGGCTGGAAGGTGAAAGGAGTGGATTCTGTCCAGTGTCTCACCCTCTGGCTCTCCTTCCTCCTGCCCTGCTCTGGCAGCAGCACCTCACACGCTCCCACTTGGGGATCACGTATACGGGACCAAGGAGTTTCTCATTTGCAGTTTTCCAAAGTACAAAAGAACAAAGTTCCTTCTTCTGCTGATGGTACTGTGTCACTATTTCCTAAGACAGAGAGAAAGAGAGGAGAGGAGAGAGGAACACAGAAAGACCTCCTCTGTTTAAGAGCACGGTCTTTGGAGAATGGGGAGATGATCCCCCTTCTCCTCACAGAGACACCAGGCTGATGGACTAATGGGTTCACACCCTTTTACATGAGCATGAAGCCAGGAAATTTTAAAGCCAGAAGACTCCTCACATTATGAGCCGGCCACGTCCTCCATACCTGTCAGCTCACACGCCATGTGTTTAACTGTCGTGCGTTTGATATCACACGAGCTTGTGTGCTTTGTGTTGCCTTTAAATTTTCCCTGAGACGCTTTTCTGACTTGTACATCAGATTTCTTTTTTCCTCTTTTGTGTCCAGTTTTGTTTACATTGGCAGTGACTCCAATCTTGGTTTGAAAGCTAGGGAAGTTGCTTATAGGGGTTTTCAGGATTTCTGAATATGAAATACAAGGAAATTGCATAATATTGCAGAGTTTCCTCTTCTTGTTGCTTGCTTGTTGCCCCAAATATAGTAGTTCCTTCTAGAAGCTTAAAGGAATTTGGCAGATCTTACCCACTGATGGTCTATTGTGGTCTCGAGAGTCAGTGTCACCCTGATTTGAGGTTGAATTTTTTTCTTGAGGTCAAGCAACAAAGCTTCCTGAATTATAACTATGACAACAGTGTTTATATAACATGCAAATCAAAGTTCTGTGGCAGAGCGGAAACACCCTCCAACAACACTCAGTGTTAATAGTCCCAGAAACATTTTGCTCACGAAGCTGGTTAAAGCAGTTAGCTTACCCCTCCACTGGATATCTGGGTGGACCCTGCCACCTATATACTCCAGGAGGAGCTGTTTCACCTTTTCCTTTGAAATTCTGTTGGCTTCATTTGTGATTTCTGACAGGGAACGGTAGTAAATGCCAGCAACACTCAAAAGTGGGAAGTGCTGCTTTAAGAATAATCTGCTCATTAAGGTCCTTATGACCGGCTCCTGACCCACTGAGGAAGACTCAGACAAGAGAATGTGGGTCCCATGTTTTAAGCTCCTGTCCCTCAGTCAGCGGTGATTTCCTGGACTGTATATATGCCAGCCCTGTGTTAGAAGCTGGGTGATCCCCCAGGAAAGTGTAAGGCAAAAGTAGCCATTGGGGAGATATTTGGAGATGAGAAATAATGAAAAATGCAAAGTTGTATCCTAAAGCATTAAATTCTATAGAGTAGGCTGTTCGAGGAGTGAGAAGTCAGAGAGAGGATACAGGAGGGAGGTCTGCAGCCGTTAAGTAAGGTAGGAACTCTTCATGAAGGTAGAAGAAAGGGAAATGACATTTTTGAGCACTTTCAGGCGCTGTGAAACTACTTCTAATTCTCCCATCACTCCCACAGATATTATTACTTAGCTATACTTTACTCTAAGAAAAAAACAGGCTCAAATGTTAAATAACCATCTGAAGGCCCACAGCCAGAAAGGCCCATGGAACCAGGCCTTTATGCCAAGTCTCCAGGGTACACAGCCCATTCTGTCCACCACTCCACTTTGCCTCAACCACCTCCATTCCCCCTTGTTCTGGATTTCCTCCAGTTCTTGTACAGGTGGAAGGATGGGCTAACAATAATGAATGAGGCTGACTGTATCAGCCCAGGAATGCCCAGGGTTGCCTTCTGGATGAAACAGGGCTTAGTCTTATGTATGGGAATGACATTCAGCCAGCCTCCCTACTTCAGTGGACTGAGAAGAGCTCCTGCTGCTGCTAAGTCGCTTCAGTCGTGTCTGACTCTGTGCGACCCCATAGATGGCAGCCCACCAGGCTCCCCGTCCCTGGGATTCTCCAGGCAAGAACACTGGAGTGGGTTGCCATTTCCTTCTCCAACGCATGAAAGTGAAAAGTGAAAGTGAAGTCGTTCAGTCGTGTCTGACCCTCAGCGACCCCATGGACTGCAGCCTTCCAGGCTCTTCCGTCCATGGGATTTTCCAGGCAAGAGTACTGGAGTGAGGTGCCATTGCCTTCTCCAGAACAGCTCCTAACTGCCGGTTATTTTCGTCCAATTGAAATCTACTTTCCTGGAACTCCACCCTGACTTTCATCTCCATTTAGAGCAGTAAGTCTTCCTCTTCTTGGACATGATAGGTCCTTTGAGTATTTGAAGGACCAGTATTGTGATGTTTCGAAGTTTGTTCTCCAGCCAGAGCTGTGGTTTAGGGCAACACATTTTCCAGGAGCAGTGTGTCAGATAGATTAGAGCAGAGAGAGAGAAGTCAGCAAGTCCAGGGAGAAGGCCAATGTCGAGATACAAATGAGAAGACACAGCCTGACCTTGAGCAGTGAAGGAGAAGTGGGGATGAGGGATAGACTCAGGATGCAGGACAGTGATAAATCCTGGCACTGGCTGGGTATGTGAAGTAGAAGGAAAGAGAAGGAAGGGGGAAAATCAAGGATGAATGAGATTACTTTGCCTCTCTACTGTGTTGTGTATTTTTCTTTGTTCTTCATTTAAGAGTTCCCTATAAAGCTTAATTAGGCTTTTCTCTCATTAGCTTTTTTTTTTTTTTTGCCAGAACTCTTGGCTACAAGCAATAGAAACACAATTTTTTTTTTTTAAAAAAAGAACCCTGCTGGTTCACTCGTGGAGAGAGCAGGGATGACACTGAGCCACATCTCAGTAGCTCGGGTAGTGCCCTGAAGTCCGGTCTCCCTTCATGTCATCACTCCACTTCCTTTGGCCTGTGCTCAGTCTTTGTGCCTGTGGTGGCAGAGTCAGCTACAGAAGCTCCAAGCATGGGTCCTGTTCTAACAAGGCCTCATTCCCGCTGGTGTAATAAAAACATTTAAACACAAATCCTGTCGACTGCATTTGGCCTGGGGAGAATCACACGCACTCTGGGATACCAGGTCTGGATCCTCTGGCCACACCCAAAGATGGAATTAGGCTCAGCACCCCCACCCCCACTTCCTGCCCCAAACAGCAAGGACTTGGTGGTGAGGTGGCTCCCAAGGAAAATGAGGGCAGAATCCCTGGACATAGAAAGCGTGGGTACTGAGTAGAGGAAATGGGAGCAGATGTTCTGAGTACTTTGCTTCCCCCCTGGTGTTCCTGAGGAACTGTACAAGAGATAAGCCCTTTTAGAGCCTTTAGTTCAAGCAGCAGACGATGCTTGAATTAATGGAACAAAAAGTGTGTTTTTCTAGTCATCATCATTGTCATAGTCATGTTGAAGCGCAGGGGGTCACTTTTAGTCACCAGTGAGCTGGTGTGCTGCTGAGCAAGTCTACAGAGTCAAAGACTATTCAGCTGACTTTGGGAGCATGGCCATTTAGTCACTTGTGCTGGGCCATTTTCCAAGAGAGTGCCTTCCTCCTAAGGTGCCTGTGTTGCATGGGGGAGGGAGCCTCGGTACCTTGAACTACAATAACGCCTTCCTGGTGATGCCATGGACTAGCATTAGCAGCATTTGTGGTCAATTGTGGGGTGTAAAGCTAGCATTCATCAGTGTGCTATAGAAAATGAATGACTCTGTAAAGGGTTTTGACAGCCTGAAGTTAAGCCAAGTAAGATAAATCTGCCTTATATTGTCTTGTAATAAGACCTGAATTGTGTATTTCTCTTCCTCTCTGAGGTAAAGATTCATAGTGAATTTGCCAGGTGTTGAGAAGAATGAGGCATACTCACCTGGCAGTGATAGATCTGGCTTACTTTCTGTCTGGTTGATCCATCAATGCATTGTCCTCGTTGCTTCAACTTGGAGATTGTTAAAAAACTTACATCTCTTTTATTCCTCTACTCACAAACATTCATCCAGTCAATATTGAGTGGCCTACTATATTCCAGTTACTAAACCTCTTTGCATGAAGAGCAGGGTCTTCGTGTTTGTTTAGGAACAGGTCATGGGGAAGAGCCATCAGACATGTGTTTATTGGTTTCGCTTTTGAAAGAGCCTCCCTACAACAGCAGATGCAGTACTGGTGGCAGTGGAAAGGGCAAGCCAGAGGAGGTGCTGCCCGGTGAGAATTAGAAGAGCAGCAGCAGCCATTTTCCTTGCTTCTCTGGCCACCTTCTGTCGCTCAGACTGTGGTGACAAGAGGCATGTTTCTAGTGGGAGAAGGAGGAACCAATAGTAGCGCCCCAGCTCTGGCGCCTCGAGTTGAGACATATCCTCATTTACTCCAGGCTCTTTAAACTGATTTTATCCCCATAGGCTTAAGAGTCAAACGATTCATTTTTTTCCATTATACTTAATTGTAGGGCATTGAATATAGCTCCCTGCTAAACAGTGTCGGACCTTGTTGTTTCTCTTTTATATATAGCAGTTTGTATCTGCTAATCCCATACTCTCAATTTATCCCCCTCACCCCCTTTCCCCTTTGGTAACTGTATGTTTGTTCTCTGTATCTTGAATCTGTTTCTCTTTTGTAAAGAAGTTAATTTGTGTCATATTTTAGGTTCCAGGCATATGTGATATCACATGCTATTTGTCTTTCTCTTTATGACTTACTTCACTTAGTATGAGAAGTGCCTTCTGAATGGATCTAGATGTTGCTGCAAATGCCGTTATTTCACTCTTTTTTATGGCTGAGTAATATTCCATTGTATATATGTACCACATCTTATCCATTCACCTATCAGTGGACATTAGATTGCTGCCATGTCTTGGCTATTGTAAATAGTGCTGTTATGAACTTGGGGTGCATATATCTTTTCAAATTAGAATTTTCTCTAGATATCTGCCCAGGAATGGGATTGCTAGATCATATGACGGCTCTATTTTTTACTTGTTGAAGAAACCTCCATACTATTTTCCATAGTGGCGGCACCAATTTACATTCTTCCCAACATACAGAAGGGTTCCCTTTTCTCCACACCCTTCCCAGCATTTGTTATTTGTAGATGTTTTTAAATGGTGGCCATTCTGACTTGTATGAGGTGGTAACTCACTGTGGTTTGATCTGCATTTCTCTAATAACTAGCGGTGATGAGCATCTTTTCATGTGCCTTGTTGTTGTTCAGTCCCTCAGTCGTTTCCGACTCTTTGTGATCCCATGGACTGCAGCACGCCAGGCCTCCCTGTCCTTCACCATCTCCAGGAGCTTGCTCAAACTCATGTCCATTGAGTCGGTGATGCCATTCAACCATCTCATCCTCTGTCATCCCCTTCTCTTGCCTTCAGTCTTTTCCAGCATCAGGGTCTTTTCTATTGAGTCAGCTCTTGGCCTCAGGTGGCCAAAGTATGTCTTCTTTGGAGAAATGTCTATTTCTCTTCTTTTCTAAATATCTTCTGCCCATTTTTCAGTTGGGTTGGTTTTTGGTGTAGTTGTGATGAAATTGTATGAGCTGTCTGTATATTGTAAATTAAGCCCTTGTCAGTTGTGACTGTCTTCTCCCATAGAAGATATTCTACGGGAGAAAAATACATTGTCTTTCCGTTTTGTTAATGGTTTCCTTTGTTGTGCAAGCTTGTAAGTTTGGCAAACTGACTCAATGGGTATGAATTTGAGCAAATGCCAGGAGATGAAGGACAGGGAAGCCTGGTGTGCTGCAGTCCATAGGGTTGCAAAGAATCAGACATGACTTAGTGACTGAGTAACAAATGAGTTTGATTAGGTCCCATTTGTTTATTTATTTATTTTTGCTTTTATTTCTTTTGCCTTGGAAGGCTGACCTATGAATTTATATGAGAAGAGAGGGTCTCCTGGATGCAAAAATTCATGTCCGTTATTGGTTGGTGGTGCACAAATGAGGGGTGTCTTACTAGTAACTTCTCTTGGTTTTTACTGAAAGTGCCTATGGTAAGCCTGTTTAAATTCAAATGTGGTGCTCTCACGGATCTGTCCACCGCACCATCCCGGGCACCGCTGCCAGTTCTCTCTCTGCTGTTAGCTTTTGCGAAGGATGCTTTTTGAGCATCCCAAAGTGTCTCCAGCTGGTTGTGGTTTTCCGTTACTGCCATACTTGTATTAATTGGAAGTTTATAGAATTACTGTTATGTTTAAATTGGGTGGAAATTCTGTTCTTACATAATGGTTGTGTTGTTGCCATTTTAATGACTGCTTAGCTTCTTTTGAGTTCTTTGTTGATTGCCAAACTTTTTTTTTTTCCATTGTACTGGGTGGAGGAGTCTATGAAGTTGTGATTGAATACAAATCTAGACCAAAACGCTCTCCCACTTGTTGGCTTTTGTAACGTTTGGAAACTTATTTAATCTACATGATGGTATAAAGTGGAGGAAGTAGGAGTACCCCATAAGCTTGAGGATGAAATAAAATAATTCATGTAAATGCTGGGTGTGGTATCTGGCACATAACTGGTGGTGAAAAAGTGTGGTAAGTAGTTACTTTTATGTTTAACTGTTGTTTTAAAAAACATTGACAACTATTGCTCTGCAAGTTGACTGTAGATGGTCTCCTTTCCTTTAGTCCTTTAATTAGTTTCATTTGGTTAAATTGTGTGGCTAATGAGGTCGCTGTCGCTGTGTCCCTCAAACCACAGACCTGTGCTTAGCCTTTTATCCCATAGAGGATAAGTCTGAAGAGAAGGAAAGAGGAGGGCCACTGATGGTGATGAAAGACCATCTTTACAGAACGCTCTATGGGCTATAGAATTTGTATTCTATCCTCCATGTTAAATGTTTTCTATCTATTGTCTTACTTAATTTTCACAATGACCCTAAGAGGTAGGGAATATTAATATCCCTCTTTTAGACTAGGTAAGACTGAGGTTTAGAGATGTGAAGTGATTGAACTCTATAGCTGGTAACTGGTAGAGCTGGACTTCGAACCTAAGCAGCATATGAGCATAAATCTGTCACCCTGACAGTTGAAAAGAGCAAGCCCTAGTGATGGTAGGTCCATTGTGTCACAAGAGAGGAGCAACAAAAATGGTCTCTGATGGTATAGAGCCAGCGTGGGCAATGTTTGGGAGTATGGGCAGGTAGTTCTGTTTTGTATTTCTCCATATGGACGCGTAAGAGGAACCGCCTGGTGGGAGGGGCTTAGATGGTCCAAGCTACTTGGAAGAGACCTGAGAATGACAAAGCTTAAATGTGAATTCACTTGCAGCTGAGATAGGAACAGCAGTTTTAAGTGAATTTGTCCATGAACCTGTTTCTCCAGCACTTTCCTTTTGTGCAGATTTTGATCCAAAATGTGATATGGCCAAGTGTTAATGCAGCTGTGTGTCAGAGGGAAAAGTGAGATTGCTTTGTCTAATTCTTGCTTTACTTATGCCTTTAATTTATAAGTTAAAAAATTTCTATGCTTTCTTGGTAAGACCTGGATAATGGTGATAAAGGACAGCTGTGAAAAAATTCTGGGAACCGAAATAACTCTGTTCTCTTAATTCTCTAGGGACACGTAAATTGAATTGGCTCATCAGTGAGCAGAACTGATTGCAAAATCACTTCTTAATGCAATAGGAGCATATGAAGGCTTTCCTCACCCTCCTTTGATTTAATTAAATTGTATTCCCGTTGTAGCTTCTGGGTGAGGTCTCACAGAACTGCAGTATCCTGTGATTTGTATCAAAGACCTACTTTCCTGTCCTGGTGTTTATCTTCAGAATTGAGCCCTGTGGTTCAAAGAATATGAAGTTTTACTTCTGGGTTAGATGTCAGCTGGTCACATGGGTTAGTGGTAAATGCTTCAGGCTAGAATCAAAAGGCAATTCCCAATTTCATTTTCTGACTCATGGCAAATTCTTTATGCCAGTGACTCACCTTCCCTGGCTACCCATGGCATCTTATCACCTTTATTGTCATCATCATCATGTCTTAGGTATCACATGGTTAGTTATTAAGAGTTTGGGCTTTGGAGACAGACTGTAGGAGTTCCGTCTGGATTCTGCCCAATTCCAGGTGCCTAACCTTGAGCAAATGACCTAACCTCTCTAATGCCTCAGTTTTCTCATCTATATGTCAGGAATAATTAGGTTGGTGTGAAGACTAAACAAGATAATGCATTTTAGAGTGCTCAGAGTGGTGTCTGACACGTGATAAGTCTTTTGTCATCATCCTTTGTATTAAATCCATTATTGCTATTGTAATTATTTTATAATGAGTCTCAGGTGGACCCTCATAACATAAAGTAAATCTGTAGTTTGTATTCTCTAGAAGTGTACACTTGAAAAATAATATTCAGCAGTATGGATATTTAACAGACCCTCATGTGCAGGAAGAAGGCAATGGCACCCCACTCCAGTACTCTTTCCTGGACGATCCCATGGACAGAGGAGCCTGGTGGGCTGCAGTCTATGGGGTTGCGAAGAGTCAGACACGACTGAGCGACTTCACTTTCACTTTTCACTTTCATACATTGGAAAAGGAAATGGCAGCCCACTCCAGTGTTCTTGCCTGGAGAATCCCAGGGACAGGGGAGCCTGGTGGGCTGCCGTCTATGGGGTTGCATGGAGTCGGACTGAAGCAACGTAGCAGCAACAACAGCAGCATGTACAGAGTTCAGCTGAAACTGGTGCATCCCGGAATGAAAGCACTATAGAAAGCCAGAGAACCAAAAGAGACTTGATTATGGGGCCAGGTTTTAGGCACTCTGGCTAAGCAGGGTGGATGGACTTTAGCTTCAGTTGGGTTGTTGTGTTTGTGTGTTGAGTGATTCATTCTTCCTTGGAGTCATAACTCAGGAATTGTTGAGTGACTCATGTCACTGTGAATTGGTCCTGGAGAATTGAATTCTATCCTTTTAAGACATAGTCTCTTAGAGACTTACTTGAAAACATACAAACCTGAGATAACTCTACTAATCAATCTTAAGGCAGAAGCCACTGCCAAAGGGACCTTTTAGTTGGGGAAATTGCCCTTGTCTCTGGACCTCAGTCTGGCATTAGTGGGCAACTGTGAGATCTCACGGTTTTCCCAGAACAGACTGAGCATTTCTGAAGGGGTGAATTGCATGCCCTTTACTTCTGCCAGAATGGAAGGTATTTATACGCCAGAGACTACTAGTACAGCTTGGTAGTTGTGTGCATTTGCCACTGCCCAGAAAAGTAAAGGACAATTGGAACCTCGCTGCAGCAGCAAGATAGACCAGTATGCCACCTTCCAGCTCTCTGTCCTTGGATTAACTATGTAACCTCTCTGGCCTCCAGTTCCACATCCATAAGATGCAAACAACACTAGTGGCTAATTGACAAGGTGGTTAAAAAGATTTGATAATGTCATGCATGGCACTTGGTGAGTGCCTGTGAACAAAGCCATTTCCACTTAGCACTGTTCCCATAACACCATCCAGCCTGTGTGATGATGAGGCTGCTTCCTTACCCGGGCCTTCCTTGTCGGGCCATGTAGTCATACCGTTCTGGCAGGCATGGTTTGTTAGCTTCATTTCAAACTCATTCTCTTTGGCTCATTTACTCAAACCAGACAGAGATTAATGGCCTGCCCTCAGAGTACCGGGCGGCACATGTTCCTGGCACCTTTGGCTCATTGATCGCGCCTCTGCAGTTTGGGGAATACCTCAGTGTTCTAGGCAGGGGCCTCCTGAGCTCTAAGAGACATTTAAAGGAAAGTAATTTGGTGCAAATTCACCTCCTAATTAAGGAGGGCTGAAAGCCTGTTTTGTTTTGTTTTGCTATTCCTTCTGGATTTTGCCAGTTAGAAACAGGAGCAGGATTCTCTGGAATAGAATGTGTGAATTTATTGGGAGGAATGAAGTGAGCAGGGATGGCCGGAAAAAGTACTTGCCCGCGTGTGGTGTCTTCCCCTGTGTCTGCCTTAGCTACCTGTCCAGTTGCAGTGCATGCCATTGACTGTGGGCTGCTGGTCTGACCTGTACCCATTTGGCTCTGCAGGATTGTGTTTCTGCTTCCCTCTTTGCCCCATTCTTATCTCCTCTGGTCTGAGGCCTTTTCATTCATCAGACAGTGGTGCTTGAAATATAGAAACCCCTTTTATCCTCATCTTTCTGACCTTCAGTGTGTGCCTATTTATCTTTGTACAGTCTTTGAGAAATGAATAATAATCATTTGATTATTTGATTATCTCCATTTGACAAATGGGAGATTTGTCAAATTACTGTTTGACCATTCAAAGACCTTCTTGGCTGACTCCTTCAGGTTATAGACAGGGCAGCTGAGATGCAGAGAGGGTGAGAAACTTACCCAGTGACACAAGGCAACTGGGGGCCATGTTGGAATTATTGCTTAGCTCTTGACCAGCAGTATCAGTAAATATCAGTCTCACCGATACTTACTAGTAGATAAGAAGCCCCCTTAGGATATCATGGCTCTCTTTTCAGAGTTGCTTGGCTCTGTTTCTCTAAGGGTTAAATAAGTGGTTCTCAACCAACAGTGACCATTACAATCATTGGGGATATCCTTGTTTTTTTTGTTACCACCAACTTCATCCTATGCCTTTTCATATCTATAGGATCATAAGCACCAAAGAAAGATTTTGGAGCTATGATTTTTTTTTTTTCTAAATCAGAGGTTTTATCATCTTACTTAATAATGTCAGCATATCAGGGATTGGCAGACCCTGCCCTGCAGGCCAAGTCCAACTGGCTACCTGTTTTTTGTAGCCCATGAGCTCAACATGGTATTTACAAGTGAACATTTGCCATTGACTCAGTGATAGGAAACACTTTGACATCTATTTAAGCTAAATGCTATCTTCCCTCTATAAAAATTCTGTTTTTCTCATTAGTCTTATCTGTATTTCAGAAAGTTACACTCCTGAGAAAAGATACTCCCAGTGGTTGTGATGGCCACTCTTACAGTTGAGAACCAGCTGTATAACCCCTGGAAGAACCAAGCCAAGCATCCCCAAAAAAGACAGCCATGAAACAATAAGATTGATTTTCACCTGCTAGGAATATTCTACCTGTATTTTCAAAACTTACTCTATTTGGATTTTGTCAGGAAAAAATCGTGAAAATGTGTGGTCTCTCTCGTTTTTCAAGTCCCTGTATAATCATTGGTTTGGCTTTTGCCTCTTAGCTCGCAAAGCCTAAAATGTTTACCTTCTAGTCCTGTACAAGAAAAAGCTTGCCAACTCTTCCAATGTATCATTGTCTGTTTTATGTTGGGACTCATTCCCTTTTGTGATTTGTATAAATCACTTAAGGATTTTTTGTCATAAAAGTAGTATATTCTCCTTTTAAATTCACAGTAAAAAGTTACTGGTCCCATTTGCCAGTGTTAACACTTAACAGTTTGTAATGTATCTTTGTCCAGACTTTGCCATGTACTAGCTGTGAGACCTTAGTTAACCTCTCTAGCCTCAAATTCTCCATCTATGTATCAGTGATATTAACAGTTTCTACCCAACAGAATTGTTGCATAGATAATTTGAGATAATTCATGTGAATTGCTTCACGCCGTTGCCTGCTGTGCAGTTAATGCTTAATGATTTGTAACTAATTAATTTTTTCTCCCTTTTAGTTTATATACACATATTAGTTTTTTTTTTTAAAGGAAGTATATGACTTTTTTTTTTTAACAGTAAAGCTCCAGAGGTGATTCTCTGAACAGCTGAAGTAAATATTGCTAAGTCTGCTGCTGCTAAGTCGCTTCAGTCGTGTCCAACTCTGTGCGACCTCATAGACGGCAGCCCACTAGGCTCCCCCGTCCCTGGGATTCTCCAGGCAAGAACACTGGAATGGGTTGCCATTTCCTTCTCCAGTGCATGAAAGTGAAAAGTGAAAGTGAAGTCGCTCAGTCATGTCCGACTCTTAGTGACCCCCCTGGACTGCAGCCTACCAGGCTCCTCCGTCCATGGGATTTTCCAGGCAAGAGTACTGGAGTGGGGTGCTGTCACCTTCTCCCAAAGTAAATATTAGGAAGTGAGTAATAATAGAAGGAATTTCCATTTGGGGGCCAGAAATTGCCTTCCATTTTCTAGCACATACTAAGCAAAAGGAGAAGGTAATGGTTTTCTATAGTGAACCTGTTGGGTGGTATAAAATGCACACAAGTAAATGTTATTTCTGTTTTCCAGGTCTACAACTCAAACAAAGACAGCCAGAGCGAAGGGAGTAAGTATGTTGCTTAGATACTTTTCCTTCAGCTGGGTGTGGGCCTGGGCCTGGTGAAGTTGCCATTCTGGGGAAGAACCACCAGGAGGTGCTGTGGGCACATTGGGTTGGCCCAATTCCCCCAGTGCAGTCTGAGCTGCTTCTGCCCTAATATACCATGTCAGGACAGTCAATGAGCCTGACGGGCATGGCTGTGATGACATCTTGCACTGTATAACCATTCACACGGTGCAAAGAATTTTTATGTACATTATCTCAGTTAATCCTGTGTTGTCTTAAGAATGTAGCTCCCGTCACCACTTAAAAGTCACTTAATCCAATAATACCCAGCTCCCCCAGCACCCTGACCTGTGGGAAGCCAGAATTGACTTTGCCTCCCACACGGTCTCACTCAGAGGCCTGAAGAGGCAAGAACCATCTTAGTGATCACTTAGTAACTAACGCTGTGTTCCTTGTTGCTGCTCTGGAGAGTTATGAGTGGAGACGGTGAACTCTGTAATAATATTCCATTTTGATGGGAGTGGCCCTGGGCAGCCTCTGTAGCATTATATAGCACCTTTCTCCCCCCACTGGCTCTCTGAGTACTCTGGTTAATTGTGGTTTCCAAGGGCACCTGTAACCTTGTAAAGATGATGGGATTAAAATGGAACTGCTTTTGCTAAGTGTTTGGGCTGATCATCTCCTTGGTGCATAGGGGAAAACACAAATTCCTTCCACGTTGCTACCAGAGTACAAAGGAAATTCTGTCCTCTTGCCTCAGATTTGCTTTTGTAAAATCCATTTGGAAAAAGATTCCAAGGTAGCCCTCCCATGAATTCTAGTATTGTTAGAAAAGTCAGTGAAACAGTGCCTCTTCTTGTGGACGAAAGGATGAGCCATTTTATGTGTGTGTGAAATCCATTATGGAGTAGAGATTTCCCTTCTTTCATTCTTTCCAAAATACAGATTTTATCAGAAGTTTTAAATAAAATATTAAGTAATTTGGAATGGTTGCTGTTGGTAAGTTCAGAGGCCTTAGGGGAGGAAAACTATTTTTTTGTTGTTTCTTTTTTCCCCTCAGGAATTGAACAAGGGAAAATGTTTTTCAAGTAAATATTCAAAGAAACAAGTCATGTTCCTCCCTCTCTGTGTCAGGTGGGATTTCTTTAGAATATCTGAAATCAGCTCTGGCTAACTTGTCCTAAAATAGCCATAGCAAAAACAATATTAAAGATAATGAAGGAATATAGAAGTCCTCAGTTCAGTTCAGTTCAGTCACTCAGTTGTGTCTGACTCTTTGCGACCCCGTGAATCGCAGCACGCCAGGCCTCCCTGTCCATCACCAACTCCTGGAGTTCACTCAGATTCATGTCCATCGAGTCAGTGAAGTCCTCAGGGTAATTCAAAGTAAGGTAGGAAGAGCTGAAGAACCAAGGCTTGAAAGCCAGACAGTTCTGGAGACCTGAGAACCAACAAGAAAGGGTCCTCTGGATGATACTTGCAGGATCATAAAGCCCATAGAATTTTTTAGTCCTTGCCTCACTCTTGTGAAGGTCCAGATTCCCAGGAAAGATAGCATCAAGATGGTCTCGCTTTGGCCCACCCAGAGGATAACAATGCACCTTGATCGATGGTTTCAAAAGTGCTCATAAAATGAGAGCATGGTGGTTTACCTGCAGGGAGATCAGCAAACCCCCGGGACATGAGAGGGTAGATGCCATGCAGGCTGAAATAGGAGATGCCCACCCCATGCCCCAGCCTACAACCCATGTCTGTTATAAAGGACCCAGAACTGTGGGGGTTGAGACACATATGAATAGAGAACCACCCCCACCCCCGTCCCCAGACCAGAAGCTTGCCTGTAACTTTTGACCTTACGAACCTGCTTGTCTCTCCTTGAGATAAGTGCCAAAGATATGAAAGATGACCAGGATTCTGCTGGTGGGCATGCCAGCTGGTTGTACCATTCTGTAAGGCCTTTAGGACATAGGTACTGGAAGCCTTTAAAAAGTAAACATCCTTTGATTGATGTGTACACACTGTTGTATTTAAAATGGGCAACCAACAAGAACCTACTATATAGCACAGGGGACTCTGCTTAATATTATGTGGCAACCTAAATGGTAAAAGAATTTGAAAAGAATTCAAACATCTCCTGCATTGGCAAGTGGGTTCTTTACCAGTAGCACCACCTAGGAAGCCCAAAGAATCCATGCTGAAAAAGAATGGATGCATATATGTGTACACAGCTATGTGCTGTGCTGTGCTCAGTCGCTCAGTCGTGTCCGACTCTTTGCGACCCCATGGACTGTAGCCCGCCAGGCTCCTCTGTCCATGGAAATTCTCCAGGCAAGAGTGCTGGAGTGGGTTGCCATGCCCTCCTTCAGGGGATCTTCCTGACTCAGGGGTCAAACCCAGGTCTCCCACATTGCAGGTGGATTCTTTACCATTTGAGCCACCAGAGAAGCCCTATACTCCAATATAAAATAAGTTAAAAAGAAAAAGAAAAACTCCCCAAGTATTTAAAAAAAAAAAAGGTAGATATTGTTTGACCTAGTGATTTGTCCTAAAGAATAGACTGGAGCACAAAGATGTTTCTGTTTAAAAAAAAAAAAAAAGTTCACCAGAGCATTGATAATAATAGGTGAAGAGCTGGAGACAATCCAAATGTTCAGTAGGAAGTTTATTAAAAGTATCATAGAATACTTTATAGCCTTTAAAAAGAATGAGAGACCATATGTAAAATAGATAGCCAATGGGAATTTATTGTATGGCTCAGGAAACTCAAACAGGGGCTCTGTATCAACCTAAAAGGGTGAAGGGTGGAATGGGGAGGGAGATGGGAGGGAGGTTCAGAAGGGAGGGGATATATGTCTACCTATAACTGATTCATGTTTTTGACAGAAAACAGCAAAATTCTATAAAGCAATTATCATTCAATAAGAAAATAAAATTTTAAAAAAAAAGCACTTAAAACCAAAAAGAAAAAGAAAAAGAATGAGAGAGATCTTGATACATTTGCAGAAGCAGTGTCCCCCATATACTGTTCATTGAGCTTTTGAAAATTCAGATCATGGAATGGTGTATTTATTAAAATAAATTATTTGACTTGTCTAGATATATTGCTAGAAAAAAAGTCTGGAAATACATTTGTCAGCAAGCTGTTACTCAGGATAGAGGATGCTGCTGCTGCTAAGTCGCTTCAGTCGTGTCCGACTCTGTGCGACCCCATAAACAGCAGCCCACCAGGCTCCTCCGTCCCTGGGATTCTCCAGGCAAGAACACTGGAGTGGGTTGCCATTTCCTTCTCCAGTGCATGAAAGTGAAAAGTGAAAGTGAAGTCGCTCAGTCGTGTCCGACTGTTAGTGACCCCCTGGACTGCAGCCTACCAGGCTTTTCCGTCCATGGGATTTTCCAGGCAAGAGTACTGGAGTGAGTTGCCATTGCCTTCTCCGCAGGACAGAGGATAGATTACTACAAGATGCTGACCTTCTACTTTAAATATTCTTTAGACTTTGAATTGCCAACAGAGGGTGTGTGTTTTATAATAATAGCTGTTAATAGTTAGCATTTATCAACTGCTCACAGTGTTTCACCGTGTTTTATGCACATTAGCTCATTTAATGCTCACAGTGCTGGGTGAGGTGGGTGCTCTTGACCTACTTTGTAGATTAGGAAGTTGAGGTTGGTAAACTCAGGAGATGTAATTTAATCCGAGTGCTGTCTGACTCCAACGTCTTTGCTGTTAACCACAAAAGATATTCTACCTCCCTAGGAAAAGGGCAATGCAAAGTTCCATTTTGGGAAACAGAGACACTTGAACATTTTGCTTTTGGCATCCTGTTACCCACAGGGCACAGAGAGTTGGCTGCCTCGAGTCTCCGATGATTCTTCAGTTGCTTAACCTTTCATTTAGGAAGTGGGAGAGAAAAAGATGTTAAACATATTGACCACATTTTCAGGAGCACTTTTCACAGAAACTGTTTTTCTAGGGCATTGCTATCCTAAGAGATGTTCTGTTCATTAATTTCCAAGCTGGCAAAACCAGAGGAGTGTTCTGGACTGGTGCTTCCTCCCGTCCTTTGACATTACAATCCCCTCTAACCATCACACAGGCCTTGGCTTCAACTCGCCTCGCCTCCCCTCCAGAGTGCCGTCCCTTTCTTATTCCTCCTGGCTGTAATTTGCAGCTTCACTGCACACCCACTATAGCACTCATCGCCACAGGAAGCACTATTGCCCAGGGCCTGGTTGTTCTGCAAGTGTTTATAGGACCATCAGAACTTTTTTAAAGGAAAAAAGTCAGTCTGACAGGAGTTTAAGAGCTGGACATCGTGCTTTTCACCTCTGATAGCCAACTTCCAAATGTCTAGCATTTTCCTTTCTAGAAAATATTTTGGTGGGAGTTTGAGTGCCAACATTTTAATCACAGAACCAGAATGTTTGAAGAGACAGGTAGCAAAAGGGAGTTCCTCTGAGGACAGTGCTGAATTTGTTGCTTTTGTCTTGAAGTTTCTCTCAGGGCTTACTGAGTCTGTGGGGTATAAGACAGGGCCATACATAATGTCTGGCAGCAGCTGGTATTTTCCAGGTGGCCCGGTGCCTGGGAGAGGTTGCCAGCAGACAAATATATGCACCTTTCTTTGCAGAGCCTTTTCCCCCTCCTCTTTCTTCTCTGTTTGGATCTCAGGTACAGAGAGAATGATTTAATCATTCTCCCCGGTTTGTTGTGCGTGATCATCCCAGACCCCTCCCTCCCTCCCTCCCTCCTTCGTGTGTTCATTCACTCACTCCCTTGGAATTCTTTCCCCGCGTCCTATTGCTGTCCTCCCTTGCACTGCTCTGACGTGTGTCTTTAACACGTGCTCTTGGATGGTTAGTCTCGTACCTACCTGTGTTTTCAGGTATACAAGCGTCCGTTGTGTTCTGATTTCTGCCATGCTCCTTCAGTGTTGTGTTGGGAGCCGCTCGTATTCCTCTGTACACTTAGAGTGGCTTCTGTCTGCTGCATGCTCCACAGTGTGTACCACTGTGCAGGGATGCCCTCCCGCTCTTCATCACCATTACCGTACTGCAGTGGACATCTCCGCACAGGTCCCCTTGTGAGAATCTCCTTGGGGTTTACCCTCCAGGAGAGTTGCTGATCAGTCAAGGGGTGTGTGTGTACTTGGTTTGAAGGAAGGCTCTCACCTTTGTGACCTAGAGTAAGTAGCCTGTTCATAGTTTCCCCAGCCCAACGTGACGATTTCCTCATTCCTGTCAGCTATTGCCATTTTATTCAGCTTTGTGATTTTTTACCAATCTAGTAGATATAAAATGGTAGCTCATTGTTGTCTTAATTTGTGCTTCTCTGATAATTGATGAGTTTACTGGGTATCCTCTTCTGCTTTTTGCCTATTTGTGTCCTTTGCCCATTTTTCTATTGCAGTTACCATTTTTTTTATTGATGATTTATAAAATTCCTTCTATAGTCTAGATATTAATTCCTTGTTGTAGATTTCAAATATATCTTCCTATTTTGCCATTTAACATTTGATATTATGTTTGATATCTTTCCTTGAGTATAAAGCTTTACTTTTTATAAATTCAATTTTTTTTTTTTTTTTTACCTTCTGGTTTGTGATTTTCAAGTTGTGTTTTGAGAGAGGCCTTCCTGACCCATGTTGCAAAGATGTGCACCTACACCTACACTTTCTTTTATTGGCTTCATGATTTTGTCTTTCACGCTTAGGTTTCTAACCCAGTTGATATCCATCGTTGTATATGGTGTTTCATAAGGATTCAATTTTGTTTTAAAAAGCCACTTTTCCCAACAACATGTGTGAAGCTATCTGTTCTCTCCTTCTTTTACTTGTGATACCAGCTTTCTTGTGTATTAGGTTGGCATATCTGAGCTCTGTCTCTGAGCTCTTTATTTCCTTGGTTTGGTCTGTCTGTTCTTGTGCTAATATGTCTCTGGTTTTAATATGATGACTTTGAGGCAAGTCTTAATATCTGGTAGTTTAAGTGTCCTCTCTTTGCTTTTCAACAGTTAACTTAGCTGATTGTGGACCTTAATCCTTCTACATAAATGGTAGCATAAGTTTGATAATTTCCTCAAAAATATGAAATTTTCATTTGGGATTGCATTGAAGTGTACAGGTTAATTGGCAGAAAATTGACACTTAAAAATATTATTAATAATTGTTTACTCTTGAATGTTGTTTCTCATAGTATGCTTTACAAATAACAAATACTTTTTTAAATTGAAAATTTTTTTATTGAAGGATATTTGATTTACAGTACTATGTTAATTTCAGGTGTATAGCAAAGTGATTCAGTTATATATGTATAGAAGTGATATATATATGTATCACTTTTATATATATATCAGTTCTATACATATATATATATAAGTGATACATATATATATACACACACACACAGTCTTTTTCAGATTCTTTAGGTTATAACTAAATACTAAATATAGTTCCCTGTGCTATACAGTAAAGTCTTATTGTTTATCTAGCCTGTGTATAGTAGTATCCATTAATCCCATACTCCTCTAATTTATCCCTTCTCCAGCTTTTCCCTTTGGTAACTGTAATTTTGTTTTCTATGTCTGTGAGTCTGTTTCTATTTCATAAATAAGTTCATTTGTATTATTTTTTTGATTCCGTATGTAAGTGATAGCATATAATATTTGTCTTTCTCTGGTGTGCTTCACTTAGTATGGTATTCTCTAGGTCTACTCATGTTGCTGCAGATGGCAGTGTTTTTTAAATGGCTGAGTAATACTCCATTGTATATAGGTACCACATTGTCCTTATCCATTCCTCTGTCAGTGGACATGCAGGTTGCTTCCATGTCTTGGCTGTTGTAAACAGTGCTGCTGTGAACATTGAGTTATATGTATCTTTCTGAATTAGAGTCTCTGTCTTTCCTGAATATATCCTCAGGAGTGGAATTTCTGGATCATATGATAACTCTATTTTTAGTTGTATAAGGAACCTCCACAGTATTCTCTGTAGTGGCTGGACCAATTTACATTCCCACCAACACTGTAGGAAGCTTCCCTTTTCTCCACACCCTCTCCAGCGTTTATTATTTGTAGAGATTTTGATGATGGCCATTCTGACTGGTGTGAGGTGATGCCTCATTGTAGTTTTGATTTGTATTTCTCTGATAATTAGTGATGTAGAGCATATTTACATATAAATCTTCGCCATCTGTATCTCTCCTTTGGAGAAATTAGGTCTTCTTTGGAGAAATGTCTATTTAGGTCTTCTGTGCCTCCTCCCTACTCCCACCCCCACCCCCACCCCCACCCCTGCCTTTTTTTTGCTATTGGGTTATATGAGCTGTTTGTGTATTTTGGAAATTTAGCCCTTTTAGGTCACATCATTGGCAAATATTTTCTTCTAGTACATAGGTTGTCTTTTTGTTTTGCTTATCATTTCCTTGATGTACAGAAGCTTGTGCATTTGATTAGGTCCCCTTCATTTATTTTTGCTTTCATTTCTTTTTCCTTGGGAGACTGACCTAAGAGAATATTGCTGCAATTTATGAGAAAGAATGTTTTGCCTATGTTCTCTTCTAGGAGTTTTATGGTATCATGTCTTTATATTTAAGTCTTTAAGTAATTTTATTTCTGTGTATGGTGTGAAGGAGAGTTCTAACTACATTGATTTACATGCAGCTGAAAAAATTGACACTTTTATAGTGCTAAGTCACCTCCTTCAAGAACTTTGAATGTCTTTCCATTTATTCACACCTCTGTTAGCATTTTAGTTTTCTCTGTAGAAGTCTTCTGTATTCTTGGTTAAGTTAAGCCCTACATACTAAATTCAAATCCCAATCTGCTTTTTTTGCCAATTGTATGGGCCGCTCAACCATGGATCCTTCTGCCATCAGAAACCTTACCTGGGTTTGTTCCTGGAATGTGAAGAATATGCAGCAGTGACACTGAGTTTTCTCTCATTAGTCACATTTGTAACCAGTAGTGAAGGGAAGGAGAAAACAGGAGTAAGAATAGCAGAGAAGAAGGAAGTCCTGTTTGTTGCTCCCTACGCTTCTTTATTGAGGAGGTGATCGCACCAGTGTCAGTCATCTAGACAGCAAACGACTGTCACCGATTTTGCCCTTTGTTATTAAAAAGAACAAGAGTCTTCCCTGGGCGGGAATGTTGCCACCTTAATGCATAGCTCCTCAGTCTCCATGTCCTATCGCATCTTACGTTTGGTACAGTTGTGAGATTTACTCCCCAAAGGCTCTGTGAGAACTGGTTCATTCTCCTTTGAAGTGAGCCCAGGTCAGAAGCAGGAGGAGGCGCCAGGAAGGAACCTGTTCTCAGCCCCCTTCCTGTTGTCCTGTCCTCCCACTAGAGGGACAGTTGGAAAGCTGAGAACTTGTCAGAGAGAGTACACAGTCCAGTGCAAGAGATCCAGGGAAAGGCAGGCTGTTCTAGTGTGAGTTTGTCTTTACCAGCTTTGAAGTTTTAAATAATAAATGTCACTGCCTACTTAGCTGTGGAAAGATTAGCTTGTTTGTGGAAATGGTGCTCTCCCGCTGCTTTGCCAGCTGTTTGGAAGCCGACAGACTGAGACAGAGAGGGCTGTCTCCTAATCTTGGCTTCTAGTGGCATGTCCCTTAGTGTATTAACTCAGATCCCCTGGGCTAATCGGGTGGTTTCAGAGGAATATGCCTGAGTTGCCCTAGGTGTGCCTTCTTGTGCACTTCTGACCCCCGCTGGCTTTTCAGAGGGACATTGCAGCCATTTCCTTGTTTCCTTCTCTTGCTGAATATGTTCCTGTGCTTTAACCTGAACCTTTCGCTAGACTTAATATCTGTGCTTTTACGGATATACTGATGTGCAGGCAAGTGCCCACGGCCAGTTGGAGTGGACTTCCAGCTAGGCTAGAAAGACTTTAAAAAGTACCCTCCCTTCTCCCCAGAAGAAGGAAATATAGTTCTTCCTCTTTTATTTCCTTGTTTTAATCCCTTCATTCCTTCCAGTTTGTTCTTAACCTAATACTTTAACAAGACTCCTTTTTATCTGCATAATGCTTAAGAACCCACTTCAGGTTGCCAACTTGTCATTCACACCAGAGGTGAGGGGAAGAGCAGTGATTGGAGAAAGTTTGCAAAGTTGGAATTAGGATCTGTAGGGTGTGGACATGGAATCTCTGAACCTCATTCCAAAGGTTTGACAGATTTGTATTTTTGCTTATTATGAAAATAATATGAACTCATTGTGAAACATTAAGGAAATGTAGCAAGGATTTTCAAAAATTCAATAAGAATCATCTATAATTTCATCTCTAGAGATACTTCTTCCTTGCTTTTTCTTTTTTCATGATGTCTTATGTTTATTTTGCCAATGACAGTATGTATTTCTACTTAATTGACATTATACTGAACATACTTGTTGGTATTCTGCTTTTAAAAATTCACAAGCGTTTTCTCAGACGATGAGTTGTTTATAAATATTATTTGTAATGGTTGTTGCATGCTCTGTCATAAGAGTGCATCCTGATTTGTGGAACTATTTCCTGTCATTGGTCTTGAATGTCCTTTCCAGAGTTCTGCTTTTGTGAATGACATCAGGGTGAGCATCCTTGTACATCCGTCTTTGTACACATTTCACGTAACTTCACATGGGACAGTCCTAATGGATGAGCTGGGAGAGCTGTTGGCTGGTGAATACAGTTCCTGGTGAATTGGGAGGGTACTGTGTGAATGATGCAGATTATCCTGCAGGCCCGCTGGCCATGAAACCACGGGTCAGTGCTGGGCCTCTCTAAGCTTCTCTTTCCCTGTCTGTAAAATGAGGATAAATCACAACCCTACCTCATAACCTTGCTGTGAGCATAAAAGCCCAGCACAATATCTGGTCTTATTAGTGAATAAGTGCCTAATTACTGTGGTTATTATCCTTGTTGTTATCTGGTCATACCAATTACTCTCCCATATGAGGAAGAAAGAAGTCACTGGGTTAGGGGAACCACTTCTGAGCGGAGCAGGGGAAGAGAACAAAGGGCAGAAGCCAACACCCCTGCTGTTGGGGGCTGGAGGCCAGCCTGTGTTAATTCACTGAACCCTTTGGATCCTCATGACTGCATTTCTCAAAGTAGGGGATGTACACTGCTGGTGACAGCCCAGATTGTTTTGTATGCTGCTGCTGCTGCTGCTGCTAAGTTGCTTCAGTCGTGTCCGACTCTGTGCGACCCCATAGATGGCAGCCCACCAGGTTCCCCCATCCCTGGGATTCTCCAGGCATGAACACTGGAGTGGGTTGCCATTTTCTTCTCCAATGCATGAAGGTGAAAAGTGAAAGTGAAGTTGCTCAGTCGTGTCCGACTCTTAGTGACCTCATGGACTGCAGCCTTCCAGGGATTTTCCAGGCAAGAGTACTATAGTGGGGTGCCATTGCCTTCTCCGTATAGGACCAGACAAGTGTTTTCAATTGCCTTTTAAATTTATGTATTTATTTAATGTGTATTGACTGGGGACCGGCCCACAAGTAAACATAACTTCTCCCTGCCCCACCCAGGTTTCTAAATGTTACTGCTTAGCACAGGGGTCAGGTTTTTCAGGAAAGGAGTAGATTTTGGGATTTGTGGTGCTATTTCACTCTGCTTTGATGGTCTGAAAGCAGCCATAGACAATGTGGAAACAAAGGGGGTGGTGTTATTTACAAAACAGGCAACAGTGAGTTTAGCCCATTAACTACAAGTTTGTTAACTCAGCGTGATACAAAGATAGGTTTTTAAATATTCATCTCTTCAAGACAGCATGGGGTTATGGCAGGGAGCACGAGTGTGGTGCGTGGATGGGTACTACTGCAGAAATGCTATTCACAGCAAGCGAGTTACAAGTGATCAAACAGGCTTAAGGATGGCAAGGTACCAGAGCTAAGTCTGCCCGATTTCCAGGATCATTTCCCCTACCATTCTTGATGTGCGTGAGATCTTTGCCCTGCCCTGCCATCTGTCATTTTGTGGGCAACCCAGTGCGACTGGAAAGAGTTTCATCATCAATTTCCAATACTTAACCTGCCCAGCAGTTTGCCATTGAGGGGCCATCCCTTGTTCCTTCTTAGTGAGCCTCCTCCAGAGCCATCTGTGGCTCTTCACACGTCACGTAGGATGCTGGGAGAGTCAGGGTCACACATTTCAGTGACTCGAGCTTCCCAGGTGCAGAGCTGCAACATGACCCATTACTCTCCCACGGACTTTGACAACACAACCACAGCTGCTTTACATGTTGTTTCTGTTATATACACTCGTTCTCTCGGCTGTTACTCAGATTAGACTCCGTAATGGTGCTGGATCAAAGCACTTCTTGTTTCATGAGGGTAAGATTGAGGACAAGGAGAGAGATGGGAGGGGCGTCATTACCTTTCTCTGTTTGCCCATTGCCCTGTTCTGGGTTCTGCATTCCCTTCATCCTCTGCCTCAGCTTCCATTGATCGTAAAGCAGAAAAAGAGATTGAGTCTTGAAGCTCGCAGGGGAGGAAGATCTGATGGGACCACATGGGTCGCTGTTTTTAAAATGTTCTGAAGTCTTTAGCCATCACTAAAAAGCTAGCAGTCTCACGAAAGCAGCGAAGGACAGGAAAGCAGCTTTTTTTTTCGTTTGCTTCCGATCCCCTTTGGCCTTTTGCTTTGAGAACACCCCCAGTTGAGAGGCTGGAGAAGACAGCCGCGAGTAGCCAGGATCCCTGTGGGATCAGAGCCATCCAGCGGCTGCCAGATCTCCACTGGTTGGTGGCTTATAAATAGAACATTTCCCCTCTTAAACCTGAGAAGGATGGACGCATTAGTGGGGATGGTGGCCTGGCCTCCTATGTGCTGGCCCACGAGGGAGTCAGCTGAGTACACCTTCCCCTCCAGCTTTCTCTCTATGCCTGCCAGCCAGAGTTGATAGAAGACAGGCGTGCATTCCCTCCCCGCTGCCCCCAGCCCCTCTCGGCCCTCCTTCTTCCCCTTTTTCCTCCATGGCAGCTTTTTGTCACCACTGCTTCCTTCTCCTGAGCCACGGTAGGATAACATGGTCCCCTGCTCCCTCACTGAAGTGCTGGCCCCCAGCCTGCTTTTCCTTACGAGTTGTGAGCATGGCACAGCTGCTCGCTGTGGCCTGTGTAGAGTGGCAGCAGCCGGCACGCGCGCTGGGGGCCAGCGGGAGAGGAAGGAGAAGGAATGGATTGTTTTCTCCGAGATGCTTTTCTCTGGGTTCCCAGCCCTTTGCTTTGGTGACACCCCACCCCTCAAGGACATGGCTGACGGGGTACTCCTCAGACTTGCCTGTGCCGTCAGAAGACTCTCGGCTCATCCTCAAATCTCTCCTCTCCTCAGCCAGCCTTAGACTGACAAACGCAGCCAGTGCGTGACTTCATTGTGGCCTGATATCCCCTTCCCCTCAGCCATGTGGGCTCTGGACAGACAGCAGGCTGCCGCCTGGCAGGTGCCCACCACCCCTTGGCATCCCAGTTTGGGCTTCAACCAAGGAGCCGCGAGCAGGTCCCTGGCAACATCCTTAACTCTTAAAGCCCAGTGCAAGGGGCTGTGGAGAGAGACTGATTTTCCTCACTGGCACCAAGTACAGGCTCTTGATCAATGAAATCATTAGTGATAAACATTATCATTAGTACGTACTGTGTCCCAGGCAATGTGCTTATTGTCTGACCTACATTGTATTATTTGATCTTTGTAAGAACCCTGTGAAGCAGATGGTAGTATTGACCCCATTTACCGATGAGAAAACTGAGGCTTCATCCTAAGTGCAAACTTGTGGTTACTCAAGATCATTCCTTCCCCCCATAATCAGCGTTCAGTGTGCACCTCTCATTCAGCATGTAAGATTTTGTGAAAGCTGTCAAGTAGTGTTCCCCACAGTGGGGGGCAGTTTGAGTAGTGGTTGGGAATGTTAATTCTGGAGTATTATTACACATGTGTTTGGGATCCCAGCCTCATGGCTTATTGAATTTGTGACTGTGGGAAATTAGTTTCTCCAGACCTCAGTTTCTTTATCTGTAAAATGAGGATAGTCTTACTGTCTACATCATTGGTTTTTTTGAGAGTATCAAAGGAGAATAAACTGGAAATTCTTTAATCAGTGGTGCTTGGTATTCTAAGCAGTCATTAAATGTTGCTCTCTGCTGTTATTATCAATAACGTCATCATTAGCTGAAACGAGAGGCTATTTATATAAAGCCTGACACTGGATAGTTTTCTTTCAGAGTGCCTTCACATGCATTGCTTTTTTAAATTTCTACTGTGCTTGATCTTCAAGATGAGAAAAAGGGTCCGAGAGGTGATGTATTTCCACATCATACAATATCATGGTGATTCCAGGTGCAAATCTTAGGCCTCAGATTCTGAATGGCATCTCCTTCCCTGCCTTCTACCACCCTGGAGTTTGATGTGTCTGAAAAATAGCTAAACCGTTTCTAGGGCAGATAAGGTAGAGGACGCGTAGTTAGAGGCAAGAAGGGATCTAGCTGGACAGAGGAGATTGGTTTTCCACTTGAAACACATCCACCTTCGGAAAGCTGGCACTGATCTCTTTTGGTTGAGAAATCAGAGCACAGCCACCCAGGCCTCGAGGTAGAAAGGAATTGAGGCCGCTGGACTGTAAGTCGTTCTTGGGATGTCCAGAGTCCCAGGTAGGAGACAAATGGTTCTGATTAAGATGGTTCACATTACCAAGGCGTGTGTGCAGCCTTGCTTCTTCGCAGCTGTCCTGATCAGGAATTTTAAGGTAGATGAGGAGATTGCAGATGTCAAAACCCACAAGGAAACTGTCCTTCCTCCATCCTTCTACCCCACGCTGGTCTGCAGTTCTCAGCTGTACTGTGCAGAAACCCGCCTGCTGCCACTTTGGCTGCCTCTGTCTGGCTGAGAACTGGAACATCTGAGACTTGCAGGTTTATTCCAAGCCAGGCAGGGTTTTCATCTCTTCCTCTGACTTGCTTTACTCTCCGTCCTTCTCGGCTTATTTTTCTTAATGTGTGTCTATGGAAACCATGAGAAAAGAAGATTGGAGAAGGCAATGGCACCGCACTCTAGTACTCTTGCCTGGAAAATCCCATGAGTGGAGGAGCCTGGTCGGCTGCAGTCCATGGGGTCGCTAAGAGTCGAACACGACTGAACGACTTCACTTTCACTTTTCAGCTTCATGCATTGGAGAAGGAAATGGCAACCCACTCCAGTGTTCTTGCCTGGAGAATCCCAGGGACGGAGGAGCCTGGTGGGCTGCAGTCCATGGGGTCGCCGGGAGTCAGACATGACTGAGCGACTTCACTTTCACTTTTCACTTTAAGCATTGGAGAAGGAAATGGCAACCCACTCCAGTGTTCTTGCCTGGAGAGTCCCAGGGACTGGGGAGCCTGGTGGGCTGCCGTCTGTGGGGTTGCACAGAGTTGGACATGACTGAAGCGACTTAGCAGCAGGGAAGAAAATCCTGATTGGTGGTATTCATGCACAGAGGTCAGGGGGTGAATGAGAGCCCTGTCAGTGCTATCTGTTCTGCAGTTCCCCAGCAGACCCCTGCACTCTGGAAGGTACTGGGGTTCAGTCAGCTGCTCCCCACTGAGGTTCCTGGAGTGTAGAAACTTCTTTACCTATTGATTTCTTGGTGTCTCTACTGTGGGTTGTATTTGTTGCTTCCTTCAGGAAATGTATATTGAAGCTATGGTAGTGAACAAGGCAGATAAAGTCCCTGAATGAGAGCAGGGACCCCAAACAGTCAGCTAGCAAACAAAGGGAGGCTTCCAGGTGGCGAGAAGGGCTATGAGGAAGCAAGAACAAAGGGATAGGGAGTTACAGGGGAAGGGTGGCCATTTTATATTTAATTTATTTTTTACTGCAGTATAGTTGATTTTACAGTGTTGTGTTAATTACTGTTGTACAGTAGAATAGCTCAGTTATACACCAAGACACATTGTTTTTCATATTCTTTTCCATTATGGTTTATCACAGGATATTGAACATAGTTCCCGGTGCTGTACAGCAGGACTTTGTTGTGTATCCATCCTATATGTAACAGTTTGCATCCACTAACCCCCAAACTGTCCATCCCTCTTTTGATGGGTGGCTTTTTTAGATACCAGGGACAGAGGAGGCCTCCTTGAAGAAATGACATTTAAGGAGAAACCTGAACAAACCTAGGGAGGGTGGCATGTCAGGAACTGGCAGAGAAACAAGCATGCACAGAGGCCCCTGCAATGGGGAAGCTGAACTAGCCATGTTCAAGGAGTATCAGGAAGGACCCTTGTGACTGTATTGGCAGAGACCAGAGGGAGAGTGTTCAGGTGAACTGAGCCATGTGAGGCTGTGGTCAGGAGGTAGGATTGCATTCTGAGTGTCATGAGAAGTCCCTGGCGAGTTGTGATCAGGCGAGTGACATGAGCCAATGTATATTTTTAAAAGATGACTCTGACTGCCGGCAGAGAATCCACTGTAGGGGGTGAAAGGAGAAACAGTTGAGAAGCTATGGAAACAGTCCAGGCAAAAGATGATGGTAGCTTGGACCAAAGTATTAGTAACAGAGATGATGAGAAGTAGCTGGATTCTAGGTTTAAGTTATTCCTGATGGGACTGGCTAATGGATTGGATGTAGGGTGTGAGAGATGGCAAGGACTCAAGGATGACTATTGATAGCTTGCTGATAGAATGTGGTACCCTCCCATCTTGTCCTTTCAGCCAGGTTGAAGGTGGTGCCTGGGCTGGTGCAGATTAGAACAGTAGCTCCCAAATGTGGTGTTTGTCACCTTCATTATTTTTTAACATGTGTATATACCCCCTGTGTTATGTACTATTTTTAAAAATCAATTCACTCTTCTTAAACCACATTTATTTTAAAAATGCATCATACTTTGTGAGATAAAACAATAAATTTCCAGTACTTATTAAAGTAAGTGTGTAACAATTGGAAATATTTATTTGTGAACTACTTGGAATCATTTCACATATCCCAATGGCACAAGCCAACATTACACTTTGAGGTACACAGCACTGGTGAATCTTTATTATTGGATGAGGAATGTGGAATAGATATCACCCATTAACTAACAGTCAATAATCATTGGTAGTGGTCTTTAGTGATAATAATTTTAGTCACTTAGTATACAGTACAGTGTTATCTCTCCCACATGTGATTCTCATACCTGCTGAAGCATATCCTTTGGGAGGCACCCAGAATCTGCATTGAGCAAGCGTGCTCCTGAGTCTGTCCCCTCTGTTTGGGAGCTACTTCTGGAGTAGAAAGGGCAGAATCCAGAAAATAGGACTCCAGCCCTGGTCCTTCTCTGACTGGCTGTGTGAACTTCAGCAGAGGAACAGGGGATAGAAGAGAATGGCCTCTGGAGCCAGACCAAGTTAGAGTCCTGGTCCCACCGCTCATGAACACCTCAAGCCTACAGGAGCCCCTTAACCTCGTTGGATCCAAGGTTTCCATCTGCAGAGCAGGGCTGGTGATAATGATAATGGTGATGATATGGTGCAATTAAGTGCCTACTCCAGAGCAATACTATGTGCAAAGTGTTACTACTGCCATTATCATTGTTGGTACCACTTAACATCGTGAGCCTGGCTTTTCTCATCAGAAAAGCTTAACAGATATATTGGAAAAGTTAAATAAACTATAAGCTATTAATTTATTCTATAAATAGTATTATATTATCCTTCATTATACTTACTAGTGTGGAGACACAGCAAGACGTTTTTAGTAAGAATAGTAGCAATATGTACCCCCATGAGATAACAGTAAGGTTAACATGCACTTGGGTGTGAAAAGTATTTCATCAACTGGAAAGTTTGATTCAAGTATTAGAATGTAGTTCAGTTCAGTTCAGTTCAGTTGCTCAGTCGTGTCTGACTCTTTATGACCCCATGAAATGCAGCACGCCAGGCCTCCCTGTCCATCACCAACTCCCGGAGTCCACCCAAACCCTTTACCATCAAGTCGGTGATGCCATCCAGCCATCTCATCCTCTATCGTCCCCTTCTCCTCCTGCCCTCAGTCTTTCTCAGCATCAGGGTCTTTTCAAATGAGTCAGCTCTTCTCATCAGGTGGCCAAAGTATTGGAGTTTCAGCTTCAACATCAGTCCTTCCAATGAACACCCAGGACTGATCTCCTTTAGGATGGACTGATTGGATCTCCTTGCAGTCCAAGGGACTCTCAATAGTCTTCTCCAACACCACAGTTCAGAAGTATCAATCCTTCGGTGCTCAGCTTTCTTTATAGTCCAACTCTCACATCCATACATGACCACTGGAAAAACCATAGCCTAGACTAGATGGACCTTTGTGGACAAAGTAATGTCTCTGCTTTT